>NC_086445.1:703558526-704258526 GCF_028390025.1 Pseudophryne corroboree
CTACTTGGATGCGGTCACTCATATAATCCTCCACCATTCTTTCAATGGTGAGAGAATCATATGCAGTGACAGTAGACGACATGTCCGTAATCGTTGTCATGTCCTTCAGTCCGGACCAGATGTCAGCATCAGCAGTCGCTCCAGACTGCCCTGCATCACCGCCAGCGGGTGGGCTCGGAATTCTGAGCCTTTTCCTCGCACCCCCAGTTGCGGGAGAATGTGAAGGAGGAGATGTTGACAGGTCGCGTTCCGCTTGACTTGACAATTTTCTCACCAGCAGGTCTTTCAACCCCAGCAGTCTTGTGTCTGCCGGAAAGAGAGATCCAAGGTAGGCTTTAAATCTAGTATCGAGCACGGTGGCCAAAATTTAGTGCTCTGATTTCAACAGATTGACCACCCGTGAATCCTTGTTAAGCGAATTAAGGGCTCCATCCACAAGTCCCACATGCCTAGCGGAATCGCTCCGTGTTAGCTCCTCCTTCAATGTCTCCAGCTTCTTCTGCAAATGCCTGATGAGGGGAATGACCTGACTCAGGCTGGCAGTGTCTGAACTGACTTCACGTGTGGCAAGTTCAAAGGGCAGCAGAACCTTGCACAACGTTGAAATCATTCTCCACTGCGCTTGAGACAGGTGCATTCCACCTCCTATATCGTGCTCAATTGTATAGGCTTGAATGGCCTTTTGCTGCTCCTCCAACCTCTGAAGCATATAGAGGGTTGAATTCCACCTCGTTACCACTTCTTGCTTCAGATGATGGCAGGGCAGGTTCAGTTGTTTTTGGTGGTGCTCCAGTCTTCTGTACGTGGTGCCTGTACGCCGAAAGTGTCCCGCAATTCTTCTGGCCACCGACAGCATCTCTTGCACGCCCCTGTCGTTTTTTTAAAAATTCTGCACCACCAAATTCAAGGTATGTGCAAAACATGGGACGTGCTGGAATTTGCCCATATTTAATGCACACACAATATTGCTGGCGTTGTCCGATGCCACAAATCCACAGGAGAGTCCAATTGGGGTAAGCCATTCCGCGATGATCTTCCTCAGTTGCCGTAAGAGGTTTTCAGCTGTGTGCGTATTCTGGAAACCGGTGATACAAAGCGTAGCCTGCCTAGGAAAGAGTTGGCGTTTGCGAGATGCTGCTACTGGTGCCGCCGCTGCTGTTCTTGCGGCGGGAGTCCATACATCTACCCAGTGGGCTGTCACAGTCATATAGTCCTGACCCTGCCCTGCTCCACTTGTCCACATGTCCGTGGTTAAGTGGACATTGGGTACAGCTGCATTTTTTAGGACACTGGTGACTCTTTTTCTGAGGTCTGTGTACATTTTCGGTATCGCCTGCCTAGAGAAATGGAACCTAGATGGTATTTGGTACCGGGGACACAGTACCTCCAACAAGTCTCTAGTTGGCTCTGCAGTAATGATGGATACCGGAACCACGTTTCTCACCACCCAGGATGCCAAGGCCTCAGTTATCCGCTTTGCAGTAGGATGACTGCTGTGATATTTCATCTTCCTCGCAAAGGACTGTTGGACAGTCAATTGCTTGGTGGAAGTAGTAAAAGTGGTCTTACGACTTCCCCTCTGGGATGACCATCGACTCCCAGCAGCAACAACAGCAGTGCCAGCAGCAGTAGGCGTTACACGCAAGGATGCATCGGAGGAATCCCAGGCAGGAGAGGAATCGTCAGAATTGCCAGTGACATGGCCTGCAGGACTATTGGCATTCCTGGGGAAGGAGGAAATTGACACTGAGGGAGTTGGTGGGGTGGTTTGCGTGAGCTTGGTTACAAGAGGAAGGTATTTACTGGTCAGTGGACTGCTTCCGCTGTCACCCAAAGTTTTTGAACTTGTCACTGACTTATTATGAATGCGCTGCAGGTGACGTATAAGGGAGGATGTTCCGAGGTGGTTAACGTCCTTACCCCTACTTATTACAGCTTGACAAAGGCAACACACGGCTTGACACCTGTTGTCCGCATTTCTGTTGAAATACTTCCACACCGAAGAGCTGATTTTTTTGGTATTTTCACCAGGCATGTCAGTGGCCATATTCCTCCCACGGACAACAGGTGTCTCCCCGGGTGCCTGACTTAAACAAACCACCTCACCATCAGAATCCTCCTGGTCAATTTCCTCCCCAGCGCCAGCAACACCCATATCCTCCTCATCCTGGTGTACTTCAACACTGACATCTTCAATCTGACTATCAGGAACTGGACTGCGGGTGCTCCTTCCAGCACTTGCAGGGGGCGTGCAAATGGTGGAAGGCGCATGCTCTTCACGTCCAGTGTTGGGAAGGTCAGGCATCGTAACCGACACAATTGGAGTCGGACTCTCCTTGTGGATTTGGGATTTCGAAGAACGCACAGTTCTTTGCGGTGCTACTGCTTTTGCCAGCTTGAGTCTTTTCATTTTTCTAGCGAGAGGCTGAGTGCTTCCATCCTCATGTGAAGCTGAACCACTAGCCATGAACATAGGCCAGGGCCTCAGCCGTTCCTTGCCACTCCGTGTGGTAAATGGCATATTGGCAAGTTTACGCTTCTCCTCCGACAATTTTATTTTAGGTTTTGGAGTCCTTTTTTTACTGATATTTGGTGTTTTGGATTTGACATGCTCTGTACTATGACATTGGGCATCGCCTTGGCAGACGACGTTGCTGGCATTTCATCGTCTCGGCCATGACTAGTGGCAGCAGCTTCAGCACGAGGTGGAAGTGGATCTTGATCTTTCCCTAATTTTAGAACCTCAACATTTTTGTTCTCCATATTTTAATAGGCACAACTAAAAGGCACCTCAGGTAAACAATGGAGATGGATGGATACTAGTATACTTATGGATGGACTGCCGAGTGCCGACACAGAGGTAGCTACAGCCGTGGACTACCGTACTGTGTCTGCTGCTAATATAGACTGGATGATAATGATATGAAATCAATATATATATGTATATATAATATCACTAGTACTGCAGCCGGACAGGTAGATATATATTTATTAGGTAATGATGACTGATGACGGACCTGCTGGACACTGTCAGCTCAGCAGCACCGCAGACTGCTACAGTAAGCTACTATAGTAGTATGTATCAAGAAGAAAGAAAAAAAAAACCACGGGTAGGTGGTATACAATTATGGATGGACTGCCGAGTGCCGACACAGAGGTAGCTACAGCCGTGGACTGCCGTACTGTGTCTGCTGCTAATATAGACTGGATGATAATGATATGAAATCAATATATATATGTATATATAATATCACTAGTACTGCAGCCGGACAGGTAGATATATATTTATTAGGTAATGATGACTGATGACGGACCTGCTGGACACTGTCAGCTCAGCAGCACCGCAGACTGCTACAGTAAGCTACTATAGTAGTATGTATCAAGAAGAAAGAAAAGAAAAAAACACGGGTAGGTGGTATACAATTATAATATTATATATATATTAGTTATATACAATTATATATATATATATATATATTAATTAAACTGGTGGTGATTATTAAACTGGTGGTCAGGTCACTGGTCACACTATCAGCAACTTGCAAGTAGTACTCCTAAGCATATAATCACAATATATATTATACTGGTGTGGCACTCTGGCAGCAAAAGTGTGCACTGTACGTTATATGTAGTATGTACTCCTGAGTCCTGAGTCCTGCTCTCAGACTCTAACTGCTCCCCACTGTCAGTGTCTCCCCCACAAGTCAGATAATACAATACAGTCACACTATCTATCACTTCACTTCAGCAAGTACTAGTAGTAGTAGTACTCCTCCTAATGCTCCCCAAAATTACTACTGTGTCTCTCTCTAGTGAGACTGTCTCACTCTCTTCTCGAATCTCTATAAACGGAGAGGACGCCAGCCACGTCCTCTCCCTATGAATCTCAATGCACGTGTGAAAAATGGCGGCGACGCGCGGCTCCTTATATAGAATCTGAGCCTCGTGAGAATCCGACAGCGTGATGATGACGTTCGGGCGCGCTCGGGTTAACCGAGCAAGGCGGGAGGATCCGAGTCTGCCTCGGACCCGTGTAAAAAGGCTGAAGTTCGGGGGGGTTCGGATTCCGAGGAGCCAAACCCGCTCATCTCTATTCGATACTGCCGCTTCCCAGGATGTTTCCTTTGGACGCCGGGTTCTTTTTTTTTTTTTTTTTATAATATTTTATTAGGTAATGCAGAATTAGGTTGCACAAAGTGGGAGAAAACAGTAGACTTATCATGGAATCTCAAGCAAGACATTGTTAAACTGTAAAAAAAAAAGTCTGCGGTCTAGTAGACATCATCAAAAATCAGTAAAGGTGTAATCTATCATAGTACTGAAATAGAGCATAACATTTTGTTTATGTGAAGAAGAATATACTAGTCAATAATCTGAACAATATGTAATAGAATGTAAGAGAAAAGAAAAAAAAGAAAACACAGAATTTTAAGGAATGTGTAAAGAGAGAGACAAGAGGGTAGAAAGGGTATAAAGAGGGAGAGCAAGAGAAAAGGGGGAAAAAGAAGAAAGGGGGAGGTAGGACGAGGGTTAGGAATCACAAAATCAGAGATGTAGCCGTAAGATAAAAGTAATTAGGGGGGGGGGGTTGCCAGTCGAGGTGTATCACCACACTATAGTAATTCAGAAGTCCACAAAGCAAGATCAGACGGTTGACAAGGGAGGTTCGGCGTCGTTATAATCGGTCCAGGGTGACCAAACGCGAACAAATTGAATCGGGGTGTCATGTATAACTGAGGAGATTCGTTCCAATCTGTAAGTTGACCATATGGCGTTAATAGTAGCAGGGAGGTGAGGGGGGGCGGTAGATTTCCAATGTGCTGCAATTTGACATTTAGCAGTGTTAAGTATATGATTAATCAATTTGTGTGTGGGGCGCGGAAAGTTGGGGATCGGTCTAGCTAAAAGAGAGTAAAAAGGTGAAGAGGGCATATCAAAGTCAGTGACATTTTTAATTAATTTGTGTATTTCCTGCCAATATTGGTTTAAACTAGGGCACGTCCACCAAACGTGTAATAAAGACCCCTTCTGGCCACATTGTCGCCAACAGAGATCCGAGGCATCAGGGAAAATAACACAGAGTCGGGTCGGAACTAGATACCAGCGAGTATACAGTTTATAAGCATTTTCTTTAATGCGCACTGAGATTGAACATTTTGATATGGCCAATTTAATTTGAGACCAATCGTTGGGAGTAAGAACCTCGCCCGTGTCATTCTCCCAGGCCAGTTCATGAGATTCCTTAGCGGGTTGATTGTGAGATAGTAAATTTGATAAATTGACGAAATGAGGCCTTTAGAGAAGTGGTGTGAACAACAAAGGGATTCAATAGCTGAAGTAGGTGCAAGGGACAGTTAAGTGCGTGGTAAAAATGTCAGATTTGTAAAAATTGGTAGAAAACTCTGTGGGGGAGATTAAAGCGCGATTGTATGTTAGCAAAGTCCGGAAAGGTGTGTAAGGGAGCTATATCCAGAGGGAACAAAATATTATGGGCAGTCCACAGTGGGAATTGACAGTGGTCCATACCGGGAATGAAAGCAGGGTTGTTCCATAAGGGGACCAGAAGGGGGTGAAAGGAGTGAAGTTTGTAGAAACGTGTACAGAAATCCCAAGTCGATAGTGTGAACCGTATCGTAGGAAGAAAGGAGGAAGTTGACGGACGATGTGCGCGGGAGCACCATAAAAGGGTAGAGGGGAAATAGACCGACAATGTGTGGGCTTCAATGTGTGTCCAAACTTTCTGGTTCGGAGGGGCATGCCAATGAATACAGGAGGCTAAATGAGTAGCTCGAAGTATTTAATAAGATCAGGTATGCCCACTCCCCCTGAGGATTGATGTTTTTGCAGTATTCACATCTTAACCCTCGGTTTCTTGGTTGCCCATATAAAATTTGAGATGTCTCGCTGTAAGTTCTTAAGAATTGAGGTGGGGATATGAATTGGTAGCGTCTGCCACAAGTATAATAAGCGGGGTAGAACGCCGCGGTGCGACCGAACCATGATATATATTGTTTATCCCACGTTGATAGGTCCATTTTGATAGAGGCCAGCAACCTCGGGAAATTGGCCGCGTATAACCAGGGATATGATTTCGTTAGGTATACCCCCAAATATTTGAGCTTTTCAGGTTGCCACCGAAAAGGAAAGTCAGTTTGAAGCAGTGTTAGATCTGAGTATGGGATATTGATATCTAAAAATTCTGTTTTATCTATATTGATGTTATAATTTGAGTGTAAGCCATAAGTGCGAGCTTCAGCGAATAAGGTTGGGAGGGAGACAGTAGGATTGGTCAATGTCAGTATTACATCGTCCGTGTATAGTGCTATCTTATGGTCCGAGTGTCCCACCTTTATACCCCTGATATTACCATTAAGTCTAATCCTCGCTGCGAAAGGCTCCATGACGAGGGTACCGTTTTTAATTTGGAAGGGCTCGGAGGAGAGGCCATTTACCAATACGGAGGCGGAGGGGTTATGATAGAGTGAATTAATACCATTGAGAAAGCGCCTCGAAATCCCATATGACAGAGGGTTTGAGTCAAAAACGGCCAGGCAACCCTGTCAAAGGCTTTTTCGGCATCGAGCGCCACCACCAGGGTCGACTGCGAGTGGGTTGTCGCTATTTGAATAAGATTGATCAGACGCCTCGTATTATCGGAAGCTTGTCTGTTGGGGATAAAGTCCACCTGGTCCGGATGGACCAAGGACGTCAGTAAAGGGGTTAAGCGCATGGCAAGGATCTTAGCAAAAAGTTTTAAATCAACGTTTAGAAGAGAGATAGGCCTATAGTTGCCCATCTCTAGAGGGTCTCTCTGTGGTTTAGGGATAATTACAATGTTGGCCCTGGTGGTGGCATCATCAAGCGAACCGCCCTCTAGTAGTGAGTTGAAAAGGGGACGAAGCATAGGGAGCAG
Source organism: Pseudophryne corroboree (assembly GCF_028390025.1). Lineage (NCBI taxonomy): Eukaryota > Metazoa > Chordata > Amphibia > Anura > Myobatrachidae > Pseudophryne > Pseudophryne corroboree. Next base: position 703,565,440 of record NC_086445.1, read on the forward strand.
CGAGTCTGTACATTTTTTGTAGTAAAGGGCGGTGAAACAATCAGGACCTGGTGCTGCAGAGCAGCGTAGCGATTTAATAGCTATCCTAATCTCCTCGTCAGTGATCGCTGCATTAAGGTTTTGAAGCTGAGTCACGGATAACTTAGGCAAAGAGCAGGAATCCAGGTACTAGGTAAGAGAGGTGAGGTCTGAGGGTGAGGTAGAGGGGCTATGTGAAAGATTGTAGAGCGATTCAAAGAACTGACGGAATTGCCTAGTCATTACCTGAGGATCGTGAGTAGCAGTGGTGTCTAGACATTTCAGCGTAAGGATACGGTTGCGAGTGCGTTTAGCGCGAAGCTTGCGGGCTAAGATGGTGTCAGCTTTGTCAGACTTTTCGTAAAAAGTTTGTCGAACCCACAAAAGAGTCTGCACTGCCTTTTTAGACAAGATATGCAACAATTGCCCCTTAACAGCGAGTATCTTTAAATAAGTGCGTCTTTTAGGATGATTGTGGTGAAGATCCGTTAAGGAGGCTAGTGTCTTTTCAAGCTCTAATATGCGTGCCATCTCTGCTTTCTTAGATGCAGCTGCTAAACTAATAAGGGTACCCCGAAGAGTAGCCTTATGAGCTTCCCATAGGGTGGGTGGGGGGATACCAGGGGTGGTGTTGAGGGTAAAGAAATCCGTGAGGGCTGTGTTAATAGCCTCAATATTGGATTGTTTCAAGAGGAGGGATTCATTAAGTTGCCAGTGGCGAGCGGGGCGAGAGCCCATATTAGAAGAAATTTCCAATTCGATAGCTAGATGATCTGACCACGGGACCGGGAGGACCTGTGCGCCAAGAAGAGTTTGGGATGTAGCACGATCTACAAAAAAATAATCTATGCAAGTGTGCAGGTCATGGGGGGTATTGTATTCTCCAAGCATCATATAGGTCGTGGAGAGCTAGTCGTGATAAAAGTGTCTTGGATGTCTTGGCGTGCCTGGGGGGAGTATCAGAGGAGCGAGATCTATCCAGTTTGGGGTCTACGATAGTATTGAAATCCCCTCCTATAATGGTGAGTCCCCGGGGCAGTTGGGCAAGTTGATTGAAGAAGGTAGCGTAGAGGGAACCTTGTTGGTCATTAGAGGCATAAACTGAGGCTAATATGATTTGGGCTTGTTTGTACGTACCCGTGAGGATAAGGAAGCGGCTCAGTGGATCAGAAATAGAATCATGTATAGTGATAGGTGTATTATGATGGATTAGAATCGCAGTGCCTCGACGCTTAGTGTTCATTGAGGAGTGAAAGACCGTGGGATATTGTTTGGTCGTGAGGGAAGAATGGGGTGTTTTAAGATGGGTCTCTTGCAACATAATAATATTAGAATTACGCCTATGGAAATACTGAATGGCCATAGCTCTTTTGGTTGGTGTTATGCACACCAGTGCCTGCAGGAAAGTACTAGTGTCAGAACTGTTATGCACTCCAGTGTCTGCAGGAATGTACTGGTGTTTGAACTGTTATGCAAAACAAATGGACTCACAGACAAACTGGGGAATATGACATAACGTACACAGAAGGTGATAGGGTAACAAAATACACACACAGTGAACAGAGAAGCCCAGAGGCTAAGGAACTGGGTATCTCCCTTGTATTAGAACTGCTCAGATGTAAAAAGCAAGATGTTGTGTTTTAATACGTAGAGAACCCGAAATGCTGTTGCTAAGGGCAACAGCAAAACCCTAAAGGGTTACCAACGGGTGTGGCAGTAAACTCCTTGGTCAGAGATGGAATGATAGACACAAGGAGAGCCTCCACAATCCTGATTCTCACTTGCAGTGCACAGGTTTAAGCTTACTGCCACTAAACTGACCCCTGACACCTAGCACAGTGAGACAGGATTAGACAGGCAAGTGTTAGAATACAGCCGCAAACTTGCTAAGTTCACAGAGTAATAACAGAACCCCAGCAAGCTAAACGACTGACTCCAGTCTTACTGCTAGGTCTGGATTGGCAGAGTGTAATACCAAATCCCCAGGCCTATTTGCAGTAAGCAACAAACAAATACAAAGCTACACAGTACTGGCTAACTTTCATGAACTGACTAACCAACAGAGATTCAGCAGCATCTGCTTACCCTGAAAAGAGGCCTTATAAAGCAGGTGCTGTCCACGCCCCACTCAGACCTCACAGACTGTGAGCACAAAAACCAGCACCGGATCCCCTGCCGTGCACAGAGCCTATAACCACTGCACAGCAAAAGACCCGAACCGGAGTATCAGCTGCGCTCAGGTTACTCCACTAGCACTTGTCTCCCGGTTGCCATGACGACGTGACAGCACAGGGCAGGAGACCCTAACAGTACCCCCCCTCTGACGAGGGGTCAAAGAACCCCTACCACCGGGTTTATCGGGGAACTGCGAGAAGAAAGAGCGTATTAGTCTGGGGGCATGAAGATCACAACTGCGCACCCACGACCGCTCCTCCGGGCCATACCCCTTCCAGTGCACCAAAAATGACAGCCGACCCCGAACCACCTTGGAGTCAAGAATCCTTTCAACAACAAACTCCCTCTGGCCACGTATCAGAAGAGGGGAAGGTCTTCCACTGGAAGAAGGATTACTAATCGCCCGTTTTAAAAGGGAACAATGAAATGTTTTATTGATACCCAAAGAACGGGGCAGATCTAACTGAAATGCCACCGGATTGATAACCCTGGTGATCTTATAAGGGCCGATGAACCGGGGCCCTAACTTATGAGATGGCTGTCTCAACTTCAAATTCTTGGTAGACAACCAGACGAAGTCTCCTAATTTGAAGCTGCAGGGTCTTTTCCGCTTATCAAAAACCCTTTTGGTCACTAATGACACAGACACAAGGGCTTTCTTCACTTTCCGCCAAATACCTCTAAGGACCGAAACCACAGAGGAACCACCAGGCGTGGAGTCCAGGGGGTCAAAAGAATTGGCCTTAGGATGATGCCCATACACACAAAGGAAGGGAGAGATCCCTGTAGCAGAGTGAGCCGCGTTGTTATAGGCAAACTCCGCCATGGACAGATGAGCAACCCAGTCAGTCTGACACTTGGAGACATAACACCTGAGGAACTGCTCCAAGGACTGGTTCACCCTTTCAGTCTGCCCATTAGACTGCGGATGGTAGCCTGACGACAAGCTGACAGAAATCTGGAGATCGGAACAAAATGCCCTCCAGAATTTGGCCACAAACTGGGATCCGCGGTCAGAGACCACATCAAGTGGCAACCCGTGGAGACGCACAACATGCAGCATAAATAATTCAGACAGGCGTCTGGCTGATGGCAGCCCAACCAGTGGAACGAAGTGCGCCATCTTCGAAAACCTGTCAACGACAACCCAGATGGCTGTCATCCCCGAGGATTTGGGCAAGTCCACCACAAAATCCATTGAAATGTGGGTCCATGGCTTAGATGGGATAGAGAGTGGATGTAATGGGCCAACAGGAACCCCTCTAGGAGTCTTATTTCGGGCACAGATGTCACATGCCCGAACCCACTGATCCACATCCTTAGCCACCGAGGGCCACCACACCGCCCTAGATAGCAACTCCCGAGTTCTGGCAATACCCGGGTGACCTGCCGACTTCTTGGCATGGAATTCCAGGAACACTCGCTGTCTTAACCTAGGAGGCACAAACAAAAGACCTACCGGAAGGTCTGGAGGAGCCTGCTCCTGTGCTCTAAGGACTAATGATAAGAGGTCCTGGGTAATGCCCACTTTAATACATGATGGGGAAACAATGGGCAACGGCTCCTCGGTGGTCTCCTGGATTGGAGCAAAACTCCGCGAGAGCGCATCAGCCTTGATGTTTTTTGACCCAGGGCGATATGTTATCAAAAAATTAAAGCGAGCAAAAAACAAAGCCCATCGTGCCTGCCTGGCATTGAGACGCTTCGCTGACTCTAAATATGCCAGATTCTTATGGTCAGTGAGAATTGAGACCACAAACTTAGCCCCCTCAAGCCAGTGTCTCCACTCCTCGAGTGCATCCTTAATAGCCAACAATTCCCGGTTACCCACGTCATAATTCATCTCGGCAGGCGAAAATTTACGGGAAAAGTAAGCACAGGGATGAAGGCGATTATCAGACACTCCCATCTGAGAAAGCACTGCCCCAATACCCATCTCAGAGGCATCCACCTCCACCACAAAAGGACGCTCTGGATCTGGGTGTCGCAGCACCTTGGCCAAAACAAATGCCCTTTTGAGACGGGCAAAAGCCGCTTTAGCCTCACAAGACCAGTGAGCAACATCCGCCCCTTTCTTAGTGAGTGCCACCAAGGGCGCCACTATAGACGAAAATCCAGCGATAAATCGTCTATAAAAATTTGCAAAGCCCAGGAAACGCTGAAGCGCCTTCAAACTAGTGGGCTGCACCCAATCCAGGACTGCCTGTACCTTGGAACCCTCCATTTGGAAACCTTCTGGGGAGATAATATATCCTAGAAATGCGATTTGCTGAACTTCAAATTCGCACTTCTCCAGCTTCACCCCAAGCCGGTGGTCTCTGAGTTTCTGGAGGACTAAGCGTACATGCTTCCGATGTTCCTCCAGGGAATGGGAGAAGATTAGGATGTCATCTAAGTATACAACTAAGAATCTATCCAAATATTCCCTGAGCACATCATTCATGAAATCCTGGAAGACTGCCGGGGCATTACAGAGCCCAAAAGGCATCACCAAATATTCATAATGCCCTGAGTGGGTATTAAAGGCAGTCTTCCATTCATCCCCCTCTCTTATTCGGATTAGATTGTACGCACCGCGTAGGTCAATCTTAGAAAAAATGGTGGCAGTACGAAGCTGGTCAAACAAGACCGAAATGAGAGGCAGTGGGTATGAGTTTTTAATCGTGATACGGTTCAATTCCCTGAAGTCGATGCAGGGTCGCAACGAACCGTCCTTTTTACCCACGAAGAAGAACCCCGACCCAACTGGAGACTGTGAAGGTCTGATAAATCCCTTAGCCAAGTTCTCCTGAATGTACTCTGCCATAGCCTGAGTCTCAGGACGTGACAGGGAGTACAACCTGCTCTTGGGAAGCTTAGCATTTGGCAACAAATCAATGGCACAGTCATAGGGGCGATGGGGAGGTAGTACCTCTGCAACTTTTTTGGAGAACACGTCCGCAAAATCTGCATAACACCCTGGCAATCCTGGCAAACTTAGCTGCGAGAGCCTGACTGGAAGGCTCAAGCAACTCCTGAAACAATCAGTACCCCAACTAAGAATCTCCCCAGAGACCCAGTCAAATTGAGGATTGTGGGCCCTTAACCAGGGTAACCCCAACACCAATGGGGCAAAAGTACAGACAGTCACATAAAAGGACAATTTTTCAGAGTGTGTGGCTCCAATAAACAAAGAAATCTGGCTAGTGCAAGAGGTAATTTTACCTTGGGATAATGGTTCCCCGTTTAACCCACAAATCTCAATTTCCGATGCCAAGGGTACTAAGGGAACAGAGTGTTTTAGGGCGAATTGGCGGTCCATAAAAACCCCGTCGGCCCCACTGTCCACAAAGGCCTCAGTCTTGACAGTTTGACCGAGGATCTTCAAGGTCACCGGAATGATAAAAGTCTTCTTGGGAAATTCTGACTTCTGGCCTGACAGGATATTTCCCATCACCCTCAGGCCCTGAAGTTTTCCGGCTTTTCTGGGCATGATACTACCACATGACCTTTATTCCCACAGTACAAACACAACCCCTGCTGTCTCCTCCGCGTCTTCTCACGCGAGGAGAGGCGGGTAGCCCCAATCTGCATAGGCTCCTCAGAAAATTCCTCAGAGTCTGAGGTTCCCTTGGGAAGGAAGGAAATCTCAGTCTCCCTTTCAAGCCTACGCTCTCTCAGCCGTCTATCCACCCGGATGGATAACTGCATGAGCTGATCCAAGCTATCAGGCAAGGGATATTGTACCAGTTGGTCCTTTATCTGGTTAGAAAGACCTCTTCGGTACTGGTGTCTCAGGGCTGGGTCATTCCACTGGGTATCATGGGCCAACCTCCGAAACTCCGTACAGTAAACCTCAACTGGCCTTCGCCCTTGCTTAAGGATCGAAATCTGAGCCTCGGCTGAGGCCGTCTTGTCAGGGTCATCATACAACATGCCCAGTGCCGTAAAAAAAGCATCAACACTTTTAAGCGACGGACAGTCAGGCTGCAACCCATATGCCCAGACCTGTGGGTCTCCTTGTAGCAAGGAAATCACTATGCCCACCCGCTGAATCTCCGACCCAGAAGACTGAGGCCTAAGCCAGAAGTATAGCTTGCAGCTCTCCTTGAAACAAAAGAACTGCGAGCGATCTCCAGAAAAACGATCCGGGAGATTTACTTTCGGCTCCTTAACCCCTGCAGGTGCTGCTGCTGCGGGAGCTCCGCCAGCAGCCTGGGAGGTGTGCATTTTAATGGACAAATCATTAAATTGCCGAGTCAGGACCTGCACCTGATCGACCACCTGTTGCAACGTATTTTGAGGGGTATGCTCCATATTCCCACAAAATTTCAACAGGAGTATGAGGCTGCTGAATATGTTATGCACACCAGTGCCTGCAGGAAAGTACTAGTGTCAGAACTGTTATGCACTCCAGTGTCTGCAGGAATGTACTGGTGTTTGAACTGTTATGCAAAACAAATGGACTCACAGACAAACTGGGGAATATGACATAACGTACACAGAAGGTGATAGGGTAACAAAATACACACACAGAGAAGCCCAGAGGCTAAGGAACTGGGTATCTCCCTTGTATTAGAACTGCTCAGATGTAAAAAGCAAGATGTTGTGTTTTAATACGTAGAGAACCCAAAATGCTGTTGCTAAGGGCAACAGCAAAACCCTAAAGGGTTACCAACGGGTGTGGCAGTAAACTCCTTGGTCAGAGATGGAATGATAGACACAAGGAGAGCCTCCACAATCCTGATTCTCACTTGCAGTGCACAGGTTTAAGCTTACTGCCACTAAACTGACCCCTGACACCTAGCACAGTGAGACAGGATTAGACAGGCAAGTGTTAGAATACAGCCGCAAACTTGCTAAGTTCACAGAGTAATAACAGAACCCCAGCAAGCTAAACGACTGACTCCAGTCTTACTGCTAGGTCTGGATTGGCAGAGTGTAATACCAAATCCCCAGGCCTATTTGCAGTAAGCAACAAACAAATACAAAGCTACACAGTACTGGCTAACTTTCATGAACTGACTAACCAACAGAGATTCAGCAGCATCTGCTTACCCTGAAAAGAGGCCTTATAAAGCAGGTGCTGTCCACGCCCCACTCAGACCTCACAGACTGTGAGCACAAAAACCAGCACCGGATCCCCTGCCGTGCACAGAGCCTATAACCACTGCACAGCAAAAGACCCGAACCGGAGTATCAGCTGCGCTCAGGTTACTCCACTAGCACTTGTCTCCCGGTTGCCATGACGACGTGGCAGCACAGGGCAGGAGACCCTAACAGTACCCCCCCTCTGACGAGGGGTCAAAGAACCCCTACCACCGGGTTTATCGGGGAACTGCGAGAAGAAAGAGCGTATCAGTCTGGGGGCATGAAGATCACAACTGCGCACCCACGACCGCTCCTCCGGGCCATACCCCTTCCAGTGCACCAAAAATGACAGCCGACCCCGAACCACCTTGGAGTCAAGAATCCTTTCAACAACAAACTCCCTCTGGCCACGTATCAGAAGAGGGGAAGGTCTTCCACTGGAAGAAGGATTACTAATCGCCCGTTTTAAAAGGGAACAATGAAATGTTTTATTGATACCCAAAGAACGGGGCAGATCTAACTGAAATGCCACCGGATTGATAACCCTGGTGATCTTATAAGGGCCGATGAACCGGGGCCCTAACTTATGAGATGGCTGTCTCAACTTCAAATTCTTGGTAGACAACCAGACGAAGTCTCCTAATTTGAAGCTGCAGGGTCTTTTCCGCTTATCAAAAACCCTTTTGGTCACTAATGACACAGACACAAGGGCTTTCTTCACTTTCCGCCAAATACCTCTAAGGACCAAAACCACAGAGGAACCACCAGGCGTGGAGTCCAGGGGGTCAAAAGAATTGGCCTTAGGATGATGCCCATACACACAAAGGAAGGGAGAGATCCCTGTAGCAGAGTGAGCCGCGTTGTTATAGGCAAACTCCGCCATGGACAGATGAGCAACCCAGTCAGTCTGACACTTGGAGACATAACACCTGAGGAACTGCTCCAAGGACTGGTTCACCCTTTCAGTCTGCCCATTAGACTGCGGATGGTAGCCTGACGACAAGCTGACAGAAATCTGGAGATCGGAACAAAATGCCCTCCAGAATTTGGCCACAAACTGGGATCCGCGGTCAGAGACCACATCAAGTGGCAACCCGTGGAGACGCACAACATGCAGCATAAATAATTCAGACAGGCGTCTGGCTGATGGCAGCCCAACCAGTGGAACGAAGTGCGCCATCTTCGAAAACCTGTCAACGACAACCCAGATGGCTGTCATCCCCGAGGATTTGGGCAAGTCCACCACAAAATCCATTGAAATGTGGGTCCATGGCTTAGATGGGATAGAGAGTGGATGTAATGGGCCAACAGGAACCCCTCTAGGAGTCTTATTTCGGGCACAGATGTCACATGCCCGAACCCACTGATCCACATCCTTAGCCACCGAGGGCCACCACACCGCCCTAGATAGCAACTCCCGAGTTCTGGCAATACCCGGGTGACCTGCCGACTTCTTGGCATGGAATTCCAGGAACACTCGCTGTCTTAACCTAGGAGGCACAAACAAAAGACCTACCGGAAGGTCTGGAGGAGCCTGCTCCTGTGCTCTAAGGACTAATGATAAGAGGTCCTGGGTAATGCCCACTTTAATACATGATGGGGAAACAATGGGCAACGGCTCCTCGGTGGTCTCCTGGATTGGAGCAAAACTCCGCGAGAGCGCATCAGCCTTGATGTTTTTTGACCCAGGGCGATATGTTATCAAAAAATTAAAGCGAGCAAAAAACAAAGCCCATCGTGCCTGCCTGGCATTGAGACGCTTCGCTGACTCTAAATATGCCAGATTCTTATGGTCAGTGAGAATTGAGACCACAAACTTAGCCCCCTCAAGCCAGTGTCTCCACTCCTCGAGTGCATCCTTAATAGCCAACAATTCCCGGTTACCCACGTCATAATTCATCTCGGCAGGCGAAAATTTACGGGAAAAGTAAGCACAGGGATGAAGGCGATTATCAGACACTCCCATCTGAGAAAGCACTGCCCCAATACCCATCTCAGAGGCATCCACCTCCACCACAAAAGGACGCTCTGGATCTGGGTGTCGCAGCACCTTGGCCAAAACAAATGCCCTTTTGAGACGGGCAAAAGCCGCTTTAGCCTCACAAGACCAGTGAGCAACATCCGCCCCTTTCTTAGTGAGTGCCACCAAGGGCGCCACTATAGACGAAAATCCAGCGATAAATCGTCTATAAAAATTTGCAAAGCCCAGGAAACGCTGAAGCGCCTTCAAACTAGTGGGCTGCACCCAATCCAGGACTGCCTGTACCTTGGAACCCTCCATTTGGAAACCTTCTGGGGAGATAATATATCCTAGAAATGCGATTTGCTGAACTTCAAATTCGCACTTCTCCAGCTTCGCCCCAAGCCGGTGGTCTCTGAGTTTCTGGAGGACTAAGCGTACATGCTTCCGATGTTCCTCCAGGGAATGGGAGAAGATTAGGATGTCATCTAAGTATACAACTAAGAATCTATCCAAATATTCCCTGAGCACATCATTCATGAAATCCTGGAAGACTGCCGGGGCATTACAGAGCCCAAAAGGCATCACCAAATATTCATAATGCCCTGAGTGGGTATTAAAGGCAGTCTTCCATTCATCCCCCTCTCTTATTCGGATTAGATTGTACGCACCGCGTAGGTCAATCTTAGAAAAAATGGTGGCAGTACGAAGCTGGTCAAACAAGACCGAAATGAGAGGCAGTGGGTATGAGTTTTTAATCGTGATACGGTTCAATTCCCTGAAGTCGATGCAGGGTCGCAACAAACCGTCCTTTTTACCCACGAAGAAGAACCCCGACCCAACTGGAGACTGTGAAGGTCTGATAAATCCCTTAGCCAAGTTCTCCTGAATGTACTCTGCCATAGCCTGAGTCTCAGGACGTGACAGGGAGTACAACCTGCTCTTGGGAAGCTTAGCATTTGGCAACAAATCAATGGCACAGTCATAGGGGCGATGGGGAGGTAGTACCTCTGCAACTTTTTTGGAGAACACGTCCGCAAAATCTGCATAACACCCTGGCAATCCTGGCAAACTTAGCTGCGAGAGCCTGACTGGAAGGCTCAAGCAACTCCTGAAACAATCAGTACCCCAACTAAGAATCTCCCCAGAGACCCAGTCAAATTGAGGATTGTGGGCCCTTAACCAGGGTAACCCCAACACCAATGGGGCAAAAGTACAGACAGTCACATAAAAGGACAATTTTTCAGAGTGTGTGGCTCCAATAAACAAAGAAATCTGGCTAGTGCAAGAGGTAATTTTACCTTGGGATAATGGTTCCCCGTTTAACCCACAAATCTCAATTTCCGATGCCAAGGGTACTAAGGGAACAGAGTGTTTTAGGGCGAATTGGCGGTCCATAAAAACCCCGTCGGCCCCACTGTCCACAAAGGCCTCAGTCTTGACAGTTTGACCGAGGATCTTCAAGGTCACCGGAATGATAAAAGTCTTCTTGGGAAATTCTGACTTCTGGCCTGACAGGATATTTCCCATCACCCTCAGGCCCTGAAGTTTTCCGGCTTTTCTGGGCATGATACTACCACATGACCTTTATTCCCACAGTACAAACACAACCCCTGCTGTCTCCTCCGCGTCTTCTCACGCGAGGAGAGGCGGGTAGCCCCAATCTGCATAGGCTCCTCAGAAAATTCCTCAGAGTCTGAGGTTCCCTTGGGAAGGAAGGAAATCTCAGTCTCCCTTTCAAGCCTACGCTCTCTCAGCCGTCTATCCACCCGGATGGATAACTGCATGAGCTGATCCAAGCTATCAGGCAAGGGATATTGTACCAGTTGGTCCTTTATCTGGTTAGAAAGACCTCTTCGGTACTGGTGTCTCAGGGCTGGGTCATTCCACTGGGTATCATGGGCCAACCTCCGAAACTCCGTACAGTAAACCTCAACTGGCCTTCGCCCTTGCTTAAGGATCGAAATCTGAGCCTCGGCTGAGGCCGTCTTGTCAGGGTCATCATACAACATGCCCAGTGCCGTAAAAAAAGCATCAACACTTTTAAGCGACGGACAGTCAGGCTGCAACCCATATGCCCAGACCTGTGGGTCTCCTTGTAGCAAGGAAATCACTATGCCCACCCGCTGAATCTCCGACCCAGAAGACTGAGGCCTAAGCCAGAAGTATAGCTTGCAGCTCTCCTTGAAACAAAAGAACTGCGAGCGATCTCCAGAAAAACGATCCGGGAGATTTACTTTCGGCTCCTTAACCCCTGCAGGTGCTGCTGCTGTGGGAGCTCCGCCAGCAGCCTGGGAGGTGTGCATTTTAATGGACAAATCATTAAATTGCCGAGTCAGGACCTGCACCTGATCGACCACCTGTTGCAACGTATTTTGAGGGGTATGCTCCATATTCCCACAAAATTTCAACAGGAGTATGAGGCTGCTGAATATGTTATGCACACCAGTGCCTGCAGGAAAGTACTAGTGTCAGAACTGTTATGCACTCCAGTGTCTGCAGGAATGTACTGGTGTTTGAACTGTTATGCAAAACAAATGGACTCACAGACAAACTGGGGAATATGACATAACGTACACAGAAGGTGATAGGGTAACAAAATACACACACAGTGAACAGAGAAGCCCAGAGGCTAAGGAACTGGGTATCTCCCTTGTATTAGAACTGCTCAGATGTAAAAAGCAAGATGTTGTGTTTTAATACGTAGAGAACCCGAAATGCTGTTGCTAAGGGCAACAGCAAAACCCTAAAGGGTTACCAACGGGTGTGGCAGTAAACTCCTTGGTCAGAGATGGAATGATAGACACAAGGAGAGCCTCCACAATCCTGATTCTCACTTGCAGTGCACAGGTTTAAGCTTACTGCCACTAAACTGACCCCTGACACCTAGCACAGTGAGACAGGATTAGACAGGCAAGTGTTAGAATACAGCCGCAAACTTGCTAAGTTCACAGAGTAATAACAGAACCCCAGCAAGCTAAACGACTGACTCCAGTCTTACTGCTAGGTCTGGATTGGCAGAGTGTAATACCAAATCCCCAGGCCTATTTGCAGTAAGCAACAAACAAATACAAAGCTACACAGTACTGGCTAACTTTCATGAACTGACTAACCAACAGAGATTCAGCAGCATCTGCTTACCCTGAAAAGAGGCCTTATAAAGCAGGTGCTGTCCACGCCCCACTCAGACCTCACAGACTGTGAGCACAAAAACCAGCACCGGATCCCCTGCCGTGCACAGAGCCTATAACCACTGCACAGCAAAAGACCCGAACCGGAGTATCAGCTGCGCTCAGGTTACTCCACTAGCACTTGTCTCCCGGTTGCCATGACGACGTGGCAGCACAGGGCAGGAGACCCTAACAGTTGGGGAGTTGAGGTCGTTTACGTTAAGAGTCAAAACTGTCAGCTTCATGGTGGATCAAAAGAAAATGAGTTCAGTAGCAAACAGGATCCACACCTCGACTGGCGGGAAGAGCAGGGAGGGAGAACAAGAAGGGGGTTAAAGATAATGAGAAAGGGAGTAAAAATTAGAGAAGAGAGGAGGCGACCTACTCCTATAGTGGAGACAGGTCCAAGGCGGAAAGAAGGAGTGTCGCTATGACACATCCATCTGGAGACATGAGTGAGTAAGAACAACAAAATTTGCAGCAGATGAAGATTAGTGAACATACTAAGTAACAACGAGAACGAGATGACCTGAGGGAGAACAAGGGCATGCATTGACATATTAATGCCTGAAATGAGAGCGGGCGAGAGAGAGAAGTAAAAGGGGGGGGGCAGGATGGAAAGAATAAACAATATCAAAATAGAGAAGAGCAAGTGTGACAGTTAGGTGCAGTGAAGCATGCACGTCCCGTAGCAAATAATAATAATGGAGAGGACAAGAGCAGAGAGCTGGCGCAACTGGAATCGAGAGAAGAGAAAGAATTATCATTCTATATACGGATAATAGTGCTCCAGTAGGGGAGCCTAACAAAAAAAAAAAGGGCGTCAGAGCTGTCTAAAGAGCAATTATCAAACACATAACTGGGGATCATTAAAAGTGCCTAGAGAGGTAACATAAATAAAATGTAAAGCATAGCTTTCCATAATAACAGAACAAATACAACTAAGCCGTGGACCAGTCCCGGGACGGCGCCACGGGTCTATGTGGTGAAACAGATTGTCGGCATATTTCTGGAACGTCTGCTAGGAGACCAAACAATTTCAGCAGGTCATAACCTTGGGCTGGAGTCTTAACAGCGTGAGTCGTACCATTTCTGGTGACCAATAATTGAAAGGGGAAGCCCCACTTATATTTGATGGAGTAGGTTCTCAAAGTCTTGGTGACATTCAGTAGATCTCTCCGTTTCTTAAGTGTCGATGGGGCCAAATCCTGAAAAAGTTGGAGTTGAGACCCAGAGTAGGAGACCGTTGAGAGTCCTCTAATAGCGGTCATGATCTGCTCTATCGCTTTAAAGTAATGAAAGCGGAGGATAACATCCCGTGGTGGTTGGGTCGAGGGCGGTTTGGGGCGGAGAGCCCTATGGGCCCGGTCCAGATGGAGAAGATCCACAGAAATGTCAGGGACTAGGTGAAGAAAAAGGTCCTCTAAGTAGGCTGAGAGTGAGTCGGCAGTTACCATTTCCGGGATGTTGCGTATGCGGATATTGTTCCTCCTATTTCGATTTTCAATGTCCTCGAGATGGTCTTTGTATGTTTCCAAGTCAGCCCGCAGATCCGTAAATTCTTGATCCATCACGCTCTGATATTGACAGATTTCATCTACCTTCTGTTCAAGAGTGTCCGTTCTGGAACCTAGGTCAGCAAGTTCCGATTTAAAATCTGCAAGGGCCGATCTCATCTCTGATTGTATCGTTTTAGTAACTATGGAGATCACATCATTAGCCGAAAGAGGGGGGTCAGTAGAGGAGACACCGGCCATGGTCAGAGTACCTACTGCCACAGGCGGTTGTTTCGGGGGAGAACCGGCTTTTTTCCACGCCCTAATGATACTGGTTTGGATGGAGCAGGGGCCTTCCGGCGCTTCTGTGGCATACCGTGAGAATAAATAAATAAATAAATAAATTTAGCAGGGTGAGACAGATATTATGGGGCTTCCCTTAATAGAATGGCAGTTACGGTCTCATGAAGATAAATGCAATGGGAGCAGTCGGCATTAATAGCAGAGACGTGCAGTTGAGCCCTTGTTCGGGTCAGGTCATCTCGTGAGTTAAAGGAAAACCATCATCAGGCGAGTTGAAGAGAGCACATGAAGTGAGGAACTAGTCACTGTAGTATAGGAATGGGGGACACAGGTGAGTAGCACTACTCGGGGAAGCACACAGCAACAGTACTCCTAATCAGCTGCGGTGAACACTCGTCAGTGTGTCGGCCAGGGCCTTGAGAGCTAGTCGACCAGGTGAGGCGTTTCCTGCGTGCGCTCCCAATAATATATTGTGGGTGAAATAGGGGTAGGAAGAACTCTTCAGCCACACTGAGTGACACAGTACACCCGGCAGGCAGTAGTGGTGCCCTATTATATAGGCTTGGTGCCTCCAGGCAACAAAGCGGTGTGCAGGGCATTTAAATATATATATATTTATTTTAAAAAAATTTGTTTGCTGTAATTCGGCACTTTAGGAGGAATGAGCCACAGGGGACATGTGCCAGGCCAGCGTGGGGGAGAGTGGAGAACCGAGGAGAGAGAGAGCGGAGCACAGGGCACAGAAAACAGCAGCATTCACCAGCCCAGTGGGGGGCATACAGAGCCCGGGAGAGCGTCCAGTGGGGTCCTCCAACGAGGAGTGCGGCAGGCAGTGCGGGTCCCACAGTGTGAGGTAAGAGCCGGGCAGCCGTTTCAGTCGTGCAGGCAGCGGTGTGGAGCGCGCCGTGGGCCTCCAAGATGGCCGCCGGATGAGCCGCGTATTGGAAGCGGCGCCGAGCGCCGACAAAGCGGGTGAGCAGAGGCAGCGGTGGAGGCCGTTGGCACAGGTCCAGTGGGTCCGGCGGTAAGTGGGGCTCGTGGTGGCCGGCCAAGATGTGTGAGCCGCTGCGTGCGGGGCGCCAGGGAGTCACGCCGGATCCGGACCAAAATCGAGGTCCCAGGCTGGAGGGAGTGGACGGGCCACAATCTGCAGGAGCTCCTAAAAGTTGCTCCCCGACTCCGTAGCTGCAGTCCGGGCACCCCCCTGGATGATATAGGGGAAGGCTGTCAGCAGGGGCACTTTATGGGCTGAGTTGGGGATAATATAGGTTATTTAAGCCCCCTGGGAAGTGGAGCTCAGGACAAACATGTCCGTTCCTCTCAGTAGTCAGGCCACGCCCCCCCTGGATGCCGGGTTCTTGTTCCCGCTACAGTGCGTCCCCTCCCTTAAGGAACTGCTTTAGGACATCCCCAATGTCTATCCTTGTGGAGCCCAGTGTACCCCGCAGCAGAAAACGAGATTTATGGTAAGAACTCACCTTTGTTAAATCTCTTTCTGCGAGGTACACTGGGCTCCACAAGGCGCCCACCCTGACGCACTTAGCTTCTTTGGTTTGGTATGGCATTAGCCGCTGACACTTCTCCTGTCGTGAGAGTGTGATGTATGTGGTTACTAACCGTTGTCGTCTCTTTTCCTGCTACTGCATTGGGCTGGTTAACTAAAAACTGAGCTCCTGTGCAGGGAGGCGGGGTTATAGAGGAGGCGGCGCTGTGCATTCTGGGAACAGTCAAAGCTTTGAGCCTGTTGGTGCCTCGGATCAAGATCCTACTCTACACCCCCAATGTCTATCCTTGTGGAGCCCAGTGTACCTCGCAGAAAGAGATTTAACAAAGGTAAGTTCTTACCATAAATCTCGTTTTTCAGGTTTTAAATTGGTCTGACCAAGCTGTCCGGCTTCAGAACTACGAAGAGGCTTGAATAAAAAAACCTTCTCCTTACTGTGCCAAGGGTACCAGGACAATGACCTGATCCTGACATAATTTTTGAATTGCCGTTGTTACTGCCTCTCTTCTCGGAAGCGAAGCTGGCAAAGTCGATTTGAAAAATCGGCATGGGGGGACATCTTGAAACTCTAGTTTGTACCCATGTGTCACTATTTGTAAGACCCATTTGGTCCAGGCCAGATTGAATCCAGATTTGGCTGAAAAGTTTCAGACGTGCTCCCACCCGAGTTGACTCCCGCAAGGGAGCCCCAGCGTTATGCTGCAGACTTGGCAGAAGCAGGGGTGGACTTCTGCTCCTGCGATCCGGGAGACGCTGTGGATTTCTTTCCTTTTCCCCTACCCCTACCTGCAAAAAAAGGGGAAACCTTTGGCCTTTTTGTATTTGTTGGGCCGAAAGGAGTGTATGTGAGAGTGATGTGTCTTTTTCGCCGGTGTAGGAGCATAAGGCAAGAATGTCGGCTTACCTGCGGTAGCCGACGAGACTAACGCATCCAGCCCATCACCAAACAAGGCCTCACCTTTATACAGGAGAGCCTCCATATTTTATTTTGGAATCTACATCAGCATTCCACTGGCGAATCCACAACGCCCTTCGAGCCGATACTGCCATGGTAGCGGTTCTTGATCCCAAGAAACCAATATATTTCATGGATTCTAGTACGTACGCAGTAGCATCTTTGATATGACCTAACGTTAGGAGTATCTCGTCTCCATCTATTGTGTCAATGTCTAATGACAAGTTTACTGGCCACTTTTCAATAGCACTACTCACCCACTCACAGACAATGGTAGGCATGAGTAGTGTCCCATTGGCCACATCAATAAATCACCTCACTCATTTGCGGTCTGTCGGCTCCTTAAGTGAAGCCATTCCAGGCGCAGGGAGAAACACCTTTTCTCTTTTATGACAGGGCCCTGTCTAAAATGCGGGGTGACTCCCACCTTTTTTGGAAAAAGGTAAGCTGCCTGAATTCCTTTTGGGAATCTGAAATTTCTTTTCAGGTTAAATCAGACCTGAGGTGGAGGGAAAATTACATTACTTCTTTACTAAAGTAAACCATCTCCTTGTGGTAAAAGAGGGGGCTTCGTAACTTCTAACACCTCCTTTATAGCTAAAACATGTTTTGAATGCTTTAGGACCTATTCCCCTGGAATCACTAGTGTCGACACAGGAATCAGAGTCCATGTCGGTATCAGTTTGTACTACTTGTGCAAATTTGTATGTGACCCAGAAAGGTCCCTGTGGATGAAAGGCAGCACTATTAAAAATCACATCTTCAACAGATTATTTTCATTTTCTGTATGAGATTCAGTCCAACCTCTTACTGATATGATTCACACTATCATTTAACCTTTCACCCAGTCAGGCTCTTGGTGTTATATTACACCTCTGTGTCCCTAACATGTCTCCACAGAGTTCCCTGCCACAGACATGTCACACACATGCAGAACAACACCACAGACACTCCAGGACTTATAGGGGGACAGACCCACAGTAAAATCTGTCAGAGGGACACAGATGGGATTTGCCAGCTCACAACCCAGCGCCAGTTACACAATGTCTGTGAACACAAAATGCCCACTGACATTCAGCGCTTTTATAATGTTAAACACACAATTATATAGCACCAAATTCAGTGTGGCACCCCTGTTTTGCACCCTGATACTTGTTCAGTAGTGGAGGAGGACCAGCCTAGTCTCTGCAGCCTGAGGAGAGAGAGAAAATGGCGCTGAGCAGTGTGCTGGCCGACTGAGGAGGAAGCTCCACTCCTCCATGGTGTGTTTCTCCTCAGCTTTTATGAGGTCATTTTTTATACTGGTGGGGGTAGGACTGTGCCTCAGCAACTTATGCCCCTTATTTATGCCAGTTTCCATAGGTTTCATGCTGCCCAGGCCCCCCCCCCCCCCCCCCGCGCCCTGCACCCTGCAGTGCTTGTGTATGTTTGGGCAACATGGCATGCTGCGCTCCCGCCAGCCGTGCGGTACCTTTAGCTGTCACTTACTTGATTGAAGATCATTCTTCTCATACTCACCTGTCTTCTGACTTCTGGCTCTGTGAGGGGGTGACGGCGTGCTGTGGGAGTGAGCATCTAGACACGGCTAGCGTTCAGTTCCCTTCAGGAGCTAATGGTGTCCTGTCAGCCAGAAGCAGAGTCATGAAACTCTTTAGGAAGCTTCTGCCCCCTCAGTCCCACGAAGCAGGGAGTCTGATGCCAGCAGATCTCCCTGAAAATAAAAAAACCTAATATAAGTCTTTTCAGAGAAAACTCAGTAGAGCTCCTCAGAGTGCATCCAGTCGACCTGGGCACATTTCTAAAACTGAGGTCTGGAGGAGGGTCAAAGAGGGAGGAGCTAGTTCACACCCAATGAAAAGTCTTTGGAGTGCCCATGTCTCCTGCGGATCCCGTCTATACCCCATGGTCTTGATGTCGTTCCCAGCATCCTCTAGGATGTATGAGAAAAATTATTATTCATTAGGATGAGTGTCCCAAAGATGCTTCACATTGGAAAGGTGCGATCCGGACAACACAGACATGTCTAGACTGCAACCCTCCAATGCCGCTGCAACACCCCCTCCTGCCCCGCGAGCGCCTCTGCCTGACAATCAGGCAGAGGTAATTGCATAAGTGAGATGCCATTGCATCTCACTGTGTGAGCACGTGCAGTGTTGCTGCTGCACGTGCGCACACTTCACCGGGCTTCAGCCTGCGACCACTACTGTAGCAGCATCCAGGTCTGAATCCGCCCCTGTCCTGTGTTTTTTACATTAAATAAGTGTTTATTTCCTACTTTTACCCACTCTAGAGAAACAAAGAAAACAGGCAAATAAACTGCCATTTAACTTAACATGGTTGAGGCTGCAGCATTTACTCAAAAAAAGTCTCAAAAAAGTATTAAAAAAGTAATGTGGCCTAGTTCACAGCTATTTGAATCTGCTTACAAGTCCAAATTAAGGGCCTAATTCAGACTTGATCGCAGCAGCAAATTTGTTCTCTTATGGGCAAAACCATGTGCACTGAGGGGGGGCAGATATAACATGTGCAGAGAGAGTTAGACTTGGGTGGGGTGTGTACAAACTGAAATCTAGATTGCAGTGTAAAAATAAAGCAGCCAGAATTTACCCTGCACAGAAACAATATAACCCACCAAAATCTAACTCTCTCTGCACATATTATATACTGTATGTCCCACCTGCAGGCACATGGGTGGTTATTCCGAATTGATCGCTAGCTGCATTTGTTCGCAGCACAGTGGTTAGGCTAAAAAACTGTAGTTCTGTGCATGCGTATGCGGCGCAATGCGCACGCGTGACGTACGGACACAACGAACGATGCAGTTTGGCACAAGGTCTAGCGATGCATTTCAGTCGCCTGGTTGCCGCAGAGTGATTGACATGAAGTGGGCGTTTCTGGGTGGCAACTGACCGATTTCAGGGAGTGTTCAGAAAAATGCAGGCGTGTCAGGGAAAATGCAGGCGTGGCTGGGCGGGTGTGTGACGTCAAATCCGAAACTGAATAGTCTGAAGTGATCGCAAGTGCTGAGTAGGTTTTGAGCTACTCTGAAACTACACCAAAAAATGTGCAGGCGCTCTGCGATAAAAATGTTTGCATTTCTGCTAAGCTAAAATACACTCCCAGTGGGCGGCGGCATAGCGTTTGCACGGCTGCTAAAATCTGCTAACGAGCGATCAACTCGGAATGACCACCATGGTTTTGCCCATTAGAGAACAAATTTGCTGCTGCGATCAGGTCTGAATTAGGCCCCAAGCTCAGTCACAGAGAGCTTTCTACTTGTCCTTGGGCAAATATATAGAGAGTTGTCTAGTTAAATAACAGTTGATCCCCACCAACATGAAAATAAGATTCCTTAGAAACCTTTGCTTGCTCACCAAAAATGTCTGTACCTGTTGATACAGAAACCAAGTGTTTAATGCTCAAAACAATTCATAATCTTTGTGAGACTTTAGTTCTACACAGAGTACAATCACCCAAATTGGCAATAATGATAAAAATGCATAGGTTAGGTCAACACAATTCTAATATTAATTGGCGCACACAAACTCTAACCTTCTCTTAGCTTTGTAAAAGCCCGTATACAGGGTTGGACTGGCCCACAGGGGCACAGAGAAAGTAGGATTTTAATTACCTACCCGTAAATCCTTTTCTCATAGTCCGTAGAGGATACTGGGGTTCCATTTAGTACCATGGGGTATAGACGGGTCCACTAGGAGCCATGGGCACTTTAAGAATTTGATAGTGTGGGCTGGGTTCTCCCTCTATGCCCCTCCTACCAGATTCAGTCTAGGAAACTGCTCAAGGAGACAGACATACTTTGTGAGAAGGATAAATAAAGATAGTGGTGAGATTCTGAACCAGCACACACAAAACAGAGGAAAGCTAAGCTAACCCCATTTTAAACAGGAACAGCAACAGCTGAAGCAACAATACTTAACCAAGTAACAGTGCAGGAAGAACGAAGCACCGGGCGGGCGCCCAGTATCCTCTACGGACTACGAGAAAAGGATTTACCAGTAGGTAATTAAAATCCTATTTTCTCTTACATCCTAGAGGATACTGGGGTTCCATTTAGTACCATGGGGATGTACCAAAGCTCCCAAATCGGGTGGTAGAGTGCTGAGGTTCCTGTAGAACTGATTGACCAAACTGAAGGTCCTCAGAGGCTAAAGTATTGAAGTCATAGAACTTAGCAAACGTGTTCGAACATGACCAAGTAGCTGCTCGGCAGAGCTGTAAAACCGAGACACCCCGGGCAGCTGCCCAGGAAGAACCCACCGACCTAGTAGAGTAGGCCTGTACAGATTTTGGTACTGGCAAGCCTGCCGTGGAATAAGCATGCTGAATAGTGAGCCTGATCCAGAGTTCAATTGTCTGCTTTGAAGCAGAACACCCAATTTAATTGGGGTTTTATAGGACGAACAGCGAGTCGGATTTCCTGTGACAAGCTGTTCTCTTTACATATACCTTCAAAGCCCTCACAACATCCAAAGACTTTGAAGTAGTGGAAGTGTCGGTGATAACCGGAACCACAATAGGTTGGTTGATGTGAAATGCAGACACCACTTTCGGAAGAAATTGCTGACGAGTTCTGAGTCCAGCGCTGTCCTCATGGAAAATTAAATAGGGCTCTTGTGAGACAAAGCCCCCAGCTCCAACACATGTCTTGCTGAAGCCAAGGCCAACATTGTGATGGTCTTCCACGTAAGATATTTTATGTCCACCTCCTGTGATGGTCAAACCAGTCCGATTGGAGGAACTGCAGCACCAAATTGAGATCCCAAGGTGCCGTGGGAGGCACAAAGGGAGGTTGGATGCGCAGAACACCTTTCAAAAATGTCTGGACCTCAGGGAGAGAAGCCAATTGTTTCTGAAAGAAAATGGACAAGGCAGAAATCTGGACTTTTATGGAGCCCAGATGTAGGCTCACATCCACACCTGTCTGCAGAAAAAGCAGGAAATGTCCCAGGTGAAATTCCACCGCAGAGTAAGTTCTGCTCTCACACCAAGAGACGTATTTCTTCCAAATATGGTGGTAATGTTTAGACGTTACCCCCTTCCTGGCTTGGATCATAGTCGGGATAACTTTATTAGGGATCACTCTTTTGGCTAGAATCAGCCGTTCAACTTCCATGCCGTCAAACGTAGCCACGGTAAATCCTGATAGACGAACGGGCCCTGTTGCAGAATATCCTCACGAAGAGGTAGAGGCCACGGATTTTCGAGGAGCATCTCCAGAAGGTCCGCATACCAGGCCCTTCTTGGCCAGTCCGGAGCAATGAGTATTGCTTGAACCTTTTCCCTTTTTATTCTTTTGAGAATTCTTGGGATCAGAGGAAGTGGAGGAAACACGTACACCATCTGATAGACCCATGGAGTCATCAGAGCATCTACCGCCACTGCCTGTGGGTCTCTCAACCTGGAACAATACCGCTTGAGCTTCTTGTTGAGACGAGATGCCATCATGTCGATCCCCACCAATGTGTCAAGCACCTGAACACTTCCGGGTGAAGGCTCCACTCCTCTGGGTGCAGGTCGTGTATGCTGAGGAAGTCTGCTTCCCAGTTGTCTACTCCTGGAATGAAGACCGCTGACAACGCCACAGCATTTTTTCTGCCCAGAGGAGAATACTTGACACCTCTGACATTGCTGCTCTGCTTTTCGTTCCACCCTGTCGTTTTATGTATGTCACTGCCGTCACATTGTCTGACTGGACTAGAATGGCCTGAATCTCAAGAAGATAAGAGGCCTGCAGAAGGGCATTGTATATGGCCCTGAGTTCCAGAATGTTGATTGGAAGGATGACTTCCTGACTTGAACATCTTCCTTGAAACTGCACCCCCTGGGTAACTGATCCCCAACCTCGGAGGATTGCATCCGTGGTTAACAGGATCCAGTCCTGAATTCCGTACCTCCGACCCTCAACGAGGTGAGAGGTCTGTAGCCACCACAGAAGGGAGATCCTGGGTTTTGGCAACAGACAAATCCTCTGGTGCATGTGAAGATGCGATCCGGACCATTTGTCCAACAGATCAAGCTGGAAGGGTCCACTGCCTTTTCCAATGGAAGGAACACTTTCTGCGACTCCATGACCAGTATCATTCCCAGGAATGGGAGCCTCCGTGTTGGCTCTAAGTGAGATTTTGGAAGGTTCAGAATCCACCCGTAATCCTGGAGAAGTTTGGTTCAGAGGCCAATGCTGTCCAGCAACCTCTCCCTGGACGGCGCCTTTATCAGAAGATCGTCCAGGTACGGAATTATGTTCACTCCCTGCTTGTGGAGTATAAACATCATCTCTGCCATCACCTTGGTGAACACCCTCGGTGCCATGGAGAGACCAAATGGCAGAACCTGGAACTGGTAGTGACAGTCCTGCAGTACAAACCATAGATAAGCCTGATGAGGCAGCCAGATCGGAATGTGAAGGTACGCATTCTTGATATCCAGAGACACTAGGAATTCCCCTTCCTCCATACCTAAGATTACCGCTCTCAGAGACTCCATCTTTAACTTGAACACACTTAAGAACAGGTTCAAGGACTAGAGGTTCAGAATTGGTCGTACCGAACCGTCCGGTTTCGGTACTACAAACAAGTTGGAATAGTACCCCTTGGCTTTGAGGAAGCAGAGCCTGAGCTCTGTTCCTGAGCACCTGAAGTTGCTGGTTTGTGTGGTTTACCACTTGCGCCTTTGGAGGCTGTAGAAGCACCTCTGGATTTTCCCTTAAACTTGGCTGTCCGAAAGGACTGTAAATTTGAAGCTGAATAAGCTTTCCTGGCTGGGGAAGCTGCGGAAGGAAGATACGTAGACTTACCCGCAGTAGCTTTGGAGATCCATTTGTATAGTTAGTCTCCAAACAAGGCCTCTCCTGTGAATGGTAGGCCTTCCACACCTTTCCTGGAGTCTGCATCAGCAGTCTACTGGAGTAGACACAAGCCACTGTGTGCTGACACAGCCATAGCGGTGGTGCGTGCATTAAGCAAACCAATCTCTTTTATGGCTTCCGCCATAAAGTTTGCAAAGTCCTGTATATGCTGCAGGAGTAAAACAACATCCCCCCCATGACAAGGAATATAACCCCTCAATTAGGTTACCTGACCATTTAGCAAAGGCTTTTGTGATCCACGTACATGTAATAGTGGGTCTTTGGGCCACCCCAGCAGCTGTGTACAATGATTTGAGTGTTGTCTCAATTTTACGATCAGCCGTATCTTTTAGGGAGGCTGCACCAGGGACAGGCATTACAATTTTTCTTGACAGCCTAGAGTCTGATGCGTCCACTATCAGTGGATTTTCCCATTTTTTCCTATCCTCCAGAGGAAAAGGAAAAGATGAGAGCAACCTATTAGGGATTTTAAATTTCTTATCAGGATTAACCCACGGGTTCTTCTAACAGGGTATTCAATTCCTTTGACGCAGGTAAAGTGACTGAGAACTTCTTTTTTACATTAAAATATGATTCCTCACACTCCTCTGGAATTTGTAGAACATCTCTGATATCCTCTATAAGAGACTCTGGGGGTCATTCCGAGCTGATCGTAGCTGTGCTAAATTTAGAGCAGCTACAATCGTTTACTCAGACATGCGGGGGGATGCCCAGCACAGGGCAAGTCCGCCCCGCATGTCAGTGCCGCCCCCCCCCCCCCCCCCCCCCCCGCACAAATACAAAAGCATCGCACAGCGGCGATGCCTTTGTATTTGAGGAGTAACTCCCAGCCAGCACAGCTCCTGCGGCTGGCCGGGAGTTGCTCGTCGCTCCCGCTGGCCGCAGCGGCTGTGTGAGACGTCATGCAGCCGCCGCGGCCCACCCCACCCCTACGGTCCAGCCACGCCTGTGTTGGCAGAACCGCTCCCCCTAAACGGTGGCTTAACGCCGCCATTCAGCCCCCTCCCTGTCTCAGAGGTAACGAAAGCTGCCATGCGCCGGCGCACTGCGGCGCCAGTGCATGCGCAGTTCTGACCCGATCGCTGCGACAAACTGCAGCGAGCGATCGGGTTGGAATGACCCCCTCTATTCCTTGTGACAGAGTAGCATCCTCCCCTCCAAATCCACCTCACCCTCCTCCATGTCTAACCAGTCAGCGTCAGAGTCAGACTGCAGGATATGTGCCAGAGATCGTTTTTGCGGACAAATGGTAGGAGATTGAGATGCTGGTTTGGAGACTGAGTCTCTATTCATGAACTCATCCACAGTCTGTCTTAAGTATTGCGTCTCTTTCTCATTGCGAGATAGTTTTGTAGAAATATTTGAGATCATTACCTTAATGGAATTAACCCACTCTGGTTCAGCCCCGCTATTCTGGGAAGGTGCACTGCCCTGAGTACCCAGTAGTGAGCCTCCTGGTGAAGAGGAACACTCCGCTGTACAGTAAACACACTCTCACACTAAATGTGACAGCACACACACACACACACACACACACACACACAGGAAAAGGTTAAGCACAATTAACCCACAAAGAGCCCTTCAGGGAGACACAAAGTTATTTGGAGAACGCCCCCACCGCGCCCTTATCGCTAATGCCAAGCTTAGTCGGGTCGCAGACTAAGTCCCCTGACAGGGGACTTAGTACACTAATAATCGCTTCCTCCCTGCTCTGACCCCCTGGAACCGCTGAGGTAATCTGGAGTCATTCCGGAGGAGCTGCTCATCCCTGTCAGTCAGACATATAGACATATACTACCTTCAGTGGCTGAACTTGTGAGTGGTGGGCCCAGGTGCGAAAATATAATTTGTGCCCCCCTCCTCTTCCACCCCAACGCAAGTTCACAATATGTCACACAGCAGCAGTGGTTGACAGGGAGAGGCAGATGATGACAGTGTAAGGCAGGGAGAGGCAGATGTTGACATAGAGAGGCAGAGGGTAACAGTGGAAGGCAGAGGGAGACAGCGGAAGGCAGGGGGAGGCAGAGGGTGACATCAGAAGGCAGGTGGAGGCAGAGCTTAACATGGGGAGACAGGTGGTGACAGGGGTACAGTACAAGCGCAATGTACTGTGTGGTGTGGAGAACAGGGGGAATGTACTGTACCTGGGTGGGGGCAGGAACACAGCGACCTCTACTTTCATCAGTTTGGCCCTCAAACAGACTCTGACAGCAGTAAATCTGACTAATGGACAGCTGTCTATTAATTATAGTCAGTACGTGGCTGTGATCATCAGCACTGATAGGCACACACAAGGTCAGCCCTGCTTGCCTATGGTAAGGGGCAGGTCATTCAGGCAGTGGGGCCCACCCCGATCTCTGCACTGTGCCATTCATCCAGCATTGCTCAAAATGGTCTCTGTGGGGGCCAGGGGATAACTTATTGCAGGTCTGGGCAGCAGTGGACACCCTAGTCCTCAGGGGCCCTGGTGCAATCCACCTGCTGTACCAATAATAGTTCCACCTCTGTCTACCATGTATTGCACAGGACTATGGTTTATTCTCTACGGGTTGGGTTCAGGGTGCCGGTGGTCAAAATACTGTCCGCGGCATCCTGATGTTGAGAATCCCGACAGGGGAAAGGTAAGCACTTACTTTTACCCAATGCTCCCCTAACACTCCTTTCCCACATCCTAAACCTACCACCCCCACCCCCACCCCCAACACCACCACAGCCTATCCCTAACCCTTCCCGGTGGTGACTAAACATACCCCCCCCCCCTTCCTGCAGCTTAAACCTAACACTCCCCCCACTGCAGCCTAACCCTAACTCTCCCTGGGGGTGCTTAACCATAACCCTCCTTTCCCACACCCTAAATCTGACCCCCTTCCCCCGAAGCCTAAACCTAACAAACACTCAATCGGGATCCCGGTAGTCGGGATTCTGGTGCCAGAATTTTATCCCTGGTCGGGATACATGTGTCGTGTCCTAGCAGTGTCAAGATTTAGACTGCTGGGATCCTGACTAGATCCCTTCTCTACAGTGCATTGCTGCTATTCATCTGGTATATTATCAAGCATGCAGTAGCAGTATTTGATACAGGGCCATTCCAGGACCATTAACGTTTTGGTGGCAGACTAACGCACAAAAGACATCAACATTTATAGTGACACAATTTAATAAAAAGTCTGTGAACTAAGAATTACAATTGAGGCTATT
Source organism: Pseudophryne corroboree (assembly GCF_028390025.1). NCBI lineage: Eukaryota > Metazoa > Chordata > Amphibia > Anura > Myobatrachidae > Pseudophryne > Pseudophryne corroboree. The sequence goes on from NC_086445.1 coordinate 703,592,175, forward strand.
TTTTTTCTATGACACACAGTATATGTTAGAGGTCATGTCAACATATGTTTTTATATATAATTAATTTAATTTGTTTCCTTATTTGACAACAAAGTATGGTCACGGCCTAACAAATTAAAATCTATTATAAAAGTATATTGAAACAGCATTTTAACCAGCTTTTTAATTTAACATAAAACAGTAAGTCCACCTGCAGAAGTCCAGCCCCTACCACTTCTGTAGCCAGTAGAGCCTGGAAACGGCCTGCATATTTCTTCTTTAAAAAACAGTGGAGAATGAATGATGGAAGCTGCTGCTTCATCATTGTGACTGCAGGGGTCATTCCGACCTGATCGCACGCTAGGATTCTTTGCTGTGCTGCAATCAGGTCACAGCTGCGCATGCGTATGCACCGCAATGCGCAGGCGTGTCATATGGGTACGCAACGGATCGTTGCTGAGTGATGGATTTAACGAAGAATCCATTCATACAGCCGATCGCAAAGAGATTGACAGGAAGAAGGCGTTTGTGGGTGTCAACTGACCGTTTTCTGGGAGTGTTTGGAAAAACGCAGGTGTGTCCAAGCGTTTGCAGGGCGGGTGTCTGACGTCAATTCCAGAACAGGCTGAAGTGATCACAGCGGCTGAGTAAGTTCTGAGCTACTCAGAAACTGCACAAAACTTTTTTGTACCGCTCGGTTGCACAGGCGATCACACAATTGCAAAGCAAACATACACTCCCCTATAGGCGGCTATCTGTTCGCAGCACTGCAAAAAATAGCTAGCGATCGATCAACTCGGAATGACCCCCTGCATTTGTATCCATTTCTTGTAACTGAACATGCAGTTTTCCTTCACAGTCTTTTCTCCATTAGACGTAGAGTATACGAAGCAGTGAAAAGAGTGGAGAAGTGAGCCTGTGGAGAAGTTGCCCATGGCAACCAATCAGATGCTCTGTACAATAGTATAGTATGCAAATTATAAATGTTACTTCAATGCTGATTGGTTGCCATGGGCAACTTCTCCACTGCCTCACTTCACACTTTTCACTACTTCATGAATAGACCCCACAGTACTTTCTGGAAGTCCTCTTTAGCGTCGGCTAGAAATCCCCGTAGTTCTTTCCTACAATCATTACAGCTTTTGTAATGCACAGTTCTTTTCATCACCTTCCTGGCACATGATGTATTTGTTTATCTTTTGTGGGAAGTCGGTAAAAATGCCAGCAAAGCTTTTTTGCAGGAGTTGCATGTTTGCATGGTAACTGCAAACACAGAGGTTAGCTGGAGTCTGAGATATTGACAAGCATAACTTTGGGATCCCCCGTATTTTTAAAACCAGCACCGGGCTCTGCGCCTGATGCTGGTGCAAAAAATACGGGGGACAAAAAGAGTAGGGGTCCCCCGTATTTTATACACCAGCATCGGGCTCCACTAGCTGGACAGATAATGCCACAGCTGGGGGTCACTTTTATACAGCGCCCTGCGGCCGTGGCATTAAATATCCAACTAGTCACCCCTGGCCGGGGTACCCTGGGGGAGTGGGGACCCCTTTAATCAAGGGGTCCCCCCCCCCCCAGCCACCCAAGGGCCAGGGATGAAGCCCGAGGCTGTCCCCCCCATCCAAGGGCTGCGGATGGGAGGCTGATAGCCTTGAGAAAAATGTCAGAATATTGTTTTTTCCAGTAGTACTACAAGTCCCAGCAAGCCTCCCCTGCAAACTGGTACTTGGCGAACCACAAGTACCAGCATGCGGGAGAAAAACGGGCCCGCTGGTACCTGTAGTACTACTGGAAAAAAAATACCCAAATAAAAACAGGACACACACACCGTGACAAGTACAACTTTATTACATACTGCCGACACACACATACTTACCTATGTTGACACGCCGACTGCCACAGTCTCCGACGATCCGAGGGTACCTGTTAAAAAATTATACTCACCTTCCAGCGTCCAGAGATAAATCCACGTCCAGAGTATAATCCAGGTACTTGGCAAAATAACAAAACGCAAAAACCCGTGCCAGCGGACTGAAAGGGGTCCCATGTTGACACATGTACCAGCGGGCCCGTTTTTCTCCCGCATGCTGGTACTTGTGGTTCTCCAAGTACCAGCTTGCGGGGAGGCTTGCTGGGACTTGTAGTACTACTGGAAAAAACAATATTCAGACATTTTTCTCAAGGCTATCAGCCTCCCATCCGCAGCCCTTGGATGGGGGTACAGCCTCGGGCTTCACCCCTGGCCCTTGGGTGGCTGGGGGGGGGACCCCTTGATTGAAGGGGTCCCCACTCCCCCAGGGTACCCCGGGCAGGGGTGACTAGTTGGATATTTAATGCCACGGCCGCAGGGCACTGTATAAAAGTGACCCCCGGCTGTGGCATTATCTGTCCAGCTAGTGGAGCCCGATGCTGGTGTAAAAAATACGGGGGACCCCTACTCGTTTTGTCCCCCGTATTTTTTGCACCAGCATCAGGCGCAGAGCCCGGTGCTGGTTTTAAAAATACGGGGGATCCGCTGTCAATTTTGACCCCGGATTCTTAAAACCAAGACCAGCTCGAAGAGCCCGAGGCTGGTTATGCTTTGGAGGGGGGACCCCACGCCATTTTTTTCTGGGTTTTTCCCGTTTTTTTAATTTGCAGCAAAATCCGGCAAATCGGACGTTTTTTTCGCCCGCGGGACTGTCGAATCCGTTTTTCATTGAATATGGTGAATTCCGGCAGCCACCTGCCGGAATTCACCTGTCAAATTGTGTCGAATTAAAAAACGGCGATAATTTGCCGCGATTCGCAGTGAATTGCATATACCCCTTAGTGACTTAGGCCCACAGCTCAAAAAACTTTGATTTCCCAATTTTCAATTCATAACACTCCATGACAGTCTTCACAAGATATCAATGCTCTATTTTCTCCTTTCCATTTGTTGTTTTCATCATAATGTATTCTTTTCTGCCAGGGCAACAGCGGTTATTATCATCTCGCATACAAAATGATTTACTGCCTCCATTATTTCAAAATCAGGAGAAAGATCAGGACTTTCATGTATTTTCTCAGGTGAGGCATGAATATTAAACTTTTCTGCCAAGCGCTTAATCACTTGTTGGCAGAGATCATTTTACTCGAGCAACAGTTTTCCCCAATGACTGTACACTACTAAATACTGGAGCACTTCTAGGAGTCTCAGGAACTACATTGTCCTCTGCTGCTTTTCCCGAAGTTCAGAGACATTACATAAAAAGTCGACAATTTTCTTGTTCTCTTTTTCTGGCTACTGGTGACTGACTTGCCCTTGCTGCAGCCTTCCTACGTTTGTCCTTTTCTCTGATAGCAGCCATTTTTTCTTCATCTGTTTTGGCATGATAGGCACGACTCTTCTTGGCTGAAGTTTTTCCCATGTTGTAAAATAGGGTGTGGTATGCGTGACCAGTGGTCAGGAGAACAGCTGTCAGCATACCGACGCCGGTATCCCGGCAGCGGAATGCCAGCAGGGGGGGGGAACGACGACAGCGTGACAAGCCCCTTTGCGGGCTCGCTGCACTCACCAGACTGCGGGCTCGGTGGTGACCTGCAGTTGCCATAGGTTCTATTCCCACTCTATGGGTGTCATGGACATCTACGAGTAGGAATAGTCCCTGTTGTTCAGCATGCTGACCATCGGGATTGTTGTGAGGGGGAGGCATTGTGACCGGCGGTCTCCTGACCGCAGGTCACATAACTACTTCCCGTAAAATGCTATAATCTAAAAACAATGCCTTATTTTGCAATTGTTATACATTACAATCCTTAAATCTTCATAAACATGTGAAATCTTATTATAGGTTATGTTGAATTCATAAAACCTACCATCAAATAAAGTTGTGTAATAATACTTATGTTAGTCCGCAACCATCAGTTTTAGTGAATGTGCTAACTTTTGAGCTGCTACCTGATTTTTGGCTCATCTAAGTAGTAAGAAAATTCTGAGTTCTAAGTTCCAGTAATCATAATACATTTTATTTAAAAAAAATGGTTGCAGACTAACAGTTGGCACCAAGAGTAGTTATAAAAGAAAGCATGCATGCTTATTTCAATTTCAAAAGTCCTAAAACAACATCCTTGTCTTCTCTAAATTGGTAGCCATCTTTGAAATTGCAAAGCATCATGGATATGCATCTTGTGAGGGAAATATGAATGTTTAAATATACCTGATTTTTATTACATTGAAACAGTCCAAGTGCATGACATTATTAAAATGCTTATAACAATCACAAAATTATTATTTGGAGGAAACGTATTCCACTGTAGGAAATAAATTGCCTTTCCAAAAATATGTACAGTAACACTATATTCAATAATATTTTTCACGTTGCAACTTTGTCTACCTTAATGTGGAAATCCCTATATGTATTTATCAAGGAGCCCAGATCATGCACTCTCTAATGGTTAGCCAAGCCTGTTGGTACCTTTGGATCAAGATCCACTCTACATCCCGATATTTCCCTGTGGAAACCAATGTACACTGCTGCAGAAACAAGAGATACTCTCACACCAGTAGGGATAATTTAACAAAAATGTTCTCTTAGCCTTTAATCTGTTGTATAATATGGTATGTATTCACACCTATATTTGTTTTTGGTTGTTAGTGTTACTTTTGGCTTGAAGGACTATAACATATACACACAGAAAAGAAAGCAGTTTTCTGGGTGCACTGAGAACCTCACAATTAACTTATCAGTTGATAAAATACATCTTTTATTATTACCGATTAAAATTATTCAACCATAATGAAATATGTTAAAAACAGGCAAAGTAAGTGAAAAGATTAGAAAAAAATGTGATTTAAAATATGACTGTATCTTAAATACAGAGACTGCTACTTTTTATTTTTAAGGTTTCTCTTCCAATAAAGGGGCTGATTCAGACCTGATCACTAGGGTGCGTTTTTTGCATCCCTGTGATCAGTTAGTGGCCGCCTACAGGGGGATGGTATTAGCTGTGTGCAGGGGTGCGAACGTTTGTGCTGGAGATCTGGACAAACAACAGTTTGTGCAGTCTCTGCACAGCCCAGGACTTATTCACCCACTGCGATGATCGGGGCTGGAGCTGACGTTAGGAATCCTCCCACAAAACGCCGGGTCCCTCCTGCGTTTTTCCGGACACTCCCTAGAAACGGTCAGTTTCCAACCACAGACGCCCTCTTCCTGTCAATCTTGCGATCGGATTTTTCGCACCATCCCGTCGCTGACCGGCACTCCCCGTCGCACTTGCGCATTGTTTGCATATACGCAGGGCCGTTTCTAGACAATTTGGCTCCCAGTGCGAGATTTCAAAATGCGCCCCCCCCCCATATAGCTATAAAAAGAAAAACCATGCGCGCGCTCCCGACAAGGGTGTGTGGCCTGATTAAAACGGGTGTGGTCTCATTAAAGTGGGCGTGGCCTCGTCTGATATCATCACGCCCACCACAGGGGGGGGAAAATAAAAATAAAAAAGTCCCCATTTTACACATTACAGCAGGCAAGTGTCCCCATTTTACACAGCGCGGCAGGCAGGTGTCCCCATTTTACACAGTGCGGCAGGCAGATATCCCCATTTTACACCGTACGCAGGCAGGTGCCCCCATTTTACACAGTGCGGCAGGCAGGTATCCCCATTTTACACAGTACGGCAGGCAGATATCTCCATTTTACACAGTACGCAGGCAGGTGCCCCCATTTTACAAAGTGCGCCAGGCAGGTATCCCCATTTTACACAGTGCGGCAGACAGGTATCCCCATTTTATACAGCGCGGCAGGCACGTGCCCCCATTTTACACAGTACGGCAGGCAGGTGTCCCCATTTTACACAGTGCGGCAGGCAGATATCCCCATTTTACACAGTGCGGCAGGCAGGTATCCCCATTTTACACAGTGCGGCAGGCAGGTATCCCCAATTTACACAGTACGGCAGGCAGATATCCCCATTTTACACAGAACGCAGGCAGGTGCCCCCATTTTACAAAGTGCGCCAGGCAGGTATCCCCATTTTACACAGTGCGGCAGACAGGTATCCCCATTTTATACAGCGCGGCAGGCACGTGCCCCCATTTTACACAGTACGGCAGGCAGGTGTCCCCATTTTACACAGTGCGGCAGGCAGATATCCCCATTTTACACAGTGCGGCAGGCAGGTATCCCCATTTTACACAGTGCGGCAGGCAGGTATCCCCATTTTACACAGCGCGGCAGGCACGTGCCCCCATTTTACACAGTACGGCAGGCAGGTGTCCCCATTTTACACAGTGCGGCAGGCAGATATCCCCATTTTACACAGTGCGGCAGGCAGGTATCCCCATTTTACACAGTGCGGCAGGCAGGTATCCCCATTTTACACAGCGCGGCAGGCACGTGCCCCCATTTTACACAGTACGGCAGGCAGGTGTCCCCATTTTACACAGTGCGGCAGGCAGATATCTCCATTTTACACAGTGCGGCAGGCAGGTATCCCCATTTTACACAGTGCGGCAGGCAGGTATCCCCATTTTACACAGCGCAGCAGGCACGTGCCCCCATTTTACACAGTACGGCAGGCAGGTGTCCCCATTTTACACAGTGCGGCAGGCAGATATCTCCATTTTACACAGTGCGGCAGGCAGGTATCACCATTTTACACAGTGCGGCAGGCAGATATCCCCATTTTACACAGTGTGGCAGGCAGGTATCCTTATTTTACACAGTGCGGCAGGCAGGTATCCCCATTTTACACACTGCGGCAGGCAGGTATCCCCATTTTACACAGTGCGGCAGGCAGATATCCCCATTTTACACAGTGCGGCAGGCAGGTATCCCCATTTTACACAGTGCGGCAGGCAGGTATCCCCATTTTACACAGCGCGGCAGGCACGTGCCCCCATTTTACACAGTACGGCAGGCAGGTGTCCCCATTTTACACAGTGCGGCAGGCAGATATCTCCATTTTACACAGTGCGGCAGGCAGGTATCCCCATTTTACACAGTGCGGCAGGCAGGTATCCCCATTTTACACAGCGCAGCAGGCACGTGCCCCCATTTTACACAGTACGGCAGGCAGGTGTCCCCATTTTACACAGTGCGGCAGGCAGATATCTCCATTTTACACAGTGCGGCAGGCAGGTATCACCATTTTACACAGTGCGGCAGGCAGATATCCCCATTTTACACAGTGTGGCAGGCAGGTATCCTTATTTTACACAGTGCGGCAGGCAGGTATCCCCATTTTACACACTGCGGCAGGCAGGTATCCCCATTTTACACAGTGCGTCAGGCAGGTATACCCATTTTACACAGTGCGGCAGGCAGGTACCCCCATTTTACACAGTGCGGCAGGCAGGTATCCCCATTTTACACAGTGCGGCAGGCAGGTGTCAAGTGGGGGGGGGGGAAGGGGGAGAGAGACAAAGATAGAGATAATACTTACATCTTCCCGCTCTTCGGGTCCCGCCGCCTCACGTCCCTCGCGCCGGCCGCCTCCTCCTTCCAGGCTAATCTCCTCTCCTCCCTCTCCCCGAGCGCTCCTGCTTGGGGGGCGGGGCTTCGCGGAATGACGCGTTTGCGTCGTGACGTCACGACGCAAACGTGTCATTCCACGAAACTCCGCCCCCCGAGTAGGAGCACTCGGTAAGAGGGAGGAGAGGAGATTACGGACACACAAAGTGCCGCGGCGGGCGCCCCCTAGAAACGGCACTGCATATACGCATGTGCAGTTCAGACCTGATCGCCAGCTGTGCAAAAACAGCACAGCAGTAATTAGGACTGAATTAGCCCCAAACGCATTATAGCCCTCCGCTGCTAATGATATTTTTGTATATATGAGATCCTGTAAATTTCCAGTTAAAGTCTACTTTGTTCCTCAGGAAATCACAATTTCTGTTTTATAAAGAGTTCTGAATATCACATTTGAATACAATGTTGCTCTTTATATGTTACAATAAACTTTATCCTCGAGTGCATATGCGGTTTCATTTTACTGCTAGTGGTGTCATGTTAAGAGGACATAATGGATACATATCCTCCTATTACACTTACAGAAGCACAGTAACTGTTAATATACCACTGTTAAAGTGTTGTATTAATAGAATATCTTGCTATGAATCACAGTGCTGGTGTTCTGCGGGTCCGCCTGTAACACCGCACTTGGTAATTTTATTTGGCCAGTTCCACTTATTCACAGTGTTATGGGTAGATATATGACAACAGTGTGCATCCACTAATATATATACACAAATAGCATACATGCATATATATTAGTGGATGCACACTGTCACCAAATTATGTCCCACTGTCAGTAAGTGCAATGTCCCTGCACTTATCAGATGGTGATTTGACATACACTGTTGGTTTTATTAGATGTTTATCTTATTTGGTATAACTAGTGTATACGTGTTTATGAATACAGTATGTTTATTATTGAAACAGACGTTTGCAACCTGTTTGGCCGCGTCTGTACTGCAGCCGTTAGCCTCACTATCCCGTGAGCCAGACGACATGTGGCCACTCTGGGTGAGACCGCTATACGCGACTGGCTGTTAAGCAGGTGCTCTCATCACCCTAGCCCTCATTCAGCAATGTATCGATCGGAGTAATATATTATAGCATTTGGACCATATAAGCACTTTAGATAGTAATATAGCAGCGGTCTAGTAGCACATAGCAATCTCTGAAATGGCTCCAATTCTGGTTGTTAAGGCAGCTCATATACCTGTAAGGCGGCTCCGTCTGAAGTTCCAAGTAGCTGCCAGCGTCCGTCACCATCAGCGTCCCATATAGCCACGGCATCTGTGTAGCAGAGAAGCCGGTGCAGGTGGCTCCGGGTGAAAGGGCTTTGACCGCTCAGCGGTATTGGTAGCTGGCAGCGTCCATCACCATCAGCGTCCCATATAGCCGCGGCCTCCGTGTAGCAAAGGAGCCAGTGCAGACTCTGGGTGAAGGGACTTGGACCGCTCAGTGGTATTGGTATATCCTATATATGTAGTAGGGATATTCGGGATAGCAAACCCCCGTTTTTCCAACCACGGCTTTGCGAATGGATTCTTCGGAAAACTCATCGCACAGCAACGATCCACTTTGTACCCGTGCGATGCACGCACGATAGCGAGCGATCAGGTCTGAATTACCCCGTGCTAGAAGTCAGATTAATACAATAAGCGTTTACGATTCAGAATAATACATTTAGTGCAGGTCATTATGAACATTGGATTTTAGGTGCTGGAATCTTTTAATTTATGTCTAAATCTGAAGGCACATTTAATATACAAAAAGAACACTCCAATTAGACTGTGACTTTTATTTTAAGATTTCCCGTATTATTGAAACATTCTTTCCTTATTCTGAAACATTATTATTTTATAGGCTGGGTGTTGTGATCTAATCAGTATATGTCTTTTATGATTATGTGAATTGATATTTAAAGGGATGTTGATATCAATATTAACTATATGAGATTAAGTAAATAAAAACTAAATATATATAAAAAAAAAAGTTTGAAGACTGTTTGCGCTGATTACAAATAAATTGGACTACTAATTTAGTAGATTTCAAAAATGTCCTCATTAAACAGATGAAAGTATTTTGGAATAAGACCATGTTCTAAAGATATCAGCAAAATAGAATGACACCCAGGGGATTACGCCCTAAGGTCTTCCCAGCTTTTGAACTTGAGGAGACCCTGAAAAAGGAACGGCAAGAGGACTATTAAGATGCTCACATGATGAGATGAGATTAAAACAATGTACGGAAGAAATAACCGAAATAATTGCCAAACTGAAGGAACATGAGAATCTGTAAGTATTCCAGAAGGCATATCAAAAACATAAGACAGAAATAGAAAACTTTGAAAAAAATCTCATAGAGGAGGAAGCAACAAAAGTTCCTACGGGATAAGAACAATTATTCAAATAACACCGTATTTAAATGGAATAAAATGAGAAATTTCAGGGGAGATAGGAAACCTAGTGAAATGAACTCAATCTCGGAGAGGGAAACAACTGGTGGGGAATTTTCAGATCATTCCTCAGATATTAGAAAAAATAAAGGTAAAAGGCAACAGCATTTTTTAGGGGCTGGTCAAATTGACCAAAGAGGCCCTATAAGAGAATAAGGAGGGGACACAACAATAAAAAATTAAAGAAAAAAGGGAAAGGGGGGATTGGAGACCCAACCCCTAAAGAAAATACAATGCATACAGGAAGTAAGGAATCAAGAGACCTTAAGGATCATTAATCTTTCTGACAGAACATTAAATGAACATCATCTTAATGTCCTCTCGAAAGGCCTAACCTTCTCCCCGATACAATCCATGAACAGATTTGAGGTTGAAAAAGATCTTAACCTCATTGTGAGAAAGATATTACTTAGAAAATTATTTCTATCCAGAGAAGTATGGAAGGACAAAGTATATGATAATTTCACACTAGATAAGTCTGACAATGATGCCCTTAGAATGTTAGAAGAACTTTCAACAGAAGAATATAGGGATACCACACTGAAAAAATAATCAACTTTCTTCCTGAGCTTTCAAATATTTCCAGAAGCCAACATTTATTTGTATTTAGTATCCAAGGATCTTGACAGACTATATCGAAAGAATAACACTTTAAAAAAATATAACCTCACAAACGGAGAATATAAAGCCTAACAAGAGATTCAAGACTGGAATGATATTGAAATTAAACCCTCAGACGAAGGGGGAAATATAGTCCTCTGGAAAAAAATAACTTTATCTAGAGGAAATTATGAGACAACTTGATAATAGGATTTTAATTACCTACCGATAAATCCTTTTCTTGTAATCCATAAGGGATATTAGGGAATTAGTACAATGGGGTATAGACGGTGTCCAAAGGAGCCACTGCACTATAAATTTCTTAAACTGGGCATGCTGGCTCCTCCTTCTATGCCCCCTCCCACAGGCAGTTATAGGTAAAATAGTGCCCGAAGGAGAAAGGACATACTTGAGAGAAGGAACAAAACAACGAGTGGTGAGATTCACACACCAGCACACCAATAACATAATATGACCAGCAACAGCTGAACAGGTAACCATATAAGAGACAACCTGCAGAAAAGTCAACGCACTGAGGTGGGCGCCCAATATCCCTTATAGATTATGAGAAAAGGATTTACTGGTAGGTAATTAAAATCCTATTTTCTCTGGCATCCATAAGGGATATTTGGGAATTAGTACGATGGGGAGACGTCCCAAAGCTTCCAGAACAAGCTGGAATGTGCAGAGATGCCAGCAGCACCGCCTGCCCAAACTGGGTATCCTCTTTGGCCGGGGTATCAAACCTGTAGAATTTCACAAAGGTGTTATTCCCCGACCAGGTAGCAGCCCGGCATAGTTGCAAGGCTGAGACTCCCAGGAAGACCCCACCAATCTTGTAGAGTGGGCCTTCAGAGACTGTTGAGCAGGTAAGGCTGCTGACACATAGGCCTGTTGGATAGTAAGCCTAAGCCAATGAGCAATGGACTGCTTAGAAGTAGGGCAACCCTTTTTCTGTGCATCATATAGCACGAACAAGGAATCCGTCTTTCTGATCCAAGCCATTCTCTTGACATAGATCTTCACGGCTCGAACAGCACCCAATGCCTCCGCAGGAGCAGAAGAGCCAGAACATGATGGAACCACAATAGGTTGATTCAAGTGGAATGCAGAGACGACCTTCGGCAGGAACTGCTGCCTAGTCCTGAGCGCCGCTCTGTCCTAAAAAAGCCCCCAATTCTGAGACATGCCAAGCAGAAACCAGGGCCAATAACATCACCGTCTTCCAAGTGATTCAAACCTGGAGGACTGTAGAAATTCCAACACTACATTCAAATCCCAGGGTGCCGTGGGCGTTATGTGAAGTACCCCTTGCAAGAAGGTCTGAACTTCTGGCAACACTGCCAATTTCTTCTGAAAGAAGATTGAGAGAGATGAAATCTGGACCTTAATGGAACCCAGACGTAAGCCCTTATCCACACCAGCCTGCAGGAAATGTAGAAAACGTCCCAAGTGGAACTCCGCAGGCAGATACGTGCATTCCTCGCACCGAGAGACATTTCTTCTCCAGATATGGTGATAGTGCTTTGACGTCACAGGTTTCCTGGCCTGAACCATGGTTGCAATAACCTTTTTGGAAAGGCCCTTGTGAGTTCGGATGTTCCGCTCAACCTCCATGCCGTCAAACAAAGTCGCCGTAAGTCCAGGTAGATGAACGGTCCGTGTAGAAGAAGATCTCGTCTCAGTGGCAGAGGCCAAGGGTCTTCGACGGACATGTCCAGAAGATCCGCGTACTACGCCCTCCGAGGCCAATCCGGGGCAATCAGAATTGTATGGACTCTTTGATTCCTGATTCGCTTTAGCACCCTTGGGAGCAATGGAATCGGAGGAAACAGGTAGACTAGCCTGTAAGGCAAAGGCGACGTCACTGCATCTACTGCCCTCATCTGAGGGTCCCTGGTTCGTGAGCAATACCAGAGAAGCTTCTTGTTGAGTCGAGAAGCCATCATGTCTATTTGTGGGCAGCCCCACTGGTTGATGATCTGCTGAAACACCTGATGGTGGAGACAACACTCTCCTGGGTGGAGATTGTGATGACTCAGGAAGTCCACTTCCCAGTTGTCTATTCTTGAAATGAAGATTGCGGACATTGCGCTTGCATTTCTTTCTGCCCAGAGGAGTATCTTGGACACTTCTCGCACGCAGGCCATGTTTTTTGTCCCTCCTTGCTGACTGATGTACACCACTGCCGTGGCATTGTCTGACTGAACTTGGATCGCGTGATCCCTGAGTAGAGGAGAGGCCTAAATCAGAGCATTGTAGATCGCCCGAAGTTCCAGAATGTTGATCGGAAGAAGAGCTTTGCAGGCTGACCACCTGCCCTGGAACTGCGCTCCCTGGGTGACAGCTACCCATCCTCTCAGACTTCCATCCGTTATGAGGAAGATCCAATCCTGAATCCCGAAACTTTGACCTTCCAGCAGATTGGAGGACTGCAGCCACCACACGAGAGAAATCTGGACCTGAGCTGACAGCCGTATTATCCGGTGCATCTGAAGATGTGATCTGGACCACTTGCTCAGGAGATCCAATGTAAATTTTCTGGCGTGGAACCTTCATACTGGATCGCCTCGTATGAGGCTACCATTTTCCTCAACAATCTTATGCAAAGATGGATGGATATTCGAGTAGGCTGGAGAACCATTCGGACCATCTCCTTAAGTGTTCTCACTTTGTCCTCAGGGAGGAACACTTTCTGGTCCACAGTATCCAGCAACATTCCCGGGAACAGGAACCGTTGAGTTGGCTTCAGGTGGGACTTCTGTAAATTGAGGCTCCACCCATGGTGTGACAGAAGTTGGATAGTGCGGTATATACGGAGCAATAAAAGCTCCCTGTATCTTGCTTTTATCAAGAGATTGTCCAGATTAGGGACAATATTGACCCCCTGGACCCGGAGTTGGAACATCATCTCCAACATCACCTTCATGAACACCCTCGGAGCTGTTGACAGGCCGAAGGGTAGCGCCTGGAACTGGAAGTGATTGTTCAGCAGGGCAAACCTCAGGTAAGCCTGGTGAGGTGGCCAAATCGGGATATGGAGCTAGATGTCTTTTATATCCAGGGAGACCATTGAACTCCTGTTTTTCCAGGCCTGCAATCACTGCTCGCAATGATTCCATCTTGAACTTGAAAACCTTTAGGTAAGGGTTCAAGGATTTTAGATTTTAAATTGGCCTTACCGAACCGTCCGGTTTCGGTACCACAAACAGGCTGGAGTAGTAACCCTTTCCCTGTTGTTGCGGTGACACTGGAACAATGACTTGGGACTGGACCACTTTTAGGATGACCTGTTGTAGCGTAACATGCATATCCTCCAAAGCTGGTAAGCTTGATTATAAAAATCATTGGGGAAGAGCGCCCTGTCGAACTCCAGCTTGTTGCCCTGAGAAATTAGGTCCTTTACCCAGGTATACTAGCAGGAGCTTTCCCAGATGCAGCTGAAGTGACGAAGCCGAGCTCCCACCACGAGAGTCCCTTGGGGTGGGTGGGCACCGTCATACTGAGTGAGGCCTTAGTGCAGGGGTGGGGAGCCTCCGGCCCGCGGGCCGTATAAGGCCCGCGAAGCCGTTAGGTCCGGCCCACCCGGACCCAGTGAGACACGCCACCGCACAGTCCGGCAGCAGCGTGTCTCAGCTGTCACCACACGGAGGAGAGCGCGGCTATTGTCAGGCGGCGGCGTGTAGGACTTGAAACCAGCCGCCGGTTTGTGAGCCAATCAGAGCTCGCGGACCGGCAGCCAATCAGTAGCCGCGGTTGCCGGTCCGCGAGCTCTGATTGTCTCTCGAACCGGCGGCTGGTTTCAAGTCTTACACGCCGCCACCCAACATAGCCGCGCTCTCCTCCGTGTCCCCGCCGAAAGGAGCGGTAAGCAGGACGGGGAGACGGGGACGGGGGGGGGGGGGGGGGGCATCTGTATACCTGGCACTGTGGGGGGGCATCTGTATACCTGGCACTGTGAGGGGCATTTGTATACCTGGCACTGTGGGGGCATCTGTATACCTGGCACTGTGGGGACATCTGTATACCTGGCTCTGTGAGGGGCATTTGTATGCCTGGCATTGTGGGGGCATCTGTATACTTGGCACTGTGGGGACATCTGTATACTTGGCACTGTGGGGGCATTTGTATACCTGGCACTGTGGGGGCATCTGTATACCTGGCACTGTGGGGACATCTGTATACCTGGCACTGTGGGGGCATCTGTATACCTGGCACTGTGAGGGGCATTTGTATACCTGGCACTGTGGGGGCATCTGTATACCTGGCACTGTGTGGACATCTGTATACCTGGCACTGTGGACGCATCTGTATACCTGGGACTGTGAGGGGCATTTGTATACCTGGCACTGTGGGGGCATTTGTATACCTGGCACTGTGGGGGCAATTGTGGATCTGGCACTGCACTATTGGGGGCATATGTGTATCACATCCCATTTTAACTGGCCACACCCATTTTTTTGGCGCGCGCGGGGGCAGACTTGTATGGCCCCCGAAGGATTTTATAAATATCCAAATGGCCCTCGGTAGAAAAAAGGTTCCCCACCCCTGCCTTAGACAGTATATTTATCCATCTTTGCTGATGATTTTCTATGATCAGTATTGTTATCTTATACTTTTGTAGACTCACTCAGAGGGCCCATCCCTGCTCTGCACTGTGCTGCACAATGACATACAGTATAATCGGGTTGCTTGCATCTGTTACAGTACTGTTATGTGCAAGACATCAATTTCATAAACATGACATCCCCTGTAAGTGTAGTCACCGGATAATACGGGCCAGGGGGGATTTCGACATCAGGGCGGACTGAGCACGTCTGGAGGAGGAGGAGGGAGACCGTGGCACCGTGCTCTGCTCATGGACTTGTTCACTTTTGTGTCTGTTTCCAGTCAGTGTTTGGGGGAGGGCAGCTGCTGTGGCAGCGGGAAGAAGGCGTGCCGGGCAGTGGCCGGGTGGTACCCCGTGTAGCGGCAGCACATCACGGACTGTGTAGCAATACGCCTCCGTCCGCCAGTGCGGGCGATTGCAAGTACGGCAAAGCCATCACTGAGACTTGGAGTTGGGTCTAGGAGGCAATACTGACAGCGGTGACCCGGAGCAGGGTGAGTGTTGCTGTGCGCCAACCTCGGGAGGCACACCCATCCGTTTATCTGTAACGTGCAGCCACAGGTTTCCTTAAGCTGCTTAACTTGTGCTGTGATGTTCTTCCCCTATTAGTAACAGCTAATACAGCATATCCCTCGTTCGTTCAGATGTACAGTGTGGTGTGTGAGATGTACAGTGTGGTGTGTCAGATGTACAGTGTGGTGTGTCAGATGTACAGTGTGGTGTGTAGTATAGTAAGAATCTTCATTAGAAGTTGTTGTTTACAGACAAGTGTGATGGCATTTCTCATTCCTATTTATATATACTGTAAGTGTCTATAGACCTGAAGTGCAGCTTGCTGTCATTTTGTGTAACAGTAATGGCTATACGCCTTTTTTTAAGCATTTCTGGCTTAAAAGATGAGTAACGTGGGGCAGGGGGATTTGGGAGATACTCCTGAGACAGCTTTAACTAGGGCAGATCCATAAGAAAATGACAGAGGAGTCACCATGATGGGGGGGGGGGGGTGATTTATGCACCCATAAAAGTTGCGAGGCCCCGCTACAAGGGGCATTTTCTCACAGAATATGCCGTCATAGTGCCTGTCGTCTCTATCAAATAAGGATTATGGTTCAAAGGGTCGACAGTCAATAGGTCGACCAGTATTGGTAGACATGGACATGACTGACATGAGGAAAAGGTCGATAGAGTGGAATGGTCGATACTGGATATGTCGAAACATAAAAATGTCGACAATACATTTTTGGTGTCTCTTTTGCAAAACATGACCATGAACCCCAGGCACAGGTTGGGTGTGGTATGGAAGGTAGATAGTAACTAGTTCAACAGTGTCTAGGTCGACCACTATTGGTCAACAGTTACTAGATCGACAGGGTCTTTAGGTCGACATGGTCTAGGTCGACAGGTCAAAAGGTCGACATGAGTTTTTATGTTTTTTTGTGTGGTTTTCTTCGTAGAGTGACCGGGAACCCCAATAAGTGCACTGTGTCCTCTCGCATGGGCAAGGTGCCTCGCTCTGCTACCGCTTCGCTCGGCACAGGTTACCGTTCCCAATCGTAGTCCACATGGATCGTTAAGTATGAAAAGGTTCAAAAAAAGAAAAAAATAGTGAAAAACTCATGTCGACCATTTGACCTGTCGACCTAGAACATGTCGACCCAGAGACCCTGTCGACCTAGTTATTGTCGACCAATAGTGGTCGACCTAGATAGTGTCAACCTAGTTACTGTCGACCTAGAGACCGGACCCCGCACAAGTTACCATTCCCAGTCGTAGTCCACATGGATGCTAAAGTGTGAAAAGTAACAAAACAAATAGAAAAAAAGACGTCAATCTTTTCATATGTCGTCAACCTTTTCATGTGTTGACCTGTACCATGTCGACCATTTTAATGTGTCATCCTTTTTTCCATGTCGACCTTATCCACGTCGACCAATAGTGGTCGACCCATTGATTGTCGACCTAATTACTGTCGACCTACCATCCGGATAGCCAAATAAGACGGAGACATTCCTGCTGCATTCACAGGGCCAACCCGAGCCTCATTTTTTTTAAAGCGCCCCTTGGTGAAATAAACCCCAATATTTTTACATAACTGTGCTTGGTGTGTGACATATTGGGAGTACAGTTAATAATGTAACAAAAACAAAAGGGAATCTGTAGATCAAAAGACCATCTATATATAAATGTGGATATGATTTAATACTATACTCATACCTCTTTCACACCACACAAATATCCCGGTATCGACCCGGTATATTGGCAGGTTGACACGGGTTGCTGTGCGGCGTGAAAAAGGCCATGACGAATTCCTGGGTCGCCTGACTCGGTAATTCAACCCTGGAATAAAGCCGTGTTATTCCCGGGTTAAATACCGGGTCAGGTGCAGTGTGAACGGGTTGCCGGGTCGATACATAGGAATATGCGGCATGGAGATGATCTCATCTCCCAGCGCGGCCTCCGCACCCTCCCCCGATGACGCTACGTCCCCGGCCCCGATGGCAACCTGACCCGATATTGCTGGTTCAGGGAAGCCAGTGTTAGGGTCCATTGCCAGGACAAGTTTCCAACTCCCGTGTGCGACCTGACATTTGCGATATGAAAGCGGTATCAGTGGCGTCACCAGGGTTGGCGTAACCAAGTGCAGTAACTCATGGTGTAACCATATATGGACCTTCTCCTGCATCAGACCATACAGAATCCTCAGTAATAATATAGAATGGCCTCAATGGGGGGAAAAAACATACACATACTGTACAGGCAACCACATGACAAATTCAAACACATTAGCCACCACATGAATATAAAACACATAGGCTTCATTTGAAAAAAAACACACACATAGGCCCCTACATGAGTAAAAACACACATTAGTGCCCACAAAAAAAGTAATAAAAACACATAGGATTAGCATGAAAAAGCTTGCTGTAGCCTCCCAAAAATCATTTTCAGTATATACACGGATTTGATGTTTTATGCTTGTGATTTGCCCCCACTTCTACCATCATACTTAGCACATCTGAAGTTATATTTAACATACCTAATTTGTTTTATACTTGTTTTATATGAGACTTGGCAGTCACTAGGATGTGCTGGGAGTTTTTTCACTCTATTCTTTTGGCTATAGGCCAGGGAGAAGAGTTTCCTGTCCTCCATAGCTGCTAGTGTTATGTTTACAGATTGTTATATGGTAGATACCAGATCCAAATGGGCTAAAGGACCTCTGATGTCATAACCATGTGACCTTCTGACAAGGTTGCGGATTCAGTGCACAAGGGGTATGATTAGGGTTAGGTTGTGGGGGTCGGGATGGTTATCGTGAGGCTACGGGTTATTGTTACACTTAAGGGCCCCACACACTAGGACGATAATGCCCGATTTAATACGATTTGGGGAATTCGGCCCGATATACAGATAGATCCACGGTTATCTTGACTTCTTTGCTGCGCCTAGGCACACCATGGTTTATTTACATAAACCCTTCATCTATTGTTCTCAGCTGCAATACAATACAGAGAACAATACAGCAGGGGATTAAGTCTGACTGCCCAGTCTCAGTTAATCCTATTAAAGGCCAAGATAAACATGGACCCATCTGTATCGGATGAAATAGGGCATTTTGGAGGGGATTGGATCCTCCAGATTC
The DNA here is from genome assembly GCF_028390025.1 of Pseudophryne corroboree. Lineage (NCBI taxonomy): Eukaryota > Metazoa > Chordata > Amphibia > Anura > Myobatrachidae > Pseudophryne > Pseudophryne corroboree. The sequence continues at coordinate 703,610,939 of NC_086445.1, forward strand.
AATCATGTCCGACCCCACAGGCATGGCTGAGATCGCTCAGGATCGCCCAAGATACATTGTATGCAAAAGGACAGCATGCAATGTATCTTGGGTGATCCTATCCCTCCGGGAGGCTGCCGGGGTGATCACCTGCGTCATGTCAGACGGACATGTCACGTAAGTGTATGGGGCCCTTTAGGCTGTGGGGAGAGGACAGTTAGGGTTAGGCTGCTGTGGGATATGGTTAGGTTAGGCTGTGGGAGTGGACTTTTAGGGTTAGGCTGCTGAGGGGGACTGTGGCTAGGGTTAGGCTGTGGGGTATCGGGACAGTTAGGGTTAGGCTATAGGGGAGGGCGTGCGGATAGTTAGGCTACAGGAGAGAACGGTTAGGCTGCAGAGGGGTGGGACAGTTCAGGTTAGGCTGTGGTGAGGAGACAGGGTTAGGCAGTGGGGGGGAGTGGAGATGGTTAGGCTGCAGGAGGGAAGGTTAGGGTGATGTACAGTTAGGGTTAGGCTGCAGGAGAGGTTGGTTAAGGTTTGGCTGCAGGAGGGTATGGTTAGGGTTAGGCTGCGGGGGGGGGGGGGAAGACGGTCAATGTTAGGCTTAGGCTGCGTGGAGGGGACAATTAGGGTTAGGCTGGGGGGGGTATGGTTAGGATTAGGCTGAGGGCGGGGGCGGTTAGGGTTAGTCTGCAGAAGGGTACGGTTAGAGTTAGGCTGCGGGTTATAGTTAGGCTGTGGGGAGGGGACATTTAGGGTCAGGGTGCTGGAGGATATGGTTAGGGTTAGGCTGCTGGAGGATATGGTTAGGGTTAGGCTGCTGGATTAGCGGTAGAAAACTCTAGTACTGAGCCTGGACATATATGTACATGTCTGAACGTATATGTACACATGCCTTTTTATACACTGGATATTGTATGGAATACAGTATTAATAATTAACATGGATGGTGTAGGTAGTGTAGGCCAGTGTTTCCCAACCTCGGTTTTCAAGGCACAATAACAGTGCAGGTTTTAGTGATATCCATGATTGAGCACATATGGTTAAATGAAAATAACAGGTATTAAGTCACCTGTGCTCAAATATGACTATCGTTAAAACCTGGACTGTTAGTGTGCATTGAGTTATAAACGCCTGGCATAGGCTGTATCGAACATATTTAACTGATATAAACATAAATCAGGAAAAAGTAAAACTTTCCATAATAAATAAACAAACAAACAAACAAACAAACAAACAAACAAACAAACATACATAATAGAACCCGTAGGAGACAGAACTGCACTTTCTAGGCACACATTCTCCCACCTCATGGTAAGGCACTTGTCTCTTCGTATTGGCAGCTACTCTCTGATCCAGTGCACTGATACCCCTTTCACATCTCCAATGCCGGATCCCACCCGAAAATTGGAAACGGGTCCTTCCCGGGCGGGATCCGGCATTGGAGCCCCTGCACTGGCTTACCGACCCGGCATATTGCCATAGCAGGAGGAGGAGCTGTCAGCGGGGGCGGTGGTGGAGGTGGTCCAGGGAGATGAGCTCATCTCTGTGCCAACTCTCCCTATGTAGTAAACGGGTCCTGGGTCGCATCGACCCTGGAACCCGTTTACACTGCCGCTGACCCAGTATTCAACCCGGGAATAACCTATCTTATTACTCGGGTTGAATTACTGGTCAGGCGATCCCGGGAATTCTCCAAGGCCCCTTTCACATCGCACACTGACCTGTGTCGACCCGGCAATATGCCGGGTCGATAACGGGTTATATTTGCGATGTGAAAGGGGTATAATTGAGCACTCAGATCTCCACAAGCGGCAAACTTGGTAGAAGAAGCTGCTATACTGGTCATGTGCAGCAGCTACGCATTGTTCCTTAAACTGCATGTTGTAGTGGCAGCTGTAGTAATTGTATAATATACCAGTGGTTACTAAACTTTTTTGGATCACGGCGCCCTAGAGTATCAGAATATTTTTTCATGGCAACCCTAGGCCAAAAGTTTTTTTTTAGAGAAATTTAGAAAGAAATATTAAATTAGGTAAACTGTGTTTATATGACATCCTTAGGCACAATTGTGTGGTGAGGGACAAGATTTGTTTTGGTTTGTCCACATTTTATTATTGACAGCTATCAGCACTGGTTTTGCCTATTACACTGACCATAAATAATTTGAATTGGTCCTGGACCACCAATACAAGGCACCCCTGCATTAGTATATAACCACTGTTATATACTAATGCTATCTTAGTCACAATTTGAGCTGCTGGCTAAGAGGAAACCCCCTGTATTTGCCTATGAGATAGTGCCTTTACAGCTTGGCATACCTTGTGTAATGGGCCAGTCTGCTCTCCATTAAATAAAAAAATGGCAGACCCAAGAGATATAGGTAATCCATAACTTTGGAGTTGCTATTTTAGGAGGTAATTAATATTATCATATGTGTACATGACGATGGGATATTTTATGAGCCAACTTCATGGTTTCTTTTTTTTTTAAAGAAATTCAGCATAAGCTAATTATTGCCATATTTTCTTCAAGTTATGCTATGTGAAGCTGTTTAAAAAATGTAATAAAGGCAAAACATTTCTTGTACAATAAAATGCATTCACTATAGGTATAGAAAAATATGTGGTAATGGTTATACTATTTATACACTGACTGGCTGCAATAGTAAGGCAAAATACGCAACTGATCATCTATATCTAATCTACGTAATTACTGAGATGTATATTTCCGTATTTTGGCCCTCATTCCGAGTTGTTCGCTCGCAAGCTGCTTTTAGCAGCATTGCACACGCTAAGCCGCCGCCTACTGGGAGTGAATCTTAGCTTAGCAAAATTGCGAACGAAAGATTCGCAATATTGCGAAAAGACTTCTCTGTGCAGTTTCTGAGTAGCTCGAGACTTACTCTGCCAGTGCGATCAGTTCAGTGCTTGTCGTTCCTGGTTTGACGTCACAAACACACCCAGCGTTCGCCCAGACACTCCTCCGTTTCTCCAGACACTCCCGCGTTTTTCCCAGAAACGGCAGCGTTTTTACACACACTCCCATAAAACGGCCTGTTTCCACCCAGAAACACCCACTTCCTGTCAATCACACTACGATCTCCAGAACGAAGAAAAAACCTTGTAATGCCGTGAGTAAAATACCAATCTTCATAGCAAATTTACTTGGCGCAGTCGCAGTGCGAACATTGCGCATGCGCAATTAGCGGAAAATCGCTGCGATGCGAAGAAAATTACCGAGCGAACAACTCGGAATGACCACCTTTATTTTTGTTATTTCTTATAATTTGACATCTGTAACCTCTCAGATCTTTCCATAAATCTTTAAATGTTTGTTTTGTACCCTGACAACTCTAGATAGAGGGGCAAATGCATCCCAATTAGGGCTACACATGCAAAGTCCCTTTTTGTCTGGGCCTATGCCCCAAGCATAAAGCATACTCAGGGCAGTAGAGAGCCTGGCTGGGCCCAGGGGGTGTGGTCTACTTAGAAAAAAATGTATTTTAAGCGCCTCCCTGGCCAGACTGCTACCCAGCACACAGGAGTGTAAGCTGGACTGAGGAGAAGAGCTGCAGCTGTTGCTGCCAGTTAAGGGGAAGGAGGACCGGGGCCCCAACTAGGCGCTCATGGGGCCCCTCCATCAGACCTGGGCCCGAGTAATTAGTACCCTCCCCCCCTCTCTACACCACTGAGCATGCTTTGATAATTCCGTCATCTAACTTTATCAGCATAACTGTCAGGGACATTACATGTATCTCACTATCAGAGCACATTAACTGTATCACTTGACTGGTGCCGAACTGAGTTTGCATTATAGTCACGCATATCCGTAAATCTTGATGGGTCAAGGGCAGAGTTTAGTATTATACTCACAATTAATATTTTATCACTCTGTTCATTATACAGTTTACATCCCCCTAGTATGAAGTCACTTTAGTACAATTGTGCTGTCTCCGCAACAGAAACTAGCACTCTTTCGGTTAAGGCGGGTACACACTACTAGACGATATTGTGGACGATGTCCCCGATTCCGACACATCGTTCACGATATCATCTGGTATGTATGCACTATGTTATGGGAGTGTCACAGGCATGTCACTTAACTAATTCCAAACTGCATAATCATTGACATTGGAGGCAATATTCTGAGGAAAATCTGACCTAGGATACGACTGATGCAGGTGTCAATGGTGCGACTGATGGTTGCGTCTAAAGCCACACCAAGCAGTACTTGATAGTCTAAAGCATGGGTCTTCAATCTGCGGCCCTCCAGCTGTTGTGGAACTACACATGCCAGCATGCCCTGACAGTTTTAGCATGCCTTAATAGCAAAACTGTGGCAGGGCATGCTGGGATGTGTAGTTCCACAGCAGCTGGAGGGCCACAGGTTGAAGACCCAAAGTCTAAAGCATCTTTAGATGCTCAAAGTTGTGTCTCAGGGGGTAATTCAGAGTTGATCGCAGCAGCAAATTTGTTAGCATTTGGGCAAAACCATGGGGGTAATTCTGAGTTGATCGCAGCAGGAACTTTGTAAGCAATTGGGCAAAACCATGTGCACTGCAGGGGGGGCAGATATAACATGTGCAGAGAGAGTTAGATTTGGGTGGATTATTTTGTTTCTGTGCAGCGTAAATACTGGCTGCTTTACACTGTGACAATGCTAAATTCCTTTGTCGTATAACAACCCTTTATGAAGCTAAGAACACTGTACGCTGTTTACTTAAGAAGTACCGTAATGGTACGCTAGTTGCGTAACGATCGCTCAGCCGTAGGCGAGACGCTCAAGCGTCACGTTCGCTCACGGCCCAGGGATCACAGGACACGTTATTGGCTATGACTAGAGTAATGATTCGCTATGGCGTAGCTTACGCTCGAGACCACGAGGAGGTCACCAGCGGTGCAGACGCTCACAACGCTATACCTTAATGTTTAAACCTTATACCAAAGAAATACAAAGAATACCTTAATGTGAGTACAGGGTGTAAGTGCAACCTTGTGTAACCTGACTAACTACAAAGCTGCTTGAGCGTCACCGACGCTCAAGTGAACACTTAACACTATAGAAAATACACAGATACTGGTTTAGGTTCCAAAGCCTATTAACTGTATTATATCTAATATACTTGTAAAAGGGGATAACAGTACAAATGATACACTACAATATAACAGAGACTTCCTAACCACAGAACTAAACAATAAATACAAAAAGACAATACTACTCTGACCTAAATGAAATACGATACAATACTATCTAATACAATACAATACTAGCCTAGTCTAGGGGAGATATGAGAGAACAGAACAGAGAGAGAGAGAGAGAGAGAGAGAGAGAGAGATGAGATGAGAGAAATTGGCTCACAGAAAGACAATGATTACGGAGAGAAACTTACGCACAAAGGGTATGATCGCCTGCGCCTCGATATCCAGCTCCCGGCTATCAGCAGATAACCGTTGATGAGAGAGTGAGAGCTGGATGTGGTCGGCCTGCCTATTTATGCCCCACACACAATGCAATCTCCTGGTCCTACAATCCCATTGTCCATTGGCCGAAGGAATTCGGCCCTGCATCATAACAAAAGGTCATAGGGTGATTCATACAGGTGGGCTGTGACGATTTCCAACAGCTCAGGTGGGTGGGAAACTGGGTTTCCCGCTGCATACCTGAGTATGTGTAATTAATAGATATGGACATAAACTTCTTATGTCCATAACTATTCGCACGAGCGATTAATACGCTCCAAACCAACACCGGAATATTGCTAATTAAATACTCTTCCGATGGGTACCAAACACTGCTGTATGATTCCTGTTAGACCCTTCGTACGATATAAAGAGGGATTCCTCAGCTCTGGGACATTGTATTTTAACCAAACTTTCAGAATCTATCAAAGGGACCATGATCTATAAACTACATTAATTGTGAAAATATGTAACGAATGAGTCGCACGCTACGACTACATAAACTCTACCGTAAATGCGCATACCGCGCCTGCGAGTGCACGCTATTGCGGGTATGCGCCTCCACGGGAGAGCGTACGCACGCGCAGCGCGGACCAGTGTGCGGTGCAAATATGGCAACGTGCATTGAGACATTTTTCTGACTTTGACAGTCCACCCTTTGGCAGTCAATAATAACTGCCACAAAACATTTAAGGAGAAAAATGTAAGTCAGGGGTTAATTGATTTCCATGGTTGGGTAGGGGAGGAGAGAGGAGAAGGTGTGAAGAGGGTATGACCTAGTGAGATAGCAGAAGCATGTGTGTATGAATCCATGTTTGGGGGGTCATGTATCATCGTGCCGTACGTGTTGTAAATCAAGCTTCGAGGTATTGCGAAGTATACATTTGAATTCCTTCTTATCCTGTGGTACAGGTCTGTGGATGGGCTGTCAAACTTTACCGAGCTCATTTCGGCTGTGGTTGTAACAAAATGGGGAGCACATTTTAGTTGATGATACATGAATGGGGGAGGTATGTGGTTGCTGATATCTGTGCCTGTATTCCCTATCGTCTATGTGTGTCGTTACCTGAGGGTTGTAGAGATGAAGATAAAGAACACTTACGAAAAATGCAATGATATTCTATGTCAGGGAAATGTACATCTGTTGTTGAAGTTGTGTTCGGTATCTGTTGAGAGTCGTCTTCTTTGCGCTGTTTTGCTCCTTAGGCATGAGCAACAAGCTTTGTCAGTGCCATTAGATTTACAAAAATGTTGGGCTAGCGTGAGTTTAAAAATACTAGGGAAACTGGGGATCCATGGCAAAGTTCATCAAGTGTCCATATTTAAAGTTGTCAAATCTTCTTCTTTGGTCAATCCGTTGTCTGTATACATCTCGTCTCGTCAGCTTCCTCGTCCAAGGGGGTCTTTGTATCTTGGAGAAAAGCAGAAAAACAGGTGAAAGAAACGGACCGTATAATCGCATTTTCATCACATTCTGGTTTCTATCATTGGGTCATAAATCAAATCCAGGTTAATTACGGTTTCCTCACTCCTCAAGCTCATCACTTTTGTACTTTGTTTGCACCTCATTAAAGCCTGCCCGCATCTAAATATCAATCCAATCGATATAACGACACCCAAGGTACATAGTAGAAACTTTCCAACATCCATTATGACTCCTTGAGCCCAGTCTCCTAAACCGGAGAACCAATTTCGCGGGTTCAACCATGACACCCAACCAGTCAGCTCATTACCTACAGCAGCAAGGGTGAGATTGTGTTTTCGACGAAATTCCCACTTCAATTGGAGAATATCGTCCATCTTTTGGTCTATGACCTCTACCGGATCCTCGGTGCTATTTGTGATATACGTGCAACACTTTATGCCGTACTGTGTTGCCAATGTAACACAATATCCGCCTGTTACTGCTGTAAGATAATTAAGAACCATCCTATGCTGAACTAGTTCTGTTTTGTAAGCTTGAAGTTCTCTTCCAGTGTATCTAAACGTGTCATCATACATTTCAGTGATATTATCTAACAAATTGGCGAGTGCGGAAATGTATCTATAATTCATCACTCCTCGAGCGGTACGAGTGAAATCTAACGCTACCAGAACCTGAATCCCGGTGGATTCATGGATAAGATCAGAGGCCGGATGCTCTAACCTTTCTGACAGTTGTCTTTTAACTCGGTGCTCGTAATGAGTGTGAGTATAAGGAGCTTGGGCACCACGGTGTATGTCCTTCATTTTGTCATGTGTAACAGTCATCACTTCAGGCAATACTTTTCCAATATAACACAATCCTTCAGAGTTTGGGGCAAGCCACTTGTACGCCTTTCTCCCGCATATGAAATATGCATCATCGGGGAGAACATATGGGACGGAGAAGGACATGACCATGTTACAAACCTTCCAGGTGAAATCTCCTGACCCTAATTCTTCCATCTGCCTAATGCACGTATCGGTTTGTACGATATGTGCACAGTATCCTGGTGATACCTCTCCAACTCTAGTAATCCTGTTTCCTAAGGTATATCGATACCGGAAAGATTTTCCTCTACTGGCTATGTGGCGTACGAGCTCTGTATCTGTAGGCATTCTATCTGCTCTGTGTGAAAAGGTCATGGTAAGGTTGCTCCATGACACTTCCCAATTTCCCGGTTTTCTGGGATTGGAGATGTTAAAACATATGAGGGACCTATCCACATGGTATTGGTGGAGCTTCAAACTAGGAGGGCTGGAGATATTAAACCTCCGGTCCACCGGTCTCCCACCACTTAGCTCAAGTACCTCCCCTAACGTTAAAGGAAATGGTACTAGCCCTGATTTGCTATGACCCTGAGGTACTTGAGAGCATACCCAACAATCTGTTTGGTTTAACACGTTACCCACTAAGGAGTGATAGTCACTCAATGGATGCCGGTCTATATGGATATTAAAACTAGATTGGCATTTCTTTATGCATCCATCTTCAACCAGATTATCACAGAGCCTACAGATACAATTTTCTTCAGCTAACAATCCATCACATTTTCTTCTATCGGATCGTTTTCTGATACTCGCCTTTGCTTGTTGGTTTGGTTGATCTTGGAAAACTACACCTCCATCATCATAATCGGAACCCATTCCAGAACCTCTTTTGACCTCTATGGTACTCTCGCCGGAACAGACTGCTCTGGTCAACATCATGGTTAACATCAAAATCCGGATCACAGTCTCTTGGGGCAAGTCCATCTTTGAGGAGGAAATAGAGAAGAATGAGAAGGGGGAAAAAGAAATTTTAAGGGAGAGGGGCTGGGAAGTGGAGAAAAACAATAAAAGGGAGAAGGGAGTCGACAACTGCTTTCGGTCTTCAAGGCTCAGGTGCCGCCTCAGTCCTCCTGGAACAGACACTCTAGTGATACAACCTCTACCGTCTGTTCCTTATCACGGGACTTCTCTGGATCGGCCACCTTTTTGCAGTGGGATGAATGGACCCAAGTCTCTCTCTCAGCAACCTTCAATGCTGTGGTGCTAGTCAATAAGACCTGGTATGGTCCTTCCCATCTATCAATAAGACAACCTGAGCGTAGAAAATTTCGTATCATTACATAATCCCCAGGTTCAATGTCATGACAATTACTATTTGGTAAATCAGGAATCACCAACTTCAGATTATCATTTTGATTCCTCAACTGTTTACTCATGTTAATCAAGTATTTTACAGTTACTTCATTGTTACATTTCAAATCATCCTGAGGGTTAATCATGACATGCGGTTGTCGACCAAACAAGATTTCAAAAGGGGACAGATTAAGAGGGGACCTGGGAGTGGTTCTGATGCTATACAAAACAATGGGTAAAGCTTCTGGCCACGTCAATCCTGTCTCTGCCATTACTTTACTCAATTTATTTTTAATAGTGCTGTTCACTCTTTCGACCTTCGCACTCGCCTGTGGACGGTACGGAGTGTGCAGCTTGCTATCAATACCCATCAATTTACACATTCCTTGAAAGACATCACCTGTAAAATGGGTACCCCTATCACTTTCAATGATTCTAGGGATACCATATCTACATACAAATTCCTGCACAATTTTCTTAGCTGTAAACATAGCGGTATTTGTAGCTGCTGGAAAAGCTTCGACCCAATTCGAGAAAACATCTATACAGACAAGTACATATTTCAAATTTCGACATGGGGGTAATTGAATGAAGTCAATTTGTATTACCTGGAAAGGGCCGCCGGCAGGTGGGATATGGGATGGTTCTGTAGGTATTGCTTTTCCAATATTCTTTCTCAGACAGGTAAGGCATGACATTGCTCTTTTACCCGCATGAGAGGAGAATCCTGGGGCGCACCAGTATGCTCTTACCAATTTGCACATCCCCTCCTTGCCTAGATGAGTCAGCCCGTGAGCTGCTTCAGCCAGACATGGAAGGTATGCCCTGGGGGCCACTGGTTTACCATGTCCATCCGTCCAGAGCCCTGAGGACTCCTGGCCATATCCCTTTGCCTTCCAGACTGCTCTTTCCTGTGTGGAACACAAATTCTGCATCTCACACAACTTCTGTGTGTTGATGGTATTAAATACCATCAACTGTGTGGTGTTTGTCCGTGTGGGGGTAGCAGCTGCAAGCTTTGCGGCTTCGTCTGCTCGGCTGTTACCAAGGGATACTGGGTCTTGGCTATATGTATGTGCTTTACATTTGATAACAGCCACTCTGTCGGGTTCCTGTATTGCTGTTAGAAGCCTTTTTATGTGAGCTGCATGCGCTATCGGTGTACCAGCTGCCGTCATGAAATTTCTGAGACGCCATAGCGCTCCGAAATCATGTACTACCCCGAACGCGTATCTAGAATTGGTGTAGATATTGGCAGACTTACCCTTAGCCAATTCACATGCTCTGGTTAGGGCGACCAGTTCAGCAACCTGGGCTGAGTGAGGTGGGCCTAGCGGTTCCGCTTCTATGGTGTCTTGGTCATCTACGACTGCGTATCCAGTACACAAGTCTCCCGAGTCTGACTGTCTGTGACAACTACCGTCCGTGTAGAACGTGAGTTCTGCATCTTCCAGTGGATTGTCACTGATGTCAGGCCTTGCGGTAAAATTTTGGGTCAAATATTCCATACAATCATGTGTATCTTCCTTTGCATTAAATCCTCCTTCCCCATCACTCTCACCTTCCACCCTTTGTGTCTGACCAGGCACACCTGGGAGAAATGTTGCAGGATTTAATGCGCTGCATCTCCTTATGGTGATGTTTACGGGGGCCATTAATGCCAATTCCCATCTTGTAAACCTTGCTGATGAGACGTGTCTGGTTTGGGCAGAATTCAATAAGGCAGATACCGCATGCGGTGTATGGATTGTGAGGTTGTGGCCTAGCACGACATCTTCGCTTTTTGTTACTAGCAATGCTATCGCCGCAACGCTACGCAAGCATGTGGGGAGGGATCGCGCCACCGTGTCTAGCTGAGCGCTGTAGTATGCAATTGGCCTGCTGGCATCACCGTGTTTTTGTGTTAGTACACCTGCTGCGCACCCAGCACTTTCTGTTCCGTATAGTTCAAAGGGTTTCCCATAGTCTGGCATACCTAGTGCTGGTGCCTGCGTTAGGCACTGTTTGAGTCTCTCAAATGCTGTTTCAGATTCGTCTGTATGCGAAATCCGATCAGGTTTGTTTGAAGAGACCATTTCCTGCAAAGGTAGCGCCAATATGGAAAACCCTGGGATCCAATTACGGCAATACCCACACATTCCTAAAAACGTCCTGATCTGTTGTTGGGTTTGTGGCAGTGTCATGTCTCTAATGGCTTGGATTCTATCAGCGGTCAGGTGTCTCAGTCCTTGTGTTAGACAGTGTCCCAAATATTTTACCTTAGCTTGGCATAATTGCAACTTGTCTTTGGAAACCTTGTGACCTGTGTCTGAAAGATGAAACAGGAGCTGTTTCGTATCCTTCAGAGATGCTTCCAGTGAATCTGAACACAGTAATAAATCGTCCACATACTGTATCAATACTGATCCACTGTCTGGTTGGAAAGACTGTAAACAATCATGCAAAGCCTGAGAAAATATACTTGGACTATCTATGAAACCTTGGGGTAACCGAGTCCACGTGTATTGGACTCCTCTGTATGTGAATGCAAACAAATATTGGCTGTCAGGGTGCAGAGGTACCGAAAAGAAAGCGGAGCAGAGGTCAATAACAGTGAAAAATTTGGCAGTGGGAGGAATTTGCATTAGGATGACAGCTGGATTTGGCACTACGGGGAACTGACTCTCAACTATTTTGTTAATCCCCCTTAGATCCTGCACTAGCCTGTAACCCCTCCCCCCACTCTTTTTAACAGGGAAGATGGGACTATTTGCTGTGCTGGACGTTCTTACTAGAATGCCCTGTTGTAGCAAGCGCTCTATTACGGGAAAAACTCCTAACTCCACCTCTGGCTTCAGAGGATACTGTGGGATTTTTGGAGCTATCCTACCATCTTTTACTTGTACAACTACTGGAGCTACGTTTGCCATTAATCCAGTGTCCTGTCCATCTTTTGTCCAAAGCGACTCTGGTATCTGAGATGTCATCTCTTCTACTTGGGATGGATTCCTATTTGTCATAATGGAATGTGACATTAATTTTGATGGGGAGTCTAACATGTTTCGTACTTCCTGAGCGTGATTCTCAGGGATGTCCAAGAATACACCTTCAGGAGTACAATAAATGACGCAACCCATTTTACATAGTAAGTCTCTTCCCAGGAGATTAGTTGGTGCAGATGCAGCCAGCAAAAAGGAATGCTTGGTATGCAAAGGCCCTATTGTAATCTCGGCTGGTTTGCTAACAGGGTAGTGCTGGACTACTCCTGTTACTCCCATGGCTGGAATTGTCCTACCAGTGGTTCTCATGCCCACTGTCGAATTTATCACTGACTTGGCCGCCCCTGTGTCTACAAGAAAGTTTAAAGTTTTACCAGCCACATTGATTGCAATCTCTGGTTCGCTTCCAAGACTGGCAATCAACTTAACTGGGTGCAGATTACAGGTATGGCCACACCCCTATTGGGTATGCTGACCTCCCTGAATCCCATTGGCAGCAACTACTTGTGAGGGGGTTAGCTGGGAACTACCAGAGGCATGCCAGTCTCTGTTCGGGGGATATCTTTTTGTTTCCCCTGTATGTGGCTCAAAACTCCGCCTCTGTGGACCCTGCTCCCAATGTCGTGTGTTGTGTTGTTGTCTAGGGGGTTGAAAAGATCTTTGTACATTCTTTGTTCTACATTCTCGTGCAAAGTGTCCCGGTCTGTTACAAGAAAAACATGTTATTACACTTGCCTTACCCACAGGATTCGGTGGTACATACGCAGGTTGCCTTGTGGTCAGCGCCTGTATACTTACGGACATCAACTTATCACTTTGCGACTCCCTGTGCCTAGTGATGTTTCTGTCGTGATCAATAGCAGCCTCTCTCAATGTGGACACTGACAGACCTCGCCAACATGGTTGTGTGGTCTGTACCCTAGCTTTTAATGTTTCTTTCAAACCATCCATCAGTACAGATACTGCTACTTCTCGATGGTTTGGGTTGGTCTTAATGTCTTCTATACCAGTGTACTTTGCCATTTCTAATAGTGCCCGGTGAAAATACTCTGTTGCCGTTTCGGACTCCTTTTGCTTAATGGAAAATATCTTGTTCCATTTAACAACGGCTGGGAAATACTCTTTTAGCTGTAAATTTATCCTTTTTACATTATCCTTGTTGTACACGTCTGTAAGCGGTACATTTTTATCAAATGCACAATCAGCTAAAAACTGAGTTGCATCAACATTGGAAGGTAAACAAGCTCTTAGCAGTATCTGCCAATCCTTGTTGTTGGGTTCTACAGTGTTACCTAGATCCCTGATGTATTTTTGGCTAGCAACTAAATCCTTCCTGGGGTCAGGAAATTCGGACACTATTGTTCTTAATTCCATTCTGGAAAATGGAGTGTACATGGCAATGTTCCTTATGGGAGTGGCTCCAGACACATCTGTTTTTCCATTGGGAACTGCTATTACCCTTACAGGAGCAATTCTAACAGCCTCTTCCTGTGTAGATTCTACAGCTTGTTGTGGTACAATTGTTTCAGTGTAGTGCATGGTGCCGTACTTACCCGTTGACACGACCTCACCTATCCCTCCGCTAGGGGCTTTCACTAATCTCGTGGGTGTCGCTGTGCCTACTGTGGTTTCTGCTATGGTGGCTGCAAGAGAGAGAGCTGAAATTGTTGCTGAATCGTCTTCTTGATCACACTCCTGAGGAAGGTTCAAAACAGGGTACATCTTGCACGGGTTAATACTTGCATGAGTTATTTGGTTAACATCATTAACATTTACAGGGTTACTAAGAGTTTGTGTTTTACAACCCAGTGCGTTTCTCTCCGCAATCAACTTCTCTCCTGCAATGTATGGTGGAGGAGGAGCTGTGGCAATCAACTTCCTGACTGCCCCAGATCCTGCCGCCAGAGCCAAACCTCTCTGTATCTCACCTTCCTGGTGCCATAACTGTAAACAATCATGATGTTGAATTCGTCTCTTTGTTGATTTTACGAGACATATCCTCCTCCTTAAATTTTGTAACACTTCTGGACTGAAGCTACCTATTCTTGGGAATTTGTCCCTGTCTTGTACAGTCATTCTCTCCCATTCATCACATAAAGATTCGGTGTGAATTCCATATTTTTCACACATTACATATCGTGCCGACCCAATTGGTCGGTTCACAGAATCAACCTGAACCAGGGTTGATCGCCCCCTACCTGAGCAACTGGCCCCCATAGTCTGCAGGTGTTGCTTAGTCCTCCTTGGATCTCTGTATCAAGGTTTTCAGCAAGCCTTTACAGACAACCAAATTACTCCACAGTAGGCCGGCGGTGGCGGTTTACCGAGTACCCCACTCACTCGCCCACCTCGACCAATACGACCTGATCACACCGATATGGTGCTGGCGTACTCGATACAGGGCCCCTATGGAACCTTCAGTTTACTGGAACATATGAGGGTTACCCGCAGGACACTTACTCTTTCCAGTAAAGTTGGGGTTGTTAGATAGTTCCTGAGTGACCAGCGAACTTCCCTTCCAAAAATAAAAAATTACACAAATCACGTCAGAATGTACAGATAGCGTTTGTGACCACTTTACTCTAATGGTATTAGGTCAGATTACTAACTACTGCACACAATTACGTGTGGTCCAATCGTTCAGTACACGAGCACTACTTGTCATGTACTGAAAGATCAATGGAATCGATGTTTCCGGCCGCGATTCCTTCAGCAAGAGCTTATGGCCTATATGGGTTCTGCACCAACACCCCAGGCGTTGTGCCACTGGACTTTTATAGCGGACCTTTTACCTTACGACCTCCTGGTCTTGTTACCTTATGGTCCGCTATACTCTAATGCTCAAATATTATTTAACCAGGGATGCCTCCCTAGCCACCGTATATGTCACTTACACGTGTGTCCCTTGACGAGTACCCGGCTTTCCTTTTGGTTCCACCTTAAAGTTATATAAACTTTTGTATACAAAACACACTCACTCAACACATGTACACTTTTGTTTCTATATCTATTTCTGCGCAGAAATTGTCTTTAGGCCAAAGGTGTTACCAATTAGGAGCAGGATCTATTAAACTAAATTTCAGATTTTTCCAAAAATAGATTTGCGTTATTTACCGCGTCGCGTTATCTACCGCTGTGCGTTACTTATCGCCTTTGCGTTACTTCACTTTATCACAGCTTGAGCTACGTGGGCGTAACCGGACGCTACGTTGCGTAATGAACGCTGCGTGCGTCTGCCTTTGGATTGCGTACGCTAGTCTTTGTTAGCGACACGTGTACGCAATATAAAGATCCACCGTAACACAATTTCTATTTTTATCAATGTAAATGATCCCTGATCATCTACCGCAATCCACACTGACTGCCTTGTATCTCAGACAAACCGTGTGTTGTTCTATACTTTAACTATTACCTCTACTATTAAATAACAGCAAATCTCTTTTTAGCACTTTCTATCAACTATAAAATTGGCAAACAGGAATAGTGATATACGAAAATGAAACAGAAATGCAGATATATGCGTGCGTACGCAAGACAAAAGAAAAATAAACAGTTTTAAAAAGACACAAGCGTTTTGTTCTTACTTCCGGTTCCCGGATTCCTTCAGCACTCTTTATCTAAGCGAAGCAGACGCTTATCCCGTCAGCACTGTGAGACAACCTCCCACCCTTTGCTGGAGGGATAATGTCTGCTGATCTACCTAGTGCAGATATGAGAAGGATAGGACGAGTCCCCAATTGACAATGCTAAATTCCTTTGTCGTATAACAACCCTTTATGAAGCTAAGAACACTGTACGCTGTTTACTTAAGAAGTACCGTAATGGTACGCTAGTTGCGTAACGATCGCTCAGCCGTAGGCGAGACGCTCAAGCGTCACGTTCGCTCACGGCCCAGGGATCACAGGACACGTTATTGGCTATGACTAGAGTAATGATTCGCTATGGCGTAGCTTACGCTCGAGACCACGAGGAGGTCACCAGCGGTGCAGACGCTCACAACGCTATACCTTAATGTTTAAACCTTATACCAAAGAAATACAAAGAATACCTTAATGTGAGTACAGGGTGTAAGTGCAACCTTGTGTAACCTGACTAACTACAAAGCTGCTTGAGCGTCACCGACGCTCAAGTGAACACTTAACACTATAGAAAATACACAGATACTGGTTTAGGTTCCAAAGCCTATTAACTGTATTATATCTAATATACTTGTAAAAGGGGATAACAGTACAAATGATACACTACAATATAACAGAGACTTCCTAACCACAGAACTAAACAATAAATACAAAAAGACAATACTACTCTGACCTAAATGAAATACGATACAATACTATCTAATACAATACAATACTAGCCTAGTCTAGGGGAGATATGAGAGAACAGAACAGAGAGAGAGAGAGAGAGAGAGAGAGAGAGAGAGATGAGATGAGAGAAATTGGCTCACAGAAAGACAATGATTACGGAGAGAAACTTACGCACAAAGGGTATGATCGCCTGCGCCTCGATATCCAGCTCCCGGCTATCAGCAGATAACCGTTGATGAGAGAGTGAGAGCTGGATGTGGTCGGCCTGCCTATTTATGCCCCACACACAATGCAATCTCCTGGTCCTACAATCCCATTGTCCATTGGCCGAAGGAATTCGGCCCTGCATCATAACAAAAGGTCGTAGGGTGATTCATACAGGTGGGCTGTGACGATTTCCAACAGCTCAGGTGGGTGGGAAACTGGGTTTCCCGCTGCATACCTGAGTATGTGTAATTAATAGAAATGGACATAAACTTCTTATGTCCATAACTATTCGCACGAGCGATTAATACGCTCCAAACCAACACCGGAATATTGCTAATTAAATACTCTTCCGATGGGTACCAAACACTGCTGTATGATTCCTGTTAGACCCTTCGTACGATATAAAGAGGGATTCCTCAGCTCTGGGACATTGTATTTTAACCAAACTTTCAGAATCTATCAAAGGGACCATGATCTATAAACTACATTAATTGTGAAAATATGTAACGAATGAGTCGCACGCTACGACTACATAAACTCTACCGTAAATGCGCATACCGCGCCTGCGAGTGCACGCTATTGCGGGTATGCGCCTCCACGGGAGAGCGTACGCACGCGCAGCGCGGACCAGTGTGCGGTGCAAATATGGCAACGTGCATTGAGACATTTTTCTGACTTTGACAACTGCAATTTAGATTTCAGTTTGAACACACCCCACCCAAATCTAACTCTCTCTGCACATGTTATATCTGCCCCTCTGCAGTGCATATGGGGGGGTCATTCCGAGTTGATCACTTGCTAGCTAGTTTTAGCAGCCGTGCAAACGCCGCCCACTGGGGAGTGTATTTTATCTTAGCAGAAGTGCGAATGCATGTGCAGCCGAACTCTGCAAAAATAGTTTGTGCAGTTTCTGAGCAGCTCTGAACCTACTCAGTGCTTGCGATCACTCCGGCCTATTCGTGTCCGGATTTGACGTCATACACCCGCCCAGAGAACGCCCAGCCACGCTTGCGTTTTTACAGACACGACTGCGTTTTTGCAAACACTCCCTGAAAACGGTCAGTTGACACCCAGAAACTCCCCCTTTCCTGTCAATCTTCTTGCAGCCGTCAGTGCGACTGAAAACTTTTGTAAAAAAGGTTATTCCCAGCGCTTCTTAAACAAAAATGAATATACAGGTAGTAATTTCAAAAATATATATATATTTATTTATTTTTAAAGAAAAAAATTATCCTTAGGCTTATAATACAAATATACGATGGTTTTTAGATGATTAATATCTAAATATACGATATAAAAATGAAAAAAGGAGGAAAAAATGAATGTACAAATGAACAATACAGTCCCTAATTCTTATTGGGTTAAAAATAAATTATAATCAAAAGAACATACAAAAATTTTTTGTTTGTTTGTATATATGAGTATGTTTGGTCCTAAGATTGATGTACGTTCCTAATACCGGTATACATAAACAATTGGACACTAGACAACATATAACTAGAGTAAAGAAATTGAATAGAATAGAAGATTTATCGATTAAAATGAATAAATAGATGTGCAGTGTTCAGTAGAAACGCTTCTGCGGTTTACTCTACTGAAACACAGTTTTCTAGGAGTGTAAGTTTAGCTTCTGATTGATACTATGTACAGTTCCATGTATCACTTTGTGTCAATTGGAATTCAGAGTATAATTCGTTCCAGTCAGGCAGAAGTAGTCAATTCAGATACAGGCTCCAAAAAATCACTCACCACTGTACATCAATTTTGCTGGTGGTGTATGTGTCCAATGTAAGGGTCTTGTATTAGCGGGTCCAGGCGGGTGTCTGCCGGCAGACAGAGTGAAAGCAGCGGCAGTATTCAGCGTTTGAAAGCTTGTTACCGATCCGTAGCTCGGCGATCGACGCGTTTCGCCTGTATACCACAGGCTTCCTCCTTTTTTCATTTTTATATCGTATATTTAGATATTAATAATCTAAAAACCATCGTATATTTGTATTATATGCCTAAGGATAATTTTTTCTTTTCAAAAAAAATAAATATATATATTTTTTAAATTACTACCTGTATATTTATTTTTGTTTAAGAAGCGCTGGGAATAACCTTTTTTACACAAGTCAAATAGGGTCAGTGGAACCCTTAATTCTCTTTCCCTTAGCAGCTTTTTAAACATAAGGAGTCAGCGCAGCCCTCACAATACACCTTTCACGACTGAAAACTTTGCTAGAACCTGTGCAAAACAACAAATGCCTTTGTACATGTACGTCGTGCGTGCACATTGCTGTGCATACGCATGCGCAGAAATGCAGATTTTTAGCCTGATCGCTGCCCTGCGAACAATGGCAGCTAGCGATCAACTCGGAATGACCCCCATGGTTTTGCCAACTGCTAACAAAGTTGTTGCAGCGATCAACTCTGAAGTAGGCCCTCAGTCCGGTCACTTTCAGATGCACATATGTTCACCAGGGAAGGGCTTGTTATGGCATTTGTATAAAGTTGCAGGAGTAGTACTGGGAAAAGATGCACACACGGACTCTGAAGCTCTAAGAGAGTAAACAATGGTTTAAATTTCACAATGGTGCTTCTACTGAAATAATGGCAGCCTAGATTCACTACAGGTGAACCCTTAATCACCAAACAAATATAGAATTTTCATGAAAAAGTAAACCTTTGGCGCCTCCAGCAAATAAATAAACAATAAACAATAATGTATGTACTCAGTCAGAATCCAAACACAAAGAATATCGAAAGTTCTTTTTCTCCAGGGACCTTTACGGTACTGTGTTCTTTTCTTTCCTTTGTTATTATGAATGTCCTGATTAGCAACACTCAGCATTCCTTATTGAAATTTGCTTGCAGAACACACCCAAAAAAGAAGAATGTATATAACAAAGTGCACATAGTGCATTATCCAAGGGTAAAAATTGTTTATTCATACAATATTTCATTAAAATATAAAATCCATGCAGTAGCCATCCCTATCTGCATCCTGAATTAGTGCTCGAAGGACCAACGTTTTCTAGTACTGGCGAGTGGCCTGGAAGGAGTAAGGAGGATTTCCGGAGTCTCCCATTGCACGCTTACTCTAGAGCTCCTCTTCTGGAGCCAGAAACTGTACAGTTCCATTTCTGTTAAATATACTGCATGTCGTGCGTCCGAATGCGAAAGGACTGATCCACCCACTTTGAGTATATTTAAGCATTCAAATGCCATTTGGTGTGATGCCACCATTGGTTCCACCAGGGCCGGATTAACAATGGGGCTAATGGAGCTGCAGCTCCAGGCCCACCTTCAAAATAGGCCCACAGCAACTGCATACTGCTGTAAACAGGAAAAAAAATTCCTGCTACAGCAGATTGCCAGTGACGGTGTGGTGAGCACAGCTGCAGTGCAGAGCCACTCCGCCAGCACCTCTGTTTACTGCCGGCTGCAGGGCAAGACGATCTAGCCAGCGGCACTAGGACCCAGCACTGCTCTGCTGCTGCTGCTGGCGGCATGTCCACAGTGGGGATGAGTGGGAGGGGACAGGGCAGGCCCTACCATTAAACCGCGTACGCGCCGAGCAGCCTGGACCACGACCCCAGCTTACCAGGAAGCCCTTGCTGCATTCCCGGCTCTGGCGGCTCCCGCGCTGTTCTTTTCTCAGCCGCAGCTCCCTTTAGATGCCAGACGGGCCGTCCGCGACTGTGCAGTGATTGGCGGCCGTGGAAGGCCGGGTGTCCCCCTCACACTGTCCGGTGCAAGCAGGTCAAGGATCCCCAGAGCCCCCTATTATAGCATTACTGGAGCTGCCATCTGCAAGTGACAGGTACTGTCATATACAGTATAAATTACATAACCCAAAGCCCTGCAATATGTAGCACCAGCAGCACAAGTGAAAGTGCCTCCTGCGCCCCCTCCCCAGACCAGGCTATTCCCCCCCTCCCCAGACCAGTCTAATCCAGGCCAATCCCCCCCCCCCCTCCCTCCCCAGACCAGGCTAATACCCCACCTTCCCCTGTCACCAGACTCCCCCCTCCTCACCAGTTTAACCCCCCACTCCTTCCCCTATCACCATCTACCCCCCCTCACCAGCCTACCCCCCCCCCCTCCTACCCCTGTCACCAGGCTACCTCCCTTCCTCACCAGCCTGATCCACCCTTCTCCCCCTGTCACCAGGCTAACCCCCCCCCCCCCCCCTCACCAGACTAATCCCCCCTTCTCACCCTGTCACCAGGCTAACTGACACCCCTCACCAGACTAATCCCCCCTCATACCCTTGTCACCAGGCTAATCCTCCCGCCACTCACCAGGCTAATCCTCCCATTCTCCTCCTGACACCAGGCAAATCCCCCTCCTCCCCCTATAACCAGGCTAACCCCCCCTCACAAAAATAATTCCCCTCCTCCCTGTTCCCCTCCTCCCTGTCACCAGGCTAACCCCCCCCCCCCACCAGACTAATCTGCCCTCCTCCCCATCACCAGGCAAATCCCCCTCCTCCCCCTATAACCAGGCTAACCCCCCTCACATAAATAATCCCCCTCCTCCCCCTGTCACCAGGCTAACCCTCCCCCTCACAAAATGAATCCCCCTCCTCCCCGTCACCAGGCTATCCACCCCCCCAACCAGACTAATCTGCCCCCCTCCCCCCTCACCAGACTAATCCCCCCTCCCCCTGACACCAAGCTACCTCCCCCCTGCTCCTCACCAGGCTAATCCCCTTTCCATCCCTTCTCACCAGGCTAATACCCCTCCGCCCTCATCACCAGAACACCTGACTGTTCTTCCCCGTCTTCCTCCCATCTTCCATTGCTCTTCCCATATCTCCCTTCCGTCTTCCTCCCAACCCTGTTCTTCCACCTGTTTCCCTCCCAGTGGGCCCCCCTCCCATATACAAAATAGGGACCACCCAAAAAGTGGGGTTTGGTCTCATTGAGAAGGGGCATCACCACATAATAGTACCCTCAAATTGCACCACACAGCAGCGCTCCTAATACACCTTACACTACACAGCAGCGCTCATTTTACACCTTACGCCACACAGCAGCACTCATTATACACCTTACGCCACACAGCAGCGCTCATTATTCGCCTTACGCCACACAGCAGCGCTCATTATTCACCTTACGCTACACAGCAGCACTCATTATACACCTTACGCCACACAGCAGCCCACATTATACACCTTACGCCACACAGCAGCGCTCCTTATACACCTTACGCCACACAGCAGCACTCATTATATACCTTACGCCACACAGCAGCACTCATTATACACCTTACACCACACAGCAGCGCTCATTTTACACCTTACGCCACACAGCAGCACTCATTCACCTTACGCCACACAGCAGCGCTCATTATTCGCCTTACGCCACACAGCAGCGCTCATTATACACCTTACGCTACACAGCTGCCCTCATTATACACCTTACACCACACAGCAGCCCACATTATACACCTTACGCCACACAGCAGCGCTCCTTATACACCTTACGCCACACAGCAGTGCTCATTATACACCGTACGCCACACAGCAGCGCTCATTATGCACCTTACACCACACAGCAGCGCTCATTATCCACCTTACACCACACAGCAGCGCTCATTTTACACCTTACACCACACAGCAGCACTCATTATACACCTTACGCCACACAGCAGCACTCATTATTCACCATTCAACCACACAGCAGCGCTCATACACCTTACACCACACAGCAGCTCTCATTTTACACATTACGCCACACAGCAGTGCACCTTAAACACCTTACGCAACACAGCAGCACTCCTTACACACCTTGCGCCACACAGTAGTGCTCCTTACACACCTTACACCACACAGCAGCGCTCATTACAAACCTTACACCACACAGCAGCGCTCCTTATACTTGTAATCCCACACAGCATAATTACTTATACACGTAACGTCACACAGCAGTGCTCCTTACACATGTCCCGCCACTCAGCAGTGCTTCTTACACGTAACACCACACAGCAGCACTCATTATACACCTTACGCCACACAGCAGCACTCATTATTCACCATTCAACCACACAGCAGCACTCATACACCTTACACCACACAGCAGCCCTCATTTTACACCTTACACCACACAGCAGCGCTCATTTTACACCTTACACCACACAGCAGCACTCATTATACACCTTACGCCACACAGCAGCACTCATTATTCACCATTCAACCACACAGCAGCACTCATACACCTTACACCACACAGCAGCCCTCATTATACACCTTACACCACACAGCAGCTCTCATTTTACACCTTACGCCACACAGCAGCACTCATTCACCTTACGCCACACAGCAGCGCTCATTATTCGCCTTACGCCACACAGCAGCGCTCATTATACACCTTACGCCACACAGCAACGCTCATTATACACCTTACGCTACACAGCAGCCCTCATTATACACCTTACACCACACAGCAGCCCTCATTATACACCTTACGCCACACAGCAACTCTCATTTTACACATTACGCCACACAGCAGTGCACCTTAAACACCTTACGCAACACAGCAGCACTTCTTACACACCTTGCGACACACAGTAGTGCTCCTTACACACCTTACACCACACAGCAGCTCTCATTACAAACCTTACACCACACAGCAGCGCTCCTTATACTTGTAATCCCACACATCAGAATTACTTATACACGTAACGTCACACAGCAGTGCTCGTTACACATGTCCCGCCACTCAGCAGTGCTTCTTATACACGTAACACCACACAGCAGCACTCATTATACACGTTACGCCACACAGCAGCACTCATTCACCATTCAACCACACAGCAGCACTTATACACCTTACACCACACAGCAGCTCTCATTATACTCCTTACACCACACAGCAGCACTCATTATACACCTTACGCCACACAGCAGTGCTCATTATACACCTTACACCACACAGCAGCTATCATTTTACACCTTACACCACACAGCAGCGCTCATTTTACACCTTACACCACACAGCAGCACTCATTATACACCTTACGCCACACAGCAGCACTCATTATTCACCATTCAACCACACAGCAGCGCTCATTATACACCTTACGCCACACAGCAGCACTCATTATACACCTTACACCACACAGCAGCGCTCATTTTACACCTTACACCACACAGCAGCGCTCCTTTTACACGTTACTCCACACAGCAGTGCACCTTAAACACCTTGCGCAACACAGCAGCGCTCCTTACACACCTTACGCCACACAGTAGTGCTCCTTACACACCTTACACCACACAGCAGCTCTCATTACAAACCTTACACCACACAGCAACGCTCCTTATACTTGTAATCCCACACAGCAGCACTACTTATACACGTAACATCACACAGCAGTGCTCGTTACACATGTCCCGCCACTCAGCAGTGCTTCTTATACACGTAACGCCACACAGCAGCACTCCTTACACATGTCCCGCCACACAGCAGTGCTTCTTACACCTAACACCACACAGCATCACTCATTATGCACCTTACGCCACACAGCAGCACACACATTATACACATAATGCCACACAGTTGTATGCCTTATACATGTAATGCCACACACAGTAGTGCTCATTATACACGCCACACAGTAGTGCTACTTATACATGTAACGCCAAACACAGTAGTACTCATTATACACGCCACACAGTAGTGCTACTTATACATGTAACGGCAAACACAGTAGTACTCATTATACACGCCACACAGTAGTGCTCCGTATACATGTAACGCCACACACAGTAGTGCTCATTATACACAACGCCACACAGTAGAGCGCCTTATACATGTTGCGACTCACTGTAGTACTCCTTATACACACAGTATGTGAATTCACTATTTTTATAGACAGTTAGTTAAATATATAAACACAAAGTAAAACACACACATAGTAAAACACACACAAACACACAGCAAAACACCCATAGCAAAACACACACAGCAAAACACATATATACTGTACACACTCTGGTATTTACAGTTTTTTATGGTTTTTTTTCCCCCATAACATACTGTACTGTGCACCCCTCCTGGCTAACTCTCTGGCTCCAGCAACGCTCTTCAGGGCAACTGCTGACGTCTCCTGGACACTGCATGCTCCCGAGACTCTCCCTCCCCCTTCTCCCAGAATTCAGTGGTGGACCCTCGGCCAGCAGAGACAGAGCTGCATACCTCCCAACTGTCCCAATTTTCGCGGGACAGTCCCATGCACACAGCATGTATACAGAGGTGACAGAGGGACTGGGGGCATGCCAGCAGCTCATAGAGTGCTGGGCATTCACCCAGAGTGACAGAAAATGGGGGGCGTGGCTCACGATTGTGGCATTGCCGCAAAGCCACGCTCCTTTTACATAGACCACACCCCCTTTTCGGGAGCATGCACCTTCAACTCGTGAGAGGTACCTATTTAGGGATTCAAAATGTTGGGAGGTATGGAGCTGGTTGGAGGAGATTGTGACAGCCAGCAGTGCACACTGCAGAGTTCAAAGAAGGGCGATGATTGATCTCATCACCCTTCTCCTTTGCTGGTGCCAGAGACCGCATTCGGGCTTCCTTCATTGTTAGGGCCTGCAGTGTAATGGCGGGCAGCATGTAATGAGTCAGTCTGATTCATTATACTGCTACCGACTGAGGGCCCCTTCACAGCGGCGGGCCTCAGTGCAGTGCACCGGCGCATGTTCCGCCGCTGCTCCCTCCCTTCTTCCTGCCATCTTCCTGTCTCCCTCATCTCCTACTGTTTTTCCCTGTATATCCCTCCTGTCTTCCTCCCATCTAGCCCCTATTCTTCTCCCTGTCTTTCTCTTGTCTTCCTTCCATCTAGACCCTGTTCTTCCTCCTGTCTTCCTCCCATCTTCCACTGTTCTTCTTCTCCCTTTTTTCCTCCCCTCTTAATAAAATAATTATTGTAATATAATTTTCTCTATCGTCCTAGTGGATGCTGGGGTTCCTGAAAGGACCATGGGGAATAGCGGCTCCGCAGGAGACAGGGCACAAAAAGTAAAGCTTTAGGATCAGGTGGTGTGCACTGGCTCCTCCCCCTATGACCCTCCTCCAAGCCTCAGTTAGATTTTTGTGCCCGGCCGAGAAGGGTGCAATCTAGGTGGCTCTCCTAAAGAGCTGCTTAGAAAAGTTTAGCTTAGGTTTTTTATTTTACAGTGAGTCCTGCTGGCAACAGGATCACTGCAACGAGGGACTTAGGGGAGAAGAAGTGAACTCACCTGCGTGCAGGATGGATTGGCTTCTTTGGCTACTGGACATTAGCTCCAGAGGGACGATCACAGGTACAGCCTGGATGGTCACCGGAGCCTCGCCGCCGGCCCCCTTGCAGATGCTGAAAAGAGAAGAAGGTCCAGAATCGGCGGCAGAAGACTCCTCAGTCTTCTTAAGGTAGCGCACAGCACTGCAGCTGTGCGCCATTGCTCTCAGCACACTTCACACGGCAGTCACTGAGGGTGCAGGGCGCTGGGAGGGGGGCGCCCTGGGAGGCAATGTAAACCTATTTTTTGGCAAAAAAATACCTCACATATAGCCTCCGGGGGCTATATGGAGATATTTAACCCCTGCCAGAATCCGTTGAAGAGCGGGAGACGAGCCCGCCGAAAAAGGGGCGGGGCCTATCTCCTCAGCACACAGCGCCATTTTCCCTCACAGAAAGGCTGGAGGGAAGGCTCCCAGGCTCTCCCCTGCACTGCACTACAGAAACAGGGTTAAAACAGAGAGGGGGGGCACTAATTTGGCGTTAGAAATATATAAAAAGATGCTATAAGGGAAAACACTTATATAAGGTTGTCCCTATATAATTATAGCGTTTTTTGGTGTGTGCTGGCAAACTCTCCCTCTGTCTCTCCAAAGGGCTAGTGGGTCCTGTCCTCTATCAGAGCATTCCCTGTGTGTGTGCTGTGTGTCGGTACGTGTGTGTCGACATGTATGAGGACGATGTTGGTGAGGAGGCGGAGCAATTGCCTGTAATGGTGATGTCACTCTCTAGGGAGTCGACACCGGAATGGATGGCTTATTTAGGGAATTACGTGATAATGTCAACACGCTGCAAGGTCGGTTGACGACATGAGACGGCCGACAAACAATTAGTACCGGTCCAGACGTCTCAAAAACACCGTCAGGGGTTTTAAAACGCCCGTTTACCTTAGTTGGTCGACACAGACACAGACACGGACACTGAATCCAGTGTCGACGGTGAATAAACAAACGTATTCCTTATTAGGGCCACACGTTAAGGGCAATGAAGGAGGTGTTACATATTTCTGATACTACAAGTACCACAAAAGAGGGTATTATGTGGGATGTGAAAAAACTACCTGTAGTTTTTCCTGAATCAGATAAATTAAATGAAGTGTGTGATGATGCGTGGGTTCCCCCCGATAGAAAATTATTGGCGGTATACCCTTTCCCGCCAGAAGTTAGGGCGCGTTGGGAAACACCCCTTAGGGTGGATAAGGCGCTCACACGCTTATCAAAACAAGTGGCGGTACCGTCTATAGATAGGGCCGTCCTCAAGGAGCCAGCTGACAGGAGGCTGGAAAATATCATATAAAAGTATATACACACATACTGGTGTTATACTGCGACCAGCGATCGCCTCAGCCTGGATGTGCAGAGCTGGGGTGGCTTGGTCGGATTCCCTGACTAAAAATATTGATACCCTTGACAGGGACAGTATTTTATTGACTATAGAGCATTTAAAGGATGCATTTCTATATATGCGAGATGCACAGAGGGATATTTGCACTCTGGCATCAAGAGTAAGTGCGATGTCCATATCTGCCAGAAGATGTTTATGGACACGACAGTGGTCAGGTGATGCAGATTCCAAACGGCACAAAGGTGTATTGCCGTATAAAGGAAGAGGAGTTATTTGGGGTCGGTCCATCGGACCTGGTGGCCACGGCAACTGCTGGAAAATCCACCGTTTTTACCCTAAGTCACATCTCTGCAGAAAAAGACACCGTCTTTTCAGCCTCAGTCCTTTCGTCCCTATAAGAGTCATATTTGCCCAGGGATAGAGGAAAGGGAAGAAGACTGCAGCAGGCAGCCCATTCCCAGGAACAGAAGCCTTCCACCGCTTCTGCCAAGCTCTCAGCATGATGCTGGGACCGTACAGGACCCCTGGATCCTACAAGTAGTATCCCAGGGGTACAGATTGGAATGTCGAAACGTTTCCCCCTCGCAGGCTCCTGAAGTCTGCTTTACCAAGGTATCCCTCCGACAAGGAGGCAGTATGGGAAAAAATTCACAAGCTGTATTCCCAGCAGGTGATAATCAAATTACCCCTCCTACAACAAGGAAAGGGGTATTATTCCACACTATATTGTGGTACTGAAGCCAGAAGGCTAGGTGAGACCTATTCTAAATCTAAAAAAATTTGAACACTTACAAAGGTTCAAATCAAGATGGAGTCACTCAGAGCAGTGATAACGAACCAGGAAGAAGGGGACTATATAGTGTCCCAGGACATCAGGGATGCTTACCTCCATGTCCCAAATTTGCCCTTCTCACTAAGGGTACCTCAGGTTCGTGGTATAGAACTGTCACTGTCAGTTTCAGACGCTGCCGTTTGGATTGTCCACGGCACCCCGGGTCTTTACCAAGGTAATGGCCGAAATGATGATTCTTCTTCGAAGAAAAGGCGTCTTAATTACCCCTTACTTGGACGATCTCCTGATAAGGGCAAAGTCCAGGGAACAGTTGGAGGTCGGAGTAGCACTATCTCGGATACTGCTACAACAGCACGGATGGATTCTAAATATTCCAAAATCGCAGCTGATCCTGACGACACGTCTGCTGTGCCTAGGGATGATTCTGGACACAGTCCAGAAAAAGGTGTTTCTCCCGGAAGAGAAAGCCAGGGAGTTATCCGAGCTAGTCAAGAACCTCCTAAAACCAGGAAAAGTGTCAGTGCATCATTGCACAAGGGTCCTGGTAAAAATGGTGGCTTCCTACGAAGAAATTCCATTCGGCAGATTTCACGCAAGAACTTTTCAGTGGGATCTGCTGGACAAATGGTCCGGATCGCATCTTCAGATGCATCAGCGGATAACCCTATATCCAAGGACAAGGGTGTCTCTCCTGTGGTGGTTACAGAGTGCTCATCTTCTAGAGGGCCGCAGATTCGGCATTCAGGATTGGATGCTGGTGACCACGGAGGCCAGCCCGAGAGGCTGGGGAGCAGTCACACAAGGAAAAAATTTCCAGGGAGTGTGATCAAGTCTGGAGACTTTTCTCCACATAAATATACTGGAGCTAAGGGTAAATTTATAATGCTCTAAGCTTAGCAAGACCTCTGCTTCAAGGTCAGCCGGTATTGATCCAGTGGGAAAAACATCACGGCAGTCGCCCACGTAAACAGACAGGGCGGCACAAGAAGCAGGAGGGCAATGGCAAAAACTGCAAGGACTTTTCGCTGGGCGGAAAATCATGTGATAGCACTGTCAGCAGTGTTTCATTCCGGGAGTGGAAACTGGGAAGCAGACTTCCTCAGCAGGCACGACCTCCACCCGGGAGAGTGGAAACTTCATCGGGAAGTTTTTCCACATGATTGTGAACCGTTGGGAAATACCAAAGGTGGACATGATGGCGTCCCGTCTGAACAAAAAACGGGACAGGTATTGCGCCAGGTCAAGAGACCCTCAGGCAATAGCTGTGGACGTTCTGGTAACACCGTGGGTGTACCAGTCGGTGTATGGGTTCCCTCCTCTGCTTCTCATACCTAAGGTACTGAGAATTATAAGACGTAGAGGAGTAAGAACTATACTCATGGCTCCGGATTGGCCAAGAAGGACTTGGTACCCGGAACTTCAAGAGATGCTCACAGAGGACTTATGGCCTCTGCCGCTAAGAAGGGACTTGCTTCAGCAAGTACCATGTCTGTTCCAAGACTTACCGCAGCTGCGTTTGACGGCATGGCGGTGGAACGCCGGATCCTAAGGGAAAAAGGCATTCCGGAAGAGGTCATTCCTACCCTGGTCAAAGCCAGGAAGGAGGTGACCGCACAACATTATCACCACATGTGGCAGAAATATGTTGCGTGGTGTGAGGCCAGGAAGGCCCCACGAAGAAATTTCAACTCGGTCGATTCCTGCATTTCCTGCAAACAGGAGTGTCTATGGGCCTCAAATTGGGGCCCATTAAGGTTCAAATTTCGGCCCTGTCGATTTTCTTCCAGAAAGAATTGGCTTCAGTTCCTGAAGTCCAGAAGTTTGTCAAGGGAGTATTGCATATACAACCCCCTTTTGTGCCTCCAGTGGCACTGTGGGATCTCAACGTAGTTCTGGGATTCCTCAAATCACATTGGTTTAAAACCAGTCAAATCTGTGGATTTGAAGCATCTCACATGAAAAGTGACCATGCTCTTGGCTCTGGCCTGGGCCAGGCGAGTGTCAAATTGGTGGGTTTTTTCTCAAAAAAGCCCATATCTATTTGTCCATTCGGACAGGGCAGAGCTGCGGACTCGTCCCCAGTTCTCTCCCTAAGGTGGTGTCAGTGTTTCACCTGAACCAGCTTATTGTGGTGCCTTGCGCCTACTAGGGACTTGGAGGACTCCAAGTTGCTGGATGTTGTCAGGGCCCTGAAAGTATAGGTTCCAGGACGGCTGGAGTCAGGAAAACTGACTTGCTGTTATCCTGTATGCACCCAACAAACTGGGTGCTCTTGCTTCTAAGCAGACTATTGCTAGTTGGATGTGTAATACAATTCAGCTTGCACATTCTGTGGCAGGCCTGCCACAGCCAAAATATGTAAATGCCCATTCCACAAGGAAGGTGGGCTCATCTTGGGCGGCTGCCCGAGGGGTCTCGGCTTTA
The DNA here is from genome assembly GCF_028390025.1 of Pseudophryne corroboree. Lineage (NCBI taxonomy): Eukaryota > Metazoa > Chordata > Amphibia > Anura > Myobatrachidae > Pseudophryne > Pseudophryne corroboree. The sequence goes on from NC_086445.1 coordinate 703,641,285, forward strand.
CAACTTTGCCGAGCGGCTATTTAGTCAGGGGCAAACACGTTTGTAAAATCCTACAAATTTGATACCCTGGCTAAGGAGGACCTGGAGTTCTCTCATTCGGTGCTGCAGAGTCATCCGCACTCTCCCGCCCGTTTGGGAGCTTTGGTATAATCCCCATGGTCCTTTCAGGAACCCCAGCATCCACTAGGACGATAGAGAAAATAAGAATTTACTTACCGATAATTCTATTTCTCGGAGTCCGTAGTGGATGCTGGGCGCCCATCCCAAGTGCGGATTATCTGCATTACTTGTACATAGTTACAAAAATCGGGTTATTATTGTTGTGAGCCATCTTTTCAGAGGCTCCGCTGTTATCATACTGTTAACTGGGTTTAGATCACAGGTTGTACAGTGTGATTGGTGTGGCTGGTATGAGTCTTACCCGGGATTCAAAATCCTTCCTTATTGTGTACGCTCGTCCGGGCACAGTATCCTAACTGAGGCTTGGAGGAGGGTCATAGGGGGAGGAGCCAGTGCACACCACCTGATCCTAAAGCTTTACTTTTTGTGCCCTGTCTCCTGCGGAGCCGCTATTCCCCATGGTCCTTTCAGGAACCCCAGCATCCACTACGGACTCCGAGAAATAGAATTATCGGTAAGTAAATTCTTATTATTTAAGTACTGAGATTTCTCTGTTTCAAACACACACACACACACACACACACACACACACACACACACACACACACACACACACACACACACACACAGCACTGGTCACACCCCCATACCAGTAGCCACACCCCCACCATGCTGGTCACACCCTTTGCGGCGACGCACAATAGGCCCTTCATAAATTTCAGCTCCAGGCCCATGAGGACCTTAATCTGGCACTGGGTTCCACCATCTAAACTTGTGCCAGACCTAACACTAAATGTAGATTCTCCATCTGTTTATGGGCTCCAATTTGATCGATGCAGCGTTTTTGTACACAAACCACTTTCAGCGAAACTACCATAAGATGCAGCTTCTCCTTGCACCTGATTAGCCACTCCCCTATGAACCCTTAGGAATGCCCAGTATATTTCTAATACATTTATCCATCCAAGTATTGCCTCCAGAGTAAGTGTCTGTACATCTTTTGCATGGAACCGCTTTCCTCGACATGCCTGCAACATGCCTCTGACACACCCATGTCTTTTAAGCCACCAGTTTTTTACCTCCCATTTACCATGCAGGAATGACCCTCACATTTCTACTACCATGCTTCTTCATTTGTTCTGCGACTCTGTACAAACAAAATTGGGATGCATGCACAGACAAAAACTATTGCTCTGCTGCGTCTGACTCAAAATCAGGCCCTCATTTATAAAATAAGCCTTGTTGGTCTGTCCTATTCTCACACAGTAAACGTTTATATCGAGACAGCAAAAAAGTCAAATAAAAATGCATTTTCATTTCAAGTGCAGCTTTTTTAGTAAAATTTTTTTTACGTGTTAGAATGAGTAAATGACTAGTGGTATTTTCTGAAAATACAAAGCCTTCTGAAAAAGCAAGGTACAGTATAAATTGTGTGGGTAATGAATAAAAACAGGGATATTGATGTTGGTATATGATGAGCTCTAACATCAGAAAAAAAGGTCAGAAAAGCCTCAACAGGGAATGGGTTAACATACAAGGTCTATGTACAATGATTTGGAGAGAGATAAAGTGGACGGAGATTTGGGGTCTATTCATGAAGCAGTGAAAAGAGTGGAGAAAAGAACCAGTGGAGAAGTTGCCAATGGTAACCAATCAGCTTTGAAGGAACATTTATCAGGTACATTCTATAAAATGTAAGGGAGATGCTGATTGGTTGCCATGGGCAACTTCTCCCCTGGTCTGTTTCTCCACTCTTTTTTTTTTTCAATCTCAAAGACATAAGGTAACAATCACAGAGATGCAGAAAAAAACCCGTTAACCGCACCATGGATATAAGGATATAGCAATCAGAGAATATAATATAAGACACAAATCTACAATTGTCAGTGCATCCCAGAAAACATCAAAAAATCTCTATATTATTGTAGAGGTAGTCAAACAGATGAATGTAAAGGCCCGTATTCACGGGCAGATTCGCTCAGCACACATCTCTCCCTCCGCTCAGCACAGCGATGTGTGCTGAGCGTGCGGGAGGAGCGGGAGGGGGGCCCTCATTTCACCCAGCGGGTGAAATGAGCGACCTGCTAGATTGAGCCTGCATGCAGGCCAATCTAGCACCAGCGATAGCCACGCATCGCTATCGCTGTAGGGGGTACACACGGAGCGATCATGCTTAAAATCTAAGCAATCTAGTCAGATTGCTTAGATTATCGCTCTGTGAGAGAGAGAGAGAGAGAGAAGAAAGAGAGAGAGAGAGAGAGAGAGAGAAAAGTAGAAATAAAGAATAAAATTGAGAAAGAGAGAGAAAAAGAGGGAGGGGGGAAAAGGAGAAGATAGCCATCGTGGTTTAAGATGCCAGGAGGGACTACTGTCACATAGGTTTTATAAACCTGTGAATCTTTAAAGGCGAGCCAGGCTGACCAAGTAGCGATAAATCAATCAGCATTGACGTAACATTTATAATGTGCATACTATAAATTTATACAGAGCAGCTGATTGGTTGCCACGGGCAACTTCTCCACTGGCTCACTTCTCCACACTTTTCACTGCTTCATGAATAGACCCATAAATCTCTGTCCACTTTATCTCTCTTTAGCGCTTAGTACATAGGGCCTAATTCATGTTTGTACGCAATGGCCGATTATCACGCAATGGAGTGATTATCGGTAAACTGCGCATGTTTGCGGTTGCAATGCGCATGCACTAAGGTGCCGCTGTGATCTTGCTTGCAAAGAGGATTTCATCGCAAAGTGATTGACAGGAAGTGACTGTTTAGAGGTGTTAATGAGGGAGTTTACAGGGAGTGGTTGGGAAAATGCAAGCATGTCATGGCCGTTTTCAGGGCCTGTATGTGCTGACAGCTGTGACCTTGTGCATGCAAAAACATGGGTTCTGAGTCGCTACTGCTGTGTTCAGTCCGTGTAGCCATAGACCAACCCTTAGCTGCCATGTTACTTGTTTTTGCGTGTAGTCTGCTAATCAGAATCGGCTTTATTGGCCAGGTATACTTGCGTATACTTGGAATTTGTCTTTGGTTTGCTATACAACAGCCAAGTAGGTAACAGATAAGCAGGTGGGGGGGAGTGTAAAGTCAGACAGATAGGTATACCGTAGGGAAACAAGTTAGTTACATATACGTCTAGTCAGTCAATGTTCAGGAGTTCAGTAGGTGGACTGCTTAAGGAAAGAAAATTTTTGAGACTTCAGGGCCGTCCCTGCCGGGTCCACCAGAAGCCACAAAAGTTTCTTTCCCCAAGCAATTGCGATTGAGTTAGCGATGGCTCCAGTGATCATGTCTTTTCATTTCTGGGCTGCAGCAACACTTGCAAACATTAGCAATTCCATAGCCTAGAAAATCGTACTTGCTAATGCATTATCATACAAACATGAATTAGGCCCATATACACCTAATACACAGGTTCAGCATTAATACCACTAAAAGTGCCACTAAAAGGTGGGTAGATGCTAGAATCAAGTGGGCTAAGGGACCTTTTCCGTTAGGGGGAGGAGTTACGACGCAAGGGGGAGGAGCTAGGCCAGCGGGATAGTTCCTCTACTATCCACGCCACCAACTATTACCTTTAGTAATTAGGTGGTGAGCGAAGCGGAGCGGAGCGAGCCACCGTGCCCGAAGCGTGGCGAGCGAAGCGAGCCCGCGAGGGTACTTTTCGGGTACCCTGTTCGCCCGTAGCTCCTCCCCCTGGTGACGTAGCTCCTCCCCTCAATACGTCACAAGGTCCCTTCAGCCCCTCCGATATAGAACCAACCCTAAAAGGTGTCCCTGAGGCGTAGTACAACTGTGGTGGTACTCCTCCAGGTCAGTCTCCTACATCCTTGTCCAGATGGAACTGATCTAACATAAGCAAAATGCTTCAGATATTTAGAAGTACACAGCGTATCTGTTGCTAAACACAGAAACTGATGTAAATGTAACTCTGTCCATGAAAAAGAACAACTGACAATGTAATTATTGAAACCTCTGTCTGACATAGAAAGTCTGGCTGGATTCAATGGTTCAATGGGAAGTGCAGCTTCCCGCTCTCGTGGGTCTGCTTATGCTTACTGCAAATTGCGATAGCAAAATGAGTAGACCTCATCAGAAAGTAAACAAAAAAACATTTGTAAGAAAAATGTACACGGAACAAACATGAAGATAACTTAATTTTTGGTAAATAGAAGCAACAACAACAGTTAGTGAATAAATCTATTATTTCTTCACCCACTTTTCCATTTCATTTACACCAGTTTGCTTTTGTGTAGAGGTTCATGTGGCGGGCAAAACACAGTCTTTACCCACCCAACAGTTGCCACCTCTGCCAGCCCCCGTTCCTGCTTGCATCTGCACTTGCGACTTAAAAATTGGGTAGGTCACAGCGCCCTGCTAAAACAGACTACCGTGAAGACTGCTGGAGATGACTATTAGCAAACCAGGCACTTATACAATGCACACAGATATGGCTGCATCTTGAAATATGTACAGATCTGCATGTTGGTGAATATACAGATTTTTTCTGTACACGCTTCTTTTCAGCAGTGTACATCCAATTTACTTACAAATCTGCTTTGACTCTAGTGTATTTTTTCCAAGGAATCTACATAGCAAGAGCATTCAACATGCGGCCCTCCAACTGCTGTGGAACTACACATCTCAGCATGTCCTGACAAACTTTTAGTATGCCCTAATAGCAAAATTGTGGAAGAGCATGCTGGGATGTTTAGTTCCACTACAGCTCGAGGGATGCATGTTGAATTCCCCTGCCATATAGTATCATGTTGTTTATGGAAATATATTAAATCTTTGCTGTGTTCTAGAAAACATTGTACTATTTATAGAACTCCTTACTAAAACTACTTTTGAACAAAGGGGCAATAAAACACAAGCATACTAACCCAGTTCTTTCAGTGTGTTCAGAGTAGAAAAGATAGGTATCGAGATTGAAAGAATGATCCATAATAGCCAGATAGCCTTTGTCTTTAGATCTCTACACTTATGCAGGGAATTGTTTGATTTCCACTATGGACGGATCGGGCAGTGTGTTGAGCATACACGCTGCCCGATCCGTAGGGGACTGACGTCATGAACTGGGCGGGCGTGTACACACGCCCGCCCAGTTCAGCTGTTCAATCACCGCCGGCTGCTGTAGCATGTGTGCGGGCGGTCGGGCGACCGCCCGTACACACACAGCGACGCGCCAATATATTGGTAGATATATTGGCCGTCGGCTGTGCTGCAGGGCTGACGTGATATGTCTGTGAATGACGGAGTTCACAGACATATCGCCTGTACACACTGGCCGACGGACCCGCGATATATCGGCCGTTCAAGAGAATATATCGGCCAGTGTGTACCTACCTTAAGTTATTGTAAATTTCCAGCCTGAGATCAATCAGGGAGTACGCCTAAAAGAAGACTATATGTAAGTATGTAAGTTCTTGAACTGAATCTAAGTGGTGGCAGAACCGGGTGTTTAATAGTGGGTGTGAGAGATAGGTTTGGGAGATTTTAGTCATTTTTCGATACACAAAGTGGGTTTTAATTAATTATTTTACGTAAGTCACAGATACCCTGGTCATGACAATGTTAACTTCCTGTGTTGAACGGCTTAGGGGTCTATTCATGAAGCAGTGAAAAGAGTGGAGAAGTGAGCCAGTGGAGGAGTTGCCCATGGTAAGCAGTCAGTACTGAGGTAACATTTCTAAAATGCATTCTATAAAATTATCCGTAGCAGCTGATTGGTTGCCATGGGCAACTTCTCCACTTGCTCACTTCTCCACACTTTTCACTGCTTCATGAATAGACCCCTAGGTATTTATTATGTACAATGGACTACACTGATCTGCAAGGATATTCAATGCATTTGCAGAGAACTTGTATTCTTTCCCAGATCTTTCTATAGCTCCTGAATTTTGTCTTATACCGCTTTCACATCGTAAACCCTGCTTTTGAAACGGTTCTTTAAACGGTTCTTAAAACGGGTCTGAGCAGTTAAACCCCCTTCACATCGCATGTTGTAACTGGTATATTACCATTTCATTACCGTTTTGGTACATTTCACACTGAACCCGTTTCTCCCATAGAAAACAGTGGTTGTCATTTTAAATGGACTTTTCTGGGCCACACATTATTAATAATCATTAATTATTAATTACTTATTAATAATTTGGCTAGTCGTACGATGGAACCCAGCAGCTTCAAGCATCTTTACAATGTTTTTGTAGATTACTGCATCCTTCACTGTCCCAGTGATTTGTCTAGCAATTTCTTCATCCCCTCTCATCCTAAGCAGCTCCCTAACCTCCTTATCACTCCAATTTGCCATTTTAAACTGTATTCTGTATAATAAAATGCTTCTTCACTCTCATGTGTTTCCTCCAGTTTATTTCCTGCTTCTGCCTGGTGACATCACGCATGGAGACAGCCTATCACCTTCTGTGGTTTGGAAATACCGTTTCTGAGCCTTTCACATTGCACAATGAAACGGGTCTGAACCGTTTAGGACCCTGCTTTTTAACCGTTTTAAAATACCAGTAATCTGTAACCCAGAGGTTCCCAAACTGTGTGCCGTGGCTCCCTGGGGTGCCTCAGGATACTTTTCAGGGGTGCCCTGGGTTGGTGGTACAGGACCGATTCAAATTATTCATGGTCAATATAATAGGCAAAACCAGTGCTGGTGGCTGCCAGTCATAAACTATGTGGCCAAACAGAAGCAAATCTTGTCCCTCACCACACAACTGACCCTAAGGATGACATATAAACGTGATCTACTTAATGTAATATTTCTTTCTAAATTTCTCAATAAGAAATGTTTGGCCTAGGGGTGCCGTGAAAAATATTCTGATATTCTAGGGCGCCGTGATTCAAAAAAGTTTGGAAACCACTGCTGTAACCAGTAAATTCAAAGTGGCCCTTTCACACCGCAGCTAGAACCGTTTTGGAAGGCTTAAAAAACGGCAATTTACCGGGTTATAGCTGCGGTGTGAAAGGGTTATTATGTTCATTTGTCCTTTAAATGTTTCTATACTCTTTGTAAAGTCTCTATTTGTGGTATATGTTGCAAAAACTGTTTGTGGCACAATTTTTGAGTGTTGTTAGTAACATTATGTAATGCATCTGTATAGTTTATGCAGCACGAAGTGAAAGTAGGCAACACCCAGTACATGACGATAATCTGATCTGCCATGTGTCTGGTATTACAGATTGTAAGAATTAATCACTCTTGTAGATGATGTTAAATAGTAGACTATTTTTTTCCGAAGGTAGAACTGTGATTAGTATTACTTAAAATTTTTGCTTTCCATGTAAGAGTCGGGTACATATTAATGCTTCATAACTATTACATATGGTTTGATTTTAAAACATTCCAGAGTTGCTTTTCTGTTTGAGTCATGGAAGCAGGATTAGTGTATATAGGTCTCAGTGGGACCTTAAAGGATATGACGCCTCCAACATTCATTGTCAGTGCTGTTGTTCGTAGACTCGGGGTATACTGTATTTATTAACGGTCGATTTTAATCGATCTCAGATCTATCTTACTTGATGTTGGTCTTCCAGGACTAAAACACACATTTACTAATATTTAAAAATGAATTAAAAAATTAATCTGTTAGTAAATGTGTGCTTTAGCCCTGCAAACCCAACATTAATTTATATAGATTTTTATAGATCTCAAATCAATCAAAATCAACCATTTAGTAAATACAGGAATACCCCTTAGTTCTGAAATTCTACCCCCCAAAAAAAGTTAATTCCAATAACTCAAGATACTGTAGGTCTTCAGACATTTGTCAGCATATCAGTATCATCCATGAATATTGAAATAATTCCCTCACTTCCCCTCAACAGTAACATGTGACCTTATAGCGCATATTCGAAACTGAAATCATTTTTATGTAATATTGGGAGTAGCTGCTGCTGCTAGATGGTCCATGGGCGTTATTTGCAGATTATGGATAAAGTGCAAGCAGGGCCGGTGCTAGGGTGTTCGGCACCCTCATGCAAACGATAAATATGCGCCCTCCCATATTTTACAAAGGGACAGCGTGTGGCAAAAAGGGGCGTGGTCTCACAAGGAAGGGGCGTAAGCACACAATAGTTACCCCATTTCAAATTACGCCACACAATAGCACTATCTTATTTACATTAACCTGTGCATAGTAGTGCTGTTTATACACGTAATGTCCCCAATATTTGCGAGGGTTATGCACATAACAGCCCCCGTGGCAGCGCCGTTTATACAAATAGTAGCCCCTGAGGTAGCGCCGGTTATACACATAATAGCCCCTGTGGTAGCGCCGTTATACACATAATAGCCCCTGTGGAAGTGCCGGTTATACACATAATAGCCCCTGTGGTAGCACCAGTTATACACATAATAGCCCCTGTAGCAGCGCCAGTTATACACTTAATAGCCCCAGTAGTAGCACCAGTTATACACATAATAGCCCCTGTAGTAGCACGGGTTATATATAATGCCCTCAGAAGTGCCACTTATACAAATTATGCCCCCCCTCCCACCAGTGGTGCAAGTGGAAAAAATGTCTTAGTGGTACTGTGTGCCAAAAAATGGGTGTGGCCAAATGCCACATGGGGCGTGGCCAATGAAAATGGGGTTGTGATACACATATTACATATATGCCCCCACCATGCCAGATATGCTCCTACAGTGCCTTATATGCCCCCCCCCCCCCCCCCCACAGTGGAAGATTCACAAATGCCCCACAGTGCCAGATACACAAATGCTCCGCAGTGGCACATACACACATGCACGCAGCAGTGCCATATATGCCCCACAGTGCCAGATACACCCCCACTGTGCCAGATACACATATGCCCCCACAGTGCCAGATACACAGTGCCCCACAGTGCCAGATACACAGTGCTCCACAGTGCCAGATACACAGTGCCCCACAGTGCCAGATACACATTGCCCCACAGTGCCAGATACACAGTACCATACAGTGCCAGATACACACTCAGGTACACATTGCCCCACAGTGCCATATACACTGCCTTCCACACACACAACACACACACACACACACACACACACACACACACACACACACACACACACACACACACAAACTTTCTCAGTCACGCTCCTTCAACACACCATCTGGCTGGCTGGATTTGTAGCAGTTTCTCTTCAGCCTGGTCCTGTGTAGCTCCGCCACTCAGCGCCATATAGCTCCACCCCCTTTTCAGCCAGAGCCCAGGACACGGACGGACACTGCAGGGGGGTAGGGGGAAGCTTCAAGCTGCCGGCACTGCTGCCTGTCAAACGGTGTGACAGGCACAGCAACCGGCAGCAGCAGGGGGACCAGGCGCAGCAGAGGGGGATGCAGAGCAGGGAGAGCGCCTCTCCACCCTGGCGCCTACCTGCTTTGCATCCCTTTGCTGAGCGGGTAGCGCCGGGCCTGGGTGCAAGAGTATACCATTCTGTACAGCCACATACAAAAATTAGATTTTGTTTTTGCAGAAATAAATTATTGAAATGATAAAGTGTTGGAGTGGAAAGTGTGTGCTGTAATAAGTATTGCCTTTTTCAAATGACCTTATTATTGTACCACTTCTGAGTTGGCAATTGTTGTGTCTCATCATATACCTTTAATGGGACATACCTTGTATTTTCCATTTGCACATGACACATTTTTAGGCATGCTTTCTTTGTTAAGTTATTTATACAGGGCACACATATTCCTTGGGTGTGTATTGAAGGATGCACAGTACACAAGTAGACAGTCAATAGGTCAACACCAGATGGTTGTCAGGCAATAGGTCAACAGGGTCAAATGGTTGGAGGACAAAAGGGACAAAATGTCAACATGCAATTTGTCGACACAGAAAAGGTAGTCACTTTTTTATTGTTATTTTAACCCTAACTACACCTAGTACCTAACCCTCCACCTGGTGCCTATCCGTAACCTCCCCCCCCCCCCCCCCCCCTGGTGCCTTACCTTCCCCCTAGCTCCTAAGCCCTATGAGTTTAACCCTAACCATCCCCTTCTGCATCCTAACCCTCCGTCAAGTGCCTAACTCTGACTATTTTCTCCAGCAGCCTAACCCTGTCCCTCCCCATGTGCTTAACCCTAACCCCTAGCCCTAAAAATCATGTGTTGACCTTTTAACCCTGTCGATCTATTGCCTGTCAACCATATGATGTTGATGACCTATTGACTATCTATGTACTGTCTATTTTAGACACCACCATCCGTCGCACCATGAATACTTGCACCAGTCCTGTGGTAGGTGTAGATTTGCCATGTGAGTGTGGCCTCCAAAGTGAAAAATACTTTACAAATAAAATTCAAATGCAGCAGGAGGCGCCGGTGGGAGATAGATGTCTCCTGCATGCATCTGCGAGATCTGAGTGCTGTCTCTGAGGACACAGCATGGGATCACCATCATGATCAATGGTTTTGGCTTGTGATGGTAGCAGACCTCAGTCAATCTGCAGAAGCTGAAGCTTAAGGTGTGTACACACGGTGAGATTTCTCCTTTCAATTTTGACTATGGGGGGGTATATTCAATTGAAGTCGGATCCATTCCGACATTCATTTGTCGGAATGGATCCGACAAGGGCTATTCAATGCCATCTCAATTCGACTTTAAAAAAAGTCGAATTGAGATGCTGGAGCTGAGACGGGGGAGAGCCGCGGACAGACAGGGGAGAGCAGCGCTACAGCAGTGGCTATAGCAGCGTAGCCGAAGGATGTGTCATAGCCGCCGCTCACGGCAGCGTTCACCCCGGCTCCAGCAGGTCTCGCTTGCTGGAGCCGGGTGGACGCTGCTGTGAGCGGCAGGTGTGACACATCCTCCAGCTACGTTGCTATAGCCGCTACTGTAGCGCTGCTCTCCCACGTCTGCCTGCGGCTCTCCCCCGTCTCCCCGCTGGTCTCCCCCCTCTCCTCCTCTCGGCTCCCTCATCTCAATCCGACTGTTTTTAAAGTCGGATTGAGATGGTCCAAAAGGGGGCCAAAACCTGTCGGTTTTGGCCCAGTTTTCGACAGAAGCACGCGGATCGGCAGCTATTCCGCCGATCCACGTGCTTTTCGAGAAGTCAAATTCCTCGGCTTGTCGAATCATTTGGGGTTATATTGAATAGGTCGAAACCCCTTCCGACCTAAAAAAGTCGAAAACTGACGTCTTTTCAACAAACGTCAGCTTTCGACTTTAGTCAAATCGCAAGGAAAGTTAGTGGATATCTCAAGGTGTTCGGCAGCTTGCGATACCGATTCAATCCCGATGCATGCTCCCGTGGGGTCGGTATCACAATAGTCAAAATTGGCACTTAGTCAAAATCGTACATAAACTAAAAATCGAAAGTATAGATAGTCAAAATCTGTACTGTCTGTGCTATATGGGCTCTGTTGGAGTCCAAGGGAAATAGCATAGTCAAAATCGGGCATAGCAAGGATCTTACCGTGTGTATTCACCTCTACTCAGACTGATCATTAAATCCTGCCACCAGGGTCTAGGAAGTCTGCATCCGACGATGCAGACCCTGGGCCCGGCATGCCTACAAAATGCCTTTGTTTTGTAAAATGGACCTGAATGGCACAGCATGATTGACAAGTGTAGGCGATTGATATCACAGGATCCATTCTGCACATGCACAGACCCCCAGACATCAGGTTTGTACAGTAGGTAAACCATTGGGTTTGTGTAGGAATCTGAATCAGGACCTGTTTATGCAAATACTTCAGCGACACATGCATGCCACTCCCATAACACGCCTATAAGATGGACCATCTCTATGCGTATGTGTAGCCACCTCCCAGTCACTGGCCAGGAACATTCAGGACTTTTCCAAGTCAGTTCTGTTACCATGCAACTCAATCTCAACAGCGTCTTTGTGCACTCTGTGTAATGCATGTGCCGTTCGCATTTTTAAGGATTTTCGTGTACGCATAATAGTAAAAAAATTGCTGAACTCAGTGGACATAGGCATTGTGTGTGGGTCTGAATAAGGCCCTAAGTCACAATTCAGGAAAGCACCTTTACAGTATACCTCCATCTGGGGTCCACTGTTGTTTGGTCTCAGGATCGAAACTATAGATCCAGAATTCGAGGCCCGCTGATGATCTCCCAGACAGAGTTTGAGCAGCTGCTATTAAACCTGGCCAGTAAGTCACCCAAGCCTTCTTCTGCTCTCGAGGCAGCGGATGGAACACCCATTGTGCAGAAACTTTGCCCAGGGCAAGCTTTTTATGGAGTATCAAGCGGATGGATACCGGTGAGATGCATATCTCTTTCTCTAACTGGGCCACGGTCACCCTGGCATCCACCTCAACTATGGCACGCATGGTGGACATACTGTTTTTAATGATGGCAGGCACAGGTCGGCCGCAGTGCTCCTCATCTTCCAGGGACTGTCTTGCAACAAAATACTGCAAACTACTCAAACACAGTGGTTACTTCCTCCCGAAAGACAGCTCGCAGTTGGTCAAAATTCTCCTGCTGTTGCAGACCACTCTTGAAATCTTATTAGATCATGGCTCTCCAGTGGCCTCTGTTGAGCGCCACAACGAGAACATGAAGGGAACATGCTGACTTCTTTGGTGTGCAGTGCTGCTTATATACTGTTCTGTGACTTGACATTTCACAAGAGCTTTAGGGGGTCATTCCGACCCGTTCGCACGCAGCGGTTCTTCGCTGCGGTGCGAATGGGTCGGAACTGTGCATGCGTGTCGTTGCCCGGCGACGGACGTCATCAGGCAACGGAGCGCCCAGCAAAAAAAAAGACGCAGCGCTGGACGAAAGAAGATTGACAGTGGAGAGGCGTTCCGGGGCAGATACCGTTGGAGGTTGTTTTCGGGGAGTGGTAAGAAGAACGCAGGCGTGTCCAGGCGAACGGAGGGCGGATGTCTGACATCAGGACCGGGACCTTCATCGCTGGATCCGTCGCACAGGGTAAGTAGCTGCAGGGTTGGTCTTGTTTTGCAGGAAACTTTTTAAGCATAGCAGGGCTGCACAAGCGATAGCAGCCCTGCTATGCTAAAATACAAAGCGGCAGCGATCATAGTCTAAATTACTTTGTGGAGTGCGCATGTGCAGCAACCGCACTGCATGTGCGCACCCCGGGAGTCTAGTTAGATGCTAACCACCTCCCAGAGCTGCGATCGCCTCTGCCTGATTGATAGGCAGAGGCGATCGCGGGGTGGGAGGGGGCGCGCCAACAGCGTGTCTGGACCGTTGGGGGGGCGAGCTGCGGCACCTGCGTGATGTCACATGCTGCTGCTGCGACCCAGGACGTGGTGAGTAGCAGCCTGCCAGCGCGCAGCTGCTGCGCTGGCAGGGAGCTACTCGTCAGGTACAAAAGCATGCTCTTGTAGCTGTGTGTGTGTGGGGACGGAGTAGGGCCAGACATGCGGGGCGGACTAGCCCTGTGCTGGGCGTCCCCCCACGCATGTCAGAGAAACTGATCGTAGATGTGCTAAATTTAGCACACCTATGATCAGATCTGAATTAGGCCCATAATCTCTTGGGAGGAATTCCTGAAATACTGTAGTTACATGGACAGTTTGGTGGCGTAGGCAAGTATGCTCTATTTTCAGATATGTTCCAACACTTTCTAAAAGATGTTTCCTCATTCCCTTATATCAAAATGTTTTTATTATGTAAAGCAGCGACTATAGTATGAGTAGATTTTCAATTGTCATCTATAAAAAAAAATTAATATTCCTCTATGGCTGCATACATGTTAGGCGTATAAGCTGTTTATTGGATCTTTCTAATAGAGTGACACTTCTGAAGTTATATATCAACTATGCATATATGTCGCTTAAACATAATTGTTAACCGTTTGCAATAATTAACCCTTAGTGATGCAAAGAGGCTGATAATGTTATACTGTAGGCTACTGTAAAAAGAGATTTATACATACAGTACGTAAAATCTACTTATATCGCTTCATAATTTCTGCCTTTATACTGTAATTATGTTAGTCATAATATCATTGTCAGTATTGCAAAATTGATCTGAGCTTTGTGGCTTCCAGTTATGTACTGTAGTATCTGAGAATGATCTGATTATAATAGATAAGATCATTATTGTTTATGGGCCTAATTCAGTAAGGATTGCAAATTCTGCTAATTAGCAGAATTTGCAATCCTTTGGAGCGCATGCTGGGAGCCGCCCATCTCTGGGCAAGGTCACCCAGCATGCTGATCGCTGCCTCCCCCTGTTCAACAAGCAGAAATTGCGGATGCATCGCAATTTCTGCTTGTTAGCAGAAATTAGGGATGGCTCTTTAGCTGCGCCTGCAGGAGTCCCGCCGCCATGTCGTGATCACACCCCCGACACGCCCCCATTTGTCCGCCTCCACCCCCCATTCGCGCTGCAGTGCACCCTCAATGCTCCATCTCCTCCCTGGAAAAGGAGTGTTGGCCACCCCCCACCACCCGGCGACGGCCTCTACTTGAAAATGTGGGTGCATGCGCAGGACAGGCGCTGCGCATGCGCCGCATCTTTTTCTCAGAATTTGCATGGCTCGCTTCGCACACCATGCTGCGGACAAGGAGCCTCTCTCCGCTACCGCTGCACTCGGCACAGGTTACTATTCCCAATCGTAGTCCATGTGGATGGTAAAGTATGAAAAAGTTAAAATTCTTTTTTTTATTTTTTAAAAAGCCATGTCGACCTTTTCATGTGTCGACCTGTCCTATGTAGACCATCTTCATGTTTCGACCATTTGTCCACGTTGACCATGTCAGTGTTGACCAATAGTGGTTGACCTAGGGACTGTCAACCTAAGTAGGGTCGACGGATACCGCATGCCGACACCAGTATACCAACTAAGTGAAAATGCAGCTTAAAGCATTTTTACAGTGTCAGCAGTGTAACTACAAACATGCTGCATTATCAGCACATTTACAGTTATACTGTTGACAATGTGTTAACTAAGTTGCATTTTAATATAAACAGTATACTGGCGTTGGCATACTGCGCTAATCTCCTACTTGTCCACATTATGAATGTTGAATAAGCGAAATGAGAGATTATTGGCAGAGTGCACATGCGCTGCAATCGCACTTCCCACGTGTAACGGTGCCTTTGTGAATCCGCTCCCAGTGAGAATTTCTTTGCAGTGATTGACAGGAAGTGATCATTTATGTATGGTAATGGGGAGGTGTCTGAAAAAACACAGGAGTGTCATGGCCATTTTTGGGGTGTGTTTCTGACATCAGCTGCGATCATGTACTCAGAGAAACATGGCACCTGCGTCGCTACTGCCATGACCACTCTGTGTAGCCATACACCTACTCAAACAGTTGATGTTCCCTGTTGTTGCGCATATGCTGCAAATATGTACACAGTTGCGAATAGGTTTGCGATGGCTCCGGTGGGCGTTTCTTTTAATTTCTGGACAGCAGCTTCACTTGTTAACATTAGCGGTTACGTAGCCTAGAAAATCGCAATTGCCTTAGCGTACAACTCTGAATTTGGTCCTGTATCCCTTTCATCTACCCTCAGTCCATCTTCCCACTCTCAATTTTATTTCCTCAAACCCAACCTTTCCCAACCCTCCTGTCACCTCTAATCTCACACACATATATCTAATTTCCAATCCCTTATCATGCATCCTCTGGAATGCCAGATTAGCTTGCAACAAGTGTACCCCCACCCATGACTTCTTCATTTCTAACTCCCCCTAACTCTTTGTCATCACAGAAACCTGGCTATCTTTGACTGACACTGCCTTTCCAGCTGCCCTTTCCTATTAAGGTCCTAGCTCTCTCTTCCACAACGCCCAGGCACGTCAGCCATAAAGGAAGTGAAGTTGGGATGTTACTCCCGCAATCCCCCCTCCCCACACTGTACTTTTTTTTTGTGTAATAACATTATTATCCCCAGAACCCTCTCTCTCCTCTTCTGCTTGAAGGTCCACTTGTCTGCCTCCTGAGTCCTATACACCTCTGTGTTGTCTATCATCCTCTGGTCCTGTGTATTCCATTCCTTAACTTCTCCACCTGTTTACCCCACATTCTCTTCTCTGACCAAGAATAAAGCTTAGGTATACTATCCAATGGCAACTATTAGGAATATGATCTAGTGCCAGGGTTAGCGTTAACCAAGCAATAACATAAGTAAAGTGCAGATAGTTGAAGTATACATCATAATTTCACTCCTCACGTTAGAGTATTCCCCCAGGGAGCATCATGTCAAGTTTTTTTTCCAAGCTTCTCTAAAGACCAGGAAAAAGATTACATCCCCTTTATGTTAGCCTTTTTGTAGGTTGTCAACCATTTCTAAAACTCTGGGGCTTATTTATTACGATTGTTTTTAGATTTAACCACATTCTAATGCATATACATAGACAAAAGTTCATTTGGTTCAGTGTAAATTCTGCTGCCATAGTATGTTCTTCTAACTCATAATTCATGGCCTTTACTGATCATCTAAGGATAGGAAATGACAGATGTTTTCCTGTTTGTGTGATGGAAACTGATGTCTGCTGGTCTGATTCTGCTATTCCCTTTGTCACAGAGCAGTGTAGTAAACTGGCCACAAGTATGTCTAGTGCAGTGGTTCCCAAACTTTCTTGAATCAGCGTTATTTTCACTACACCCCTAGGATAAAAGTCTTTTATTGATAAATTTGGGAAAACAATATAAAATTGAGTAAATTGTGCCCACCTGTTATATTTAGGGTGGCTACACACCAGAACGACCATGATCATGCGATGATCGTGAAACTATTTCCATTGAACTTCACGGGAGCTCCTGGGCAGTCCCAGGCTCACGATTTGTTAAAAATGGTGCATTTGTGTCAAATGATCGCGATCCGATTCCGATGGTCGTTAGACGGTCGGATCTGGTGCATCGTGTGTTGCACAGTACACCATGCAACCGTCTTGCAGATTGGACTTTGAAATATAATTTATTGGCAGGACTAGCTGAGGGGTTATAAATGGCAGCAGCCATTTTAGATCGGTGCATTTGTGCTTTGTGACTAGTGAGGCTTGGTGTATACCTGCTGAACGCTGTACATAGCTTAGCTATTTTGCTCTGCTTTGTATTGCCTGCAATTACAAAGCGTGCTTTTCCTGTGTCCATTATGCATTCTGTAGTGATGGATCATTACCAGCAAGATTATCTGCTGTACTATGCTGTGCTGAGGCGTGAGAGGGCCCAGCGTAGGAGAGCTAGATCGTGCTGGATGAAGCAGTGGCCACTGAGTCATCAGACTCATTGTCACATGCCACTGCTCATGGAGATTAGGGAGAACAATCCTGACGACTACCACAATGTCCTGCGAATGGATGATGCTACCTTCCAGGAATTGCTGCCTCTGGTGACCTCCTACATAGAGAAGCAAGATACTAAGTATCGGATGGCTATCCCTGTTGAGGCCCGGCTGGTGGTGACCCTGAGGTCTCTGGCGACAGGACGGTCTCTGGCTGACCTAAAGTTTGATTCCTTCATCTCCCCGCAAGCTTTGGGCCTCATCATCCCGTGCTGCTCATCGTGAAGGTGCTGCAGTACCAGTATTGCAAGGTAAGGAAAAATACACCACACACTTGTTGTACATACAAAAACTGTTTTATTAATACTTTAAACTGTTAATTATTTTTTGTTTGATTGATGTTTAACACACTTGGAATGTTTTTTTCTCTTACGTCCTAGAGGATGCTGGGGACTCCGTAAGGACCATGGGGATAGACGGGCTCCGCAGGAGACATGGGCACTAAAAAAGAACTTTAGGTATGGGTGTGCACTGGCTCCTCCCTCTATGCCCCTCCTACAGACCTCAGTTGATTACTGTGCCCAGAGGAGACTGGGTGCATTACAGGGAGCTCTCCTGAGTTTCCTGAAAAGAAAGTATTTTGTTGGGTTTTTTATTTTCAGGGAGCCTGCTGGCAACAGACTCCCTGCATCGAGGGACTGAGGGGAGAGAAACAGACCTACTTTAATGTTAGGCTCTGTTTCTTAGGCTACTGGAAACCATTAGCTCCAGAGGGAACGGAACGCAGGTCTCACCCTCGCCGTTCATCCCAGAGCCGCGCCGCCGTCCTCCTCGCAGAGCCGGAAGATAGAAGCCGGGTGAGTATGTGAAGAAAGAAGACTTCAGAGGCGGCAGAAGACTTCAGATCTTCATAGAGGTAACGCACAGTGGTAACACTGTGCGCCATTGCTCCCACACAGCACACACAGGGCAGTCACTGTGAGGTTGCAGGGCGCGGGGGGGGGCGCCCTGGGCAGCAATAAGGACCTCCAATTCTGGCTAAAATAGTGATATACAGGCTGGGCACTGTATATATGAGACCCCCACCAGTTTTTTTTACATTTTCAGCGGGACCGAAGCCCGCCGCTGAGGGGGCGGGGCTTGTTCCTCAGCACTCACCAGCGCCATTTTTCTCCACAGCACACCGCTGAGAGGAAGCTCCCCGGACTCTCCCCTGCTTACCACGGTGAAAGAGGGTTTTTAAGAAGGGGGGGAGGGCACATAATTGGCGCAGTAATAGATGATAACAGCGCTATCTGGGTAAACATATTGTGTTTTTTCCCTGGGCCATTAGCGCTGGGTGTGTGCTGGCATACTCTCTCTCTGTCCAAAGGGCCTTAAGGGGGAACTGTCTTCAGTTAAGAGGATTCCCTGAGTGTGTGGTGTGTCGGTACGCGTGTGTCGGCATGTGTGAGATAGAAGGCTCTCCTAGGGAGGAGGTGGAGCAAATGACTGTGGTGTCTCCGTCGGCAACACCGACACCTGACTGGTTGGATATGTGGAATGTTTTAAGTGCTAATGTGAATTTATTGCACAAAAGGTTAGACAAAGCTGAGTCCAGGGGATGTCGCAAGGACCTTCGGGGTCTCAAAAGCGCCCACTATCCCAAATAGTAGACACGGATACCGACACGGATTCTGACTCCAGTGTCGACTACGATGATGCAAAGTTACAGCCAAAATTGGCTAAAAGTATTCAATATATGATTATTGCAATAAAAGATGTTTTGCATATCACAGAGGAACCCCCTGTCCCTGACATGAGGGTTCACATGTATAAGGAAAAGAAACCTGAGGTAACCTTTCCCCCGTCTTATGAGCTGAACGAGTTATTTGAAAAGGCTTGGGAATCTCCAGACAAAAAACTGCAGATTCCCAAAAGGATTCTTATGGCGCATCCTTTCCCGAATAAGGACAGGATACGGTGGGAATCAGCCCCAAGGGTGGACAAAGCGTTGACACGCTTGTCCAAAAAGGTAGCGCTGCCATCCCAGGATACATCTACCCTCAGGGATCCTGCTGATCGCAAGCAGGAGGCTACCTTGAAGTCTATTTACACACATTCTGGTACCTTACTCAGACCGGCGATAGCGTCGGCTTGGGTTTGTAGCGCTGTAGTAGCGTGGACAGATACCTTATCTGGGGAAATTGATACCCTAGATAAGGATACCATATTATTGACCCTCGGTCATATTAAAGATGCTGTCTTATATATGAGAGATGCTCAAAGAGATATTGGCCTACTGGGTTCTAGAGTCAACGATATGGCGATTTCTGCTAGACGAGTCCTATGGACCCGGCATTGGACAGGTGATGCCGACTCAAAGAGGCATATGGAGGCTTTACCTTACAGGGGTGAGGAATTGTTTGGGGAAGGTCTCTCAGACCTGGTTTCCACAGCTACGGCAGGTAAATCAAATTTTTTGCCTTATATTCCCTCACAGCCTAAGAAAGCGCCACATTATCAGATGCAGTCCTTTCGGTCAAATAGGAGCAAGAGAGTACGAGGATCGTCCTTTCTTGCCAGAGGTAAGGGCAGAGGGAAAAAGCTGCCTACCACAGCTAGTTCCCAGGAGCAGAAGTCCTCCCCGGCCTCTACTGAATCCACCGCATGACGCTGGGGCTCCGCTGAGGGAGTCCGCCCCAGTGGGGGCACATCTTCGACTTTTCAGCCACATCTGGGTTCACTCACAGGTGGATCCCTGGGCAATAGAAACTGTTTCCCAGGGGTACAAGCTGGAATTCGAAGAGTTGCCTCCTCGCCGGTTTTTCAAATCGGCCCTGCCTGCTTCTCCCCCAGAAAGGGAGATAGTTTTGAATGCGATTCACAAATTGTGTCTTCAACAGGTGGTGGTCAAAGTTCCCCCGCTTCAACAAGGGAGTATTACTCAACCCTGTTTGTAGTCCCGAAACGGGACGGTTCGGTCAGACCCATTCTAAATTTAAAATCCTTGAACCTATACTTGAAAAGGTTCAAGTTCAAGATGGAATCGCTCAGAGGGATCATCGCCAGCCTAGAAGGGGGGGATTTTATGGTATCTCTGGACATAAAGGATGCATACCTTCATGTTCCCATTTATCCACCTCATCAGTCGTACCTGAGATTTGCGGTACAGGAGTGTCATTACCAATTTCAGACGTTGCCGTTTGGGCTTTCCACGGCATCGAGGATTTTCACCAAGGTGATGGCGGAGATGATGGTGCTCTTGCGCAAGCAGGGTGTCACAATTATCCCGTACTTGGACGATCTCCTCATAAAAGCGAGATCACAAGAGCAGTTGTTGAACAGCGTGTCACTTTCAATGAAGGTGTTGCAGCAACACGGCTGGATTCTCAATATCCCGAAGTCACAGTTGGTTCCTACGACTTGTCTGACCTTCTTAGGCATGATTCTGAATACGGGCCAGAAATGGGTTTATCTTCCGTTAGACAAGGCCCAGGAACTCATGACTCTGGTCAGGGACCTATTGAAGCCAAAACAGGTGTCAGTGCATCACTGCACTCGAGTCCTGGGAAAGATGGTGGCGTCTTACGAGGCCATTCCCTTCGTCGGGTTCCATGCGAGGACTTTCCAATGGGACCTACTGGACAAGTGGTCCGGGTCACATCTGAAGATTCATCAGTTGATCACCTTGTCCCCCAGGGCCAGGGTATATCTCCTCTGGTGGCTGCAGAGTGCTCACCTTCTAGAGGGTCGCAGGTTCGGCATTCAGGATTGGATTCTGGTAACCACGGACGCGAGCAACTTCCAAGGTCTTTGGTCAAACCAGGAGACTTGTCTTCACATCAACGTCCTGGAGCTGAGGGCCATATACAGCGCCCTTCGTCAAGCGGAGACTTTGCTTCGCAATCTACCGGTTCTGATTCAGTCAGACAACATCACCGCAGTGGCTCATGTAAACCGCCAAGGCGGCACAAGAAGCAGAGTCAGCGGTGTTCATTCCGGGAGTGGACAACTGGGAAGCAGACTTCCTCAGCAGACACGATCTACATCCAGGAGAGTGGGGACTTCATCAGGAAGTCTTCGCACAGATTGCAAGTCGGTGGGAACTGCCCCAAATAGACATGATGGCGTCGCGCCTCAACAAAAAACTACAGAGGTATTGCGCCAGGTCAAGAGACCCTCAGGCGGTGGCAGTGGACGCCCTGGTGACACCGTGGGTGTTCCAGTCGGTCTATGTGTTTCCTCCTCTTCCTCTCATACCCAAGGTGTTGAGAATCATAAGAAAAAGAGGAGTACAGACAATTCTCATTGTTCCAGACTGGCCGCGAAGGGCCTGGTATCCGGATCTGCAGGAAATGCTCACAGAAGATTCGTGGCCCCTTCCGCTAAGACAGGACCTGTTGCAACAGGGGCCCTGTCTGTTCCAAGACTTACTGCGGCTGCGTTTGACGGCATGGTGGTTGAACGCCGGATCCTAGCGGAAAAGGGTATTACGGATGAGGTCATCCCTACTCTGATGAAGGCTAGGAAGGACGTGACAGCTAAACATTATCACCGTATATGGCGGAAGTATGTTTCTTGGTGTGAGGTCAGGAAGGCTCCTACGGAAGAATTCCATCTGGGCCGTTTCCTTCACTTCCTACAAACTGGAGTGAATTTGGGCCTAAAATTAGGCTCCATTAAGGTTCAGATTTCAGCCCTATCCATTTTCTTTCAGAAGGAATTAGCTTCTCTCCCAGAAGTACAGACTTTTGTGAAGGGAGTTCTGCATATTCAACCTCCTTTTGTACCTCCGGTAGCGCCTTGGGACCTTAACGTGGTGTTGAGTTTCCTTAAGTCACACTGGTTTGAACCACTTAAAACGGTGGAATTAAAGTACCTCACTTGGAAAGTGGTGATGTTGTTGGCCTTGGCTTCAGCTAGGCGAGTGTCGGAGTTGGCGGCTTTGTCTCACAAAAGCCCCTATGTGGTTTTCCATGTGGATAGAGCAGAATGGCGGACTCGTCCTCAATTCTTGCCCAAAGTGGTCTCATCTTTTCATATGAACCAACCTATTGTGGTGCCTGTGGCTACGCGAGACTTGGAGGATTCCGAGTCCCTTGATGTAGTCAGGGCTTTGAAAATTTACGTGGCCAGAATGGCTCGTGTAAGAAAAACAGAGGCACTGTTTGTCCTGTATGCAGCCAACAAGCTTGGCGCTCCTGCTTCTAAACAGACTATTGCTCGCTGGATCTGTAACACTATTCAGCAGGCTCATTCTACGGCTGGATTGGCGTTACCAAAATCGGTTAAGGCCCATTCCACTAGGAAGGTGGGCTCTTCTTGGGCGGCTGCCCGAGGCGTCTCGGCATTACAATTGTGTCGAGCAGCTATCTGGTCAGGTTCAAACACCTTTGCAAAGTTTTACAAGTTTGATACCCTGGCTGAGGAGGACCTCATGTTTGCTCAATCGGTGCTGCAGAGTCATCCACACTCTCCCGCCCATTTGGGAGCTTTGGTATAATCCCCATGGTACTTACGGAGTCCCCAGCATCCTCTAGGACGTAAGAGAAAATAAGATTTTAAACCTACCGGTAAATCTTTTTCTCCTAGTCCGTAGAGGATGCTGGGCGCCCGTCCCAGTGCGGACTACTTCTGCAAGGCTTGTATATAGTTACTGCTTATATAAGGGTTATGTTACAGTTTGTTCAGTCTCTGACTGCGGCTGTGTTGTTTCATACTGTTAACTGGTTCGTATTACCCGAGTTATACGGTGTGAATGGTGTGGGCTGGTATGAATCTTGCCCTTGGATTAACAAAAATCCTTTCCTCGTACTGTCCGTCTCCTCTGGGCACAGTTTCTCTAACTGAGGTCTGGAGGAGGGGCATAGAGGGAGGAGCCAGTGCACACCCATACCTAAACTTCTTGTTTAGTGCCCATGTCTCCTGCGGAGCCCGTCTATCCCCATGGTCCTTACGGAGTCCCCAGCATCTTCTACGGACTAGGAGAAAAAGATTTACCGGTAGGTTTAAAATCTTATTTTTTTCTTTATAAAAGATAGAAATGGTGCAAAAATAGATCCAAATTTGTAAACATTGTGTATCATCCAGTTTTATCATTCGCAATAGGCATGGACCAGTATGAACGACGGTGCTTCTGGCGCAGATATTCAAAGCCCTATTGATCTGCACAATGCACCACATGGGCATGGGCCTTTAGAGATCTGCGCCAGAAACAGCGTATCTCACACCCCTCCATACCTGAGCGAATGGTTAAACTGGATGATTACTGCGGAACATGAGGTAGGCATAATAGCAACTGTGCAAAACTGTAGAAAAGTGCAATAAAATATAAAACTATGTAAAAAATGTATCATCCTATTTCACCATTCGCAATAGGTATGGAGTGGTATGACAGACTATGCTTCTGGCGCAGATATTAAAAGGCTCATGCGCACGTGGTGCAAAGTGCAAATGCAATGGGCCTGGCCCCATTGATCTACGCTATGCACCACGTGGGCATGGGACTTGAGATATCTGCGCCAGAGACACCGTCTGTCATGCTGCTCCATACCTATTGGGAAAGGTAAAATTGGGGAATACTTGATTATAGGTATTCAAAAAGAGGAGACTCTTGGTCTTCCTCCAGTAATGACGTATACAGGTGGCTGTAGCTGGGTGGATGAGCAGGTTGTGAGGAGGATGCTGGGATGAGTGGTGGTGGATCTGGGCATGAGGAAGGGACTGGTAAGGGCGTTGGGGGGTGGAAAGGGGGTCGTTGCAGCAAGGGTCTAGGAGGCACTCAGACATGAGGGTGGGGGAGTAGGTTCTGCTGTTTCAGGTAAAGGTCCAAGGTCAATTTTAAGGCACCCTAAACGCCCTTGAAACAAGAGCTTGGTGCTTAGTCGCTCAAACGCCATTTGCTGGTTTGGAGCCAGCAGGCGTAAACCATCTGCCAAATAGGTTGCAAATGCATCATATCGGTCGGGGGGCCTTCTTAGAACCTGCTTGTCACAACTGAGGGCCTGAGCTGACGGGAGGCAGCCTCAGTTGTAGGGGCTGAGGTGTAAAGGAACCTGGGAGGTTGTATCAGACCCCTAGACATGTAAGTTACATGTAGAAGAATTGCCCAAAGGCGTGACCACGACAACCAAAGTAAAAGTCAATGATGTTTATTATGACATACTCCGTAACACAGTAGCAGTAAAAGAAAACATAAAATCAGCAGAGGATAAATACAGTTCCTGGGTACTACAGGGTGGCAAGGCCACAGGGCCCTGGTAGTGTGAGATAGTTCTTATAATCTTCTAGTTGGAAAGTCCTTACCAGGCCCGACTGTAGCAATGGAAATAGCCCAGGATCGTACCAGCTGGTGTTCCAGGAAAAGCTGGGCTGCTGTGGATAAAATGGCTGCTGTGGATACTGGCTGGAACCAGTCTGATGTTGGCACGGAGTGGATACTGGCTGAAACCAGTTAAATAATAAATGTAGCTTGAGAGAGATGAAATATGAAATGATATATGGAGCTTAAGAGCGGTGAAATAATAATACCGGTGATAAATGGTAATCTGTAGAAAAGGGTACCGGCACTTTAAGAAGAGCTGATCTCTGCTGGAAGCTGATTGCTGTAAGCAGGTGGATCTGTAGCTGGAAGCAGATGAATCCAAATGGATAGGAGAGTCAGGCTACACCGCAGGTGGAATGCTGGTGCGGGTCTCTTTAGTGGAGGTTTGGAGATAGGAACTGGAACCTGGAAAACAACCACAGGAGAGAGACAAACTGGAACTAGGTTTGACAACCAAAGCACTGACGCCTTCCTTGCTCAGGCACAGATTACTTATACCTGCAGCAAGGAAGGGATTGGCTAGGCAATTATGCAGATTAACATTGCAAACAGCAGATTGGTGGAAATGAACAGATGACAAAATCCAAGATGGCTGCGCCCATGCAGACACTTGGAGGAAAGTTTGGTTTGTAATCCATGTGGGAATTAAAACAGTAATGGCGGCGCCGGCCACAGGAGACAGGAGACGCCAGACTGACAAGTGCACATTCAACCACGCAGGCACAGCGGAGGCCGCGGCTGACGCAATCACCACTCTGACATTCTGCATGTAGCAACTCAGGAACAGCGGCGGAGGCCGCGGGAGACGCCATTCCGGATGTAACAGGCGCTGCGGTGACCGCGTCTCAGAGTGACAGGAGAGGAGGCAGGAATGTGGACATCAGTATAACAGATGGGATCCGGTCCTGGAACGCTGAGCCAGCCTTAGGAGGCATCTGAAGGGTAAGTAATGGCGTCCAGATACCCGGATCGTGACAGCACCCCCCCCCCTTTAGGAGTGGCCCCAGGACACTTCTTTGGCTTTTGAGGAAACTTGGAATGGAATCTCCGGACCAAGGCAGGAGCATGGACATCAGAAGCATTAGTCCATGAGCGTTCCTCAGGGCCGTAACCCTTCCAGTCAATAAGATACTGTAGTTGACCGTAACGGTGACGTGAGTCCAGGATCTTGGCCACTTCATACTCAACGCCTCGTTGAGTTTGGACTTTCGGAGTTGGAGGAAGTGAGGAATGAAACCGATTCAGGATCAGCGGTTTCAACAGGGAAACATGGAATGTCCTGGGTATTTTTAAGAAGGGAGGTAACTGAAGTCTGTAAGCAACAGGATTGATGACTTGCTCAATTTTGAAAGGACCAATATAGCGAGGTGCAAACTTCATACTGGGAACTCTTAACCTCAAATTCTTCGTGGATAACCATACCCGATCACCCACCTTGAGAGCAGGAACCGCTCTACGCTTCTTGTCCGCAAACTTCTTATACCTGAACGATGCCTTGAGCAGAGCTGCTCGTACACTCTTCCAGTTGTTTGCAAACTGATGCAAGGTGATATCCACTGCTGGAACAAAAGTTGCTGGGAGCGGTTGGAATTCAGGGACTTTAGGGTGGAATCCAAAGTTGGTGAAGAATGGTGTTGAAGAAGATGAGGAATGATACTGATTGTTATGACAGAACTCGGCTCAGGGTAGTAATTGAACCCAGTCATCTTGAGAGGACGACACATAGATGCGGAGGAAGGCCTCCAAGTCCTGATTCACCCTCTCAGTTTGACCATTGGTCTGAGGATGGTAAGCCGTGGAAAACTTTAGTTTGACTTGGAGGACTTGACATAGACTTCGCCAGAATTTGGCTGTGAATTGAACTCCTCGATCTGAGATAATTTCCTCAGGCAGACCGTGGAGTCGGAAGATCTCTTGTATGAACACTTGAGCCAAATTGGAAGCTGACGGAAGACCGGTGAGAGGAATGAAGTGTGCCATCTTGGTGAACCGGTCAACTACCACCCAGATGGTATTGAACTTGTTGCACATGGGTAAGTCTGAAATGAAATCCATCGACAGATGGGTCCATGGTCGACGGGGAACGGATAGTGGAACCAGTTGCCCCGCAGGCGACTGGCGGGATACTTTATGTTGGGCACATTTTGGGCAAGATGCAATAAACTCAGTGACGTCCTTTTTCAGAGTTGGCCACCAATAGGACCTAGAGATAAACTCCAGGGTTTTTTGGATACCTGTATGTCCGGCAAAACGGGAAGCATGGGCCCAATGCATGAGCTTCTTCCTTAGTACCGGCTTCACAAAACTTTTCCCGAGTGGGGGCGTAGAGTCCATCCCTACCGTGGAGAATGCCAACGGATTGATAATAGGATGCTTGTCTGAAGACTCTGACTCATTTTCTTGCTCCCATGAGCGGGAAAGGGCATCGGCCTTGCGATTCTGAGAGCCCGGACAGAACTGGAGTTTAAAGTCGAACCTGGAAAAGAAAAGTGCCCATATGGCCTGACGAGGGTTGAGACATTGTGCGCCTTTCAGATATAAAAGGTTCTTGTGGTCTGTAAGTATGGTGATTGAATGAGAAGCTCCCTCCAACAGATATCTCCACTCCTCTAGAGCAAGCTTGATGGCTAGCAACTCCTGGTCGCCAATGGCATAGTTGCGCTCCGCTGGGGAGAACTTCCGGGAGAAGAAACTGCAAGGATGTAAATGGCCATCTTTAGCCCTCTGATATAACACCGCTCCTACTCCAACGGAGGAGGCATCCACCTCTAAGATGAAAGGAGAGTCGATGTCGGGCTGTTTCAGAACTGGTGCAGAGATGAACCGTTGTTTTAAGAGATGAAAAGCTTGCGTAGCTTCTTCAGACCACTTGGACGGGTTAGCACCCTTCTTAGTTAAAGCAGTAATAGGCGCCACAATGGTGGAAAAGTCTCGTATAAACTTTCTGTAATAATTGGCGAACCCTAAGAACCTCTGGACCCCTTTGAGGGTTAAGGGTATCGGCCAATTCTGGATTGCTTGTAGTTTCTCAGGATCCATCTCTAGTCCGGAACCGGACACAATGTAACCTAGAAACGGAATGGACTTGACTTCAAAGACGCATTTCTCTAATTTGCAATAGAGATGATTGACACGGAGACGGGACAGAACCTCTTTTACCCAAAAACGATGTTCCTCTAAATTGTTGGCAAAAATGAGGATATCATCTAGATAGACCACGACATGACGGTATAAAATGTCTCTGAAGATCTCATTGACAAAATGCTGGAAGACAGCAGGAGCATTGCTCAATCCGAAGGGCATGACGAGGTACTCATAATGTCCGTCACGGGTGTTAAAGGCGGTCTTCCACTCGTCACCCTCACGGATCCGGATGAGATTGTATGCACCTCTCAAGTCCAGCTTTGTGAAGATGGTAGCTCCGCTAACTCTATCAAAGAGCTCAGTAATCAGGGGTAGTGGATAGCGGTTCTTGATGGTAATGTCGTTCAGACCTCTGTAGTCGATGCACGGCCGCAGACCACCATCTTTTTTCTTTACGAAAAAGAAGCCTGCGCCGGCTGGAGAAGAGGAAGGTCGAATGAACCCTTTTGCTAGGTTCTCTTTAATGTATTCCTCCATAGAATGCGTCTCAGGCAGAGACAACGGGTAAGTTCGGCCTCGAGGTGGAACCTTCCCTGGAACGAGATCAATCGGGCAGTCCCATTCTCTATGAGGAGGAAGGATATCAGCAGAAGCCTTACTGAACACATCCGTGAAATCTTGATATGGAGGAGGTGGAACATCAGACGACCTGGGGGAGGAAGAACAGACAGGCAACACTTTAAACAAACATGTCTCAGCACAGGAGGGACCCCATGCCAGAATCTGCGTAGTCGTCCAATCAATAGATGGATTGTGAAGACGGAGCCATGGAAGGCCCAGGACCACAGGATGTGTGGCTCTTGGAATCACTAAAAAAGAAATAAATTCGGAATGAAGAACTCCCACTCTCAGACGAACTGGTAGAGTCCTTAGGGAAATAACTGCATCAAAAATCTTGCTGCCATCCACGGCAGTTAAGGAGATAGACGAAGGAAGTCTCTCGGTGGGTAGGGACCACCGTTTAACATAGGCTTCGGAAATAAAGTTCCCAGCTGCTCCGGAATCAAGGAGGGCAATGACGTTCCGATAACGTTGAGCAACTTGAAGCGAGACTGGGAGATTACAATCATGAGGAGATGGAGAGGAGATCATTACTCCTAGCCGGCCCTCTCCTTGGCGAGCTAGGACTTGGAGTTTTCCCGGACGGTCGGGACAGGCATTGATGGTGTGAGACGGAGCTGCACTATAAAGACAAAGAGACTCAGAGAGACGTCTTCGGCGCTCAGCAGGAGTTAGACGAGAACGGCCAAGTTGCATGGGCTCATCTTTAGATGGTGACAGTTGGCGAGGAGGAGGAGCAGAAGATTTTGGAGCAGATGATCTTCCACGCTCAGTTGCTCTTTCTCTGAAACGTAAATCAACTTTCGTGCAGAGTGAGATTAGCTCATCTAACTTGGAAGGTAAGTCTCTGGTAGCTAACTCATCTTTAATATGCTCAGATAAGCCATGCCAGAATGCAGCATACAGGGCCTCGTCGTTCCATGCCAGTTCGGATGCCAGGATCTGGAACTGTATAAGATATTGTCCTACAGTACGTGATCCCTGGCGTAAACGGAGAATCTCAGATGAAGCTGAAGTTACCCGGCCTGGCTCGTCGAAGATACGCCTGAATGTTGACACAAATGCAGTGTAGGAGGATAGCAGGGTGTCGGACCTCTCCCATAACGGTGATGCCCAATCAAGGGCTGAGCCACTGAGAAGAGAGATAATGTAGGCAATTTTAGTACGGTCACTGGGAAAATTGCCAGGTTGTAGCTCAAAATGAATTTCACACTGGTTGAGAAATCCCCTGCAGAATCTTGGAGATCCGTCAAATTTTGCTGGCGTTGGAAGATGAAGACGGGGAGCAGAAATGGGTAAGGTGGGTGGGGTTATAGCTGGAGTCACTGTGGTTGACGCACTGGATGCGTCTGATAGTCGGAGGGTTGTCTGAATCCCATCCAGCCGAGTAGAGAGATCCTGGAGACAGCGGACGATGTGGCCCTGTGCAGCCTCCTGATGTTCAAGTCGGGCTGCCAGTTCTTGCATTGGCCTGGCCGCTTGATCCTGGTCTCCGGCTGGATTCATATGGTCAGTGCTTACTGTCACAACTGAGGGCCTGAGCTGACGGGAGGCAGCCTCAGTTGTAGGGGCTGAGGTGTAAAGGAACCTGGGAGGTTGTATCAGACCCCTAGACATGTAAGTTACATGTAGAAGAATTGCCCAAAGGCGTGACCACGACAACCAAAGTAAAAGTCAATGATGTTTATTATGACATACTCCGTAACACAGTAGCAGTAAAAGAAAACATAAAATCAGCAGAGGATAAATACAGTTCCTGGGTACTACAGGGTGGCAAGGCCACAGGGCCCTGGTAGTGTGAGATAGTTCTTATAATCTTCTAGTTGGAAAGTCCTTACCAGGCCCGACTGTAGCAATGGAAATAGCCCAGGATCGTACCAGCTGGTGTTCCAGGAAAAGCTGGGCTGCTGTGGATAAAATGGCTGCTGTGGATACTGGCTGGAACCAGTCTGATGTTGGCACGGAGTGGATACTGGCTGAAACCAGTTAAATAATAAATGTAGCTTGAGAGCGATGAAATATGAAATGATATATGGAGCTTGAGAGCGGTGAAATAATAATACCGGTGATAAATGGTAATCTGTAGAAAAGGGTACCGGCACTTTAAGAAGAGCTGATCTCTGCTGGAAGCTGATTGCTGTAAGCAGGTGGATCTGTAGCTGGAAGCAGATGAATCCAAATGGATAGGAGAGTCAGGCTACACCGCAGGTGGAATGCTGGTGCGGGTCTCTTTAGTGGAGGTTTGGAGATAGGAACTGGAACCTGGAAAACAACCACAGGAGAGAGACAAACTGGAACTAGGTTTGACAACCAAAGCACTGACGCCTTCCTTGCTCAGGCACAGATTACTTATACCTGCAGCAAGGAAGGGATTGGCTAGGCAATTATGCAGATTAACATTGCAAACAGCAGATTGGTGGAAATGAACAGATGACAAAATCCAAGATGGCTGCGCCCATGCAGACACTTGGAGGGAAGTTTGGTTTGTAATCCATGTGGGAATTAAAATAGTAATGGCGGCGCCGGCCACAGGAGACGCCAGACTGACAAGTGCACATTCAACCACGCGGGCACAGCGGAGGCCGCGGCTGACGCAATCACCACTCTGACATTCTGCATGTAGCAACTCAGGAACAGCGGCGGAGGCCGCGGGAGACGCCATTCCGGATGTAACGCGCTGCGGTGACCGCGTCTCAGAGTGACAGGAGAGGAGGCAGGAATGTGGACATCAGTATAACAGATGGGATCCGGTCCTGGAACGCTGAGCCAGCCTTAGGAGGCATCTGAAGGGTAAGTAATGGCGTCCAGATACCCGGATCGTGACACTGCTCTGCCCAGCTCATAAATTCCTTCTCTGTTGTGGCTGTTTTCTTGCCCTTGCGGCGCAGTTTTTTAGAGGGGGGATGTGGCGGGGTGGGTGTAGTGGCAGGTTTATTCGATGGGCCTGGAGTCTCCGCTAATAGCGTGAGGTCCGGGGTCGGAGGTTGGTCTGGCTTGGCACTGTGATACTATGGGACAAAAAAATAAATGTTTACTAATCAAATTTATTTTCTTTTTTATTTAAGTTCCCTACCAGCATGGAAGAGTGGAAAGCCATCGCAGAGGAGTTTGCCCAGCGTTGGAATTTTCCGAATTGTGGAGGAGCCATTGACGGCAAACATGTCCGCATATCCCAGCCTGTCAACAGTGGTTCCTACTACTACACTTATAAGGGCTACTTCAGTATCGTTCTGATGGCAGTGGGTAATGCGAACTACGAGTTCATCTTCCTGGATGTCAGCAGGAATAGGTGTGCTTCGTATGGTGGCACTTTAAACAATACCAAATTCTACCAGAGACTCACCTCCAACACCCTTCACTTGCCGTCTGACAAGAAAACAAAACATGTGCTAAATTTTGTGTTTGTGGCGGACGAGGCATTCGCCCTGTATGAGCACATCATGAAGCCATATGCGCAAAAGGGCCTAAACCACGACAAAAGGATCTTCAACTACAGGCTATCCAGGGCACGCTGTATTGTGGAAAGTGCTCTTGGAATCCTGGCTAACTGCTTTCGCATATTCAACACTGCCATCAACCTGAGGGTGGACAAAATAGACTTGGCAGTCACGGCGTGCTGTGTCCTGCTCAATTTACTCCACCGCAGAGCCACACAGCAAAGGGCTACAGGCACAGAACCACAAAAAGATCCAGATCTAACAGTGGAGGTATGCAGATATCCTCCATGGAACCACCTGCACAACAGTATAAGGGGACTGCACAGGCCAAACAGGTCAGGGACTAGTACATGGCCTACAGTATTTTAACGGAGTGGGTGCTGTCGATTGGCAGGAGGAATCCATTAGATACAGTAGAGTGGATTATACCTGTTCTCCTGTAACAACAAACTTAAACATTGCATACAGACATTTCAAAATACTGTGTCTCTACTTACCGACACTGGCTGCTAACTTACATACACAGTTGGCAGCATGTCCTCTACCTCGCTCTCCACCATTAGGATTACTCCAGTCCTATGTGACTCCTGACTCAGGGTGAACATAAGGAGACTGTAATACCAAAGGGTGGTCTCATACACTTGGTCGGCTCCGGCACCCGATCTCTTTGAAGACTCAATCTTCTTGTGTTCCTTTAGAATTTAAATTTAGAATTTTTTTTACACACCCAATCCGGGTTGGCATCCGGATGAAATGCCTGGCTATGTTCTGCCAAATCTTCAA
Organism: Pseudophryne corroboree; assembly: GCF_028390025.1. Lineage (NCBI taxonomy): Eukaryota > Metazoa > Chordata > Amphibia > Anura > Myobatrachidae > Pseudophryne > Pseudophryne corroboree. The sequence continues at coordinate 703,673,824 of NC_086445.1, forward strand.
GGGCTTTGGCCCTTTTCACTTTATTGATGTAATCAACCTCTGAGGAAACTGCCACCCACATAGGCGGAGAAACGCGTCAGTTGATCAAAAACATCAAGTGGAATGCACGGTAAGCCGGAAGCTCTGAAAAACCGGAAGTCGCAGCACGCGACCAACGCAAGCACTCCCTGCCTTTCCCTCCATGCTGCTTGCGTGTTACAGCTCAGCTGGATACATTGAACAGCCGCTGTGCGGTGGGGTAAGCATTTGCTACATGAACTGAATGCTTGGAATAGACTGACTGCATAGCCCACCCAGCGCTGCCGCATCTAACATGCTGCTAGTACTAGTAACCAAGCAATAAACCAGTGACCCTAAAATATAGGGCTGTGATTTTATTTATATCTCAAAATTGAGAGTATCTGGCAGCTTAAAGGAAATCATTACATTCCAAACTCCAGCGGAGGATGAAGTATAACCTTATATATTTTCTCATCAAAGACTGTGCTTGACTAACAGACTGTGCATTCGTCTAAATCATTGCTACTAACTGACTAGCATTGTATGCAGATCATTAACCCGCTCAGACCTAACCAGCCAATGCTGACATTGAAATGTTGTTTTTAATATTTTTTGTGATTGTTTATTGCTAATTGCTGTCAATTGGTATTGTCTATATAACATATACATGTCCTTATTAATAAATGTATTATTAAACCAGTAGCCAATCCAATCCAATCCAATCTTTTTCGTGCGCCCACATTGAAAATTCCTATTACTGTAATCTTTGGATTTTGTGCGCCAAAGACACTCGAACTCACAATATTTATTGATAAATCCTTCGACCAACTTGTGCTCCTTTGCCAGTGCCAGAGACATTTCTATTGGGAGAAAGGAAAACAATCATTAATATTTGTAAATTTCCCAAAAAAATATTTTAATGTTGAGTTATATAGTTTGGTCAATTAATTTTAGTTTAGTTAGTTCTGTTCATGTAGTTATAGTGTGTTGGCATATTCTAAAATTTTAAGGTTTTAATAAAATCTTATTACATACTTCACGTTTAATGTTTTTTATCCACATTGTAGTTGTTCATTTGTTATTAAAGGAAACCCACAGAAATGTCTGTCACATAACATTGGTGGCCAGTGCGGCCATATATAACGCAGTAAGGGTCCTGGGTCCCCATAAAAATAGCAAACAGTGGTCACATAACATTGGTGGCCAGTGCGGCCATATATAACGCAGTCAGGGGCCTGGGTCCCCATAAAAATAGCAAACAGTGGTCACATTACATTGGTGACCAGTGCGGCCATATAAAATGCAGTTAGGGGCCTGGGTCCACATAAGAATATCAAACAATGGTCACATAATATTGGTGGCCAGTGTGACCATATATCACTATATCATTGGGGTCGATTCTATTCGGCAACTAATGAATAGCGCCGGGAATTAGCTCCCGACGCTATTCAATTCAGCAACTAGTTACGTCGGCGATGGCCCGTTCTCGCCGACAAAACAGGCTGAATTGTCGGGAGAACGGGCATTCTCCGACTTAACTCTACGGCGCGAGGCAGATTCCCGACAGAATCAGCCTCGCGCCGGCCGCGAGGCAGCACTTTTGTCGGGTTTTTTCTCTCATCCCCCGGGGATGAGAGAAGAATTCCCGACAATTGCAGGTAATTAGTTGCTGAATTGAATAGCGTCGGGAGCTAATTCCCGGCGCTATTCATTAGTTGCCGAATAGAATCGACCCCATTGTCATCAGTGGGCAGCAAGGGCATAGGAGAGCAGGAATACACATACCAGGATGCAGTTGTATTGAGATGGGATCCAAAAAGAAGGTCACTGCTGCGCTTGAAGCCTGCACGATGCTGTAGAAGATGGCGGGTGGGAGTGTCCAGGAAATGCCACTGAAAGTGCGGGTCGCACGATGATTGGAGATGCAAACACACACACACACGATCTGCACACGATCGGCACCCAATGGAAGGTCGGATTGACAAATCTTTACTGCAGTAGGTAAAATCTCCAATCTGACATAAGAGTGACAGGGGGATCTGAATCATTGTCAAAACAGGTACGATTCTGCACTTTTTCCATAAAATCAATCGTACGATGAGTCAAAATGGGGGGGAATGGAGGCCAAATCGTCCTGGTGTGTAGCCATACTTAGGTTCAGTTATATGGTTGTGTACAGTGTTGTGCTTCTCCTAAAGATTTATTGTCAGATCTGGCTGGATGGAAGGAAAAACTGGTAATGTATGGGAGCAAATGACAATTGACCGTTTGCTCCCAAACACTGGAAAACAGACAAAAATGGTCAGTCAGACAAATTGGCAAAATCTATTTGATTTAACCAATTTGTCTGAACGACCGTATTTGTCAGTTTTACGGCATATAGGAGCAAATGGTCAATTGCCATTTGTGCTCATCCATTACCAGGTTTTCATTCCAACCAGCCAGATCTAACAATAATCTTTAGGTGTATGGCCAGCATATGTGTCCACATGTTTTATGATTTGCAGCCACCAACACTGATTTTGCCTATAGGCCCATATACACGGGAGAGATGTGTGCTGAGCGAACCGCTCAGCACACATCTCTCCCGCCATTCAGCACAGCGCGATATGTGGTGAGCGATGCGGCGGAGGACGGGGGGCCGCTCATTTCACCCAACGGGTGAAATGAGCAACGTGCTAGATTGAGCCTGCATGCATCGGCGATAGCGATGTGCGGGGCCGCGTATTGCTATCGCTGAGGGGGTACACACGAGTGATCTGTGCTTAAAATCTAAGAAATCTAGTCAGATTGCTTAGATTTTAAGCATGGATCTCTCTGTGAGTACCCCCCTTAATACTTTGACCATAAATAATTTGATTTGCTTCTGAACCATTAACCTAAGCCACACCTGCGACAGCTTTGCGGCACCCCAGGGTTTTGAGAACCACTGGGCTAGAGTTTGAATATTTTCTGTAAAGCTCTGCAGAATATGTGTGCTATATAAATAACTGGTAATAAATAAATAAAATAGAAGATAATCAACATTGTGAATTGTTGGAAAGTAATTAGGATTCTAGCATTGTTTCAGTGCAGTTTCTGGCATTGGTTAATGCAAGAGAAATAGTGTTCATTTCAAAGCAAATGTAAAAATACATGTGCTACAGCCTGTGGGCCTAATTCAGACCTGATCGCTAGGCTGCATTTTCGTACAGCCTTCGATCAGGTCTGAACTGCTCATGCGTATGCACCGCAATGCACAGGCGCGCCGGTCCGCAATGACGGGGATCGGCGGGCAGCGAAAGTATGGTGCAAGAAAAGTGATCGCACGGTGACTGACAGGAAGAGGCCATTTGTGGGTGGCAACTGACCGTTTTTAAGGAGTGTCCAGAGAAAAGCAGGAGGGACCAGGCGTTTGAAGGGTGGGTTTCTGACGTCAGCTCTGGCCCCGATCATTGCACTGGAAGAGTAAGTCCTGGTCTGTGCAGAGACTACACAGACTTCTGTTTGTTCAGCTCTCCTGCACATGCGATCGCACACCTGCACAGGGATTTCCCCCTCCCCCTGTAGGCGGCGACTACCCTCGCAGGGATGCAAAAAACGCACCCTAGCGATCAGGTCTGAATTAGGCCCTATGAGTGTAATGTCTGATGCTTCTGTGCAGTCTGCCTGTAATGCTTTACTGCGCCTTCTAATCAGATATAAGAGATTTGCAGGTGTTGGCAAAAAGACGTTAAAACCACAGTAAAAATTGAATGAGCCATTAACTGAAATGCAGCTAAATATTACTGTAATTATCCACGTTGTTTCAGGAACAAGGCCACTCTGCCTTTCAACAGATTTTCAACAACCATATATGTACTGTATGTTCATATGTTTCTGCGTATATATAGGCAGTAACTATATTTTTTAAACGGGCTTAACTATTAAATGAATACTTTGCGTGCAACAGCACCATCTTGTGGACAATGGAAAAATATACTGAGTAGGGAGGCCAACTTCAGGCTGTTTTTTCAATCCTGGGTATCGGGATTGAAAAAATCTCAATCCTGGGATTCCCGGGATTGAACTGTCCTCCTTTAATTTATGTATGTGGGGGAAGGGGTCAGGGGGGTTACAAGTTAAAAAAATTAAATAAAATAACATACTCACAAATGAGTAGAACGGTCCCCAAGGTCCAGAGGTAAACGCAGGCCTCTGGCAGTGAGGGTACCTTGCTGCCCGGCTTCAGAAGGCAGAAACTGAGCCGAGTGCTCAGGGCTGCCCGGATGAGAGAGACTGCATGGGGGCAAGGAGACATTGCTGCCCGGCTTCAGAAGGCAGTTTCCGAGCCAGGTGTTCAGTACAGGGCATGACGTAAACACCTACCCAAAAGTATAAATAGAGACAAATTATTTTTTGAGTGCAATGAAGGGCATAAAGAAATGGGCTTATCCCAGTCGCTTCCCAAGTAAAGCAGATTACGATATATTAATGTGGGGCCAAGATTTTGTGTGGGTAAAAGATCATTGTTTTTTTTTTGTTGCATAGAAGAGGGTATAAATGATATTAATACGCTGTTTGTATTACAATAATAATCTTTTGTCTGTATTCTGATGAAGCTGAATATTTATCTTATATAAAACCCTTTATGAGGTCTAAGAACACTGTACGCTATTTACGTATGGAGTACCGTAAGGGTACGCACGTTGCGTAGCAATCGCTTAGCCGTAGTCGAGACGCTCAAGCGTCACGTTCGCTCACGGCCAAGAGATCACAGGCAGGCACGCTATTGGCTGCCGTCTAACGTAATGATTCGCTATAGCGTAGCGGACGCTCGGGACCACGAGGAGATCACCAGCGGCGCTGACGCTCACAATGTTAAACCTTTATATCTAAACCTTAAACAGTATATTATGCAGTAAAACCTTAGTGTAGAAATAGGGTGTAGATGCAACCTAGTGTAACCTTATTAACTCAAATGCTGTTCGAGCGTCACCGACGCTCTGAGAATACTAAACACTATAAGAAATACACAGATACCTGGGCTTAGGGTCCAACGCCTAATATATATATATATTATGAATGATATACTTGCAAAAGAATTAACACAATACAAGTCATACACTACAATATAACATAGACTACCTAACCAGATAACTACACAGGAAATACAATACAATACAATTACGTTTTAAGGGAAAATAAGAGAGAAAGAGGAGAAGAGAGAGAAATAGAGAGAAATGGCTCACAATAACAGTAAGAACAATATGGTTGCGGAGAAACACTTACGCACAAAGGGGAAACGATCGCATGCGCCTCTGGACATCCAGCTCCCGATTTTCAGCAATGATAACCGTTGAAGAGAGAGCTGGATGTGATCGGCTTGTCTATTTATGCCCCACACACAATACAATTCAATGGTCCCTACAATCTCATTGTTCATTGGACACAGGAATTCGGCTTCGCATTATAACAAAAGGTCATAGGTTGATTCATACAGGTGGGCTGTGACTACTTCCAACTGTTCAGGTGGGTGGGATACTGGGTTTCCCGCCGCATGGCTAAGTAAGAACAAATAATAGTAAATGGACATAAACTTCTTATGTCCATAACTATTCGCACGAGTGATTAATCCGCTCCAAACCAACACCGGAATATTGCTATTTAAATACTCTTCCGATGGGTACCAAACACCACTGTATGACCCCTGTTAGACCCTTCGTACAATACAAAGAGGGATCTCTCTGTCCAGGAACATGCTATATTAACTAAACTTTCAGAATCTATCAAAGGGACCATGATCTACAAAATACATTATATAGTGAAAATATGTAACGATTGAGTCGCACGCTACGATCACATAAACTCTACTGTAAATACGCATACCGTGCGCCTGCGGGTGCCCGCGACTGTGAGTATGCGCACGTACGGGAGAGCGTACGCATGCGCAGCACGGACCTGTGTGAGGTGCAAATATGGTAGTGTGCATAGAGATATTTTTCTGACTTTGACAGTCCACCCTTTGGCAGTCAATAATAACTGCCACCTTCTAAAACATTTCAAAAAGAGAAAAATATATGTCAGGGGTTAATACATTTCCATGGTTGGGTAAGGGAGGAGAGAGGAGAAGGTGTGAAGAGGGTATGACCTAGTGAGATAGCAGAAGCATGTGTGTATGAGTCCATGTTTGGGGGGTCATGTATCATCGTGCCGTACGTGTGGTACTTCAAGCTTCGAGGTATTGCGAAGTATACATTTGAATTCCTTCTTATCCCGCGGTACGGGTCTGTGGATGGGCTGTCAAACTTTACCGAGCTCTTTTCGGCTTTTGGTTGTAACAAAATGGGGGAGCACATTTTAGTTGATGATACATGAATGGGGGAATATGTGATTGCTGATATCTGTGCCTGTATTCCCTATCGACTATGTGTGTCATTACCTGAGGGTTGTAGAAATGAAGATAAAGAACACTTATGGTAAATGCTGTGGTATTCTATGTCAGGTTAATGTACATTTGTCGGTTGAAGTCTTGTTCGGTGTCTGTTGGTTGCAGTCTTCTTTGTGCTTTTGCCCATAAGGTGCGAGCAAAGCTGTCAATGTCCATAGATTTACAAAAGTGTTGGGCTAGCGTAATTTTAAAATTTCTAGGGAAACTGGGGATCCATGGCATAGTTCATCAAAAATCTGTGTATAAGGTTGTCAAAGCTTCTTCTTTAATCCATCTGTTGTCTGTATATCGGCTCATCAAATTCCTCGTCCAAGTGGGTCTTTTTACCTTGGAGGAAACGGAAAAACAGGTGAAAGAAACGGACCGTAGAAATCGCATTTTCATCACATCATTGTTTCTACATTTGGGTCATAAATCAAATCCATTGGAATTACAGTTTCCTCACTCCTCAGACTCATTACCCTAGTACGACGATTGCACTTCATTAAAGCCTGACCGCATCTGAATATCAAACCAATTGATATGACAACACCTAAGATACATAGAAGAAACTTCCCAACATCCATTATGACTCCTTGAGCCCAGTCTCCTAAACCAGAGAACCAATTTCGTGGGTTCAACCATGACACCCAACCAGTCAGCTCATTACCTACAGCAGCGAGAGTGAGATTGTGTCTCCTGCGAAATTCCCACTTCAGTTGGAGAATATCGTCCATCTTTTGGTCTATGACCTCGACCGGGTCCTCGGTGCTATTCGTAATATATGTGCAACATTTCACGCCGTATTGTGTTGCCAGTGTGACACAATATCCGCCTGTCACTGCTGTGAGGTAATTAAGAACCATTCTATGCTGTACCAGTTCTGTTTTATAAGCTTGAAGTTCTCTTCCAGTATACCTAAACGTGTCATCATACATTTCAGTGATATTATCTAACAAATTTGCAAGCGCAGATATGTATTTATAATTCAACACTCCTCTGGCGGTGCGAGTGATGTCTAACGCGATTAGAAACTGAATCCCGGTGGATTCATGGATCATGTCAGAGGCCGGATGCTCTGTTCTTTCTATCAGGTGCCGTTTAACTACGTGCTCGTAATGGGTGTGAGTATAAGGAGTTTGGGCAACACGGTGTATGTCTTTCATTTTGTCATGTGATACAGTCATTACTTCAGGCAGTACTTTTCCAATATAACACAATCCTTCAGAGTTTGGGGCAAGCCACTTATACGCCTTTCTCCCGCATATGAAATATGCATCATCGGGGAGAACATATGGGACGGAGTAGGACATAACCATATTACACACCTTCCATGTGAAATCTCCTAACCCTAATTCTTCCATCTGCTTAGTACACGTATCAGGTTGTACGATATGTGCACAGTATCCTGGTGATACCTCTCCAACTCTCGTAATCCTATTTCCTAAGGTATACCTATATCGGAAAGATTTTCCTCTACTGGCTATGTGGCGTATAAGCTCTGTATCTGTAGGCATTCTATCTGCTCTATGCGAAAAGGTCATGGTTTGGTTACTCCATGATACTTCCCAATTTCCCGGCTTTCGGGGATTGGAGATGTTAAAACATAATAGGGACCTATCCACATGGTATTGGTGGAGCTTCAAACTAGGAGGGCTGGAGATATTAAACCTCCTGTCCACCGGTCTCCCACCACTTAACTCAAGTACCTCTCCTAACGTTAAAGGAAATGGTACTAGCCCTGATTTGCTATGACCTTGAGGTACTTGAGAGCATACCCAACAATCTGTTTTATTTAACACACTACCCACTAAGGAGTGATAGTCACTCAATGGATGCCGGTCCATATGGATATTAAAACTGGATTGGCATTTCTTAATGCACCCATCCTCCACTACGTTGTCACAGAGCCTACAGATACAGTTTTCTTCAGCTAACAATCCTTCACAATTCCTTCTATTGTCAATGCTATCGGATCGTTTTCTGATACTCGCCTTTACTTGTTGGTTAAGTTGTTCTTGGAAAACTACGCCTCCATCTTTATCATCAGAACCCATTCCAGAACCTCTCTCGACCTCCATGGTACTCTCGCCGGAACAGACTGCTCTGGTCAACATCATGGTCAACAGGAAAATCCGGATCACAGTCTCTTGGGGCAAGTCCATCTTGTAGGAGGAAACGGAGAAGAATGAGAAGGGGGAAAAAATAATTTGAGGGAGAGGGGATGGGAAGTTGGAGAAAAACAATAAAAGGGAACAGGGGATCGACAACTGCTTTTGGTCTTGTGATTTCCAATGCTCAGGTGCCGCCTCAATCCTCCTGGAACAGACACTCCAGTGATACAACCTCTACCGTCTGTTCCTTATCACGGGACCTCTCTGGATCAGCAACCTTCTTACAGTGGGACGAATGAACCCAAGTCTCTCTCTCAGCAACCTTCAATGCTGTAGTGCTAGTCAATAAGACCTGGTATGGTCCTTCCCATCTGTCAATAAGGCAACCTGAGCGTAGAAAATTCCGTATCATTACATAATCCCCAGGTTCAATGTCATGACAATTACTATCTGGTAAATCAGGAATCACCAACTTCAGATTATCATTTTGATTCCTTAACTGTTTACTCATGTTAATCAAGTATTTTACAGTCACTTCATTGTTACACTTCAAATCATCCTGAGGGTTAATCATAACATGCGGTTGTCGACCAAACAAGATTTCAAAGGGAGACAGATTAAGAGGGGACCTGGGAGTGGTTCTGATGCTGTACAGTACAATGGGTAAAGCTTCTGGCCATGTCAATCCTGTCTCTGCCATCACTTTACTCAGTTTATTTTTAATAGTGCTGTTCACTCTTTCCACTTTCGCACTCGCCTGTGGACGGTATGGAGTGTGCAGCTTGCTATCAATTCCCATCAACTTACACATTCCTTGAAAGACATCACCTGTAAAATGGGTACCCCTATCGCTCTCAATTATTCTAGGGATACCGTATCTACATACAAATTCCTGCACAATTTTCTTAGCAGTAAACATAGCGGTATTTGTGGCCGCCGGAAATGCTTCGACCCAATTTGAGAAAACATCTATACAAACAAGTACATATTTCAAATTTCGACAAGGGGGTAATTGAATAAAGTCAATCTGTATTACCTGGAAAGGGCCGCCGGCAGGTGGGATATGAGATGGTTCTGTAGGTATTGCCTTTCCGATGTTCTTTCTCAAACAGGTAAGGCATGACATTGCTCTTTTACTCGCATGAGATGAAAATCCTGGGGCACACCAATATGCTCTTACCAACTTGCACATCCCTTCCTTGCCCAGATGAGTCAGCCCGTGAGCTGCCTCAGCTAAACATGGAAGGTATGCTCTGGGGGCCACTGGTTTACCGTGTCCATCCGTCCAGAGTCCTGAGGACTCCTGGCCATATCCTTTTGCCTTCCAGACTGCCTTTTCCTGTGTGGAACACAAATTTTGCATCTCACACAACTTCTGTGTGTTGATGGTATTAAATACCATCAGTTGTGTGGTGTCTGTCTGTCTGGGGGTACCAGCTGCTAACTTAGCAGCTTCGTCTGCTCGGCTGTTACCAAGTGATACTGGGTCTTGGCTATATGTGTGTGCTTTACATTTGATAACAGCCACTCTGTCGGGTTCCTGTATCGCTGTTAGAAGCCTTTTTATGTGAGCTGCATGCGCTATCGGTGTACCAGCTGCCGTCATGAAATTTCTGAGGCGCCATAGGGCTCCGAAATCATGGACTACCCCGAATGCGTATCTAGAGTCGGTGTAGATATTGGCTGATTTGCCCTTAGCCAATTCACATGCTCTGGTTAGGGCGACCAGTTCAGCAACCTGGACTGAGTGAGGTGGGCCTAGCGGTTCCGCTTCTATGGTGCCTTGGTCATCTACGACTGCGTATCCAGTACACAAGTCTCCCGAGTCTGACTGTCTATGACAACTACCGTCCGTGTAGAACGTAAGTTCTACATCTTCCAGTGGGTTGTCACTGATGTCAGGCCTTGCGGTAAAATTTTGGGTCAAATATTCCATACAATCATGTGTGTCTTCCTTTGTATTAAATCCTCCTTCCCCACCACTCTCATCCTCCACCCTTTGTGCCTGTCCAGGCACACCTGGGAGATATGTTGCAGGATTTAATGCACTGCATCTCCTTATGGTGATGTTTACGGGGGCCATTAGTGCCAATTCCCATCTTGTAAACCGCGCTGATGAGACGTGCCTGGTTTGGGCAGAATTCAGCAAGGCTGACACTGCATGTGGTGTATGAATTGTGAGGTTGTGACCTAGCACTACATCTTCGCTTTTCGTTACTAGCAATGCTATCGCAGCAACGCTTCGCAAGCATGTGGGGAGGGATCGCGCTACCGTGTCTAGCTGAGCGCTGTAATATGCTACTGGCCTGCTGGCATCACCGTGCTTTTGGGTTAGTACGCCTGCCGCGCAACCAGCACTTTCTGTTCCGTACAGCTCAAAGGGTTTCCCATAGTCTGGCATACCTAATGCTGGTGCCTGCGTTAGGCACTGTTTAAGTCTCTCAAATGCCGTCTCAGACTCGTCTGTATGCGAAATCCGATCAGGTTTGTTTGAGGAGACCATCTCCTGCAAAGGTAACGCTAGAATGGAAAATCCTGGGATCCAGTTACGGCAATACCCACACATTCCTAAAAACGTTCTGATCTGTTGCTGGGTTTGTGGCAGAGTCATGTCTCTAATTGCTTGAATTCTATCAGCGGTCAGGTGTCTCAGTCCTTGTGTTAGACAGTGTCCCAAATATTTTACCTTAGTTTGGCATAATTGCAACTTGTCTTTGGAAACCTTGTGTCCTGTGTCTGAAAGATGAAACAGGAGCTGTTTCGTATCCTTCAGGGATGCTTCCAATGAATCAGAACACAGTAGTAGATCATCCACGTACTGTATTAATACTGATCCACTCTCTGGTTGGAAAGACTGTAAACAATCATGCAAAGCCTGGGAAAATATACTTGGACTATCTATGAATCCTTGTGGTAATCGAGTCCATGTGTATTGGACTCCTCTGTATGTAAATGCAAACAAATATTGGCTGTCAGGGTGCAGAGGTACCGAAAAGAAAGCGGAGCAGAGGTCAATAACAGTGAAAAATTTCGCAGTGGGAGGGATTTGCATTAGGATGACAGCTGGATTTGGCACTACGGGGAACTGACTCTCAACTATTTTGTTAATCCCCCTTAGATCCTGCACTAGCCGGTAACCCCTCCCCCCACTCTTTTTCACAGGGAAGATGGGACTATTGGCAGTGCTGGACGTTCTTACCAGAATGCCCTGTTGTAGCAAGCGCTCTATTACTGGGTAAACTCCTAACTCCACCTCTGGCTTCAGAGGGTACTGTGGGATTTTTGGAGCTATCCTACCATCTTTTACTTGTACAACTACCGGAGCTACGTTTGCCATTAATCCAGTGTCCTGTCCATCTTTAGTCCAAAGTGACTCTGGTATCTGAGATGTCATTTCTTCTACTTGGGAGGGAGTCCTATTTGTCATAATGGTATGTGACATTAATTTTGATGGGGAGTCTAACATGTCTCGCACTTCCTGAGCGTGATTCTCAGGTATGTCCAAGAATACACCTTCAGGAGTACAATAAATGACGCACCCCATTTTACACAGTAAGTCTCTTCCCAGGAGATTAGTCGGTGCCGATGCAGCCAGCAAAAAGGAATGCTTGGTATGTAAAGGCCCTATTGTAATCTCGGCTGGTTTGCTAACAGGGTAATGCTGGACTACTCCTGTTACTCCCATGGCTGGAATTGTCCTACCAGTGGTTCTCATGCCCACTGTCGAATTTATCACTGATTTGGCCGCCCCCGTATCTACAAGAAAGTTTAATGATTTACCAGCTACATTAATTGCAACTTCGGGTTCACTTCCAAGGCTTGCAATCAATTTTACTGGCTGCAGATTACAGGTATGGCCACACCCCTATTGGGTATGGTGACCTCCCTGAATCCCGCTGGCAGCAACTACTTGTGAGGGAGTTAGCTGGGAACTACCAGAGGCGTGCCAGTCTCTGTTCGGGGGGTATCTTTTTGTTTCCCCTGTATGTGGCTCATAACTCCGTCTCTGTGGACCCTGATCCCAATGTCGTGTGTCGTGTCGTTGTCTAGGGGGTTGATAAGATTTTTGTACATTTCTCGATCTACAGTCTCGTGCAAAGTGTCCTTGTTTGTGACAAAAATAACATGTTATCACATTTGACTTACCAACAGGGTTTGGTGATATTAACACAGGCTGTTTTGTGGTCAGGGCCTGTATACTTACTGACATTAACTTATCACCTTGTGACTCCCTGTGTCTGGTGATATTCCGGTCGTGATCAATAGCAGCCTCTCTCAAAGTAGCCACAGACAGACCTCGCCAACATGGTTGTGTGGTCTGTACCCTAGTCTTTAATGACTCTTTTAAACCATCCATCAGTATCGATACTGCTACTTCTCGATGGTTTATGTTTGTTTTAATGTCCTCTATGCCTGTGTATTTTGCCATCTCTGATAATGCTCTGTGAAAATACTCTGCAGCTGTTTCTGACTCCTTTTGTTTAATGGAGAATATCTTGTTCCATTTAACTACCGCTGGGAAATACTCCTTTAACTGTAAGCTTATTCTTTTTACATTATCTTTGTTGTACACATCTGTAAGAGGTACATCCTGATCTAATCCACAGTCAGCTAAAATTTGAGTTGCGTCGACATTGGAGGGTAAACAAGCTCTTAGCAGTACTTGCCAATCTTTATTATTGGGCTCTAAAGTGTTTCCTAGGTCTCTGATGTATTTTTGGCTAGCAACTAAATCTTTTCTAGGGTCAGGGAATTCAGACACTATGGTCCTTAATTCCATTCGGGTAAACGGGCTATACATGGCGATATTCCTAACAGGAGTGACTCCTGAAGTGTCCGTTTTCCCATTTGGCACTACTATTACCTTAACAGGATTAATTCTAACAACATCATTCTGTGTAGATTCTGCAGTTTGTGGTGAAATAGTTTCAGCATAGTGTATGGTGCCGTACTTACCCGTTGATACGACCTCACCTGTCCCTCCGCTAGGGGGCTTTGTTACTAATCTTATGGGTTGGGCCGTGCCTACTGTTGTTTCTGATATGGTGGCTGCTAGAGAGAGCGCTGATATTGTTGCCGATTCGTCCTCTTGATCACACTCCTGGGGAAAGTTCAAAACAGGGTACAACTTGCACGGGTTAATACTTGCATTGGTTAATTGGTTAACATTATCTTTAACATTTACACAGTTGCTAAGTGTTTGTTTGTTACACCTTAGTGCGTCATTCTCCGCAACCAATTTCTCTCCCGATATGTATGGTGGCGGTGGGGCCGTGGCTATCAGTTTCCTGATCGAGCCAGATCCCGCCGCCTGAGCCAATCCTCTCTGTATGTCACCCTCCTGTTGCCACAACTGCAAATAATCATAATGCTTGATTCGTCTCTTTGCTGGTTTAATGAGACATATCCTTCTCCTTAAATTCGTTAACACTTCTGTGCTGAAGCTACCTACTCTTGGGAATTTCTCCCCGTCATGTACTGTCATTCTCTCCCATTCATCACATAAAGCTTCTGTGTGACTTCCGTACTTTTCACACATTACGTACCTTGCCGACCCGACTGGTCGGTTTATAGAATCAACCCGAACCGAGGTTGATCGCCCCCTTCCTGAACAACTGGCCCCCATAATTTGCAGGTGTTACGGAACCTTACAAAAAACCAAGATATTCACGATAGGTTGACGGTGAAGTTTACCGAGCACCTCACTCACTCGCCCACGCCGACCAATACGACCTGATCACACTGATATAGTGCTGGCGTACTCGACCCAGGGCCCCTATTAACCTTTGTTTACTGGAACATGTGAGTGTGATCCGCAGAGCATTAACCCTTTCCAGTAAAGGTGAGGTTGTTGGATAATTCCTGAGTGACCAGCGAACTTCCCTTTGTAAAAATAAAAAATTACACAAATCACGTCAGAATGTACAAATAGCGTTTATGACCCTTGGTACGTAAATGGTACTGGTCAGGTTTACTAATGCACACAATTACGTGCGGTACAATCGTTCAGTACATAAGCAACTAATCTTATGTACGGAGCGACCAGCGGAATCGAAAATTGCGGCTGCGAATTCCTTCAGCAAGAGCTTGTATGGCCTATATGGGTGTTGCACCAACCCTTTTAGGTGTTGTGCCTGTGGACTGTATAGCGGACTTCCTTGTCTGCTGTACCTGAACCTGCTGGTCTGCTATGACCTCCTGGTCTGTTACAGTATGACCTCCTGGTCTGCTATACTCTAATGCTCAATTTTTTATGTTTAACCAAGGATGCCTCCCTAGCCACCGTGCATGTCACTTACACGTATGTACCTCACGAGAACTCGATGATTTCTTTTGGTTCAACCTCAAAATTGTATAAATGTATGTAAAAACACTCACTCACCACATGTACACTTTTGTTTCTATTTCTATTTCTGCGCAGAAATTTCTCTTTAGACCAGATGTGTTACAAATTAGGAGAAGGATCTATTAATTTAAATTTCGAATTTAAAATAGATTTGCGCTACTTATCGCCTGTTGCGTTATTTATCGCTTGTTGCGTTACTTAAAAATCAACACTATCGTGTGACTTGAGTTACGTGGGCGTACCCAGACGCTCCGTTGCGTAATTTACGCTGCGTGCGTCGGCCTTTGCGTACGCGAGTCTCTCCCTTTGTTAGAGACACGTGTACACCAGTCTTTGTCCACCGTAACACAACTAACACGTTTATCAATGTAGATGATCCTCGATCATCTACCGCACACCACACCAATCTCTCCTTTTACCTTTAGGTAGAGCTGTGTGTATTTCTATACCTTAACTGTATTACCTTTACTTTTTAACTATGAAATAGCGGCAAATCTCTCTTAGTACGTTTATCAATTATACAATGGCAAACAGGAGAGTGATATATGAAAATACACGAATGAAAAGAAATGCAGATATGCGTGCGTGTGTACGCAAGACAGAAATAAACAGTTTTAAAAAGACACTATTGTTTTGTTCTTACCTCCGGTCCCGGATTCCTTCAGCACCCTTTACTAAGTGAAGCAGACGCTTATCCCGACAGCACTACGAGGAATATAACCTCCCGCCCTTTGCTGATGGATAATGTCTGCTGTATCTACCTAGTGCAGATATGTGAAGAACGGGCGAGCCGCCAATTGATAAAGCTGAATATTTATCTTATATAAAACCCTTTATGAGGTCTAAGAACACTGTACGCTATTTACGTATGGAGTACCGTAAGGGTACGCACGTTGCGTAGCAATCGCTTAGCCGTAGTCGAGACGCTCAAGCGTCACGTTCGCTCACGGCCAAGAGATCACAGGCAAGCACGCTATTGGCTGCCTTCTAACGTAATGATTCGCTATAGCGTAGCGGACGCTCGGGACCACGAGGAGATCACCAGCGGCGCTGACGCTCACAATGTTAAACCTTTATATCTAAACCTTAAACAGTATATTATGCAGTAAAACCTTAGTGTAGAAATAGGGTGTAGATGCAACCTAGTGTAACCTTATTAACTCAAATGCTGTTCGAGCGTCACCGACGCTCTGAGAATACTAAACACTATAAGAAATACACAGATACCTGGGCTTAGGGTCCAACGCCTAATATATATATATATTATGAATGATGTACTTGCAAAAGAATTAACACAATACAAGTCATACACTACAATATAACATAGACTACCTAACCAGATAACTACACAGGAAATACAATACAATACAATTACGTTTTAAGGGAAAATAAGAGAGAAAGAGGAGAAGAGAGAGAAATAGAGAGAAATGGCTCACAATAACAGTAAGAACAATATGGTTGCGGAGAAACACTTACGCACAAAGGGGAAACGATCGCATGCGCCTCTGGACATCCAGCTCCCGATTTTCAGCAATGATAACCGTTGAAGAGAGAGCTGGATGTGATCGGCTTGTCTATTTATGCCCCACACACAATACAATTCAATGGTCCCTACAATCTCATTGTTCATTGGACACAGGAATTCGGCTTCGCATTATAACAAAAGGTCATAGGTTGATTCATACAGGTGGGCTGTGACTACTTCCAACTGTTCAGGTGGGTGGGATACTGGGTTTCCCGCCGCATGGCTAAGTAAGAACAAATAATAGTAAATGGACATAAACTTCTTATGTCCATAACTATTCGCACGAGCGATTAATCCGCTCCAAACCAACACCGGAATATTGCTATTTAAATACTCTTCCGATGGGTACCAAACACCACTGTATGACCCCTGTTAGACCCTTCGTACAATACAAAGAGGGATCTCTCTGTCCAGGAACATGCTATATTAACTAAACTTTCAGAATCTATCAAAGGGACCATGATCTACAAAATACATTATATAGTGAAAATATGTAACGATTGAGTCGCACGCTACGATCACATAAACTCTACCGTAAATACGCATACCGTGCACCTGCGGGTGCCCGCGACTGTGAGTATGCGCACGTACGGGAGAGCGTACGCATGCGCAGCACGGACCTGTGTGAGGTGCAAATATGGTAGTGTGCATAGAGATATTTTTCTGACTTTGACAATTCATAGAAGTAAAGAGAGCTTCATGACTTACATGCAATTGTGGCATTGCTTGTGTATAAATTTCTGGTTGGAATTGTAGGCTCTGATGCTGTGGCAAAACTTGTGAGTGGTGGGCCCCAGGTGCAAAAATTAGCTTTGGGCCCCCCTCCTCCATCCCACCCCAACCCAAGTTTGTAATATGTTACAGGGAAAGAGGTAGGTGACAGAGGGAGTAAGTGGGTGACCGTGATAGGCAGAGGGTGACAGGGGATAGGCAGAGGGTAACAGGGTGAGGCGGAGGGTGACGGAGTGAGGCAGAGGGTGACGGAGTGAAGTGGTGGGTGACGAAGTGAGGCAGTGAGATTTGGGGGATAGGCAGAGGGTAGCAGTGGCTGATGGGGAGAGGCAGTGAGTGATGGGTAGAGGCAGAGGGTAACAGAGGCAGACGGTGACAGGGATAGTAAAGAGGGTGACAGGGAGAGGCAGACAGTGACAGGGATAGGTAGAGGGTCACAGGGAGAGGCAGACGGTGACAGGGATAGGTAGAGGGTGACAGGGAGATGCAGAGAGTGCTGGAGAGGGGCAGAGTGTGATGGGAAGAGGCAGTGGGTGACCGGAGCATTACATTATTTATATAGATAATAATAACAACTTGTTTTTAAATGCATTACTTACCCATTTTACAAAAATAATTGTGTGCCAGTGTTTGCTGCAATATACTTGTTTTTATCTCCGGTATTACTTATGTGGGGCAGACAGAAACCCCAATTCGATGGATGCAGTGGTACACAAATATAAAATAATAAAGTTAATTTGATTGAATACAAAAGAATTAGAGTCCTGACTATACAGAGTCCTTGTCTGACCATTCAAAGGAAAAACCAAGCTCCTATTAACAGAATACAGAGGGAATGTGAAGTAACATTCATCTGTCACACATAAATACTCTTTACCCATTTTTTATATACCTCTGTCAGTTTATCAGACAGCGTGAAGTGGTCCTTATTCATTGACCTGGCACGCAAAGCCTGTCCCTCCTATCCAGTGTCCACTACCATGGAATATATACGTACAATACTTCGCAGACCGCGCTCAGTGTGACTGTCCTGTCATTCTGTTGTTACGGAGAAGCAGATGAGGTGGAGACTAGAAGCATGATCACCAAAAGCGGTTATTAGCGTGTGCAGTCAATGGTAGAGCTGGTCCTGGGAGAGGGACTCCTTTCTTCTGGCCGGATGGTCTGCATCCCTTTGTATTGTTCCGGCCAGCAGTGGTGTACTAATGATCCCTTTTTACTCAATATAATGCTGCCAGCTGCAGGCCCTTTCTTTGTGGTTGACCATGGTGCAATGCATCTGCTGCACCTCCACTAGTTCCGCCCCTGCACTGATGCACAGCTGAGTGTGCAGAGCTGAGTGCTATTACAAGTCCTTTTGTGGAAGGATTTTGCGTCTGTTCACACTGCGCATGCATCTACAGGCAATACATAGACGTACATTACTCACAGGCATCTCCACATGTGGCTGAAAGGGCATAACTTGTTGATAATAGTGCATTGGCATATTGGCAAAGTTTACCAAGTGTACGTACAGGGGCATTTGCGTGCATACAACTCAGCATACAGGTGAAAATATGCGTTTAATTTCCATGCACACGGCATGAAGCCGTAGAAGTCAGGTTTACTACTTTATGGTAATTCAAGTTTCCCTAGGGCTAATGCAGGTTTCCACGCAGCTTCAAGCAAGAAGTCACACTTCCACAGCCATGACTGTCATCATTAATTTCAGCATTTGCACATGCCCTATGCTGAATGCAAGAAGTCCATCAGAAACAGGCTTCCCCTGTTACAATTAATATAGAATTAGTGATGAGCGGGTTCGGTTCATCGGAAACCGAACCCACCCGAACTTCACCCATTTTACACGGGTCCGAGGCATACTCGGATTCTCCCGTATGGCTCGGTTAACCCGAGTGCGCCCGAACGTCATCATCCCGCTGTCGGATTCTCGCGAGATTCGGATTCTATATAAGCAGCCGCGCGTCGCCACCATTTTCACTCATGCATTGGAAATGTTAGGGAGAGGACGTGGCTGGCGTCCTCTCCGTTTATTGTTGAACTTGATTGTACTTTATTGCTTAATTGTGGGGAGGACTGGGGAGCAGCTGTATAATATAGGAGGAGTACAGTGCAGAGTTTGCTGATCAGTGACCACCAGTTTTATCCGTTCTCTGCCTGAAAAAAACGCTCCTTATCTGTGCTCAGCGTGCTGCATATATCTGTGCTCACACTGCTTAATTGTGGGGACTGGGGAGCAGCTGTATTATATAGCAGGAGTACAGTGCAGAGTTTTGCTGACAGTGACCACCAGTATACGTTGTCTGCCTGAAAAACACTCCATATCTGTGCTCAGTGTGCTGCATTATTGTGGGGACTGAGAACCACCAGTATAATATTATATAGGAGGAGAACAGTGCAGAGTTTTGCTGACCAGTGACCACCAGAATGCGTTGTCTGCCTGAAAAACACTCCATATCTGTGCTGCATTGTAGACAGTATATAGTAGGAGTACAGTGCATAATTTTGCTGACCACCAGTATATAATATATAGGAGTACGGTACAGAAGGCCACTGCTGTACCTACCTCTGTGTCGTCAAGTATACTATCCATCCAGCCTCTTTTTTTCTTTGCATCATGTGCTGTTTGGGGACTATTTTTTTGAAGTGCCATCCTGCCTGACACTGCAGTGCCACTCCTAGATGGGCCAGGTGTTTGTGTCGGCCACTTGGGTCGCTTAGCTTAGTCACACAGCTACCTCATTGCGCCTCTTTTTTTCTTTGCATCATGTGCTGTTTGGGGACAATTTTTTTAATCTGCCATCCTGTCTGACACTGCAGTGCCACTCCTAGATGGGCCAGTTGTTTGTGTCGGCCACTTGGGTCGCTTAGCTTAGTCACACAGCTACCTCATCGCGCCTCTTTTTTTCTTTGCATCATGTGCTGTTTGGGGACTATTTTTTTGAAGTGCCATCCTGTCTGACACTGCAATGCCACTCCTAGATGGGCCAGGTGTTTGTGTCGGCCACTTGGGTCACTTAGCTTAGTCACACAGCTACCTCATTGCGCCTCTTTTTTTCTTTGCATCATGTGCTGTTTGGGGACTATTTTTTTAATCTGCCATCCTGTCTGACACTGCAGTGCCACTCCTAGATGGGCCAGGTGTTTGTGTCGGCCACTTGGGTCGCTTAGCTTAGTCACACAACGACCTTGGTGCGCCTCTTTTTTTTTTTTGCATCATGTGCTGTTTGGGGACTATTTTTTTGAAGTGCCATCCTGCCTGACACTGCAGTGCCACTCCTAGATGGGCCAGTTGTTTGTGTCGGCCACTTGTGTCGCTTAGCTTAGCCATTCAGCGACCTCGTGAAAATTTTAGGACTAAAAATAATATTGTGAGGTGTGAGGTGACTGAAAATGAGTGTAAATTATGGTTATTGAGGTTAATAATACTATGGGATCAAAATGACCCCCAAATTCTATGATTTAAGCTGTTTTTGAGGGTTTTTTGTAAAAAAAAAAACGAATCCAAAACACACCCGAATCCGACAAAAAATTTTCAGTGAGGTTTTGCCAAAACGCGTCCGAATCCAAAACACGGCCGCGGAACCGAATCCAAAACCAAAACACAAAACCCGAAAAATGTCCGGTGCACATCACTATATAAAACACAAAAATATTTTCATAAAACAAGGGGTTACCTGCAGTAAAAATGCAAGTTACAAATCAGGCATAATTAACCAAGGTTTTCACTCTGTGGAGTCATCGTAACTGGTGTCTTTTGCTGCATCTGGAAGATGATGGCACTCACAGGCCAATAAGTGTGATACTAGTATGATTGGGCTCATTTTCAGGATACACATGCTGCATTGTGTGGCCAGTTGCCCAGTATTGGCTTTGAAATCGCACATCTACGATCAATTTCTTTGACATGCTGGAGGATGCCCAGCACAAGTTCGCTCCGCATGCCGGATCCAGCCCTCCCTATCCCGCACACATGCGAAAGCATCACACGGTTGCGATGCTGTCACATGTTGCAAGTAGCCCTCTGCCTGCACAGCCTAGCCGCGAAGGCAGGCGGCTACCCGCCATGTTAAGGTTCACAGCGGCTGCGTGTGACATCATGCAGCCGCCGGGGCCCTCCCCTCCAATGGTCTAGATATGCCTCTGTTGTCTGGACCACGCACCTAAAACAGAGCGTCGACGCCCCCCAAAAATGCAGCTTCGACGCCCCTTTCCAGCCCCCCTCCAGGTCTTAAACTGCATTCTGAAAAGAACGCAGTTTAGGACCTTCCACATGTGCGTACCGGCGTACGCGCATCGCAGATTTGTAGAAATTGCTTCATAGTGATCTGTGCACGTCAGCGCAAGGATCTGAATCGGCCCCATGGTACACTGAAAATGATAGGTAACGTTGATTTACAAAAGTTAAATCTTTTTTTTGTGAATAAGAATTTGATAACATTCAAGAGGAGTCCTAGTCTTTATCATCCAGAGTACTCAGACCTGAGACCATCGCTCAGTAAGAGTGCAACAAATTACTGTAGACATGGCCATTATTTAAAGAGCTTTAAGTGGACTTTGTAATTTATTGTAATGTTTAAACATAATATATCACTATTAATTGAATTCCAAGTGGTTGTGTTGATTGTAGGATTGAAAGGGGTTAAGGGTTTTGGTGTTTAGGGGTTAGAAGTGGTATAGGGTATGGGTTGGGTTTAGGATGTCTGGATTGGGGGTAGACTTTGCTACAGAAGAAGAAAATTGTAATGGGAGGGAAGTATTTGGATGTTTAACTGATATGCAACACTTTTAAGGTTACAGTCTATTTAGGTACATGGGGGGTAATTCCAAGTTGATCGCAGCAGGATTTTTGATAGCAACTGGGCAAAACCATGTGCACTGCAGGGGAGGCAGATATAACATGTGCAGAGAGAGTTAGATTTGGGTGTGGTGTGTTCAATCTGCAATCTAATTTGCAGTGTAAAAATAAAGCAGCCAGTATTTACCCTGCACAGAAACAATATAACCCACCCAAATCTAACTCTTTCTGCACATGTTATATCTGCCTCCCCTGCAGTGCACATGGTTTTGCCCAGTTGCTATCAAAAATCCTGCTGCGATCAACTTGGAATTACCCCCATTATTAATAGTGCGATTAGAGAACTGCTTGTGCAGGAAATATTCAGAGTAGTTATAAATTATGTTACCAATGTAATTAATTAATTAATATATTCACTAGGGGTTTACTCTCCAAGGGTTCAATAAAAAGAAAATACCACTTCTGAAAGTTTAAATAATAAAGTTTAGTGAAAGTAGTTGGCATAGCTTGTTTATTCAAACTCTGTCTATCCTTTAATAAATGACAAATAACTTTTTCAGGTATTCATTTCTATTCTGAGTATCTGTATGTTGAATTATTGGGAGAAGAGGAAACACAGGACGTGATTTCAATTTGTGCGCAAATGCATATACTGTTGCGATTTTTCAGTCTACGGACTTGGGGCCAAATTCAGAGTTGATCGCAGCAGCAAACTTGTTAGCAGTTGGGCAAAACCATGTGCACTGCAGGGGGGCCAGATATAATATGTGCAGAGAGAGTTAGATTTGGGTGTGGTGGGTTCAATCTGAAATCTAAATTGCAGTGTAAAAATAAAGCAGCCAGTATTTACCCTGCACCAGAGCCGGATTAAGGGGGGTGCTCTGGGGATAAGTACCCCTGGGCCCCATGCTGTGAGAGGGCCACAGATCGGATCTCTATCACCGATCCGATCTGCGACGATGCTCTCCCTGCTCACCCGCTGACTGCCGTCAAACAACTGCAGCCGTGCCAGCGCTGCAGACTTTTACTGGGCAGCAGGTCCGAACGATGGCACCGCTGTCCAATGATGACTGAATCTGCAGCCTGCGGCTCCCTGACTGGTTGGAGCGCAGGCTGCAGGGGAAGAAGGAGGCGGGATCCCGGCCGTGTACAGCCTCGGCGCGGGAGGAAGGTTGTTGTACCCGGCGGAGGAGAGAGAGGAAAGTGCTCTCCTCCTGTGCAGTGTGTGTGTGTGTCACTCGTCACAGCTTGTCTTTCCCATCAGCACAGCAGTGCAAAAGTAAGACAGGCTGAATATATATATATACTGTATATTATGTGTTTGTATGTATAATGTATATATGTATTTTTATATGTGTGTGTCTATATATATATATATAGATAGACTCGGCGGCGCAGCACTCGGCTTCTCAGCAAGTGAAAGACGGACAACTTTTGCCTATGTCAATGTTTCAATGTATTGTTCACATATACGTATCATATGTAGAAGATAAAATATCCAAGCTACCCGATCCTCCCCTAGTTCAAATTGTACAGCGTGTCATTTTTTATATATATATATATATATATATATATATTCTGATTTTGATTTTAGACTTTAGGGACCCCCTTTTTTTTTTTAAATACCCCGGGCCCCCCGAAGCCTTAATCCGGCTCTGCACTGCACAGAAACAAAATAACCCACCCAAATCTAACTCTCTCTGCACATGTTATATCTGCCTCCCCATGCAGTGCACATGGTTTTGCACAACTGCTAACAAATTTGCTGCTACGATCAACTCTGAATTACCCCCTTGCAGAGTAATTCAGGTGAAACACTTACCCAGAAAATAATTTAGTCACCCACCAGAGCCATCTCAAAGTTCTCACAGAAACGAGGAACATTGACATTGACTGCCCGAGTAAGTCTATGGTCATGCAGACTACCCGCGGGAGCAGCGACACTGGCACCATGTTTCTCCACCTACGTGATAGTATCTTTAGTCACTCTTTGTTACCTCCCCCAAATGGTCTCTTACTGTCAGTCACTCTGAGAGTAAATCCTTGCTGCGAGCGGCATCACAAAAGTCCCTTGGCTCCTGCCCAGTCTTCCGATAATCGCTCAGTTGCATAAACATTGGCATTGCATATAAATCAGTACACTACCCTGAAGGCCATAGGAATATCTCTGAGATGATCCCTTGCAGACAAAGGATCGAGGGGAGTTACCACCAAGAAGAGACATTCAGAAAGCAAGTAGATTAGTAACATGTGACCCTGTCGTATAACTCGAATACAGGTGAGTGGTGGTTCACGCTAGACTGTTTCAGCAAGGCGGCGAGCCCAATTTTAAAATGGCAAAATATGCCCTTCCCTCCTGGCGGCACCCTGCTGGAACAGCATGCCTCCATCTTGCCCACCTCAGGCCTCAGTCTTGGATTGAAAAGTTGCAGTGTACCGATCACTGCCGGTGAATAGATCTATTGCTCACGGCATCTATTCACAATAAGGGGAGAGCTTCAGGGCAGCCCAGCATGTCTCTAAGTGCTGGGTGCACCCTCTAGAGTGACGCAGACAGGGCAGTGCTCCCCCTGCCAGTCGCACCTTCAGCACGCTTATGGACACTGAGTCCGCACCTTAGCATCCTGCTCTGCCTGCATTCTAGCTGGAACACTAGGTGAGCAGATGTTACAATGCTTCATCACCTCATTGTATGTGCCTTTGTGCAAGTTGTCTTAGACACCATTCTAAGCATGCTTCTTGTGTTTTTTTATTTATTATAAAGCACTGACATATTCTGCCCTAAGATCTATAGGACAACCAATGTCATATAAACAACATTCTCTGGTTAACAAATCCTTGTATTTGTGTTTAAGGAGGTTAGTGGAAGGTAATCCATTGACCTCAGTGCCGTCGACTTGCATTGTATATAAAACATGGGGCAGACACCACTGAGAAATGTACTTGCACCACTGACGATAAGTAGCCACAAACTGGCAATTTGTGGCAACAACCGTAACAATTTCATGAATTCTTTAGCTGGAGCATTGTAAAGTTAGGTGATATCTATAAATAATAAATTGCATCTTTCGTAATACTTGATAACATGTGTACACTTTTTCTCAATTGCTGCTCCTTCCTGCCAGGTTCTACACCAGGTTTTTTTTCTTCTTCTTTTTTTTTATCATGCACAGGATACAGTTCCAATATTTTGTAATATTTATATGCTTAGCTTACAACGCTATAAGCGTTCTCACACCACATACATCTCTTACCTAATTTCCAAGCACTCCCCTAAACAGAACACGAGCTCCCTCTCTCTTCCTCTTTCACAACCCTCATACTCCCATGCTGCATATATTGCCGAGCTATGGTTTGTAGCCAAACTTAGTTCAGCACCACATGCAGAAATCTGGGGGTATTACTGTGTAGTATATTATCACTAGAAACATTACAGTATGGCATATCAGTTCGGACCTGCGAGAGACACATTTTTTGGGTAGTATCCCACATGTTTGGAAGAGTGGGCAACACTCTGTCCACATCCTAGTGAAGTAGGTAGAATGGGGAACATAATAGCAGGAATCTGTGGTCACTGACTAGGGCAGGGCCTAATCATGCAGTTATATGGTAATCATATCATTTCTCTGACGTCCTAGTGGATGCTGGGAACTCCGTAAGGACCATGGGGATTAGACGGGCTCCGCAGGAGACTGGGCACTCTAAAAGAAAGATTAGATACTATCTGGTGTGCACTAGAGATGAGCGCCTGAAATTTTTCGGGTTTTGTGTTTTGGTTTTGGGTTCGGTTCCGCGGCCGTGTTTTGGGTTCGAACGCGTTTTGGCAAAACCTCACCGAATTTTTTTTGTCGGATTCGGGTGTGTTTTGGATTCGGGTGTTTTTTTCAAAAAACACTAAAAAACAGCTTAAATCATAGAATTTGGGGGTCATTTTGATCCCAAAGTATTATTAACCTCAAAAACCATAATTTCCACTCATTTTCAGTCTATTCTGAATACCTCACACCTCACAATATTATTTTTAGTCCTAAAATTTGCACCGAGGTCGCTGTGTGAGTAAGATAAGCGACCCTAGTGGCCGACACAAACACCGGGCCCATCTAGGAGTGGCACTGCAGTGTCACGCAGGATGTCCCTTCCAAAAAACCCTCCCCAAACAGCACATGACGCAAAGAAAAAAAGAGGCGCAATGAGGTAGCTGTGTGAGTAAGATTAGCGACCCTAGTGGCCGACACAAACACCGGGCCCATCTAGGAGTGGCACTGCAGTGTCACGCAGGATGTCCCTTCCAAAAAACCCTCCCCAAACAGCACATGACGCAAAGAAAAAAAGAGGCGCAATGAGGTAGCTGACTGTGTGAGTAAGATTAGCGACCCTAGTGGCCGACACAAACACCGGGCCCATCTAGGAGTGGCACTGCAGTGTCACGCAGGATGTCCCTTCCAAAAAACCCTCCCCAATCAGCACATGATGCAAAGAAAAAGAAAAGAAAAAAGAGGTGCAAGATGGAATTGTCCTTGGGCCCTCCCACCCACCCTTATGTTGTATAAACAAAACAGGACATGCACACTTTAACCAACCCATCATTTCAGTGACAGGGTCTGCCACACGATTGTGACTGATATGACGGGTTGGTTTGGACCCCCCCCAAAAAAGAAGCAATTAATCTCTCCTTGCACAAACTGGCTCTACAGAGGCAAGATGTCCACCTCATCTTCACCCTCCGATATATCACCGTGTACATCCCCCTCCTCACAGATTATCAATTCGTCCCCACTGGAATCCACCATCTCAGCTCCCTGTGTACTTTGTGGAGGCAATTGCTGCTGGTCAATGTCTCCGCGGAGGAATTGATTATAATTCATTTTAATGAACATCATCTTCTCCACATTTTCTGGATGTAACCTCGTACGCCGATTGCTGACAAGGTGAGCGGCGGCACTAAACACTCTTTCGGAGTACACACTTGTGGGAGGGCAACTTAGGTAGAATAAAGCCAGTTTGTGCAAGGGCCTCCAAATTGCCTCTTTTTCCTGCCAGTATAAGTACGGACTGTGTGACGTGCCTACTTGGATGCGGTCACTCATATAATCCTCCACCATTCTATCAATGTTGAGAGAATCATATGCAGTGACAGTAGACGACATGTCCGTAATCGTTGTCAGGTCCTTCAGTCCGGACCAGATGTCAGCATCAGCAGTCGCTCCAGACTGCCCTGCATCACCGCCAGCGGGTGGGCTCGGAATTCTGAGCCTTTTCCTCGCACCCCCAGTTGCGGGAGAATGTGAAGGAGGAGATGTTGACAGGTCGCGTTCCGCTTGACTTGACAATTTTGTCACCAGCAGGTCTTTCAACCCCAGCAGACCTGTGTCTGCCGGAAAGAGAGATCCAAGGTAGGCTTTAAATCTAGGATCGAGCACGGTGGCCAAAATGTAGTGCTCTGATTTCAACAGATTGACCACCCGTGAATCCTTGTTAAGCGAATTAAGGGCTGCATCCACAAGTCCCACATGCCTAGCGGAATCGCTCCCTTTTAGCTCCTTCTTCAATGCCTCCAGCTTCTTCTGCAAAAGCCTGATGAGGGGAATGACCTGACTCAGGCTGGCAGTGGTCTGAACTGACTTCACGTGTGGCAAGTTCAAAGGGCATCAGAACCTTGCACAACGTTGAAATCATTCTCCACTGCACTTGAGACAGGTGCATTCCACCTACTATATCGTGCTCAATTGTATAGGCTTGAATGGCCTTTTGCTGCTCCTCCAACCTCTGAAGCATATAGAGGGTTGAATTCCACCTCGTTACCACTTCTTGCTTCAGATGATGGCAGGGCAGGTTCAGTAGTTTTTGGTGGTGCTCCAGTCTTCTGTACGTGGTGCCTGTACGCCGAAAGTGTCCCGCAATTTTTCTGGCCACCGACAGCATCTCTTGCACGCCCCTGTCGTTTTTTAAAAAATTCTGCACCACCAAATTCAAGGTATGTGCAAAACATGGGACGTGCTGGAATTTGCCCATATTTAATGCACACACAATATTGCTGGCGTTGTCCGATGCCACAAATCCACAGGAGAGTCCAATTGGGGTAAGCCATTCCGCGATGATCTTCCTCAGTTGCCGTAAGAGGTTTTCAGCTGTGTGCGTATTCTGGAAAGCGGTGATACAAAGCGTAGCCTGCCTAGGAAAGAGTTGGCGTTTGCGAGATGCTGCTACTGGTGCCGCCGCTGCTGTTCTTGCGGCGGGAGTCCATACATCTACCCAGTGGGCTGTCACAGTCATATAGTCCTGACCCTGCCCTGCTCCACTTGTCCACATGTCCGTGGTTAAGTGGACATTGGGTACAACTGCATTTTTTAGGACACTGGTGAGTCTTTTTCTGACGTCCGTGTACATTCTCGGTATCGCCTGCCTAGAGAAGTGGAACCTAGATGGTATTTGGTAACGGGGGCACACTGCCTCAATAAATTGTCTAGTTCCCTGTGAACTAACGGCGGATACCGGACGCACGTCTAACACCAACATAGTTGTCAAGGCCTCAGTTATCCGCTTTGCAGTAGGATGACTGCTGTGATATTTCATCTTCCTCGCAAAGGACTGTTGAACAGTCAATTGCTTACTGGAAGTAGTACAAGTGGGCTTACGACTTCCCCTCTGGGATGACCATCGACTCCCAGCGGCAACAACAGCAGCGCCAGCAGCAGTAGGCGTTACACGCAAGGATGCATCGGAGGAATCCCAGGCAGGAGAGGACTCGTCAGAATTGCCAGTGACATGGCCTGCAGGACTATTGGCATTCCTGGGGAAGGAGGAAATTGACACTGAGGGAGTTGGTGGGGTGGTTTGCGTGAGCTTGGTTACAAGAGGAAGGGATTTACTGGTCAGTGGACTGCTTCCGCTGTCACCCAAAGTTTTTGAACTTGTCACTGACTTATTATGAATGCGCTGCAGGTGACGTATAAGGGAGGATGTTCCGAGGTGGTTAACGTCCTTACCCCTACTTATTACAGCTTGACAAAGGGAACACACGGCTTGACACCTGTTGTCCGCATTTCTGGTGAAATACCTCCACACCGAAGAGCTGATTTTTTTGGTATTTTCACCTGGCATGTCAACGGCCATATTCCTCCCACGGACAACAGGTGTCTCCCCGGGTGCCTGACTTAAACAACCCACCTCACCATCAGAATCCTCCTGTTCAATTTCCTCCCCAGCGCCATCAACACCCATATCCTCCTCATCCTGGTGTACTTCAACACTGACATCTTCAATCTGACTATCAGGAACTGGACTGCGGGTGCTCCTTCCAGCACTTGCAGGGGGCGTGCAAATGGTGGAAGGCGCATGCTCTTCACGTCCAGTGTTGGGAAGGTCAGGCATCGCAACCGACACAATTGGACTCTCCTTGTGGATTTGGGATTTCGAAGAATGCACAGTTCTTTGCTGTGCTGCTTTTGCCAGCTTGAGTCTTTTCATTTTTCTAGCGAGAGGCTGAGTGCTTCCATCCTCATGTGAAGCTGAACCACTGGCCATGAACATAGGCCAGGGCCTCAGCCGTTCCTTGCCACTCCGTGTGGTAAATGGCATATTGGCAAGTTTACGCTTCTCCTCCGACAATTTTATTTTAGGTTTTGGAGTCCTTTTTTTACTGATATTTGGTGTTTTGGATTTGACATGCTCTGTACTATGACATTGGGCATCGGCCTTGGCAGACGACGTTGCTGGCATTTCATCGTCTCGGCCATGACTAGTGGCAGCAGCTTCAGCACGAGGTGGAAGTGGATCTTGATCTTTCCCTAATTTTGGAACCTCAACATTTTTGTTCTCCATATTTTAATAGGCACAACTAAAAGGCACCTCAGGTAAACAATGGAGATGGATGGATTGGATACTAGTATACAATTATGGACGGGCTGCCGAGTGCCGACACAGAGGTAGCCACAGCCGTGAACTACCGCACTGTACTGTGTCTGCTGCTAATATATAGACTGGTTGATAAAGAGATAGTATACTCGTAACTAGTATGTATGTATAAAGAAAGAAAAAAAAACCACGGTTAGGTGGTATATACAATTATGGACGGGCTGCCGAGTGCCGACACAGAGGTAGCCACAGCCGTGAACTACCGCACTGTACTGTGTCTGCTGCTAATATAGACTGGTTGATAAAGAGATAGTATACTCGTAACTAGTATGTATGTATAAAGAAAGAAAAAAAAACCACGGTTAGGTGGTATATACAATTATGGACGGGCTGCCGAGTGCCGACACAGAGGTAGCCACAGCCGTGAACTACCGCACTGTACTGTGTCTGCTGCTAATATATAGACTGGTTGATAAAGAGATAGTATACTCGTAACTAGTATGTATGTATAAAGAAAGAAAAAAAAACCACGGTTAGGTGGTATATACAATTATGGACGGGCTGCCGAGTGCCGACACAGAGGTAGCCACAGCCGTGAACTACCGCACTGTACTGTGTCTGCTGCTAATATAGACTGGTTGATAAAGAGATAGTATACTCGTAACTAGTATGTATGTATAAAGAAAGAAAAAAAAACCACGGTTAGGTGGTATATACAATTATGGACGGGCTGCCGAGTGCCGACACAGAGGTAGCCACAGCCGTGAACTACCGCACTGTACTGTGTCTGCTGCTAATATAGACTGGTTGATAAAGAGATAGTATACTACTAATATTATATATACTGGTGGTCAGGTCACTGGTCACTAGTCACACTGGCAGTGGCACTCCTGCAGCAAAAGTGTGCACTGTTTAATTTTAATATAATATTATGTACTCCTGGCTCCTGCTATAACCTATAACTGGCACTGCAGTAGTGCTCCCCAGTCTCCCCCACAATTATAAGCTGTGTGAGCTGAGCAGTCAGACAGATATATAATATATATAGATGATGCAGCACACTGGCCTGAGCCTGAGCAGTGCACACAGATATGGTATGTGACTGACTGAGTCACTGTGTGTATCGCTTTTTTCAGGCAGAGAACGGATATATTAAATAAACTGCACTGTGTGTCTGGTGGTCACTCACTATATAATATATTATGTACTCCTGGCTCCTGCTATAACCTATAACTGGCACTGCAGTAGTGCTCCCCAGTCTCCCCCACAATTATAAGCTGTGTGAGCTGAGCAGTCAGACAGATATATATAATATTATATATAGATAATAGATGATGCAGCACACTGGCCTGAGCCTGAGCAGTGCACACAGATATGGTATGTGACTGAGTCACTGTGTGCTGTGTATCGCTTTTTTCAGGCAGAGAACGGATTATAAATAAAACTGGTGGTCACTATCAGCAAAACTCTGCACTGTACTGAGTACTCCTAATGCTCCCCAAAATTAGTAAATCAAGTGTCTCTCTAATCTATTCTAAACGGAGAGGACGCCAGCCACGTCCTCTCCCTATCAATCTCAATGCACGTGTGAAAATGGCGGCGACGCGCGGCTCCTTATATAGAATCCGAGTCTCGCGATAGAATCCGAGCCTCGCGAGAATCCGACAGCGTCATGATGACGTTCGGGCGCGCTCGGGTTAACCGAGCAAGGCGGGAAGATCCGAGTCGCTCGGACCCGTGAAAAAAAGCATGAAGTTCTGGCGGGTTCGGATTCAGAGAAACCGAACCCGCTCATCTCTAGTGTGCACTGGCTCCTCACTCTATGCCCCTCCTCCAGACCTCAGTTAGAATCTGTGCCCGGCCAGAGCTGGGTGCTCCTAGTGGGCTCTCCTGAGCTTGCTAGAAAAGAAAGTATTTGTTAGGTTTTTTATTTTCAGTGAGCTTCTGCTGGCAACAGACTCACTGCTACGTGAGACTGAGGGGAGAGAAGCAAACCTACCTGCTTGCAGCTAGCTTGTGCTTCTTAGGCTACTGGACACCATTAGCTCCAGAGGTTTCGAACACAGGGCCTGACCTCGATCGTCCGTTCCCGGACCCGCGCCGCCGTCCCCCTTGCAGAGCCAGAAGACAGAAGAGAAGCGATGAAATCGGCGGCAGAAGACTCCTGTCTTCATTAAGGTAGCGCACAGCACCGCAGCTGTGCGCAATTGCTCCCACAGCACACCACACACTCCGATCACTGTAGGGTTCAGGGCGCTGGGGGGGGGGGGGGGGTGCCCCGGGCAGCAATTATAATACCTTTTGGCACTTAAAATACACATAATACAGTCTGACAACTGTATATGTGTAAAATCCCCCGCCAATAAGTTACATAAAACGCGGGACAGAAGCCCGCCACTGAGGGGGCGGGGCCTTCTTCCTCAGCACACCAGCGCCGTTTTCCCTTCACAGCTCCGCTGGAAGCAGCTCCCCAGGCTCTCCCCTGCAGTATCCTGCTACAAGAAGGGTAAAATAGAGAGGGGGGGCACATAAATTTAGGCGCAAATAAGATATTTAAGCAGCTGTTGGGTAAATCACTTTTTATAGTGTAAATCCCTGTGTTATATAGCGCTGTGGTGTGTGCTGGCATACTCTCTCTCTGTCTCCCCAAAGGACTTTGTGGGGTCCTGTCCTCAGTCTGAGCATTCCCTGTGTGTGTGCAGTGTGTCGGTACGGCTGTGTCGACATGTTTGATTAGGGTTACGTGGAGGCGGAGCAGGGGCAGATAAGTGTGGTGTTGCCCCCGACGGGGCCGACACCTGATTGGATGGATATGTGGAAGGTCTTAACCGACAGTGTCAACTCCTTACATAAAAGGTTCGATGACACAGCAGCCTTGGGACAAACGGGGTCTCAGCCCGCGCCTGCCCAGGCCACTCAGAAGCCGTCAGGGGCTCATAAACGCCCGCTAGCTCAGATGGTAGACACAGATGTCGACACGGAGTCTGACTCCAGTGTAGATGAGGATGAGACAAAATGTACAGTCTACAAAGGCCATCCGATGCATGATTACTGCAATGAAAGATGTATTGCACATTTCTGACGTTAACCCCGTTACTGCCAAGAGGGGTATTATGTTTGGGGAGAAAAAGCAGCCAGTGACTTTTCCCCCATCTGATGAATTAAATTAATTGTGTGAAGAAGCGTGGAGTTCCCCTGATAAGAAACTAGTGATTTCTAAGAGGTTACTGATGGCGTACCCTTTCCCGCCAACGGACAGGTTACGTTTGGAAACATCCCCTAGGGTGGACAAGGCGCTCACATGCTTATCTAAAAGGGTGGCCCTGCCGTCTCAGGATACGGCCGCCCTAAAGGAGCCTGCGGATAGAAAGCAGGAAGCTATCCTGAAGTCTGTGTATACACACTCTGGTACTCTACTGAGACCTGCTATTGCTTCAGCCTGGATGTGTAGTGCTGCAGCAGCATGGACTGATACCCTGTCAGACAACATTGATTCCCTCGACAGGGATACTATTTTGCTAACCCTAGAACATATAAAAGACGTCGTCTTATATATGCGGGATGCCCAGAGGGACATTTGCCTGCTGGCATCTAGAATTAATGCAATGTCCATTTCTGCCAGGAGAGTATTATGGACTCGGCAGTGGACGGGGGATGCTGATTCTAAAAAACACATGGAGGTTTTACCTTATAAGGGTGAGGAATTGTTTGGGGACGGTCTCTCGGACCTCGTATCCACAGCAACAGCTGGGAAGTCGACTTTTTTACCTCAGGTTCACTGACAGCCTAAGAAAGCACCGTATTATCAAATGCAGTCCTTTCGGCCTCTTAAAGGCAAGCGGGTCAGAGGCGCATCCTTTCTGGCCAGAGGCAGGGGTAGAGGAAAGAAGCTGCACCAGGCAGCCAGTTCCCAGGAACAAAAATCCTCCCCTGCTTCCACTAAGTCCACCGCATGACATTGGGGCTCCACAGGCGGAGCCAGGTGCGGTGGGGGCGCGTCTCCGAAACTTCAGCAACCAGTGGGTTCGCTCACAGGTGGATCTCTGGGCTGTACATATTGTATCTCAGGGATACAAGCTGGAGTTCGAGGCGACTCCCCCTCGCCGTTACCTCAAATCAGCCTTGCCAGCTGCTCCCAGGGAAAGGGAGGTAGTACTGGCGGCAATTCACAAGCTGTACATCCAGCAGGTGATAATCAAGGTCCCCCTCCTTCAACAGGGACGGGGTTACTATTCCACAATGTTTGTGGTACCGAAACCAGACGGTTCGGTGAGACCCATTCTGAATTTAAAATCCCTGAACACTTATATAAAGAAATTCAAGTTCAAAATGGAATCGCTCAGAGCGGTTATTGCAAGCCTGGAAGAGGGGGATTTTATGGTGTCACTGGACATCAAGGATGCTTACTTGCATGTCCCCATTTACCCACCTCACCAGGAATACCTCAGGTTCGTGTTACAGGACTGTCATTACCAAATCCAGACGTTGCCGTTTGGTCTCTCCACGGCACCGAGAATATTTACCAAGGTAATGGCCGAAATGATGATACTCCTTCAGAAGAAGGGAGTTATAATTATCCCGTACTTGGACGATCTCCTCATAAAGGCGAGGTCCAGAGAGCAGTTGTTGGTCAGCGTAGCACTTTCTCAGGAAGTGTTGCAACAGCACGGCTGGATTCTGAATCTACCAAAGTCGCAGCTGGTTCCTACGACGCGTCTGCTTTTCCTGGGCATGATTCTGGACACAGAACAGAAGAAGGTGTTTCTCCCGGTGGAGAAGGCCCAGGAATTGTCATCTCTGGTCAGGGACCTCCTAAAACCAAAACAGGTGTCGGTGCATCTCTGCACGCGAGTCCTGGGAAAGATGGTGGCTTCATACGAAGCAATTCCCTTCGGCAGGTTCCATGCAAGGATCTTTCAGTGGGATCTGTTGGACAAGTGGTCCGGATCGCATCTTCAGATGCATCGGCTGATCACCCTGTCCCCGAGGGCCAGGGTGTCTCTGCTGTGGTGGCTGCAGAGTGCTCATCTTCTCGAGGGCCGAAGGTTCGGCATACAGGACTGGGTCCTGGTGACCACGGATGCAAGCCCCCGAGGATGGGGGGCAGTCACTCAGGGAAGAAACTTCCAAGGGCAGTGGTCAAGTCTGGCTGGAGACTTCACTACACATAAATATACTGGAACTAAGGGCCATTTACAACGCCCTGAGTCAAGCAGAGCCCCTGCTTCAAAACCAACCAGTGCTGATTCAGTCAGACAACATCACGGCGGTCGCCCATGTGAACCGCCAGGGCGGCACAAGAAGCAGGATGGCAATGGCAGAAGCCACAAGGATTCTTCGATGGGCGGAGAATCACGTGCTAGCACTGTCAGCAGTGTTCATTCCGGGAGTGGACAACTGGGAAGCAGACTTCCTCAGCAGACACGACCTCCACCCGGGAGAGTGGGGACTTCATCAAGAAGTCTTCACACAGATTACAAATCGGTGGGAAAGGCCACAGGTGGACATGATGGCGTCCCGCCTCAAAAAAAAGCTAAAAAGATATTGCGCCAGGTCAAGGGACCCTCAGGCGATAGCGGTGGACGCACTAGTGACACCGTGGGTGTACCAGTCGGTTTATGTGTTTGCTCCTCTTCCTCTCATACCCAAGGTACTGAGGATAGTAAGAAAGAGAGGAGTAAGAACTATACTCATCGTTCCGGATTGGCCAAGAAGAACTTGGTACCCAGAACTGCAAGAAATGATCTCAGAGGACCCATGGCCTCTGCCTCTCAGACAGGACCTGTTGCAACAGGGGCCCTGTATGTTTCAAGACTTACCGCGGCTGCATTTGATGGCATGGCGGTTGAACGCCGGATCCTAACGGAAAAGGGCATTCCGGATGAAGTGATTCCTACGCTGATAAAAGCTAGGAAGGATGTGACAGCCAAGCATTATCACCGTATATGGGCCCTCATTCCGAGTTGATCGGTCGCAAGGCGAATTTAGCAGAGTTACACACGCTAAGCCGCCGCCTACTGGGAGTGAATCTTAGCTTCTTAAAATTGCGACCGATGTATTCGCAATATTGCGATTACTAACTACTTAGCAGTTTCAGAGTAGCTCCAGACTTACTCTGCCTGTGCGATCAGTTCAGTGCTTGTCGTTCCTGGTTGACGTCACAAGCACACCCAGCGTTCGCCCAGGCACTCCCACCGTTTCCCCGGCCACTCCTGCGTTTTTTCCGGAAACGGTAGCGTTTTCAGCCACACGCCCCTGAAACGCCGTGTTTCCGCCCAGTAACACCCATTTCCTGTCAATCACATTACGATCGCCGGAGCGAAGAAAAAGCCGTGAGTAAAAATACTATCTTCATAGTAAAGTTACTTGGCGCAGTCGCAGTGCGAACATTGCGCATGCGTACTAAGCGGATTTTCACTGCGATGCGATGAAAAATACCGAGCGAACAACTCGGAATGAGGGCCATGGTGAAAATATGTTGCTTGGTGTGAGGCCAGGAAGGCCCCAACAGAGGAATTCCAGCTGGGTCGATTCCTGCAATTCCTACAGTCAGGTGTGACTATGGGCCTAAAATTAGGATCCATAAAGGTCCAGATTTCGGCCCTATCCATTTTCTTTCAAAAAGAACTGGCTTCACTGCCTGAGGTTCAGACGTTTGTAAAGGGAGTGCTGCATGTTCAGCCTCCTTTTGTGCCACCAGTGGCACCTTGGGACCTTAACGTTGTGTTGGATTTCCTGAAATCCCACTGGTTTGAGCCACTTAAGACCGTGGAGCTAAAATATCTCACGTGGAAAGTGGTCATGCTATTGGCCTTAGCTTCGGCTAGGCGGGTGTCAGAATTGGCGGCTTTGTCATGTAAAAGCCCCTATCTGATCTTCCATATGGACAGGGCAGAATTGAGGACTCGTCCCCAATTTCTCCCTAAGGTGGTGTCATCGTTTCATTTGAACCAACCTATTGTGGTGCCTGCTGCTACTAGGGACTTGGAGGATTCCAAGTTGCTGGACGTAGTCCGGGCTTTGAAAATTTATGTTTCCAGGACGGCTAGAGTCAGGAAAACTGACTCGCTATTTATCCTGCATGCACCCAACAAGCTGGGTGCTCCTGCTTCAAAACAAACTATTGCTCGCTGGATCTGTAGCACGATTCAGCTGGCACATTCTGCGGCTAGACTGCCACATCCTAAATCAGTAAAAGCCCATTCCACAAGGAAGGTGGGCTCTTCTTGGGCGGCTGCCCGAGGGATCTCGGCTTTACAGCTTTGCCGAGCTGCTACCTGGTCGGGTTCAAACACATTTGCTAAGTTCTACAAGTTTGATACCCTGGCTGAGGAGGACCTTGCGTTTGCTCATTCGGTGCTGCAGAGTCATCCGCACTCTCCCGCCCGTTTGGGAGCTTTGGTATAATCCCCATGGTCCTTACGGAGTTCCCAGCATCCACTAGGACGTCAGAGAAAATAAGAATTTACTCACCGGTAATTCTATTTCTCGTAGTCCGTAGTGGATGCTGGGCGCCCGTCCCAAGTGCGGACTCTCTGCAATACATGTATATAGTTATTGCTTAACTAAAGGGTTATTGTTATGAGCCATCCGTTAAATGAGGCTCAGTTGTTGTTCATACTGTTAACTGGGTATGGTTATCACAAGTTGTACAGTGTGATTGGTGTGGCTGGTATGAGTCTTACCCTGGATTCCAAATCCTTTCCTTGTTGTGTCAGCTCTTCCGGGCACAGTTTCCCTAACTGAGGTCTGGAGGAGGGGCATAGAGGGAGGAGCCAGTGCACACCAGATAGTACCTAATCTTTCTTTTAGAGTGCCCAGTCTCCTGCGGAGCCCGTCTATTCCCCATGGTCCTTACGGAGTTCCCAGCATCCACTACGGACTACGAGAAATAGAATTACCGGTGAGTAAATTCTTATTTTCATCCCTGCCCTTATTCAAATATGCGATAATCACTGCATTTTACCATAAGGAGAAGGGGCCTAATGACATGACTAGTTCAACCCTGCCCCGATCTCTGCCTATCTGCATCTTCTCTCTGAGCTTCTCCATGTAAGTATGGTTGGGGACACTGCTATAAGCAATATTATCAATTTGGGGTGCTATTGTGTGGCATATAATACATGCAGACAATGCTGTATGGCATTTTATGCATCTTCTTGCAGCATAGCACAAATTGGGATTTTCGTCACTCGGGGCAAGGCAGTGATTTGGTGCACCTTTCCGCCCCAAAAAAACAAACAACAAACAAACAAACAAACACACACACACACACACACACACACACACACACACACACACACACACACACACACACACACACACAGACACACACAAAAAAAACGTCAGACTAAAATAATCAGATTATCAAACATTTAGAAAAGAAGGGGGAATCTATTGGACAATAATCCCTTATGTAATCTTTATAAAAATGCTACACCTGGCGCTTCAGGAAGTCACAATCTACATGATAATAAAGTATAAAATATATGTTTTATTAAAAATCAAATCTAAAAATACAAATATTAGCACCGCAGGGTTAAATTTCCTTAATAATCCCTTATGGGCCTCAAATGCCCTATGCGTCACATGCCCCTCTAGCGGCACGTTCAACTACATCAGAGATTCTCAAACTCGGTCCTTGTTTTGCTGGTCTCCTCACAGAATCGCAAGTGAAATAATTAGCTCCACCTGTGGACCTTTTAAAATGTGTCAGTGAGTAATTAATACACCTGTGCACCTGCTGGGTTACCTGCAAAACATGCACTGTGTGGGCTCCCGAGGACCGAGTTTGAGAACCTCTGAACTACATGCTCCTCTGTGTGTCCCGATACATTGCACTATATCACTGCACTGTGGGGGTCATTCTGAGTTGATCACTCGCTAGCTATTTTTTGCAGCGCTGTGATCAGATAGTCGTCTCCTATGGGGGAATGTATTTTCCCTTTGCAAGTGTGCGAACGCTTGTGCAGCTGAGCGGTACAAAAAAGTTTTGTGCAGTTTCTGAGTAGCTCTGGATTTACTCAGCCCTATGCGATCACTTCAGCCTGTCCGGTCCCGGAATTGACGTCAGACACCCGCCCTGCAAACGCTTGGACACGCCTGCATTTTTCTAACCACTCCCTGAAAATGGTCAGTTGACATCCATAAACACCTCCTTCCTGTCAATCGTCTTGCGATCGACTGTGCGAGTGGATTCTTCGTTAAATCCATTGCCCAGCACCGATCCGCTTTGTACCCATACGACGCGCCTGCGCATTGCGGTGCATGTGCATGCGCAGTTTTGCCGAGTTTTGACCTGATTGCAGCGCTGCAAAAAATAGCTAGCGTGCGACCAGGTCTGAATGACCCCCTAAATCATAACACTTCATCACTGCACTACATTCCCCTATCCATTGCACTACATCACTATACTATATCCCCTACATGCTGAACTACATTACTACACTACATGCCCCTATACACTGCACTACACACCCTATATGCTACACTACATCACTACACTGCAGGCCTAATTCAGACCTGTTCGCTGTGCTGCAAATTGCACTGTCCTGCGATCAGATAGTGGCCGCCCAGTGGGAGTGAAAATTCGCCCTGTGCAAGTGTGCAAATGCATGTGTACGCTGTGCAAAAATTCTCCTCAGTCAGTGGACATCTGCAAACTGTTCGCATCACACTCACCATTGAATGTTTTCCCCATTCTGTGCAGTGTGTGCGTAGCTCAGTACTTCCTCCTCCAGTGCGATGAGAAGAGGCTGATCAGGGCCAGAGCTGACGTCACACACCCTCCCTGAAAACGTGTGGGAACGCTTGCGTTTTTCCGGACACTCCCAGAAAACTGTCAGTTACCACCCATAAAACGGCCTCTTCCTGTCAACCACCTTGCGAACGCCCGTGCGATCGAAATTTTCACACCATCTTGTCGCTGCAATCCATCGTGCATGCACAGTGCTTACGCATGCGCTGTAATTCGATAATTGCCCGCTGTGCAAAAACGCACAGCAGTGATCTGGTCTGAATCGGGACCTACATATTTTTATTAGTTTAGTTTCTAAGAATAAGATTTTCTTTCCCAGAACCAGTGGTGTCCAAATAAAAAAGTATGGACACCACTGACCTATTGTATGAAAGGCTTTCTAATGCCACTAGACAGCCAGGGGCTGATGCAGAATTGTTATCAAAATGGGCATATGTTACTCTAAAAAAAACAAAAAACAAAGGGCCTAATTCAGTAAGGATAGCAAACTCTGCTAATTAGCAGAATTTGCAATCCTTTTGCTGGCATGCTGGGTACTGTCCATCACAGGCTGACCGCCGTCTCCCCCCTTCAACAAGCAGTAATTGTGAACGCATCGCAATTTCTGCTTGTTAACAGAAATAGATGACGCCTCCTGCCGACGCAGCTTAGCTGCTCCCGCAGGAGGCCCACTGCCATCTTCCCAATCGCGGCGACTGCGTGGTACATCATGCAGCACTGCTATCACACCCCTGACACGGCCCCGTTCGCGCTGCACCACCCCCGCAATGCTCCATCTCCGCCCCATTCTGAAGGTGCAGGAAGCTGCTCTGGCTCCGCGGCACACCTTGCAACTGGTCGCGGCACACTAGTGTGCCACGGCACACTGGTTGAAAAAGCCTGCCCTAGAGGATACTGGAGTCCATTTAATACCATGGGATATAGACAGGTCCACTAGGAGCCATGGGCACTTTAAGAATTTGATAGTGTGGGCTGGCTCCTCCCTCTATGCCCCTCCTGCCAGACTCAGTTTAGAAAATGTGCCCGGAGGAGCCAGTCACGCTGAAGGAAGCTCCTGAATAGTGTTCTGCATTTATTTTCTCTGTTTGTTATTTTCAGGCAGGGCTGGTTGGCACCAGCCTGCCTGCTTCATGGGACTTAGGGGAGGAACGGCCCAAACTCTAGAAGGGTTAATGGTCCTGTTCCCCGCTGACAGGACACTGAGCTCCTGAGGGAACTATTCGCAAGCCCCACCACGGCCAGCGTACATTCCCGCAGCACGCCGCCACCCCTAACAGAGCCAGAAGAATGAAAAGTGGTGAGTACTGAGCCGGCTAGCGGGGCGCCGGCCTTTATGGCGGCATGAGGGTACGCAGACACAGTACATGACAGCGTCTCAGTACACTGTACACAGTACCCAAACTGGAAAACACAGCCTTAAAACGGTTCTGCTCCATTTTAAGCACACAAATTACCTCAGCCAATATAAAAAAAAAAGCAGGAAGACCGCACGCCATTGAAGGAGCGGGGCTTCACTATGAGAGGATCCACCAGCTCACCAGCGCCGTTTTCCCTCTGCAGTGGACACAGACACTGACTGACAGGGACGCGCAGCTCCTCCGGTGTGACTCCAAATTACCTCAGAGGTACCAGGAGGTCATAGCAGGGGAGGAGCGACTATTAGTGTACTAAGTCCCCTATCAGGGTACTTAGTCTGCGACCCGGCTAAGCTTGGTATTAGCAACAAGGGCGCGGTGGGGGCTGGCTCCAAACAACTCTGTGTCTCCCTGAAGGGCTCTTTGTGGGTTACTTGTGCTTAACCTTTTCCTGTGTGTGTGCTGTCACATTTACATTATGTCAGGAAAGGAGTGTTTTTCTTGTACAGCGGAGTGTTTCTCTTCACCAGGGGGCTCACTACTGGGTACTCAGAGTTCACAGAATAGCGGGGCTGAACCGGAGTGGGTTAATTCTCTTAAAGGAATGATCTCCACTCTTTCTACAAAATTGTCCAGCAAAGAAAAAGACGCAATACTTAAAACAGACTGTGGATGAGTTTATGAACAGAGACTCAGTCCCCAAAACAGCGTCTCAATATCCTCCCATTTGTCTGCAAAAGCGATCTCTGGCCCATATCCTGCAATCTGACTCTGACACTGATGGGTCAGACTTGGGGGGAGGGTGAGGTGGACTTGGAAGGGGGGATGCGGCTCTTTCACAGGGAATAGAGGCTCTTATAGAGGCTATCAGAGATGTTCTGCATATTCCTGATAAGGTAAACTGACAAAAAAAGGAGAGCGACCTGGCACCGGTATAAATTGTAATAAAGTAAGAGAAACCAAAAATTGGACAATTGTTGGAAAGGAAAAACCTTTCAATTGTAAATCCTATTGGTGGTGCGCTCAGAGCTAGAAAGTACATGTACTTGAAAACTGGAGAGAAAGAAAGCTCTTGTGTGGGCGCACTCTTAGGAGAAGAAAGAAAAGATATTCTTCAGATACGAATCGGAAAGATATTTAAAACATATATTTATTTGACAATTAATTAAAAGGTTAATAGTATCCCACTGAGATCAAGATTTTTTTGTTTTTTAATAGTTATATCAAAAGAGAAAAATATGCGAAAAAATAAGTAATGTTCTGGTCTGAATAGTCACATAAGACAGATTAGAAAGGTTGCAGACACCTGATAGTCTGACAACCGTTTCTCCTGACCAGCACAGAAATTCTGTGTTAATAAGACCAAGCAGGAAGATCCAAATTGCTGTCTTTGAAAACCCACTGAGAGGGTCAATACTGGACAGATAATTTCCAGTTATTCCTGATAAGGTGTCAGAGGAGTGTGAGGAATCTTGTTTTAATGTAAAAAAGAAGTCCTCAGTCACTTTTCCTGTGTCAAAGGAATTTAATGCCCTGTTTGAAGAAACCGTGGGTTAATCCTGATAAGACATTTCAGCTCCTTAAAAGGTTACTCTCATCTTTTCCCTTTCCTCTGGAGGATAGGAAAAAATGGGAAAATCCACCGATAGTGGACGTATCAGTCTCTAGGCTGTCACGAAAAAATTGTATTGCCTGTTCCTAGTGCAGCCTCCCTAAAAGACACGGCTGATCGTAAAATTGAGATTACACTCAAATCATTGTACACAGCTGCTGGGGTGGCCTAGAGACCCACTATTGCATGTGCGTGGATCACAAAAGCCATTGCAAAATGGTCAGGTAACCTAATTGAAGGGTTTGATTCCTTGTCTAGGGGGGATGTTGTTTTACTCCTGCAGCATATATAGGACTCTGTGAACTTTATGGTGGAAGCCATAAAAGAGATAGGCTTGCTTAACGCACGCACGCACCACCGCTATGGCAGTGTCGGCACGCAGGGGCTTGTGGCTGCGCCAGTAGACTGCTGATGCGGACTCTAGGAAAGGCATGGAAGGCCTACCATCCACAGGAGAGGCCTTGTTTGGAGATGAACTAGACAAATGGATCTCTACAGCTATTGCGGTTAAGTCTACGTATCTTCCTTTGGCAGCCCCCCCAACCAAGAAGACTTATTCAGCTTCTAAGTTACAGTCCTTTCAGACGGCCAAGTTCAAGGGCATATCCAGAGGTGCTTCTACGTCCTCCAGGGGCACAAGAGGTAAACCACGCAAACCAGCAACTGCAGGTGCTCAGGAACAGAGCTAAGGCTCTGCTTCCTCAAAGACTTAAGCATGATAATGGACCGCAATGCCTGGAAGGCTGTCAGGTGGGAGCCCGCCTACAATTCTTCAGTCAGATCTGGTTACTTTCTTGTCAGGATCCCTGGGTCATAGATCTTATTTCCCAGGGCTACAGACTGGAGTTCCAAAAGCAAGTATTACTTTACAGCATGCCATCCAAAAACTGGTACAGACTCAGGTCATTGTTCCAGTTCCACCTCATCTGCTCAACAAGGGGTACTATTCCAACTTGTTTGTAGTACCGAACCCGGATGGTTCGGTAAGACCGATTCTGAACCTCAAGTCTTTGAAAACGTACTTACGAGTGTTTTAAATTCAAGATGGAGTGTCTGAGAGCGGTAATCTCAGGTTTGGAGGAGGAGGAATTCCTAGTGTCTCTGGATATCAAGGATGCGTACCTTCACATTCCGATCTGTCCGCCTCATGAGGCTTATCTACGGTTTGCATTGCAGGACTGTCACTACTAGTTCCAGGCTCTGCCATTTGGTCTCTCCACGGCACCGAGGGTGTTCACTAAAGTGATGGCAGAGATGATGTGAGAGAACATAGTTCCGTACCTGGACAATCTACTGATAAAATACACTGTCCAGGGAATGGTTGCTGAAAAGGATTTGTCTGTCAACCAAACTCCTCCAGGATCACGGGAGGATTCTGAACCTTTCAAATTCTCACCTAGAGCCAACAAGGAGGCTCTCATTCCTGGGAATGATACTTGACACAGAGTCGCAGAAAGTGTTCCTTCTGTTGGAGAAGGCATTGGTAATCTAGTCGATGGTTCGTGATGTCCTTAACCCGGGTGTCGGTGCATCTGTGCATTCGCCTTCTGGGGAAAATGGTGGCCTCTTACGAGGCTCTTCAATACAGAAGATTTC
This sequence comes from Pseudophryne corroboree, assembly GCF_028390025.1. Taxonomy (NCBI): domain Eukaryota; kingdom Metazoa; phylum Chordata; class Amphibia; order Anura; family Myobatrachidae; genus Pseudophryne; species Pseudophryne corroboree. The sequence continues at coordinate 703,717,901 of NC_086445.1, forward strand.
ATGCACGACCCTTCCAGCTCGATCTGTTGGACAAATGGTCCAGATCACATCTTCATATGCACCAGAGGATCCGTCTGTTGCCAAAAGCCAGGTACTCCCTTCTGTGGTATCTACAGGCTTCTCACCTCGTTGAGGGTCATATGTTCAGAATTCAGAACTGGATTCTGTTAACCACAGACACAAGCCTCAGAGGTTAGGGAGCAGTCACTCAGGGGGTGCAGTTTCAAGGAAGATGGTCAAGTCAGGAAGTTGTCCTTCCAATCAACATTCTGGAACTCAGGGCCATATACAACGCACTTCTGCAGGCGTCACGTCTTCTTCAAGATCGGGCCATTCAGGTCGAGAGACCCACAGGCAGTGGCGGTGGACGCCTTGACGACTCCATGGGTCTATCAGATGGTGTACGTGTTTCCTCCACTTCCTCTGATCTCAAGAATTCTAAAAAGAATAAAAAGGAAAAGGGTTCAAGCAATATTCATTGCTCTGGACTGGTAAGCAATATTTATTGCTCTGGACTGGCCAAGAAGGGCCTGGTACGCGGACCTTCTGGAGATGCTCCTTGAAGATCCGTGGCCTCTACCTCTTCGCGAGGATCTTCTGCAACAGGGCCCGTTCGTTATTCAGGACTTACCGCGGCTACGTTTGACTGCATGGAAGTTGAATGGCTGATTCTAGCCAGGAGAGGGATCCCTCACAAGATTATCCCAACTATGATCCAAGCCAGGAAGTGGGTAACGTCTAAGCATTACCATTGTATTTGGAAGAAATACGTCTCTTGGTGTGAGAGCAGAAATTAATCTGTGGAGGAATTTCATCTGGGATGTTTCCTGCTTTTTCTGCAGGCAGGCGTGGATGTGGGCCTGCGTCTGGGTTCCATAAAAGTCCAGATTTCGGCCTTGTCCACTTTCTCTCCCTGAGGTCCAGACGTTCTTGAAAGGTGTTCTGCACATCCAACCTCCCTTTGTGTCTCCCACATCACCTTGGGATCTCAATGTGGTGCTGCAGTTCCTCCAATTGGACTGGTTTGAACCGTTACAAGAGGTAGACGTAAAATATCTTACGTGGAAGACCGTCACCATCATACTGTTGTCCTTGGCTTCAGCAAGAGGTGTATCAGAGCTGGGGGCTTTGTCTCACAAAAGTCCCTATTTAATTTTCCATGAGGACAGAGCTGAACTCAGAACTTGTCAGCAATTTCTTCCTAAAGTGGTGTCCGCGTTTCATATCAACCAACCTATTGTGGTTCCGATTGTCACCGACACCTCTGCTACTTCAAAGTCTTTGGATGATGTGAGGGCTATGAAGGTGTATGTAAAGCGAACAGCTCGTCACTGAAAATCTGACTCGCTGTTTATTCTTTATGATCCTAATAAAATTCGGTGTCATTCTTCAAAGCAGTCCATTGCACGCTGGATCAGGCTTACTGTTCAGCATGCTTATTCCACGACAGGTTTGCTGTGTCCAAAATCTGTACAGGCCCACTCTACTAGGTCGGTGGATTCTTCCTGGGCGGGTGCCTGGGATGTCTCGGTTTTACAGGTCTGCCGAGCAGCTAGTTGCTCAGGTTCTAACACGTTTGCTAAGTTCTACAAGTTCGATACTTTGGCCTCTGAGGACCTTAAGTTTGGTCAGTCAGTTCTGCGCGAAACTCAGCACTCTCCCACCCAGTTTGGGAGTTTTGGTACTAAATGGACCCCAGTATCCTCTAGGACGTAAGAGAAAATAGGATTTGAATTACCTACCGGTAAATCCTTTTCTCGCAGCCTGTAGAGGATACTGGGTGCCCCCCCGGTGCTTCATTCTTCCTGCACTGTTACTTGGTTAAGTAATGTTGGTTCAGCCGTTGCTGTTCCTGTTTCAAGTTTGGTTAGCTTGGCTTTCTTCTTGTTGTGTGTGCTGGTTCAGAATCTCACCACTATCCTTATCTATCCTTCTCTCAAAGTATATCCGTCTCCTCGGGCACAGTTTCCTAGACTGAGTCTGGTAGGAGGGGCATAGAGGGAGGAGCCAGCCCACACTATCATATTCTTAAAGTGCCCATGGCTCCTAGTGGACCTGTCTATACCCCATGGTACTAAATGGACCCCAGTGTCCTCTACCGACTACGAGAAAAGGATTTACTGGTAGGTAATTAAAATCCTTTTATTATTATCCTTTATTTATAATGCGCCACAAGGGTTCCGCAGCGCCCAATTACAGAGTACATATGCACATAATCAAAACAGGAAAACAGTGACTTACAGTTGAAGACAATATAGGACAAGAACAGGGTAACTAAGCATAACTATACCAGAAGACGACATAGAAATAAGTTTCAAGGTGGCCAAAAAACTGCAGGATTTGGGCAGTTGAGTATTATTAAAGTAACAAAAGGATAAGCACATAAGGGAAGAGGGCCCTAATCGTGAGAGCTTGCATTCTAAAGGGGAGGGGCAGACAGACAGGGGTGACACATATGGGGTAGACCGAGCATGGGACAGAGGATTAGGATGAGATTTTGCTGGGTTTGGTAAAGAAGTGGGTCTTAAGAGCCCGTTTGAAGTTCTGTAGGGAGGTGGAGAGTCTGAGGGGGAAAGGTAAAGAATTCCAGAGAAAGGGAGCAGCCCGTGAAAAATCTTGGAGATAGGAGTGGGAAGAAATAATCAGAAGACAGGAGAGTCGGCGTACATTAGCAGAGCGAAGAGGATGGGTGGGAGAATAAAGGGAGATAAGGTCAGAGATGTAAATAGGAGAGGAGTGGGTGAGTGCTTTGTAAGTGGGTGTGAGAAGTTTGAATTGGATTCTGAAAGGGAGGAGAAGCCAGTGAGGGCTTGAAGGAGAGGGTAGGTGGATGTAGTGCGTTTGGTGAGGAAGATGAGCCGGGCTGCAGCATTTAGAATAGATTGGAGTGGAGAGAGGTAATTGTCAGGGAGGCCAGTTAGGAGGAGATTAAAGTAATCCAGTCTGGAAATAATCAGGATGCCTTGGTGGCATCCTGGGTGAGAAAGGGTCTGATCCTGGAAATGTTTTTGAGATTAAAATGACAGGTTTGTGAGAGGTGCTGAATGTGTGGTTTGAAGGAGAAGGAGGAGTCAAGGATTACGCCAAGACAGCGTACTTGGGGACTAGAGATAATCGTGCCATCAATGGATAATGAGATTGTGGGAGGTGAGGTTGTGCGGGAGGGTGGTAGATGATCAGCACAGGATTAGACATGTTGAGTTTAGGAAAGCGCTGGGACATCCAGGAAGAGATAGCAGAGAGACAGTTGGAGGTATGAGTGAGGAGAGTCGGGGAGAGATCAGTGAAGGAAAGATCGATTTGAGTGTCATCAGCGTAGAGGTGATATAGAAAGTTAAAAGAACAAATGAGTTCACCTAAAGAGGACATATAGAGAGAGAAAAGGAGAGGGCCAAGAACAGAGCCTTGGGGGACACCAACAGTTAGTGGAAGTGGGGGGGAGGTAGTATCATGAGAGGAGACAGAAAAGGAACGATCAAAGAACTAGGAGGACAGCCAGGAGAGGGCAGTATCACGCAGACCAAGAGAGTGAAGGATTTGCAGAAGGAGAGGGTAGTCCACAATGTCAAAAGCAGCAGAGAGGTCAAGAAGAATAAGCAGAGAGTAGTGGCCCTTAGATTTGGCTGCATGGAGGTCATTGCAGAGTTTTGTGAGGGCAGTTTCAGTGGGGTGGAGAGAATGGAAACCAGACTGGAATGGGTCAAGCATTGAATGGGAGGAAAGAATGGCAATGAGGCAATTACTTTATATGTATGTGTTTCTGCAGGTATGCATGAGCCGCATTTATGGAAACATACCTTTACTGGGTCTATGTTAGTATGCCCATTCTTACCCCACTTCTCCAGGTGCAGTAGGGTGTCAGTTGTCTGTAGGTTAGCAAACCTGCATTTGTGCATTCACCTCCTGAGCACGCGCACAGTAAATTCACTCAAAGTACTCCAATACACCAAAGTATCAACTTGCATGACCGCTCACTTATTTCTCTCTCTTCCTTTTGAGTGTATGTTTATGAAATGGGCTTCATCTGTGTTGTGTGGTCTGTTATGTTAAACTTCTATAACTGTTATAATGGTCTGTTATATACCCAGGACTGCAGAATATGTTCATGCTTTAGAAATGTAAGCCTTGTTATAGTTCTTTCAGTTGGGGTATTAATTATAGAATAATTTATGCCTTACCTAGGCTATGAATACCGTGGTTATATAGGAATTTGCTTGGGTAAACCCCTAGATGTAATACATTTTTAGTTAGAGATTAATTATTCTGATATCAATGCTATAATAAATGTAATTCATATTTAACATCAACATCTTTTATTTTATTACAGGTGTCTCCGTCTTCTTCCCTACTAGATCTCCAATGTGGACAGAGGAATAAATTCAAGGTAAGTACACAGAATTACAACTAGGATGGCCAATCCCGGGATCGGGATCCTGGGATTTAGGCCAAAAATCGTCCGTGATTCAATCCCGGGATTTGAAGCTCCAATCCCGGGGATTGCGGGATCAGGCGGCCCTTTAATGTCGAGCAGGGTTGAGTGTCCTCGGGATGCTCAGCTCTGCTCGGCTCCCTCCTCCCGGCTCCCCCTGTGCAGCGTGACCTCTGACTCTGAGGTAACGCTGCGCAGTCACCAGCCCATCACTTGCCGACTCCTCCTGCAGTCACCAGCCCGTCACCTGCCGCCGAGTCTGAATTAAGTTTCCCACCCTCCCGCTCCTGCAGTTTGGTGATTTATGTCTGCGGGGAGGGGCGGGGTGTGGGGGACGGGCGGACACACAGTAAAAAAGCCAATCCCAGGTATCCTGGGAATCCCGGGATGACCATTTTTCAATCTCGATACCCGGGATTGAAAAAATGGCCCGGGATTGGCCACCCTAATTACAACAGTGAACAGTTACATCAGAAAAATTTGCTTAATATAATTATAGATAACAAGTTAATTATCACTGGTAAATGGGGGTCATTAAGTGTTGATCGCTCACTGACGTTTTTCGCAGGTCAGTGATAAATTAAAAAAATAGCAAATCTACGCATGCGTATGTGCCGCAATATGCACGCGCGACGTACGGGTACATTGAGCATCGCGGTTTTGCACAAGTTCTAGCAACGCTTTCAGTCGCACTGGCGGTCGCAAGAAGATTGACAGAAAGTGGGAGTTTCTGGGTGTCAAGTGACCGTTTTCTAGGAGTGTTCAGAAAAACGCAGGCGTGGCCTGGCGTGTGCTGGGCGGGTATCTGACATCTTTACAGTGTCACTCGTCGCAGCAATCATCGCACAGGATAAGTAACTACAGGGCTGGTCTTGTTTTGCACAAAATGTGTTTGCAGGCGCACTGCTGCACAGGCGTTCGCACTCATGCAAAGCGAAAATACACTCCCCCGTGGGCGGCGACTATGTGTTTGCACGGCTGCTAAAAACTGCTAGCGAACAATTCGGAATGACCCCCTATGTCCCCCCCTATGTCCTATAGGTATGTCGTAACTCTATATGCATTTATACAGTATATATTTATGTCCCAATAATAAGAGCTCTGTTTAGATCCAGGTAACCGATAAGTTAACATTCCTGTGTTTTATACTGAATGCATTTTACAGCTGAGGTAGTATATTAAATGTTTCAGATCTCCAGCTGGCTGCTCAGTGCTACAAATATAGCCACTTTCCAATAACTGTATCCTTCAAGGTAATATACTTTCAGACTTGTATCCAGCTGATTTTCATTTGTCCATACAAAGTCCTAGGCTTCGGGGATATTGCTATCATCTCCTCTAGGGGTGTGGTATTGAAAGTCGACAGTAACTAGGTCGACAATGTCTAGGTCGACCACTATTGGTCGACAGTAACTAGGTCGACAGGGTGTCTAGGTCGACAGGGTATTTAGGTTGACATGTTCTTGGTCGACAGGTCAAAAGGTCGACATGAGTTTTTAATGTTATTTTGGTGTCGTTTTCTTCGTAGAGTGACCGGGAACCCCAATTAGTGCACCGCGTCCCCTCGCATGGCTCGCTTCGCTCGCCATGCTTCGGGCATGGTGCCTTCGCTCCGCTACCGCTTCGCTCGGCACAGATTACCGTTCCAATCGTGGTCCACGTGGATCGTTAAGTATGAAAAGGTTCAAAAAAAGAAAAAAATTGTGAAAAACTCATGTCGACCTTTTGACCTGTCGACCTAGAACATGTCGACCTAAAGACCCTGTCGACCTAGACACCCTGTCGACCTAGTTACTGTCGACCAATATTCATTAAAGTGTATAATATTACTGAATCTAGTAACTGTTCCTTTCTTCACTTCCTCTTTCTAGAAAAGGAAGTTGACTCAAAGTTGTGCTATGACTTTCTCTTTGTGTATTAACAGTTATCCTGTATTACACTGATAATCCTGTATAGAATAAAAGTGCCAACTGAGTTGAGTGGCTATATTATCAGTTATACTGCCTTGATACTGCGGTCATATAACAGTACTGACTGGCAATGTGTAACAGTAACTGCTCCTGCAAGTCACCAAGTGATTACTTCCAGAAAGTGAAGTCCATGGGCACAGCTTTCTCACTGACCAGGGCTATACAATAGAAATTATACGGGGAAGAGGAGGGGGGAGGGGGGAGGGCTGATTGCGCACCCTAACTTCATGTAATGAGAGGTGCCACCTTTCTGAAGCTTATAGTGCCACACACAAAGGGAAATGTTAGATTCAGGTGAACTATTCAAACAGTACTCATTTTAATTATAATAATTTTTGCAATAATTAGAGGTTTCTAGCATAATCATGGCCAATGTTATGGGAAGCTTGTTACTGAAAACGTAGTCATAGAAACATAGAATTTGACGCAGATAAGAACCACTTGGCTTATCTAGTCTGTCCCCTTTTTTTTTTACCATATTCACAGCTAGCTTTTTTGCAGTAAGCGGAGCAGGGAGGGAGAGAAGTTACTCTTAGAGTAGGCACACTAGGGAACGCCTGATCAGCAGTAATGGACACATTTTTTACTCTGTCTTGTGGCCTTGAGGCACTATCACTTTTCCTGTCCAGGGCTTGTGACACCTGAGGACAGGTGTCTCATGCTGGCTCACATAGGGGCAGATGTAATGAGCCTGGAGAAGTGATAAAGCAGTGATAAAGAGGTGATAAGTGGAAGGGGACGCACCAGCCAATCAGCTCCTAACTGTCATTTTTCAAACTCGTAATGATTGGCTGGTGCATTATCCTCTTTCACTTATCGCTTCTTTATCACTGCTTTATCACTTCTCCAGGCTTACTACATCTGCCCCATAGTACTGTGCATTAAACTGGATGCTTACAGGTCAATGTACATACATTTTACATTCCACATTAGATAATAATTTTTTTAGACTTTTACACAAGGTTTACCTCATTAAATAGTTATCTAATTAAACGGTTATATACCCTATATATATATTTATACATAAATGGTATTTCACACGGGGGATTTATTGAAAATATTACATAAATAATAGTAATATTTATCTACAACATTAGTGTATCACTCTTAGCACATATATGTAAACACAAGTAAATGGGTCCCTCCACAGAATCCCTCCACAGAATTCCGCATTGGTTGAGAACATTCTCAATACCTGTCACGCCTGAGGGTTGGGTTTGGCTTGGGCAGGCATCTGTGGGTGGAGCTGGCACAGAAATAGTGTGAAATAGTGTGAATGAAGTGAGGAGGCTTTAACCTGGTATAGTGTATGGAGTGTGGAACATGTACATAGAAGAATCGTTGGTGTTCTAACAGTGATAAGCCTGAAGGCAGATATGACATTAGCAATACTTTATTAAATGAGTAAAGTCTGTGGATCACTGCAGATTCTGAATGAAGAAGAGATGATACCAGGGGGCAGATGTATTAAGCCTGGTGAAGTGATAAAGTGGAAGGTGATAACGCACCAGCCAATCAGCTCCTAACTTCCGTGTTACAGGCTGGGTTTGAAAAATGACAGTTAGGAGCTGACTGGCTGGTGCTTTATCACCTTCCACTTTATCACTTCTCCAGGCTTAATACATCTGCCCCCAGATTAGCAACTGAAATGGAACCAGAATGGTGACCTGAATGGAACCGGACTGAATGGAACCGGAATTGTGACTGGAATGGAACTAGAATGGTGACCGGAATGCTGACCGGGCTGGATTTGGAGTCTTGACACTAGAGAGTCCTTGAGATATAATGCAGAGTACTTAGTATTCACAAGACTGAAACTGGATGAGATCAAAGTCACTGGACCATAGGAGCTCAACACAGAGCTGTTGTTTCCTGAGACAAGATTGTTATATTGGCGAATTGTTATTCACAGGAAGTCCTCTTTATAGCACAGTATAAATAGATTGGATGCTGCGATCAGCTGATGAAAGGAGCTACTGGATTGGTTACTGGCAGGTCAGTTGACAAAAAAACAAGATGGCAGCGCCCAAATCCAGTTTTGGAGGGAACTTCAGCTTAGGCCCAAACACCAGTTAGTGGATACTATACAGGATCAATGCCGAGACAGCGGACAGCAAGCGCTGTGTAGCACTATTCACAGAGACAGCAGTTGCTACTGGATACTTCATGTGGGATCAGCGACAGCGGACCTCTGCTTTAGCCGAGAGCGATGTATGGAAACAGCGGGCACGGACCACTGCATCAGACAGGACAGACTTCGCACCAGTAAGAAACAAGTTTTATAGGGGGGTACACACAAAGAGATCCGTGCTTAAATTCGAAGCAATCTGATTAGATTGTTAGAAATTAAGCACGGATCTCTCCGTGTGTACGGTGCTGGCGACAGCGATGCACGGTCCCAAATCTACTGAGATCGCTCATTTCATTGCTGGGTGAAATGAGCAGCCCCCCCTCTCGCTCATCACACATCGCGCTGAGTGCTGAGCGGGGGGAGAGATGTGCGCTGAGTGGTCTGTGCTTGATCGCTCAGCACACATATCCCCCGTGTGTACAGGGCTTGAAACCCTAGAGTGTGACAATACCTCGTTAAATTGTCATTGTGGTGGGGTTTATTTTTTTATTAGCATTATTTATTCCAAGCTTGTGGTTTTTGTTGTTTTATTTCATCCTTTTATGCAGAGTGCAGACAATGGGAGAACAGCCCATTAGACAATGAATTTGTCCATTCACTATAGTACTGTTTTATGCATTACATAAAGCACTGAGGGAACAATATTTTTTTAATGCTCCTCATTAAAGTTCATGATAAAACTACAGAATTCCACCTAAGGACATAATGATTACATATACTAGGATGCCAGATACAAATGGATTTTTAAAAACTCCTATAGATTGTAAGCTTGTGAGCAGGGCCCTTTTACCACTTTGGGGTATATTCAATTAAAGTCGGATCCATTCCGACAGGCATTTGTCGGAATGGATCCGACAAGGGCTATTCAATGAACGTCCAAATCCGATTTGGCCGTTCCTGACCATCTCAATCCAACTTTAAAAAAAGTCGTATTGAGATGAGGGAGCTGAGAGGAGGAGACGGGGGAGAGCAGCAGGGAGACGGAGGAGAGCAGCGGCTACAGCAGCTTTGCAGGAGGATGGGGCACCGCCGCCAGATCTCACGACAGCGTCCACCCAGCTCCAGCAAGCGAGATGGTCGGAAATGGGCTCAAAACCTGTCGGATTTGTCCCCGTTTCCGACAGAAGCACGCGGATTGGCAGCTATTCCGGCGATCCACGTGCTTTCCGACAAGTCGGAATTCCCGACTTGTCGGAATGATTCTGGGGTGTATTGAATAGGTCGGAACCCTTTCCGTCCTAAAAAAGTCGAAAACTGCTGTCTTTCCGACAGACGGCAGCTTTCAGCTGCAATTGAATATACCCTTTTGTCTGTCTGTTATTACCCAATCTTTTTTATTATTGTTTTGTTCATAGATGTACATATGTATCCCACTACATTGTTGCTGCGTATATCAGCATTCTGTAGTGGGGCAGTGATACGCACAGGTCATGGTATTCTGCTGCGTATGCATATCTAGTCAGCTCCAATTAGAATGAATGGGCGGTGGGAGCATGCATACAAACACGACTGACAATTCCCATTCAAAAGCCGGCATAGCGTGCTATATACCCCACTGTGCCAGGAATCGCGTACACAACACAGCAAGGTTGTTAAAGGCACATCTGTAAAGTACAATGGACTATGCTGGTACTATACAAGTAAATATTAATAAATAATACTAATAGGCTGTATTAACTACTTGCTACAGGTTGAGTATCCCTTATCCAAAATGCTTGGGACCAGAGGTATTTTGGATATGGGATTTTTCCGTATTTTGGAATAACTGCATACCATAATGAGATATCATGGCGATGGGACCTAAATCTAAGCACAGAATGCATTTATGTTTCATATACACCTTATACACACAGCCTGAAGGTAATTTTAGCCAATGTTTTTATAACTTTGTGCATTAAACAAAGTGTGTGTACATTCACACAATTCATTTATGTTTCATATACACCTTATACACACAGCCTGAAGGTCATTTAATACAATATTTTTAATAACTTTGTGTATTAAACAAAGTTTGTGTACATTGAGCCATCAAAAAACAAAGGTTTCACTATCTCACTCTTACTCAAAACAGTCCGTATTTCGGAATATATGGATATGGGATACTCAACCTGTATAAATAGTGTCATATACATAGCTATATCTAACCAATTTTTAAAATATGGTAATTATTGCATTTTTATTGCTACTATTACTTAAAAAGCCAGCCATACCTTCAAACTAAAAATATATATTTTACCTGTTTTTAATATAAGAAACTTTAAATAAAATAAGTAAATAAGGGATGTCATTAAATGATGTCTACCTCATAAACTGAATCTTTGAGAAGTAAACCATGGGTCATCGCACATTGCACATGTTCTTTATTACCTTATAGTTTCCTAGAGCTTTAATAACAAAGTATTACCTTTCCCCTCTTTTACAGAAAGCTGAAGCACCTCTCACATCTTTAAGATAGGGGTCTAAATGTAATAGCCTCCGAGTTGCCGTAGGTGCTGGATTTTTTGCAAGTCTGCCTGTTTTGTATAAATCAGCCATCATTTGCAAGGCAAAAATGGGTAGACTCGCAAACAGGGTTGGACTGGCCCACAAGGGTACAGGGGAAACAACCGGTGGGCCCCACTGCCTGGTGTGTGCATGTGTGTGTGTGCGTGCGTGTCCCACCTCCTCCTCCTCTAGGGATCCGGTTCTAGACTCTGCAGAAATTATACATTATACATATGTTACCTTATAGTGCACAGAACAATGGTGTATTTTTTATAGTGCATTGCTGTTAGTAATCTGGTGCATTATCATGCATACACTCAGTGCCGTAACTAGGTGTGGGCCATTGGTGCCTTGCTCACAGCACAAATGCACTGTGGGTGCACCATCTGCCAGCACACCCGCACGGCCGCTCATCACCAGTGACCATCACCCGCTGCTTCACCGCTGACCTGTATGTGGTGTGCACTCACCCCTCTGCTATTGAGCGCCTAGTGCAGCCACTATACAAGTTGCAGGATACTGAAGTGTCAATCACCGCCGCCTCCCGCCCGCCTCTGCCCTGTATTTAGTGTGCACTGGGCGTTACCCTGCCTACCCCGTCACTGTCCGGCCGCTCAGCTCCTGGCACTGCTGACAAGAGTGAGCAGGGCTATGTGCAGCGCAGGAGTCAGTGCGGCCTGGTTGTCGGAAGCCGTGATTGATGAGTGCCAGGTGTACGGACGCGGAGGAGAAGGACGAGGCGGGATCCCAGGTTAGTAACTGCAGCATGTGTCCTGATGTGTCCAGCATATAATGTGTAAAAATGGGGACTCTGCAGGCCGTAATGTGTAAAAATGGGGACTCCGCCTGCCTTAATGTGTAAACATGGGGACTCTGTCTGCCTTAATGTGTAAAAATGGGGACTCTGCCTGCCTTCATGTGTAAAAATGGGGACTCTGCCTGCCGTAATGTGTAAAAATGGGGACTCTGCCTGCCGTAATGTGTAAAAATGGGGAATCTGCCCGCTGTAATGTGTAAAAATGGGGACTCTTCCTGCCGTAATGTGTGAAAAGGGGTACTCTTCCTGCCGTAATGTGTAAAAAGCGGGACTCTGCCTGCCGTAATGTGTAAAAGGGAGCCATGTGGCCACTTCCCTTACAAGTGAAACCACGCCCCTATATTTTTGGTGCGCTCTGGCCCTGGTTTGTATGGGGGGGGCGCTGATGCTGTTTCTTGCACACAGCACTAAAATGTCTAGTTACGGCACTGCATACACTACAGTATTTACTATATATATTTATCAAGGGGCCTAGACCATACACTCTCTAATGATTAGCAAAGCCTCTGTGATGGCTGGCCACACCTCTAGGCATGGGCCCCTACCACTGCATTCCCACGGTGGGCCTTTCATGCCCCAGTCCGACACTGTTCGCACAAGGTCCCGCACCTTCGGCAACTCAGAAGCTATTACATTTAGCCCAGTGTTTTGGTAGGATATCTTATAGGTCAAAAGCTGACTCTACAGCTGACTGTGACATCTGCCCCTGCCTTGTATGAATCAGCCAATACACACAGTGCATTACTGCACAGCATGTCTGCTGAGCTGTCACTCAAACTCTGCCTGCTTTGGAGGAGCACCTCCATCCTAATACCCCTTTCATACCTAAAACTGCGGGTCTTACCCGGGAATACGGTCCCGGGATCATGCAGGGGCATTCCCGGGTAAGGCACCTTTCATACCGCAGTCAGCAGCCCGGCATATTGCCGGGTTGCTGACGTCATCTGTGACGCGGCGGGGGCGGTGCTAGAGATCATTGATCTCCAAGTGCCGCCTGTACATAGAGAGTGAACGGGAGCCGGAGCGCATTGACCCAGCTCCCGTTCATACCGCACAGTGAGCTGGTGAACGGGAGCCGGGGCGCATTGACCTGGCTCCCATTCACACCGCACAGTGAGCCGGGTTGAACACGGGTTTAACCCTGCTCAAGAGCAGGGTTGAAATACTGGGTCACTGGACCCGGTATTTCAACCCTGGCACCCTTTCATATCGCACATGAACACGGGTTATGCGCGTTCATGTGCCAGAAACCTGTGTTCAGAGGTGCTAGTGTGAAAGCGGTATAACTGTGCAGCCATCTTGCAGACGGGGAAAGAGATCATAGTGGACATATTTACCATTCAGCGCCACAGTACAAATGTTTTCCCATACTGTATATTCATGTTATATACCGTAGTATCATTTACTGTTTAACTGATAAGAAGGATTTGGAATATTCATAGTATGGCTTCAAAGCAGGTATTTTAATCCCCTTTGAAACTACTACAGATTGCAGTTACAACAGTTGTCCAAGAGAATTATATAACCAATGTCTTCAGTCTAGCTTTAACTTTGTTTTCCCTCTTTTCAGGCTTCATCATGTCCCCAGCATCATATACCAATGAAGCACCATGTTTGATTTTTCTGTACTTCATATTACAGATCACTTGTGCATGGGGTAAGTCCCGTGTTTCCAGCGTGTTTTGCTGCTGCTGTTATGTCATAGTTTTCAATTTTATATGTTAATGCACTGTTTAAAAAAAAAATCAAAGTGGCTGCTGCATGAACTTCACTTCATATGTTATCCTGACAAATCCATTTTAATGACTAACATTTGTTTTGAGTTGCACTTTTTTCATGAATGAACGAAAATTAGTGATGAGCGGGTTCGGATCCTCGGGATCCGAACCCGCCCGAACTTCACATTTTTTTACACGGGTCCGAGCGACTCGGATCCTCCCGCCTTGCTCGGTTAACCCGAGCGCGCCCGAACGTCATCATCCTGCTGTCGGATTCTCGCAAGATTCGGATTCTATATAAGGAGCCGCGCGTCGCCGCCATTTTCACATGTGCATTGAGATTGATAGGGAGAGGACGTGGCTGGCGTCCTCTCCGTTATATTAGAAAAGAAAATAGTAAACTGACTCAGTGACTTAGTTATAATTGTGGGGAGGATTGGGGACGGGGAGCAGCTGTTAGGGACTCGGAGTACAGTGCAGTGAGTTTAATCCTTTGTTTCTCTGCCTGAAAAAAACGCTCCACCATATCTGTGCTCAGTGTGCTGCACTGCTGCATGATATACCTGTGCTGAGTGCACTGCTCTGCTCACACTGCCTAATTGTGGGGACTGGGGAGCAGTTATAGCAGGAGTACAGTGCACAGTTTTGCTGACAGTGACCACCAGTCCAGTATACGTTTGTCTGCCTGAAAAACACTCCTGTGGTGTTTTTTTTTTTTCTCATACTAGTTTAGCAGTCTGCTGACAGTGTCCACCAGGTCCGTTATATACAGTATATATTATATATATATAAGCAGTACGGTAGGCCACGGCTGTACCTACCTCTGTGTCGTCAGTGCACTCGTCGTCCATAAGTAAAGTAATATAATACTATACTATCCATCCATCTACATTGTATACCTGTGGTGTTTTTTTTTTTCTTCATAATAGTTTAGCAGTCTGCTGACAGAGTCCACCAGGTCCGTTATATACAGTATATTATATATATAAGCAGTACGGTAGGCCACGGCTGTACCTACCTCTGTGTCGTCAGTGCACTCGTCGTCCATAAGTAATATAATACTATACTATCCATCCATCTACATTGTATACCTGTGGTGTTTTTGTTTTTCTTCATACTACAGATGTAGCCACCTTTATCTTGACTGGCTGAGGCGTTTGTCCCGATCGAGCATACGCAGCGTAGGGAGGCGCGCCTAGTCACAGAGAGGCGTACCTAATCGCACGGAGGCAGACAGAGCGTTTGGCGTTACCTTTACGCGTAATACCTGCGATCAGCCACCAGATGTCGCTTTTTACAATCACCACTGAGCATGCGTGTGGTCTCCCGTAAAATACAATACTGAAATATATAATAAGGACTACTTTACTAAGGCGTCTCATTACGCTGCATACAGTAAATACTTATTACGCTGCATTATTTAATACAGTATATACGATACAGACACAGATAGTACAGCATACAGTATATGATCCATCTACAGTACTTTATGAATATGTGAGCGTCCAAGTCCCGCAGACAAAACAACAGAAAACCAGTAGTGTATACTGTCGCAAATGGACGTGTTAGAAGTTCACTATTGCCTCTCAAGATTAGGAATTTTGTACAGTATGTTAGCGTCCTAATCCCGTAGTCATTACAGCATAATCAAAACCAATGGATTTATTCATCTGTCTGTGGCGATGTGGTGAAGTGTTCCGCTTCCTATACTCAGAGTCCTGAGTTCGATTCCTAAAGTACAAATGCATGTTAGTTTTTTCCAGACACTTTATTATTTTTTTTATTCACATAAACCAGGGCAAAGCTGCATGAGCGGTTCTACTGTTAAGGTTCTATGCACCGTACAGTACACATACAATTCTGTAGCTGGGCAGACTCAATAGAAATGGCTACCACCTATGACTCCTTGCCCCACAGAGGCCCTAGGCTACGGAGCAAGTAACAGTACAGATTTTACAGGCTATGGGGCAATGCTGAAGGAGCGTCACAATCCCCTAGCTAAAATACACAGGGGCGATAGGAATAAGCGAGGTCTATGCACATTATGGTACACCGGACTCGATCGCATAGCACACTGGCAAAATGGCCGCCGCCCCTGAACCCTTGTGCATGGGGCAATGCTGAAGGAGCGTCACAATCCCCTAGCTAAAATACACAGGGGCGATAGGCATAAGCTAGGTCTGCACATTACGGTACACCGGACTCAATCGCATAGCACACTGGCAAAATGACCATTACCCCTGAACCCCCACCTCGTGGCAGGCAGCGATGGCTACGGGGCAATGCTGAAGGTTGCACCGGGCTCGATCGCATAGCAAACTGACAAAACACAAGTTTTACATAAAGCAGGGCAAAGCTGCAGGAGAGTTTCTACTGTAAAGGTTCTATGCACCGTACGGTACACATACAATTCTATAGCAGGGCAGACTCAATTGAAATGGCTACCGCCTGTGACTCCTAGCTCCTAGGAGGCACTCAGCTATGGAGCAAATAACAACACAGATTTTGCAGGCTACGGGGCAATGCTGAAGGAGCGTCACAATCCCCTAGCCAAAATACACAGGGGCGATAGAGATAAGTGAGGTCTATGCACATTACGTTACACCGGGCTCGATCGCATGGCAAACTGACAAAACACAAGTTTTACATAAAGCAGGGCAAAGCTGCAGGAGAGTTTCTACTGTCAAGGTTCTATGCACTTTACGGTACACATACAATTCTATAGCAGAGCAAACTCAATTGAAATGGCTACCGCCTGTGACTCCTAGCTCCATGGAGGCACTCGGCTATGGAGCAAGTAACAGCACAGATTTGAAGCAATGCTGATGGAGCGTCAGAATCCCCTAGCTAAAATACACAGGGGTGATAGGGATAAGCGAGGTCAATGCACATAACGATACACCGCAAAGTACCCCATGGTTTTGATTATGCCTTTTCTTTGAACACAGTATTTTCCACTGCCTCGCCCTACCCCCATCCCACTTTCCCCTCCCCCCCTGGCAGCCTGCAAAGTACATGCAGTAGACAGGGAGGGAGTTCCGATCAGGTTACAAGACATGTGCATCAGTATACTATTGTATGTAGGAAAATACTCCACCTACTCTGATTTATGTGAAACCTGTGTGCACCCTTTCATTGAATGTATAACAAAGAAAAATAAATAAATAAAGTGAATGTCACGGGAACATAGAAAAAAAAGGTTGGCACTTTGGGACTCTCAGCGTGGGAGGTGGGAGCCTTCATCACTAGGTTGGTATGGAAGGGGAGACAATTAGCTACCGGAGGGTATTAACCTCAAGTTTCTGTGACCCCCACAAGGCTCATGGCAAGCGTCGGAACCCATGGTGGGTCTGAATTAACGGGCCCATTATAGTCTATGGGAAAATGGGTCCACTTTGCATACTGATATCTCTGGTTCTGAGTGTCCCAGAGACTCGGGACTGGTACCATACAAAAGAGGAGACTCTTGGCTTTCGGGGCAGACCAACCACTAGTTTATGTGACACTGGAAAAGGAAACGGGAAGCAACCGTGTTTCGGGTCCCCTCCAGTTGTCCGCCTAGCTTGCACAGGATGCAGGGTTTCTGGCTAGATAGGAAGTACTGTACAGAAATGCTAAGCATGGTAATTTGACATCCAGGAACATAGGGAGGAGTTTTTATCTCTCTCCATTATACTTAGAAAAATTACACTTGCCACTGTACGTTACAAGCTGTTTGTGCTAATTAGTACACTAGTAGAACATACTGTACAGAGATACTACGAACAGTGATTTGGCATCCACGAACTTAGGGAGGAGCTTTAATCTCTCTCCATTGTAATCTTTCTAAGTATAATGGAGAGAGATAAAAGCTCCTCCCTAAGTTCCTGGGTGCCAAATTACAGTCTTTAGTATCTCTGTATTCTATGTTCTACTAGTGTACTAATTAGCATGAACAGCTTGTAACGTACAGTGGCTAGTTTAATATTTCTATGTATAATGGAGAGAGATAAAAGCTCCTCTGAAAGTTCCTAGATGCCAAATCACCGTCCTTAGTATCTCTGTACAGTATGTTCTACTAGTGTACTAATTAGCACAAACGGCTATTAACGGAATGCCAAATCACCGAACTTAGTATCTCTGTACAGTATGTCCTATTAGGGTACTAATTAGCACGAACAGCTTGTAACGTACATGGCAGGTTTAATCTTTCTATGTATAATGGAGAGAGATAAAAGCTCCTCAGTAAGTTCCTGGATGCCAAATCACCGTACTTAGTATCTCTGTACAGTATGTTCTATTAGGGTACTAATTAGCTGTTCGTGCTAACTAGTACCCTAATAGAAAATACTATACAGAGATACCAAAGACGGTGATTTGGCAACCAGGAATTTACGGAGGAGAAAGATCAAACCTGCCACTGTATGTTACAAGCTGCTCGTGCTAATTAGTACACTAGAAGAACATGCTGTACAGAGATACTACGGACAGTGATTTGGCATCCACGAACTTAGGGAGGAGCTTTTATCTCTCTCCATTATACTTAGAAAGATTACAATGGAGAGAGATAAAAGCTCCTCCCTAAGTTCCTGGATGCCAAATCACTGTACTTAGTATCTATGTACAGTATGTTCTACTAGTGTACTAATTAGCACGAACAGCATGTAACACACAGTGGCAATTTTAATCTTTCTATGTATAATATAGAGAGATAAAAGCTCCTCCCTAAGTTCCTGGTTGCCAAATCACCATCCTTAGTATCTTTGCATAGTATTTTCTATTAGGGTACTAATTAGCACAAACAGCTAATTAGTACACTAGTAGAACATAGAGTACAGAGATACTAAGGACAGTAATTTGGCATCCAGGAATTTAGGGAGGAGCTTTTATCTCTCTCCATTATACTTAGATAGATTATAATGGAGAGATTAAAGCTCCTCCCTAAGTTTGTGGATGCCAAATCACTGTACTTAGTATCTCTGTACAGTATGTTCTACTAGTGTACTAATTAGCACGAACAGCTTGTAATGTACAGTGGCAATTTTAATCTTTCTATGTATAATATAGAGAGATAAAAGCTCCTCCCTAAGTTCCTGGTTGCCAAATCACCATCCTTAGTATCTTTGCATAGTATTTTCTATTAGGGTACTAATTAGCACAAACAGCTTGTAACGTACAGTGGCAATTTTAATCTTACTATGTATAATATAGAGAGATAAAAGCTCCTCCCTAAGTTCCTGGTTGCCAAATCACCATCCTTAGTATCTCTGCATAGTATTTTCTATTAGGGTACTAATTAGCACAACAAGCTAATTGGTACCCTAATAGAACATACTGTACAGAGATACTAAGTATGGTGATTTTGTATCCAGGAACTTATTGAGGAGCTTTTATCTCTCTCCATTATAAATAGAAAGATTAAACTTGCCACTCTACGTTACAAGCTGTTCGTGCTAATTAGTACACTAGTAGAACATAGAGTACAGAGATACTAAGGACAGTAATTTGGCATCCAGGAATTTAGGGAAGAGCTTTTATCTCTCTCCATTATACTTAGATAGATTGCAATGGAGAGATTAAAGCTCCTTCTAAGTTCGTGGATGCCAAATCGCTGTACTTAGTATTTCTGTACAGTATGTTCTACTAGTGTACTAATTAGCACGAACAGCTTGTAACGTACAGTGGCAATTTTAATCTTTCTGTGTATAATATAGAGAGATAAAAGCTCCTCCCTAAGTTCCTGGTTGCCAAATCACCATCCTTAGTATCTTTGCATAGTATTTTCTATTAGGGTACTAATTAGCACAAACAGCTAATTAGTACACTAGTAGAACATAGAGTACAGAGATACTAAGGACAGTAATTTGGCATCCAGGAATTTAGGGAGGAGCTTTTATCTCTCTCCATTATACTTAGATAGATTACAATGGAGAGATTAAAGCTCCTCCCTAAAGTCGTGGATGCCAAATCACTGTACTTAGTGTCTCTGTACAGTATGTTCTACTAGTGTACTAATTAGCACGAACAGCTTGTAACGTACAGTGGCAATTTTAATCTTTCTATGTATAATATAAAGAGATAAAAGCTCCTCCCTAAGTTCCTGGTTGCCAAATCACCATCCTTAGTATCTTTGCATAGTATTTTCTATTAGGGTACTAATTAGCACAAACAGCTTGTAACGTACAGTGGCAATTTTAATCTTACTATGTATAATATAGAGAGATAAAAGCTCCTCCCTAAGTTCCTGGTTGGCAAATCACCATCCTTAGTATCTCTGCATAGTATTTTCTATTAGGGTACTAATTAGCACAAACAGCTAATTGGTACCCTAATAGAACATACTGTACAGAGATACTAAGTATGGTGATTTTGTATCCAGGAACTTATTGAGGAGCTTTTATCTCTCTCCATTATACATAGAAAGATTAAACTTGCCGCTGTACGTCACAAGCTGTTCGTGCTAATTAGTACCCTAATAGAACATACTGTACAGAGATACGAAGTATGGTGATTTGGCATCCAGTTAAAAGCTGTTCGTGCTAATTAGTATACTAGTAGAACATACTGTACAGAGATACTAAGAATGGTGATTTGGCATCTGGGAACTTCCAGGGGAGCTTTTATCTCTCTCCATTTTACATAGAAAGATTAAACTTGCCGCTGTACGCTACAAGCTGTCCGTGCTAATTAGTACCCTAATAGAAAATACTATACAGAGATACTAAAGACGGTAATTTGGCACCCAGGAATTTAGGGAGGAGCTTTTATCTCTCTCCATTATACTTAGAAAGATTACAATGGAGAGAGATAAAAGCTCCTCCCTAAGTTCGTGGATGCCAAATCACTGTCCTTAGTATCTCTGTACAGTATGTTCTACTAGTGTACTAATTAGCACAAACAGCTTGTAACGTACAGTGGCAAGTGTAATTTTTCTAAGTATAATGGAGTGAGATAAAAATTCCTCCCTATGTTCCTGGATGTCAAATTACCATGCTTAGCATTTCTGTACAGTATTTCCTATCGAGCCAGAAACCCTGTATCCTGTGCAAGCTAGGCGGACAACTGGAGGGGACCCGAAACACGGTTGCTTCCCATTTCCCTTCCCAGTGTCACATAAACTAGTGGTTGGTCTGCCCCGAAAGCCAAGAGTCTCCTCTTTTGTATGGTACAAGTCCTGAGTCTCTGGTACACCCAGAACTAGAGATATCAGTACGCAAAGTGGACCCATTTTCCCATAGACTATAATGGGACCGTTAATTCAGACCCACCATAGGTTCCGACGCTTGCCATGAGCCTTGTGGGGGTCACAGAAACTTGGGGTTGGTACCCTCCGGTAGCTAATTGTCTCCCCTTCCATACCAACCTAGTGATGAAGGCTCCCACCTCCCATGCTGAGAGTCACAAAGTGCCAACCTTTTTTTTTCTATGTTCCCGTGACATTCACTTTTTTTTTTTTTTCTTTGTTGTACATTCAATGAAAGGGTGCACACAGGTTTCACATAAATCAAAGTAAATCTGCAGCAGCGATTCATTCCGCTATATACAAATACACAGCGTAATGAGTATAAATTAGTGTATTCCGACGCAACTAACTGAGCAACACAGTACTGTAGATCGTCAGCATTTGTGTATTGTACCTGACCTGAACTCCCTCCCTGTCCACTGCATGACCCGTGCAGGCTCCCAGGGGGGAAGGGCGATGGGGGTAGGGAGAGGCGGTGGAAACACTGTGCTTTTGAAATATAAGTATTAACGTCCGAGTCCCCTAAGGCATAAACCAACACCAATGGGAAGGAAGTGCCAACCTTTTTTTAATGTGTTCCTGTAACATTCACTTTATTATTATTATTTTTCTTTGTTATACATTCAATGGACGGGTGCACACAGGTTTCACATAAATCAGAGTGGGCGGTGGATTTTCCTACATACAGTAGTATATTGTTGCACATGTCTTGTAACCTGATCGGAACTCCCTCCCTGTCTACTGCATGTACTTTGCAGGCTCCCAAGGGGGGAAGGGGAAAGTGGGATGGGGGTAGGGTGAGGCAGTGGAAAATACTGTGTTCAAAGAAAAGGCATAATCAAAACCATGGGGAACTTTGCGGTGTATCGTTATGCGCAAAGACCTCACTTATCCCTATCACCCCTGTGTATTTTAGCTAGGGGATTCTGACGTTCCTTCAGCATTGCCCCGTGACCTACCAAATCTGTGCTGTTACTTGCTCCATAGCCGAGGGCCTCCATTGGGTGAGGAGTCACAGGCGGTAGCCATTTCAATTGAGTCTGCCCTGCTACAGAATTGTATGTATACCATATGGTGCATAGACCCTAAACAGTACAA
This sequence comes from Pseudophryne corroboree, assembly GCF_028390025.1. Taxonomy (NCBI): domain Eukaryota; kingdom Metazoa; phylum Chordata; class Amphibia; order Anura; family Myobatrachidae; genus Pseudophryne; species Pseudophryne corroboree. The sequence continues at coordinate 703,739,770 of NC_086445.1, forward strand.
CTGCTCCTGCAGCTTTGCCCTAGTTTATGTGAATAACTCCCTCCCTGTCTACTGCATGACCTGTGCAGGCTCCCAGGGGGGAAGGGCGATGGGCAAGCGGGAGGCGGCAAAATACTGTGCTTTTGAAATGCAAGTACTGTATGAGTCTGAGTCCCCAGTAGCCTCCTGCTAGCCCATCGCCCTTCCCCCCTGGGAGCCTGCACAGATCATGCAGTGGACAGGGAGGGAATTCAGGTCCTGTGCAATACACAAACGCCGAAGATTTACTGTACTGTTTTGCTCACTCAGAATACACTCATTTCTACTCATTACCGCTGTGTAGATGCATTTAGCGTAAAGAATCGCTCCTGCAGATCTACTCTGATTTATATGAAACTTGTGTTCCATTGGATGTATTAGAGATAATTTTTTTTTTAAAGTGAATGTCACGGGAACACATAAAAAAAAAAGGTTGGCACTTCCTTCCCATTGGTGTTGGTTTATGCCGTAGGGGACTCGGACGCTCATATAATTGCATTTCAAAGGCACGGTATTTTCCATCGTCTCCCCCTACCTCCATCGCCCTTCCCCCCTGGGAGCTTGCACAGATCATGCAGTAGACAGGGAGGGAATTCAGGACCTGTGCAATACACAAACGCCGAAGATCTACTGTACTGTTTTGCTCAATTTGTTGCGTCAGAATACACTCATTTCTACTCATTGCCGCTGTGTAGTTGCATTTAGCGTAAAGAATCGCTCCTGCAGATGTATTCTGATTTATATGTAACTTGTGTGCACCTTTCCATTGACTGTCTTACAATGAAAATAAAATAATACAGTGTATTATTACAATAAAAAAAAAGAAGGCACATCAGGTCTCGAACCCTGGACCCTCAGCGTGGGAGGTGGGAGCCTTCACCCCTAGCCCATGATGTCTCATAAGAGATTCCCAATTTCATGTGTAAAAGTACTGCAAACAGTGCCCGGCCCCCACCCCATTGGTGTTGGTTTATGCCTTAGAGGACTCGGACACTCGCATTTGTAAAGCACGGTATTTTCCACCGCCTCCTGCTAGCCCTCCATTCCCATTATGCCTTAGGGAACTCAGACGCTCATGTATTTTAAAAGCACGCTGTTTATACATTGTACTGTACATTCTTCCTTTTACATAATTAGTTGCGTCTCCATACACATGCAGTACTCTACAGTAGGTCACCATCTTTTTCCACCGCCTCCCGTTACACCTACAGTATTAACATTACAGTCGTCACTGACCAATTGCCAGAGCTGTACAGGTACAGGTAGATCAATCCGCTGCTATACTGTACGATCGAAAGTACTGGATTAGTGGAGCATTAGCCACCCAGTGGTGGAGATGTGTATCTAGATCGCCTCAACGCGCCTGCCTGTGATTAAACTCAGCTATCGCCTTAGCGTGACTAAACGGACGTCTAGGCGGAGAATCGGTCAAGACAAAGGTGGCTACATCTGTAGTTTAGCAGTCTGCTGACAGTGTCCACCAGGTCCGTTATATACAGTATATTATATTATATATATAAGCAGTACGGTAGGCCACGGCTGTACCTACCTCTGTGTCGTCAGTGCACTCGTCGTCCATAAGTAATATAATACTATACTATAGTATATCCATCCATCTACATTGTATACCCGTGGTGTTTTTTTTTTCTTCATACTAGTTTAGCAGTCTGCTGACAGTGTCCACCAGGTCCGTTATACAGTATATTATATATATAAGCACTGCAGTACGGTAGGCCACGGCTGTACCTACCTCTGTGTCGTCAGTGCACTCGTCGTCCATAAGTAATATAATACTATACTATCCATCCATCTACATTGTATACCTGTGGTGGTTTTTTTTTTCTTCATACTAGTTTAGCAGTCTGCTGACAGTGTCCACCAGGTCCGTTATTATTATACAGTATATTATATATATATATAGCAGTACGGTAGGCCACGGCTGTACCTACCTCTGTGTCGTCAGTGCACTCGTCGTCCATAAGTAATATAATACTATACTATCCATCCATCTACATTGTATACCTGTGGTGTTTTTTTTTTCTTCATACTAGTTTAGCAGTCTGCTGACAGTGTCCACCAGGTCCGTTATACAGTATATTATATATATAAGCACTGCAGTACGGTAGGCCACGGCTGTACCTACCTCTGTGTCGTCAGTGCACTCGTCGTCCATAAGTAATATATAATACTATACTATCCATCCATCTACATTGTATTCCTGTGGTGGGTTTTTTTCTTTCTTCATACTAGTTTAGCAGTCTGCTGACAGTGTCCACCAGGTCCGTTATATACAGTATATATTATATATATATAAGCAGTACGGTAGGCCACGGCTGTACCTACCTCTGTGTCGTCAGTGCACTCGTCGTCCATAAGTAATATAATACTATACTATCCATCCATCTACATTGTATACCTGTGGTGTTTTTTTTATTTCTTCATACTAGTTTAGCAGTCTGCTGACAGTGTCCACCAGGTCCGTTATATACAGTATATTATATATATATAAGCAGTACGGTAGGCCACGGCTGTACCTACCTCTGTGTCGTCAGTGTACTCGTCGTCCATAAGTAATATATAATACTATACTATCCATCCATCTACATTGTATACCTGTGGTGGCTTTTAGTTGTGCGCATTAAAATATGGAGAACAAAAATGTGGAGGTTAAAAAAATAGGGAAAGATCAAGATCCACTTCCACCTCGTGCTGAAGCTGCTGCCACTAGTCATGGCCGAGACAATGAAATGCCATCAACGTCGTCTGCCAAGGCCGATGCCCAATGTCATAGTACAGAGCATGTAAAATCCAAAACACAAAAGATCAGTAAAATGACCCAAAAATCAAAATTAAAAGCGTCTGAGGAGAATCGTAAACTTGCCAATATTCCATTTACGACACGGAGTGGCAAGGAACGGCTGAGGCCCTGGCCTATGTTCATGGCTAGTGGTTCAGCTTCATATGAGGATGGAAGCACTCATCCTCTCGCTAGAAAAAAGAAAAGACTTAAGCTGGCAAAAGCACAGCAAAGAACTGTGCGTTCTTCGAAATCCCAAATCCCAAAGGAGAGTCCAATTGTGTCGGTTGTGATGCCTGACCTTCCCAACACTGGACGGGAAGAGCTTGCGCCTTCCACCATTTGCACGCCCCCTGCAAGTGTTGAAAGGAGCACCCGCAGTCCAGTTCCTGATAGTGAAATTGAAGATGTCAGTGTTGAAGTACACCAGGATGAGGATATGGGTGTTGCTGGCGCTGGGGAGGAAATTGACAGGGAGGATTCTGATGGTGAGGTGGTTTGTTTAAGTCAGGCACCCAGGGAGACACCTGTTGTCCGTGGGAGGAATATGGCCATTGACATGCCTGGTGAAAATACCAAAAAAATCAGCTCTTCAATGTGGAAGTATTTCAACAGAAATGCAGACAACTGGTGTCAAGCCGTGTGTTGCCTTTGTCAAGCTGTAATAAGTAGGGGTAAGGACGTTAACCACCTCGGAACATCCTCCCTTATACGTCACCTGCAGCGCATTCATAATAAGTCAGTGACAAGTTCAAAAACTTTGGGCGACAGCGGAAGCAGTCCACTGACCAGTAAATACCTTCCTCTTGTAACCAAGCTCGCGCAAACCACACCACCAACTCCCTCAGTGTCAATTTCCTCCTTACCCAGGAAAGCCAATAGTCCTGCAGGTCATGTCACTGGCAAGTCTGACGAGTCCTCTCCTGCCTGGGATTCCTCCGATGCATCCTTGAGTGTAACGCCTACTGCTGCTGGCGCTGCTGTTGTTGCTGCTGGGAGTCGATCGTCATCCCAGAGGGGAAGTCGGAAGACCACTTGTACTACTTCCAGTAAGCAATTGACTGTCCAACAGTCCTTTGCGAGGAAGATGAAATATCACAGCAGTCATCCTGTTGCAAAGCGGATAACTACTGAGGCTTTGACAACTATGTTGGTGTTAGACGTGCGTCCAGTATCCGCCGTTAGTTCACAGGGAACTAGACAATTGCTTGAGGTAGTGTGCCCCCGTTACCAAATACCATCTAGGTTCCACTTCTCTAGGCAGGTGATACCGAGAATGTACACGGACGTCAGAAAAAGACTCACCAGTGTCCTAAAAAATGCAGTTGTACCCAATGTCCACTTAACCACGGACATGTGGACAAGTGGAGCAGGGCAGACTCAGGACTACATGACTGTGACAGCCCACTGGGTAGATGTATTGCCTCCCGCTGCAAGAACAGCACCAGTAGCAGGATCTCGCAAACGCCAACTCGTTCCTAGGCAGGCTACGCTTTGTATCACCGCTTTCCAGAATACGCACACAGCTGAAAACCTCTTACGGCAACTAAGGAAGATCATCGCAGAATGGCTTACCCCAATTGGACTCTCCTGGGGATTTGTGGCATCGGACAACGCCAGCAATATTGTGCGTGCATTACATCTGGGCAAATTCCAGCACGTCCCATGTTTTGCACATACCTTGAATTTGGTGGTGAAGAATTATTTAAAAAACGACAGGGGCGTGCAAGAGATGCTGTCGGTGGCCAGAAGAATTGCGGGCCACTTTCGGCGTACAGGCACCGCGTACAGAAGACTGGAGCACCACCAAAAACACCTGAACCTGCCCTGCCATCATCTGAAGCAAGAGGTGATAACGAGGTGGAATTCAACCCTCTATATGCTTCAGAGGATGGAGGAGCAGCAAAAGGCCATTCAAGCCTATACATCTGCCCACGATATAGGCAAAGGAGGTGGAATGCACCTGTCTCAAGCGCAGTGGAGAATGATTTCAACGTTGTGCAAGGTTCTGCAACCCTTTGAACTTGCCACACGTGAAGTCAGTTCAGACACTGCCAGCCTGAGTCAGGTCATTCCCCTCATCAGGCTTTTGCAGAAGAAGCTGGAGGCATTGAAGGAGGAGCTAAAACAGAGCGATTCCGCTAGGCATGTGGGACTTGTGGATGGAGCCCTTCATTCGCTTAACCAGGATTCACGTGTGGTCAATCTGTTGAAATCAGAGCACTACATTTTGGCCACCGTGCTCGATCCTAGATTTAAAACCTACGTTGGATCTCTCTTTCCGGCAGACACAAGTCTGCAGAGGTTCAAAGAACTGCTGGTGAGAAAATTGTCAAGTCAAGCGGAACGCGACCCGTCAACATCTCCTCCTTCACATTCTCCCGCAACTGGGGGTGCGAGGAAAAGGCTACGAATTCCGAGCCCACCCGCTGGCGGTGATGCAGGGCAGTCTGGAGCGACTGCTGATGCTGACATCTGGTCCGGACTGAAGGACCTGCCAACGATTACTGACATGTCGTCTACTGTCACTGCATATGATTCTCTCACCATTGAAAGAATGGTGGAGGATTATATGAGTGACCGCATCCAAGTAGGCACGTCAGACAGTCCGTACGTATACTGGCAGGAAAAAGAGGCAATTTGGAGGCCCTTGCAGAAACTGGCTTTATTCTACCTAAGTTGCCCTCCCTCCAGTGTGTACTCCGAAAGAGTGTTTAGTGCCGCCGCTCACCTTGTCAGCAATCGGCGTACGAGGTTACTTCCAGAAAATGTGGAGAAGATGATGTTCATTAAAATGAATTATAATCAATTACTCCATGGAGACATTCACCAGCAGCAATTGCCTCCAGAAAGTACACGGGGATCTGAGATGGTGGATTCCAGTGGGGACGAATTAATAATCTGTGAGGAGGGGGATGTACACAGTGAAAGGGGTGAGGAATCGGAGGATGATGATGAGGTGGACATCTTGCCTCCGTAGAGCCAGTTTGTGCAAGGAGAGATTGATTGCTTCTTTTTTGGTGGGGGCCCAAACCAACCAGTCATTTCAGTCACAGTCGCGTGGCAGACCCTGTCGCTGAAATGATGGGTTCGTTAAAGTGTGCATGTCCTGTTTTTACAACATAAGGGTGTGTGGGAGGGCCCAAGGACAATTCCATCTTGCACCTCTTTTTTCTTTCATTTTTCTTTGCGTCATGTGCTGTTTGGGGAGTATTTTTTGGAAGGGCCATCCTGCGTGACACTGCAGTGCCACTCCTAGATGGGCCAGGTGTTTGTGTCGGCCACTAGGGTTGCTTAGCTTACTCACACAGCTACCTCATTGCGCCTCTTTTTTTCTTTGCGTCATGTGCTGTTTGGGGAGTATTTTTTTGGAAGGGCCATCCTGCGTGAGATGGGCCAGGTGTTTGTGTCGGCCACTAGGGTCGCTTAGCTTACTCACACAGCTACCTCATTGCGCCTCTTTTTTCTTTGCGTCCTGTGCTGTTTTTGGAGTATTTTTTGGAAGGGCCATCCTGCGTGACACTGCAGTGCCACTCCTAGATGGGCCAGGTGTTTGTGTCGGCCACTAGGGTCGCTTAGCTTACTCACACAGCTACCTCATTGCGCCTCTTTTTTTCTTTGCGTCATGTGCTGTTTGGGGAGTATTTTTTGGAAGGGCCATCCTGCGTGACACTGCAGTGCCACTCCTAGATGGGCCAGGTGTTTGTGTCGGCCACTAGGGTCGCTTAGCTTACTCACACAGCTACCTCATTGCGCCTCTTTTTTTCTTTGCATCATGTGCTGTTTGGGGAGTATTTTTTGGAAGGGCCATCCTGCGTGACACTGCAGTGCCACTCCTAGATGGGCCAGGTGTTTGTGTCGGCCACTTGTGTCGCTTAGCTTAGCCATCCAGCGACCTCGGTGTAAATTTTAGGACTAAAAATAATATTGTGAGGTGTGAGGTGTTCAGAATAGACTGGAAATGAGTGTAAATTATGGTTATTGAGGTTAATAATACTATGGGATCAAAATGACCCCCATATTCTATGATTTAAGCTGTTTTTTAGGGTTTTTTGAAAAAAACACCCGAATCCAAAACACAACCGAATCCGACAAAAAAAATTCGGTGAGGTTTTGCCAAAACGCGTTCGAACCCAAAACACGGCCGCGGAACCGAACCCAAAACCAAAACACAAAACCCGAAAAATTTCCGGTGCACATCACTAATGAAAATATGTTCAATGCTTTATAATTTCATGTTATCTGCATTGAGATTTGAGTGGGTCATTGACAGTGTCGGACTAGGGCAGTTGTAGGGTCACATGCTTAAAGCTGGATACACATTAGGTGATATACAGTATATCGGCCATTGGAACAAATGGCGCATAGATTGCAAGCCCTTTGACAGGTGTGTACCCATGATATGTCTGTGAATGTTGTCTTTACAGGTATATTGTTTCAGCTGTGCCGCACAGTCGATGGCCGATATTCTAAAGTTATATCTGCGCACCTGGCTGTGTGTGTGCGGGCGATTCACTGATCACCCGTATATTTGCTGCATGGGACTGACGCCACAGCTGGCGGGCAAATTCAAATGCCGACACATCAGGCGGCCGATCGGTAAGTGTGAAGCCAGTTACTCTGTAATGGCAAGTTACTCTGTAATGGCGATGGCAGGTCCACCGACATGTGTGTCTTATGTGCACCCAGCTTAAGGGTGGCCAGCCACCACAGAAGCTTGGTCAACCATTATAAAGGACTGTAGTCTGCGGACAACACTGATACTACAGTGCATGGTCTCTCCGTCCATCTTTCGGCACTACCAGGTAACCGACCCTGTTATATGGTAACAGTATATAATTTGATTTCATCAGATAACATCAGAAGAGGAGGCGGGGCCCTCAGGCAATGGGACCCACTGGGGATTTCCACTGTACCCCTGTGGGCCGGTCTGACCCTGGTCATAGAAAGTGGATAAAAAAAACCCACAATAATATTATTTACAACATAAAAATTATTTCTCTTATGTCCTAGAGGATACAGGGATCCATTTAGTACCATGGGGTATAGACAGGTCCACTAAGAGCCATGGGCACTTTAAGAATTTGATAGTGTGGGCTGGCTCCTCCCTCTATGCCCCTCCTACCAGACAGTTTAGAAAATGTGCCTGGAGGAGCAGGTCACGCTGAAGGAAGCTCCTGAAGAGTTTTCTGCATTTATTTTCTATGTTTGTTATTTTCAGGCAGGGCTGGTTGGCACCAGCCTGCCTACTTCATGGGACTTAGGGGGGGGGGGGGCCAACCTCTTGAAGGGTTAATGGTCCCATTCCCCGCTGACAGGACACTAGCTCCTGAGGGAACTATTCGCAAGCCCCACCACGGCGAGCGTACATTCCCGCAGCACACCACCACCCCTAACAGCCAGAAGAATGAACAGTGGTGAGTACTAAGCCGGCATCCCGGTTAGCGGGAGACGCGCGGCTTCTAAACGGGGCGGAATGCGTCTCCAGACACAGTACACGACTGCGTCTAAGTACACTGTACACAGTACCCAAACTGGCAAACACAGCCTTAAAACGGTTCTGCTCCATTTTAAGCACACAAATTACCTCAGCTAGTATAAAAAAAGTGGGAAAACCGCGCGCCATTGAAGGGGCAGGGCTTCACTATGAGAGGATCCACCAGCTCATCAACACCATTTCTCTAACGTCCTAGTGGATGCTGGGGACTCCGTAAGGACCATGGGGAATAGACGGGCTCCGCAGGAGACAGGGCACTTTAAGAAAGAATTTGGATACTGGTGTGCTCTGGCACCTCCCTCTATGTCCCTCCTCCAGACCTCAGTTTGAATCTGTGCCCGGATGAGCTGGGTGCTACTTATTGAGCTCTCCTGAGCTTGCTAGAAAGAAAGTATTTTGTTAGGTTTTTTTTATTTTCAGGGAGCTCTGCTGGCAACAGACTCTCTGCTACGTGGCCCTACTCACTGAAGATAGGTCCTACTTCTTAGGCTACTGGACACCATTAGCTCCAGAGGGATCGTACACAGGATCGCACCCTTGGTCGTCCGACCCCGGAGCCGCACCGCCGTCCCCCTCGCAGAGCCGGAAGACAGAAGCCGGTGACAGAAGCAAGAAGACTTCGAAATCGGCGGCAGAAGACTCCAGTCTTCATATGAGGTAGCGCACAGCACTGCAAATGTGCGCCATTGCTCCCACACTACACCCACATACTCCGGTCACTGTAAGGGTGCAGGGCGCAGGGGGGGGGGGGGGGGGGGCGCCCTGGGCAGCAATTAGAGACCTCTTTGGCAAAAGTTTGCATAATATACAGTTGGGCACTGTATATACGTATGAACCCCCACCAAAATTGTACATGAAAACGGGACAGAATCCCGCCGTCGAGGGGGCGGGGCTTCTTCCTCAGCACTCACCAGCGCCATGTTTTTTTCTCCACAGCACCGCTGAGAGGAAGCTCCCCAGTCTCTCCCCTGCAGTTACACGGTAGAAGAGGGTAAAAAGAGAGGGGGGGCACATAATTAGGCGCAAAAATCAATATAAACAGCAGCTACTGGGGTAACATTAAGTTACTGTTTTATTCCTGGGTTAATAGCGCTGGGGTGTGTGCTGGCATACTCTCTCTCTGTCTCTCCAAAGGGCCTTATGGGGAATTGTCTTCAGATGAGCATTCCCTGAGTGTGTGGTGTGTCGGTACGTGTGTGTCGACATGTCTGAGGTAAAAGGCTCCCCTAAGGAGGAGATGGAGCAAATGTGTGTGAGAGGGTGTCTCCGTCGACAACACCGACACCTGTTTGGATATGTGTAATTAAGTGCTAAGGTGATTTTTTTGCACAAAAGATTAGAGAACAGACAGGAAATCTACCCATGTCTGTCCCTATGTCGCAGAGACCTTTAGAGTCTCTCAATGCTCACTATCCAAAATAATAGACACTGATATCGACACGGAGTTTGACTCCAGTGTCGACTACGATATTGCAAAGTTACAGCCAAAATGGCAGAAAAGTGTTCAATATATGATTATTGTAATAAAAGATGATTTGCATATCACTGATGACTCATCTGTCCCTGACACAAGGGTACACATGTTTAAGGGGAAGAAAGCTGAGGTAAATTTCCCTCCTCTCATGATGAAAAAGAGCGGGAATCTCCAGACAAGAGACTGCAGTTTCCCACAAAGAATTCTCAGGCAGTATCCTTTCCCCACTAGGGCCAGGATATGATGGGAATCTACCCCTAGGGTGTTACGTTTGCCCAAAAGGTAGCCCTGACGTAACAGCTATTCTCAGGGATCCTGCAGATAGCGTGCACATTCTGGTACACTACTCAGACCGGCGATTGTGTCGGCATGGGTTTATAGCGCTGTGGCAGCGTGGACAGGTACCTTATCAGCAGAGATTGAGACCCTAGTATGTATATAGATATATAGATATATGTATATTAAAGATGCTGTCTTAAGAGATATGTATATATAAAACATGCCCAAAGAGACATGAGTATACTGGGTCCTAGGGTCAAAGCTATGTCGATTTCTGCTTGACATGTCCTGTAGAATATGCAATGCACAGATGATGCCGACTTAAGAGGCATATGGAAGGCTGAGGATTGTGTGGAGAAGGGTTCTCGGACCTGGTCTCCACAGCTATAGCTGGTAATTCTGATATTTTGCCTTATATTCCTGCACAGCCAAGGAAAGCACGACATTATCAAATGCAGCCTTTCGAATAATGAAACAAGAAAGTCCGAGGTGCGTCCTTTCTTGCCAGAGGCGGGGGCAGAGGAAAGAAGCTGCACAACGCAGCTAGTTCCCAGGAACAGAAGTCCTCCTTGGCCTCTACAAAAATCCACTGCATGTCGCTGGGGCTCCACAGGCGGAGCTAGGCCGGTGGGGGCACGCCTTCGTAAGTTCAGCCACAAGTGGGTTCACTCCCTGTTAGATCCCTGGGCAATAGATATTGTGTCTCAGGGATACAAGCTGGACTTTGAGAAGATGCCCCCTCACCGACGGCCCTGCCGGCTTCCCCCCACGAGAGGGAAACAGTGTATACTGCAATTCACAAATTGTATCTTCAACAGGTGGTGGTCAAGGTTCCCCTCCTTCAACAAGGAGAGGGTTATTATTCGACCATGTTGTAGTCCCGAAACCAGACGGTTCGGTCAGACCCATATTGAATTTAAAATCCCTGAACATATACCTGAAAAGGTTCAAGTTCAAGATAGAATCGCTAAGAGCGGTCATTGCAAGCCTATCATACGAGGCCATTCCCTTCGGCAGGTTCCATACGAGAACCTTCCAATGGGACTTACTGGACAAGTGGTCCGGATCACATCTTCAGATGCATCGGTTAATCACCATATCCCCCAGAGCCAGGGTGTCTCTCCTGTGGTGGCTGCAGAGTGCTCACCTTCTCGAAGGTCGCAGATTCGGCATTCAGGACTGGGTCCTGGTGACCACGGATGCAAGCCTCCGAGGGTGGGGGGCAGTCACACAGGGAAGAAATTTCCAAGGGCTGTGGTCAAGGCAGGAGACTTGCCTTCACATCAATATCCTGGAACTAAGGGCCATATACAACGCCCTAAGTCAAGCGGAGACCCTGCTTCGCGACCAACCTGTTCTGATTCAGTCAGACAATATCACCGCAGTGGCTCATGTAAACTGCCAAGGCGGCACAAGGAGCAGGGTGGCGATGGTAGAAGCCACCAGAATTCTTCGCTGGGCGGAGAGTCACGTAAGCGCACTGTCAGCAGTGTTCATTCCGGGAGTGGACAACTGGGAAGCAGACTTCCTCAGCAGGCACGACCTCCACCCGGGAGAGTGGGGACTTCATCAAGAAGTCTTCATGCAGATTGCAAGTCGGTGGGAACTGCCACAGGTGGACATGATGGCATCCCGCCTCAACAAAAAGCTGCAGAGATATTGCGCCAGGTCAAGAGACCCTCAGGCGATAGCTGTGGACGCACTGGTGACACCGTGGGTGTTCCCGTCGGTCTATGTATTTCCTGCTCTTCCTCTCATACCCAAGGTGCTGAGAATCATAAGGAAAAGAGGAGTGAGAACAATACTCTTTGTTCCGGATTGGCCAAGAAGGACTTGGTATCCAGATCTGCAAGAAATGCTCACAGAGGACCCGTGGCCTCTGCCTCTAAGACAGGACTTGTGCAACAGGGCCCCTGTCTGTTCCAAGACTTACCGCGGCTGCGTTTGATGGCATGGCGGTTGAACGCCGGATCCTAGCATAAAAAGGCATTCCGGATGAGGTCATTCCTACGCTGATAGAGGCTAGGAAGGATGTGACGGCTCAACATTATCACCGTATATGGCGAAAATATGTTGCTTGGTGTGAGGCCAGGAATGCCCCTACGGAGGAATTCCAGCTGGGCCGTTTACTTCACTTCCTACAGTCGGGAGTGACTTTGGGCCTGAAATTGGGTTCCATTAAGGTCCAGATTTCGGTCCTATCCATTTTCTTTCAAAAAGAACTGTCTTCTCTTCCTGAAGTTCAGACGTTGTAAAGGGAGTGCTGCATATTCAGCCCCCTTTTGTGCCTCCAGTGGCACCTTGGGATTTTAATGTGGTGTTGAGTTTCCTGAAGTCACACTGGTGTGAGCCACTCAAAACCGTGGAGTTAAAATTTCTCATGTGGAAGGTGGTCATGCTATTAGCCTTGGCTTCAGCTAGGCATGTGTCAGAATTAGCGGCTTTGTCACATAAAAGCCCCTATCTGATTTTCCATATGGACAGGGCAGAATTGCGGACCCGTCCACAATTTCTGCCAAAAGTGGTGTCATCTTTTCATATGAATCAACCTATTGTGGTGCCTGTGGCTACTCGTGACTTGGAGGATTCCGAGTTGCTGGATGTGGTCAGGGCTTTGAAGGTTTATGTAGCCAGAACGGCTAGAGTCAGGAAAACTGAGTCGCTGTTTATCCTGTATGCATCCAACAAGCTGGGTGCTCCTGCTTCAAAGCAAACTATAGCTCGCTGGATCTGTAACACGATTCAGCAGGCTCATTCTGCGGCTGGATTTCCGCTTCTAAAATCAGTAAAATCCCACTCCACAAGGAAGGTGGGATCTTCTTGGGCGGCTGCCCGAGGGGTCTCGGCATTACAGCTTTGCCGAGCAGCTACTTGGTCAGGTTCAAACACTTTTGCAAAGTTTTACAAGTTTGATACCCTGGCTGAGGAGGACCTTGTGTTTGCTCATTCGGTGCTGCAGAGTCATCCGCACTCTCCCACCCGTTTGGGAGCTTTGGTATAATCCCCATGGTCCTTATGGAGTCCCCAGCATCCACTAGGACGTTAGAGAAAATAAGATTTTACTTACCGGTAAATCTATTTCTCATAGTCTGTAGTGGATGCTGGGCGACCGTCCCAAGTGCGGACTTCTTCTGCAATACTTGTATATAGTTATTGCTTAAATAAGGGTTATGTTGTGGTTGCATCAGGGTTGATCTGATGCTCCGTTGTTGTTCATACTGTTAACTGGGTAACTTTATCACAAGTTATACGGTGTGATTGGTGTGACTGGTATGAGTCTTACCCTGGATTCCAAAATCCTTTCCTTGTACTGTCAGCTCTTCCGGGCACAGTTTCTCTAATTGAGGTCTGGAGGAGGGACATAGAGGGAGGAGCCAGAGCACACCAGTATCCAAATTCTTTCTTAAAGTGCCCTGTCTCCTGCGGAGCCCGTCTATTCCCCATGGTCCTTACAGAGTCCCCAGCATCCATTACGGACTACGAGAAATAGATTTACCGATAAGTAAAATCTTATTTTTCCCTCTGCAGTGGACACAGAAGCTGACTGACAGGGACGCACAGCTCCTCTGGTGTGACTCCAAATTACCTCAGCGGTACCAGGGGGTCATAGCAGGGGGGGAGTGACCATTAGTGTACTAAGTCCCCTATGAGGGTACTTAGTCTGCGACCCGGCTAAGCTTGGCATTAGCGGCAATGGTGCGGTGGGTGCTTGCTCCAAACAACTCTGTGTCTCCCTGAAGGGCTCTTTGTGGGTTACTTGTGCTTAACCTTTATCTGTGTGTGTGATGCTGTCACATTTACATTATGTCAGGAAAGGAGTGTTTTTCTTGTACAGCGGAGTGTTCCTCCTCACCAAGGGGCTCACTACTGGGTACTCAGGGTTCACAGAATAGCGGGGCTGATCCGGAGTGGGTTAATTCTCTTAAAGGAATGATCTCCACTCTTTCTACAAAATTGTCCTACAAGGAAAGAGAGACGCAATACTTAAAATAGACTGTGGATAAGTTTATGAACAGAGACTCAGTCCCCAAAACAGCGTCTCAATCCCCTCCCATTTGTCCGCAAAAGCGATCTCTGGCTCATATCCTGCAATCTGACTCTGACGCTGATTGGTTAGACTTGGAGGAGGGTGAGGTGGACTTGGAGGGGGGGGGGGGGGGTGCGGCTCTGTCACAGGGAATAGAGGCTCTTATAGAGGCTATCAGAGATGTTCTGCATATTCCTGATAAGGTGTCAGAGGAGTGTGAGGAATCTTATTTTAATGTAAAAAAGAAGTCCTCAGTCACTTTTCCTGTGTCAAAGAAATTGAATACCGTTTGAAGAACCGTGGTCAATCCAGATAAGAAATTTCAGCTCCTTAAAAGGTTACTCTCATCTTTTCCCTTTCCTCTGTAGGATAGGAAAAAAATGTAAAAATCCAACGATAGTGGACGCACCAGTCTCTAGGCTGTCACGAAAATTTTTTATTGCCTGTTCCTGGGTCATCCTCCCTAAAAGACATGGCTGATCGTAAAATTGAGACTACACTCAAATCATTGTACACAGCTGCTGGGGTGGCTCAACGACCCACTATTGCATGTGCGTGGATCACAAAAGCCATTGCAAAATGGTCAGGTAACCTAATTGAGGGGTTAGATTCCTTGTCTAGGGGGGATGTTGTTTTACTACTGCAGCATATATAGGACTCCGCAAACTTTATGGTGGAAGCCATAAAAGAGATAGGCTTGCTTACGCACGCACCACCGCTATGGCCGTGTCGGCGCGCAGGGGCTTGTGGCTGCGCCAGTGGACTGCTGATGCGGACTCCAGGAAAGGTATGGAAGGCCTACCATTCACAGGAGAGGCCTTGTTTGGAGATGAACTAGACAAATGGATCTCCACAGCTACTGCGGGAAAGTGTACCTATCTTCCTTCCGCAGCCCCCCCCAACCAAGAAGACTTATTCAGCTTCTAAGTTACAGTCCTTTCGGACGGCCAAGTTCAAGGACATATCCAGAGGTGCTTCTACGTCCTCCAGCGGCGCAAGAGGTAAACCACGCAAACCAGCAACTGCAAGTGCTCCGGAACAGAGCTCAGGCTCTGCGTCCTCAAAGACTTCAGCATGACGGTGGAACGCAATGCCTGGAAGGCTGTCAGGTGGGAGACCGCATACAATTCTTCAGTCAGATCTGGTCAGGTTCGTGCCAGGATCCCTAGGTCATAGATCTTATTTCCCAGGGCTACAGACTGGAGTTCCAAAAGCTCCCACCTCACAGATTCTTCAAATCAGGCTTGCCAGTTTCACAAGAGGCAAATATTACTTTACAGCATGCCATCCAAAAACTGGTACAGACTCAGGTCAGTGTTCCAGTTCCACCTCATCTGCTCAACAAGAGGTACTACTCCAACTTGTTTGTAGTACCGAATCCGGACGGTTCGGTAAGACCGATTCTGAACCTCAAGTCTTTGAACCCGTACTTACGATCGGTAATATCATGTCTGAAGGAGGGGGAATTCCTAGTGTCTCTGGATATCAAGGATGCGTACCTTCACATTCCAATCCGACCGCCTCATGAGGCTTATCTACGGTTTTCACTGCAGGACTGTCACTACCAGTTCCAGGCCCTGCCATTTGGTCTCTCCACGGCACCGAGGGTGTTCACCAAGGTGATGGCAGAGATGATATTTCTGCTCCGCAAACAGGGAGTGAACATAATTCCGTACCTGGACAATCTACTGATAAAAGCACCGCCCAGGCAAAGGTTGCTGGACAGCATTGGTCTCTCAAACTCCTCCAGGATCACGGGTGGATTCTGAACATTCCATAGTCTCACCTAGAGCCAACAAGGAGGCTCCCAATCCTGTTAATGATACTGGACATGGAGTCGCAGAAAGTGTTCCTTCCGTTGGAGAAGGCATTGGTAATCCAGTCGATGGTTCGGGATGTCCTGAAGCTAACGTGGGTGTCGGTGCATCTGTGCATTCGCCTTCTGCGGAATATGGTGGCCTCTTACGAGGCTCTTCAATACGGAAGGTTTCACGCACGACCCTTCCAACTAAATCTGTTGGACAAATGGTCCAGATCGCATCTTCATATGCACCAGAGAATCCGTCTGTCGCCAAAAGCCAGGATCTCTCTTCTGTGGTATCTACAGACTTCTCACCTCGTCGAGGGTCGGAGGTTCGGAATTCAGAACTGGATTCTGTTAACCACAGACGTAAGTCTCAGAGGTTGAGGAACAGTTACCGGGGGGTGCAGTTTCAAGGAAGATGGTCAAGTCAGGAAGTCGTCCTTGCAATCAGCATTCTGGAACTCAGGGCCATATACAACCAGGCACGGATACAGAGGGGGACGGTGGGGGCGGTCGCCCCCCCTAGCACACTCCTGCCTAGGACAAACTGTCTGTGAAGTCCTGCTCCTTAATCCCTTCCTATCTCAGCTGGCTATCAGCTATAGTCAGTGGTGTGAGTCGCAGCAGCTCACAGCAGGTGCCCCTTCCTCCCCACTCACACCTTTGGCCTGCACAGCAGTTAATCAACATTGTTTGTTGATTGAGACTGCTTTCATCTCCCCAGCGTCTCCAAAGTGCTGATAACAGGAGATCCAGGAAGTGGCTGTGTGTAGGGGGGCGTGGCTTCACTTATATGACAGGCTAGTGGGCTAATAGAAAGTTATAGTGTGTTGACTTTTCTGCACACTGAGAGCATGCTGCATTCCTGCACCCAGAGACCAGCCAGCTGCCAGAGGGACTTTCCTGGCAACCTGTACCATTGACCAGCCTGTGGAAGAGGGACCATCTTACCAGCCTGTTGCAGAGGAACCAGCCAGTGAAAGATCTTAGTGCTATATTCCCTAGGCAGGGTATTACAGGTTGAGTCTCCCATATGTGCAGCACAGTAGAACAGAGGATGTCTGTAGTAGTGTATAGCATTGGTCCTATAATGTGCATCAAACAGTTTATATATCAGTGGGAGAGATCCCTTGATTATAAATGGCACCCTAATAGCTGGTAGGGATATATTGCAAGACAAGCAGGTAAAGGATTTGTTAGTTGGTGTTTGCTATAGTAATCACTTCTACAACGCATCAAATCAAAGTCCCCCAATATGACATCTGTCGGAATCCCTAAAAATATTTCAGTTGCTTGATATGGTGCGTCCTCGGGAGCCTCACTCTCTTATAACTGATGTCATTACAGACAAGGGGCCTAATTCAGACCTGATCACGGCTATGCATTTTCGTACAGCAGCCGATCAGGTCTGAACTGCGCATGCGCCGGCGCATGCCAGACAGCCGACGGCCATCTCAGTACTGCGATCGCCTCTGCCTGATTGACAGGCAGAGGCGGTCGCTGGGCAGGAGGGTGCTGGCCGGTGGCGTTTGGACACCTTTTTAGGGGTGCAGTCCGGGCAACGCAGGTGTGCCCGGACCGTGCGGGGGGCAGGCTGCGGCGGCTGCGTGACGTCACACGCAGCTGCTGTGACCCGGTCAGTGACTAGTAGCTCCCTGCCTGTGCGCAGGAGCTGCGCTGGTGGGGAGCTACTCATCAAGTACAAAAGCATCGCCGCTGTGCGATGCTTTTGAACTTGTACGGTGGGGCAGAGCCAGACATGCGGGGCGGACCAGCCCTGTGCTGGGCGTTCCCCCCGCATGTCTGAGTAACTGATAGTAGCCATGCAAAATTTTGCACGGCTACGATCAAGTCTGAATTATGCCCAATGTCTTGTCTCTGTTGTTGCCACAAATGCCATATTTTGATGGCCCTCTATTATACCATCCATATGTTCATCATAATTTATGACACGTCATGTACAGTTGTGATACCTACAGTATACATAGTTGTAATTCCCTAATATTGGGGTATAGCAAAAAAATATAAAATTAAAGCAGAATGCCTGGATTAATTATGATTGACTTATTCTATATCACCAACTCATATTAACATGAGAAACAATAACAATCTAATAATAGATATATAAAATAGACAATCCTGCACAAGCAGA
Organism: Pseudophryne corroboree; assembly: GCF_028390025.1. NCBI lineage: Eukaryota > Metazoa > Chordata > Amphibia > Anura > Myobatrachidae > Pseudophryne > Pseudophryne corroboree. Next base: position 703,757,818 of record NC_086445.1, read on the forward strand.
AAAAAAGCAGCTCGGTGAATTCAATATTTTACTTAAAGGTATCCTCACATCTTCACCAAATATGTGCCAAAAAAGGTTGAATAGAACTTATACAGCGCTACTGCATATGTAGGTCATTCATAAATATACCACTTCAGATACAGCAGATGTCATATCTCACAGTATACTTCTTATTAGGCTCATTCAGATATACCCAAAATGTAAGAGATAAGCAATTTATAGTGAAATACTGTTTAATAATTGTAAGATTTAATAAGAGAAAAACAAAAACATATCAACTCCACACAGATTACAGGTATTTCCAAGTGGCCAAATTTTGACAATTACCAGCTAGACATGAACTGTTTTTAAGCAGTTCAGAATGCACTTGAAACAGTGCAAGTCCTGGGTTCTCCCACTGGTGCAGGCTCAGGTTTAGCTGAAATTTACAATTATTAAACAGTACTTCACTATATTTGCTTATCCCTTTCATTTTGGGTATAACTGAATGAGCCTAATAAGAAGTATGACATCCGCTGTATCTGAAGTGGTATATTTATGAACAACATACATATGCAGTAGCACTGGCTAAATTCTATACAACAATGTGATAATACCTATAATTCCTTAAATTATCTGTATCAATCAGAGATCTTTGGTATACTAGCAACATTTTTCTGGAGGAAAAAAAGGGTGGTGGGGGGATTTCCCAAACCTATGTGGCACATAGACGCAAAAGGGATTTTAATCCACGGGTGAACTCCTGCGAGTATTACGTACTCTCACTTAATCCTGGTTAGTCTCAAACTCCATTATTGGACAATTACAAATGTGGAATTCATCTGTTAGGGTTGGCAAGTGTTGAGTACTGTGTGGGATTATCAAATAATTGGTCTAACCCACCCAAGACTCTGTGCCTAAAATCCCCTTGGTACTATTCAGCAGTTCCCCTTATTATAATAATATAACAGGGTATTATAATGTGTCTTCCCTTCCTGGTTCAGTAACACATAGTATGCCAGTTGTTACCATTTGTATCCATACAAGTTGCTAGTATCCCAAAGAAAGGAATTATAGGTATTATCACATTGTTACTGTTTCTCATTTTAATACAATGCGCTTATATAGAGTCAGTCAATCATCAAGGTTTATGATAATACTGTATTTTATAACGACGTTGACATATAAACCTTGATGATTGACTGTCTCTATATCAGTACCTCATATTAAGATGAGAAATAGATGCAAATAATTACTCCAGACATTTTGTTTTTATTTAATGATTTTATTATTTTATTTTATTTTATTATGCTATACCCGAATATTAGGGGATTATAACTTTTTATACTGTAGGTATCACAACTGTGTCATACATTATGATGAACATAAGGTGGGATTTGGATAGATGTCATATTGGGGAACTTTGCTTTGATGTGTTGTAGAAGTGATTATTATACCTAACATCCACTAACAAATCCTTTACCTGCAATTATACCTATTTCTGTGATAGAGGGATTTGGACTGGAGAGGGGAGGAGTCAAGATGAGAGGGGAGGAGTCAATATGAGAGAGGGGAGGAGTCGGGACTGGAGAGGGGTCAAGACTAAACCGTAAACCGCCCCCCCCTAAAAGAAAAGTCTAGATCCGACCCTGTATACAACGCACTTCTGCAGGCCTCACATCTTCTTCAAGATTGGGCCATTCAGGTCCTATCGGACAATGTGACGGCAGTGACGTACATAAACCGACAGGGCGGAACGAAAAGCAGAGCAGCAGTGTCAGAGGTGCCAAGAATTCTCCTCTGGGCAGAAGGAAACACTGTGGCGTTGTCAGCGGTCTTCATTCCGGGAGTAGACAACTGGGAAGCAGACTTCCTCAGCAGACACGACCTGCACCCGGGGGAATGGGGCCTTTACCCGGAAGTGTTCAGGTGCTTGACAAGTCGATGGGGATATCCACAGATCGACATGATGACCTCTCGCCTCAACAAGAAGCTCAAGCAGTATTGTTCCAGGTCGAGAGACCCACAGGCAGTTGCGGTGGACGCCTTGACGACTCCATGGGTCTACCAGATGGTGTACGTGTTTCCTCCACTTCCTCTGATCTCAAGAATTTTAAAGAGAATAAAAAGGAAAAGGGTTCAAGCAATATTCATTGCTCCGGACTGACCAAGAAGGGCCTGGTACGCGGACCTTCTAGAGATGCTCCTCGAAGATACGTGGCCTCTACCTCTTTGGAAGGATCTTCTACAACAGGGCCTGTTCGTCTTTCAGGACTTACCGCAGCTACGTTTGACGGCATGGAAGTTGAACGGCTGATTCTAGGCAGGAGAGGGAACCCTCACAAGGTTATCCCAACTATGATCCAAGCCATGAAAGGGGTAACGTCTAAGCATTACCATTGTATTTGGAAGAAATACGTCTCTTGGTGTGAGAGCAGAAATTATTCTGCGGTGGAATTTCATCTGGGACGTTTCCTGCTTTTTCTGCAGGCAGGCGTGGATGTGGGCCTGCGTCTGGGCTCCATAAAAGTCCAGATTTCGGCCTTGTCCATTTTCTTTCAGAAACAATTGGCTTCTCTCCCTGAGGTCCAGACGTTCTTGAAAGGTGTTCTGCACATCCAACCTCCCTTTGTGCCTCCCACGGCACCTTGGTATCTCAGTGTGGTGCTGCAGTTTCCCCAATTGGACTTGTTTGAGCCGTTACAGGAGGTGGACGTAAAATATCTTTACTGTTGGCCTTGACTTCTAACTCTGAAATAACTTCAGAGTTCTCCCTCTATGTTGGTCACTTAATGAATAGCGTCTTGAAAAAGTGTTAGAAGAAAAAACATGGTTTTCCATTACTACCAGCAATCTCATCCATCGTTACTACTGCCGCCTTTGACCGCTAAGGATATTAAATACAAAGGAACCAGCTTACCAGCTACATTGCTTTTCAATGGAGAATTTAGCAGTGCACACTGTGGGCCTATTTCAGGTTGAAAAGCAAAACGCATTCCAACCACAAAAATTGGTAAAAAGATTCGGATGCATGCACAGCGCCCGTCCTGCACATGCACCCGCATTTTCTGCCGGGGGGGGGGGGGCGGACGCAGAAAATGCGATTGCCTCTGCCTGTCAATCAGGCAGAGACGGTCGCGGGGAAGGTGGTGGGGGGGGGGTGGGCGGCAACGCTCCGTTTCTGTTGCGGAGATGGAGCGTTGCGGAGGCGGCCAAACAGGGGCGGCATTGGTGAAATGGGGAACGTGGCATGGATGTGAACGCTGCGGCTGCATGTTGTCACATGCAGCCGCCGCGATCAGAAACATGGCGACGGGCCTCCTGCAGGCGCAGCTAAGCAACCTTAATTTCTGCTATCAAGCAGAAATTGCAATGTAATTGCAATTTCTGCTTGATGAAGGGGGAGAGGTGGCGATCAGCATGCTGGGCGGCCTTGCCCTGCGATGGGCGGCCACCAGTATGCGAACAAAAGGATTGCAAATTCTGCTAATTAGCAGATTTTGCAATCCTTACTGAATTAGGCCCTTTGACTCCTTATTGGGCAGATACAGAAGCATCAGTTCCCGGATTTTCACCTCTAATTCCCTGCAATTTCACCTCTTATAGGTCATTCCGAGTTGATCGCTCACTAGCTGCTTTTAGCAGCATTGCAAACGCTAGGCCGCCGCCCTCTGGGAGTGTATCTTAGCTTAGCAAAATAGTGAACGAAAGATTAGCAGAACTGCTACTAAATAATTTGCTGCAGTTTCTGAGTAGCTCCAGACCTACTTCAAGACTGCGATCACCTCAGTTCGTTTAGTTCCTGGTTTGACGTCACAAACATGCCCTGCATTCGGTCAGCCACTCCCCCGTTTCTCCAGCCACTCCTGCGTTTTTACCTTGCACACCTGCTTTTTTTAGCACACTCCCTGAAAACGCTCAGTTATCACCCGGAAACACCCACTTCCTGTCAATCACACTACGATCACTCGATCGATGTAAAAACGTCGCTCGAGCTTGTGTAAATCTACAAAGTTTTGTGTGAAAGAACTTAGCGCATGCGCGTGGCGTACCATGCATGCGCATTTTTGCAGTTTTTTCACTTAATCGCTGCACTGCGAAAATCGTCAGCGAGCGAACAACTCGGAATGACCACCATAGACTGATTGAAATTTGGAGGACTTTCCCCCAAACCATAGGATCATTAGGCATCTAATGTGTGATTTATATAGGGACTACACTGCATCACCCACTTTAATTTTGATGAGAATTAATTCCAGACTATTATAGTGATTGACTAGCAGTTTAGAAAATCTACATTTTGATAAAGCTAATTATTTATCTTATAACATTCACTAAATATTGGTAAGAGACTCAGTACGCAATGGGCGTACGGGGTACCGTAATGGTACGCAATTGGCGTAGCAGACGCTAGGCCGTGGTCGAGACGCACGAGCGGCACGTTCGCTCACGGCTTACGCTGGGTATCGAGCACGCTATAGGCGGCCCGAGTACCGTAATGCTACGTTACTAGCGTAGCGGACGCTGTGCCCACGAGAGGAACACGAGCGGCGCAGACGCTCACAGGATGACACACAGTAAACCTTGTGTGCAACACACTGAAAGGCTAAGCTTATACTGTAAACCTTGGTCTTGTAATGTTAACACAATGTAACGCTGATTAACCTCTATTATATGAAAGCTGATTGAGCGATTGAGACGCTCAGAAACCCTCTATTCTAGCTAGAGAAACACAGACACCTTGCTGAGGTTCCAACACCTTTACTAACGATATTTAGCTATGTAAGAAGGGGAAAACAGTTAACAGCTTATACACTACAGCACTAACATAAAACACCTAAACAGAATAACTGGACATAAATATACAATAGCGTCTTAATCCTAAACAATAACAGTGAGAGAGAGAGAGAGAGAGAGAGAGTATGGCAAATACAGACAGAGAATAAGTTGGTCACAGAGAAACTTACACACGTGGGAATGAATCGCCTGCGCTCTCTGGAAATCCAGCTCTCAGTTAATCAATGATGAAAACCTTGTGGAGATAAGTGAAAGAGCTGGCCCAGGCTGGCTGCCTTATATACACACAGTACAGTACACTACAAAGGGCCCTACAATCTTATTGTTCATTGGACACAGAAACCTGTCTTCGCATTATAACAAAAGGTCATAGGTTAGTTTGAACAGGTGGGTTGTGACTATTCCAAACTGCTCAGATGGGAGGGATTCTCAGGATTCGCGCCGCATGGATAATGAACCGCAAATACAGTAAATGTCCATAAACTACTTATAGACATAACTATACGCAGGAGCGATTAATCTCTACCTAACCAACACCGGAATGTTTCTAATAAAATGCTCTTTAGTTAGGTACTAAACACCACCGCTCAGACCCTGTCTGACCCTTCGTATCATGCAAAGAGGAATTCCTTTGTCCCTGAACCAGTTACACTAATCATACTTACAGATATTATTAAGGGGATTATTGCCTACAAAACACATTATATTTGTTAAATATGTAGCGATCGAGTCGCTCGCTAGACGCACATAAACTCTACCGTATATACGCATATACCGCGCGTACTCGCCGGAGCGAGCGTACGCACTTTGCGGACATGTGCACGTACAGCAGACTGAATGTACGAGCAGCGGGCATGAGCATTGGGGTTAGTACAAGGCAATGGTGAATCATGATATTTTTCGACTTTGACAGTCCACCCTTTGGCAGTCACCAATAACTGCCACTTCCTAAACAAAACAGAAAAATATATGTCATCATGTAAATACCTTTTTAAGATTGGGTAAAGGGAGGAGAGGAGAAGGTGGGAAAGGTATGTCCTAGTGAGATAGTAGAAGCATGTGTGTATGAATCCATGTCTGAGGGGTCATATATCATCGTGCCGTATGTGTTTTAAATCAAGCTTCGAGGTATTGCGAAGTATACATTTGAATCCTTCTTATCCCGTATTAAGGGTCTGTGGATGGGCTGTCAAACTCTACCGAGCTCTTTTCGGCTTTTGGTTACAACAAATGGGGTGCACATTAGTTGATGATACATGAAGGGGGAGAATATGTGGATGCTATTATGTGAAAATCACCTGTCGACTGTGAGATACTACCTGGGAGTTGTAGAGATGAAGAGAAGAAACAATCGTTATAAATGCAGTCGTAAAACTATGTGAGTTTTAATAGACAGTCGCCGATTGAGGTCTTGTCTGATGTCTTGTCTGATGTACATGTTGTCTGTTGTCTCTCGGTGCTTTTGCTGTAAGTGACGAACAAAAGCTTTTCCAGTGTCCATAAAATTACAGTCTCTAGAGTATTGGGTTTCCCGTAGATATTTAAAGTCACTAAAAGTATTGGGTGTCTGTGACACAGTTCATCAATGGTCTGTATAAAAGAGGTTGTCAAATTCTTCTTCCAAGTGGATGTCTTTGTGCCTTGGAGGAAAACAAAGGAGAAACGGGTGAAAGAAACGGACCGTGGAATCACATTTTCATCACAACATTGTCTCTATCGTTGGGTCATAAATCAAATTAGTTGTTATTACAGTGTCCTCGCTCCTCAGACTCATCACTCTGGTACTACCTTTACACTTCGTTAAAGTCCGAACGTATCTAAATATCAGACCAACCAATATGACGACTCCCAGAATACACAAGAGAAATTTCCCTACATCCATTATAATGCCTTGGGCCCATTCTCCTAAACCAGAGAACCAATTTCGTGGGTTCAACCATGACACCCAACTGGTCAGCTCATTACCCACAGCAGCGAGTGTGAGATTGTGTTTCCTTCGGAACTCCCACTTCAATTGCAAAATGTCATCCATCTTTTGGTCTATGACCTCGGCCGGGTCCTCAGTGCTGTTTGTAATATACGTGCAGCATTTTACTCCATATTGAGTTGCTAGGGTAACACAATACCCGCCTGTCACTGCTGTGAGATAATTGAGAATCATCCTATGCTGAACCAGCTCTGTCTTGTAGGCTTGTAACTCTCTCCCAGTATACCTGAACGTGTCGTCATACATTTCAGTGATATTGTCTAACAAGTTTGCTAGCGCAGATATATACTTATAATCTATCACTCCTCTGGCGGTACGAGTGATATCTAACGCGAGTAGGAATTGAATCCCGGTGGATTCATGGATCAAATCAGAGGCCGGATGCTCTGTCCTTTCTATCAGGTGCCGTTTAACGACGTGCTCGTAGTGAGTGTGAGTATAAGGAGCTTGGGCACCGCGGTGAATGTCTTTCATTTTGTTATGGGATACAGTCATTACTTCAGGCAGTACTTTTCCAATGCAACACAATCCCTCTGAGTTTGGGGCAAGCCACTTATACGCCTTCCTCCCGCATATGAAATATGCATCATCGGGGAGAACATATGGGACGGAGTATGACATAACCATGTAACAAACTTTCCATGTGAAATCTCCTAACCCTAATTCTCCCATCTGTCTAGTACACGTATCCGGTTGTACGATATGTGCACAGTATCCTGGTGATACTTCTCCAACTCGCATGGTACTACTTCCTAGAGTGTATCTATAGCGGGAAAATATTCCACTGTCGGCTATCTGGCGTATAAGCTCTGTGTCTATGGGCATTCTGTCGGCTCTGTGTGAAAAGGTCATGGTTTGATTACTCCATGACACTTCTCAATTTCCCGGCTTTCGGGGATTGGAAATGTTAAAGCATACTAAGGACCTATCCACATGATATTGGTGGAGCTTCAAACTAGGAGGACTAGAGATATTAAATCTCTTGTCCACCGGCCTCCCACCACTTAACTCAAGTACCTCTCCTATCGTTAAAGGGAATGGTACTAGTCCTGATTTCCTATGACCTTGAGGTACTTGAGAGCACACCCAACAGTCTGTCTGGTTTAACACTTTACCCACTAAGGAGTGATAGTCACTCAATGGATGCCGGTCCATGTGGATATTAAAACTGGACTGACATTTCTTGATGCACCCATCCTCAACTATGCTGTCACAATGCCTACAGATGCAGTTCTCTTCAGCTAACAATCCTTCACAATTCCTTCTATTGTCAATGCTACCAGATCGCTTTCTGATACTCGCCTTTGCTCGGTGACTGTGTTGCTCTTGGAAATCTACGCCTCAATCCTGGTCATCAGAACCCATTCCAGATCCTTTCTCGACCTCCATGGTACTCTCACCGAAACAGACTGCTCTGGTCAACAACAGGGTCATCAGGAAAATCCGGATCACAGTCTCTTGGGGCAAGTCCATCTTACAGGAGGAGAAAGAGAAATTTGTAATGGGGGTACAAAAAATAATTTGAGGGGAAAGAAAAATGTTACGATGCTTTTGTCCTCTAGTCTTGTTGTTCTTCTTGCTCTGTTGTCATCTCAAAGGTGCTGTCTCTCAGTCTTCCAAACGAACATTCCGGTGATGCAATATTCCTTCCAAATCAGCGATCTTTCTGTAAGGAGCAAAAATCTTGCATTACCATTTGTCTAACTGATGTGTGACATACCATCTGTAAAGCATGAGAACATGAGAGAGAAAAAAAAAACAAACGAGAGAGAGAACAATTCATATATATGTTACATAAAACCACAAACACAAAAAAACATTGTCAGATCTTCCGTTCACCATCAGGCTGTCACACCAACACGTCCATTTGGTATCTTTGCGCTGTCTCCCCCACCAGTATTTCCACACTCCACCCTTTTGTGCCTGGCCAGGACACACCGATGTCGGTAGGTCACACTGGGGTTAGGTAGACTTCTGCAAAGACCAAGTAGCTATGTGATGTTTGAGTTCTGCCGATGAACGTCAGAGATGGGGAAAAAGAAACATTTACAGATAAATTACAAAGTTTACCCGGCCGTCCCTGTGTCTACAAGGAACTGACCTCCCAATATCCTTAACTGTAACCTCAGGCTTACTACCAGGCCTAATGATCAACTTTCCTGACTGCATATTACAGGTGCGGCCCAAACTTCTTCCTAGGTGATTCCTTATTACAATTTCGTGTATCATGACTTTGCTCATGTTATTGTCTAGGGGGTTTATATGACTTTTGTATATTTCTTGATCTACAATCTCGTGCAAAATGACCTTCCCTCTGCCAATTATAACATCTTATCACCTTTGACTTACCCACAGGGATCTGAGGCTTCTTACCTCCCTGTGCTTCCCAGTGCTTGCTGATGTTTTGATCATGCCCAACAGCGGACTTTCTTAATGCAGCCACCGAGATATTTCTGCAGTTTGGGTTGGTGGTCTGTACTCTAGTCCTTAAAGCAGAGATTTTCAACCTTTTACAGCTCGCGGCACACTGAACAAGATTTAAATATTGCCAAGGCACACTCAAATATAATGGTGATGCATGGTGCAATTGCGTGTCCCTAGGATGTCATGTCACAGCTTCTCCATAGGTAATGCCTGAGCCACATGTGAGAACGGCAGAAGAGCCTAACACTGTCCAGGTCCAAAATTAGAACTGACTCTGTAACCACTAAACCCACCAGTATTGATCGTTCTAGAGCCTCAGTAGTGGCAGCACACTGACGGGCTTGGCTTTGCTTCCATGGCGGCACACCTGGAGACTGCTCAGGGCACACTAGTGTGCCACGGCACAGTGGTTGAAAAACACTGCCTTAAAGTTTCTTTTAAACCATCCATTAATACCTTAACCGCTATATCTCTATGCTGTGCATTTTTCTCAATGTCCGTGATCCCAGTGTCTCTAGCCATTTCTTGCAGTGCTCGATAGAAATAATTAGAAGTACTTTCCCCCTCTCTTTGTCTTATGGAGAAGATTTTGTTCCACTCGACAACGGCTGGGAAATATACTCCTAACTGTAGGTTGATCTGCTTAATATTTTCCTGATTGTATTCCTCCGTACGAGGTATTTCTGTGTCTAATTTACAATCAGTAATAAATTTCGCAGGGTCAACACTGGAGGGCAAACATGCCCTCAGCACTGTCCGCCAACCTTTGTTGGTGGGTTCGGCGGAGTTTCCTAGTTCTTTAATAAACCTCTGACATGCGGCTAGATCTCTCCTAGGATCAGGAAATTCAGACATAATTGTCCTTAATTCTGTCCGGGACCAGGGACGGCACATTGCACTGTCCCTGGCAGGAATGATTCCCTGAGCGTCAGTCTTCCCATTGGGGACTGTGATCACCCTGACAGGATTAAATTCAACCACATCATCTTGTGTTGGTTCTACAATATGAGGTACATTTGTTTGTGCGTGATATATAACACCGTACGTACCTGTGGACGCGACCTCACCTGACCCTCCGTTAGGGGGTTCGACTACTGCCTTTACCGATTGGGTCGCGTCCACCTGGATGTTTCGTATGATGGCTGCTGGAAAAGGTGCCGACATCGTGCTGGGCTCACATTCTTGCTTGTAATCCTGAGGGAAGTTTAACATGGGGTGCAACTTGCACGGGTTAACAGTTGTACATTTAACAGTTTTACTTTTATCATTGTTACATTTGTTACAATTATTAAATAATACAGTTGCTAAGTGCACAATTATCATATACCAGTGTGCCATTCTCTGTAACCACTTTCTCTCTTGTTGCCATATTTTTCTTACCAAAGTGAGAGTCAGCTGTGTAAGCTAATCCTCCTTGTATTTCACTTTCCCGTTGCCATAACTGTAAACAATCATAATGTCGGATCCGCCTCTCCGCGGACTTAATTAGACATATCCTTTTCTTTAAATTTTGTAACACCTTGGAACTAAAACTGCCTACCCGTGGGAACTTTTCCCCGTCATGCACAGTCATTCTTTCCCATTCATTGCACAAAACCTCTGTGTGTGATCCGTATTTTTCACACATGATATACCTTGCCGACCTTATGGGTCGGGTTACTAAATCAACCTGAACCAGGTTTGATCGTCCCTTACCTGAACAACTGGCCCGCATCTTTGTAGGAGTTGCTTTCACTACCTCTGACCTTCAAATCAGGGTCTTCAGAACCCTTACAAAAACCAAGTTGCCCGGGGTAAGCTGACGGTGAAAGTTTACCGAGTACCTTCACACACTCGCCCACGTCGACCAATACGCCCACACACTGCCTTAGCGCTGGCGTACTCAACCCAGGGCCCCTGCAACCTGAACCTCTATTTACTGGAACATGTGGGTGTGATCCGAAGAGCACTTACCCTTCCCAGTAAATATCAGTTGCTGGAGAATTTCCGAGTGACCAGCAAACCTCCCTTAAAATAAAAAAATTACACAAATCACGTTAGAATGTACAAATAGCGTTTATGACCCCTCTAGCGTATGCAAACAGTACTGGGTCAAGTTACAAACTAATGCACACAATTACATGCGGTACAATCGTACTGCACATAAGCAACTAATCTTATGTGCGGAACGACCAACGGAATCGATAATTGTGGCTGCGAATTCCTTCAGCCAGAGCTTAATGGCCTATATGGGTACCGCACCAACCCTCCTGGGGTTGTGCTTACTTTATCTTATAGCGGACTTCCTAGTCTGCTGTACCTAGACCTCCTGGTCTGTCTCTGTGGACCTCCTGGTCCGTGACCTCCTGGTCTGTGTACAGTAGACCTCCTGGTCTGCTATACTCTAATGCTCTTATTTCAATATTTAACAAGGGATGCCTCCCAAGCCACCGCGCTGTCACTTTCACGGATGTACCTCACGAGAACTCGATTTCCTGTGTTTCCACCCAAAAATGAGAAACTTATATATATATATATATATACACACACTCTTTCACCTCATATACTCTTTACTTTCTTTTCTGTACAGAAATTCCTTTCATTCAGTATCGCAGGCTAGTCCCAGAGGAGTTGCAACTAGAGAAGGATTTAAATTTTGGACACTGAGATTAACTTGCGCTATTATCGCGTTGCCTCCGTATCGCCTACTAAAACAATACTATCGTGTGATTTGTATTACGTGGGCGTACCCGTACGCTTCGTTGCGTAATATACTCTACATGTGTAAGCCCTTGCGTCGCGTACGCTTGTCCCGCCCTTTGTTAGGGACACGTGTACACAGGCCAGACACGTCCACAGTAACACAAGTAACACGTTTCTATCAATGCAGATGATATTTAACTGTAATCATTTACCGAGCACCACACAGATCTTCCTTGTATCTTAGGCAAAGCCGTGTGCGTGTTTTACAAATTACTTCCTTACGTATTAATTTTACTTTTAACTACCAATAGCAACAAATCTTTCTCAGCATGATATCAATGATAAATGGCAAGCAGGAAGGCGAGATGTGAAAATATACCAATGAAAATACAGTTGTGTGCTTGTGTTACGTATGCAATGTGTACCAAACAGAAATGAAACAGTTTTAAAAAAAAACCAATAGCGTACTGTTCTTACCTTCCGGTTCCGGATTCCACCAGCACTCCTACAACGTAGCGATGCAGACGCTTATCTAGTCAGCACTACCGTATCCCCCACCACCAACACGGATACGAAGGGATACTACCTTCCCGCCCTTTGCTGACAGATAAAGTCTGCTTAGTTTCGCTAGAGCGGATATGTGGAGGACGGACGAGCCGCCAATTGATAAAGCTAATTATTTATCTTATAACATTCACTATATATTGGTAAGAGACTCAGTACGCAATGGGCGTACTGGGTACTGTAATGGTACGCAATTGGCGTAGCAGACGCTAGGCCGTGGTCGAGACGCACGAGCGGCACGTTCGCTCACGGCTTACGCTGGGTATCGAGCACGCTATAGGCGGCCCGAGTACCGTAATGCTACGTTACTAGCGTAGCGGACGCTGTGCCCACGAGAGGAACACGAGCGGCGCAGACGCTCACAGGATGACACACAGTAAACCTTGTATGCAACACACTGAAAGGCTAAGCTTATACTGTAAACCTTGGTCTTGTAATGTTAACACAATGTAACGCTGATTAACCTCTATTATATGAAAGCTGATTGAGCGATTGAGACGCTCAGAAACCCTCTATTCTAGTTAGAGATACACAGACACCTTGCTGAGGTTCCAACACCTTTACTAACGATATTTAGCTATGTAAAAAGGGGAAAACAGTTAACAGCTTATACACTACAGCACTGTTAGGGTCTCCTGCCCTGTGCTGCCACGTCGTCATGGCAACCGGGAGACAAGTGCTAGTGGAGTAACCTGAGCGCAGCTGATACTCCGGTTCGGGTCTTTTGCTGTGCAGTGGTTATAGGCTCTGTGCACGGCAGGGGATCCGGTGCTGGTTTTTGTGCTCACAGTCTGTGAGGTCTGAGTGGGGCGTGGACAGCACCTGCTTTATAAGGCCTCTTTTCAGGGTAAGCAGATGCTGCTGAATCTCTGTTGGTTAGTCAGTTCATGAAAGTTAGCCAGTACTGTGTAGCTTTGTATTTGTTTGTTGCTTACTGCAAATAGGCCTGGGGATTTGGTATTACACTCTGCCAATCCAGACCTAGCAGTAAGACTGGAGTCAGTCGTTTAGCTTGCTGGGGTTCTGTTATTACTCTGTGAACTTAGCAAGTTTGCGGCTGTATTCTAACACTTGCCTGTCTAATCCTGTCTCACTGTGCTAGGTGTCAGGGGTCAGTTTAGTGGCAGTAAGCTTAAACCTGTGCACTGCAAGTGAGAATCAGGATTGTGGAGGCTCTCCTTGTGTCTATCATTCCATCTCTGACCAAGGAGTTTACTGCCACACCCGTTGGTAACCCTTTAGGGTTTTGCTGTTGCCCTTAGCAACAGCATTTCGGGTTCTCTACGTATTAAAACACAACATCTTGCTTTTTACATCTGAGCAGTTCTAATACAAGGGAGATACCCAGTTCCTTAGCCTCTGGGCTTCTCTGTTCACTGTGTGTGTATTTTGTTACCCTATCACCTTCTGTGTACGTTATGTCATATTCCCCAGTTTGTCTGTGAGTCCATTTGTTTTGCATAACAGTTCAAACACCAGTACATTCCTGCAGACACTGGAGTGCATAACAGTTCTGACACTAGTACTTTCCTGCAGGCACTGGTGTGCATAACATATTCAGCAGCCTAATACTCCTGTTGAAATTTTGTGGGAATATGGAGCATACCCCTCAAAATACGTTGCAACAGGTGGTCGATCAGGTGCAGGTCCTGACTCGGCAATTTAATGATTTGTCCATTAAAATGCACACCTCCCAGGCTGCTGGCAGAGCTCCCGCAGCAGCAGCACCTGCAGGGGTTAAGGAGCCGAAAGTAAATCTCCCGGATCGTTTTTCTGGAGATCGCTCGCAGTTCTTTTGTTTCAAGGAGAGCTGCAAGCTATACTTCCGGCTTAGGCCTCAGTCTTCTGGGTCGGAGATTCAGCGGGTGGGCATAGTGATTTCCTTGCTACAAGGAGACCCACAGGTCTGGGCATATGGGTTGCAGCCTGACTGTCCGTCGCTTAAAAGTGTTGATGCTTTTTTTACGGCACTGGGCATGTTGTATGATGACCCTGACAAGACGGCCTCAGCCGAGGCTCAGATTTCGATCCTTAAGCAAGGGCGAAGGCCAGTTGAGGTTTACTGTACGGAGTTTCGGAGGTTGGCCCATGATACCCAGTGGAATGACCCAGCCCTGAGACACCAGTACCGAAGAGGTCTTTCTAACCAGATAAAGGACCAACTGGTACAATATCCCTTGCCTGATAGCTTGGATCAGCTCATGCAGTTATCCATCCGGGTGGATAGACGGCTGAGAGAGCGTAGGCTTGAAAGGGAGACTGAGATTTCCTTCCTTCCCAAGGGAACCTCAGACTCTGAGGAATTTTCTGAGGAGCCTATGCAGATTGGGGCTACCCGCCTCTCCTCGCGTGAGAAGACGCGGAGGAGACAGCAGGGGTTGTGTTTGTACTGTGGGAATAAAGGTCATGTGGTAGTATCATGCCCAGAAAAGCCGGAAAACTTCAGGGCCTGAGGGTGATGGGAAATATCCTGTCAGGCCAGAAGTCAGAATTTCCCAAGAAGACTTTTATCATTCCGGTGACCTTGAAGATCCTCGGTCAAACTGTCAAGACTGAGGCCTTTGTGGACAGTGGGGCCGACGGGGTTTTTATGGACCGCCAATTCGCCCTGAAACACTCTGTTCCCTTAGTACCCTTGGCATCGGAAATTGAGATTTGTGGGTTAAACGGGGAACCATTATCCCAAGGTAAAATTACCTCTTGCACTAGCCAGATTTCTTTGTTTATTGGAGCCACACACTCTGAAAAATTGTCCTTTTATGTGACTGTCTGTACTTTTGCCCCATTGGTGTTGGGGTTACCCTGGTTAAGGGCCCACAATCCTCAATTTGACTGGGTCTCTGGGGAGATTCTTAGTTGGGGTACTGATTGTTTCAGGAGTTGCTTGAGCCTTCCAGTCAGGCTCTCGCAGCTAAGTTTGCCAGGATTGCCAGGGTGTTATGCAGATTTTGCGGACGTGTTCTCCAAAAAAGTTGCAGAGGTACTACCTCCCCATCGCCCCTATGACTGTGCCATTGATTTGTTGCCAAATGCTAAGCTTCCCAAGAGCAGGTTGTACTCCCTGTCACGTCCTGAGACTCAGGCTATGGCAGAGTACATTCAGGAGAACTTGGCTAAGGGATTTATCAGACCTTCACAGTCTCCAGTTGGGTCGGGGTTCTTCTTCGTGGGTAAAAAGGACGGTTCGTTGCGACCCTGCATCGACTTCAGGGAATTGAACCGTATCACGATTAAAAACTCATACCCACTGCCTCTCATTTCGGTCTTGTTTGACCAGCTTCGTACTGCCACCATTTTTTCTAAGATTGACCTACGCGGTGCGTACAATCTAATCCGAATAAGAGAGGGGGATGAATGGAAGACTGCCTTTAATACCCACTCAGGGCATTATGAATATTTGGTGATGCCTTTTGGGCTCTGTAATGCCCCGGCAGTCTTCCAGGATTTCATGAATGATGTGCTCAGGGAATATTTGGATAGATTCTTAGTTGTATACTTAGATGACATCCTAATCTTCTCCCATTCCCTGGAGTTACATCGGAAGCATGTACGCTTAGTCCTCCAGAAACTCAGAGACCACCGGCTTGGGGCGAAGCTGGAGAAGTGCGAATTTGAAGTTCAGCAAATCGCATTTCTAGGATATATTATCTCCCCAGAAGGTTTCCAAATGGAGGGTTCCAAGGTACAGGCAGTCCTGGATTGGGTGCAGCCCACTAGTTTGAAGGCGCTTCAGCGTTTCCTGGGCTTTGCGAATTTTTATAGACGATTTATCGCTGGATTTTCGTCTATAGTGGCGCCCTTGGTGGCACTCACTAAGAAAGGGGCGGATGTTGCTCACTGGTCTTGTGAGGCTAAAGCGGCTTTTGCCCGTCTCAAAAGGGCATTTGTTTCGGCCAAGGTGCTGCGACACCCAGATCCAGAGCGTCCTTTTGTGGTGGAGGTGGATGCCTCTGAGATGGGTATTGGGGCAGTGCTTTCTCAGATGGGAGTGTCTGATAATCGCCTTCATCCCTGTGCTTACTTTTCCCGTAAATTTTCGCCTGCCGAGATGAATTATGACGTGGGTAACCGGGAATTGTTGGCTATTAAGGATGCACTCGAGGAGTGGAGACACTGGCTTGAGGGGGCTAAGTTTGTGGTCTCAATTCTCACTGACCATAAGAATCTGGCATATTTAGAGTCAGCGAAGCGTCTCAATGCCAGGCAGGCACGATGGGCTTTGTTTTTTGCTCGCTTTAATTTTTTGATAACATATCGCCCTGGGTCAAAAAACATCAAGGCTGATGCGCTCTCGCGGAGTTTTGCTCCAATCCAGGAGACCACCGAGGAGCCGTTGCCCATTGTTTCCCCATCATGTATTAAAGTGGGCATTACCCAGGACCTCTTATCATTAGTCCTTAGAGCACAGGAGCAGGCTCCTCCAGACCTTCCGGTAGGTCTTTTGTTTGTGCCTCCTAGGTTAAGACAGCGAGTGTTCCTGGAATTCCATGCCAAGAAGTCGGCAGGTCACCCGGGTATTGCCAGAACTCGGGAGTTGCTATCTAGGGCGGTGTGGTGGCCCTCGGTGGCTAAGGATGTGGATCAGTGGGTTCGGGCATGTGACATCTGTGCCCGAAATAAGACTCCTAGAGGGGTTCCTGTTGGCCCATTACATCCACTCTCTATCCCATCTAAGCCATGGACCCACATTTCAATGGATTTTGTGGTGGACTTGCCCAAATCCTCGGGGATGACAGCCATCTGGGTTGTCGTTGACAGGTTTTCGAAGATGGCGCACTTCGTTCCACTGGTTGGGCTGCCATCAGCCAGACGCCTGTCTGAATTATTTATGCTGCATGTTGTGCGTCTCCACGGGTTGCCACTTGATGTGGTCTCTGACCGCGGATCCCAGTTTGTGGCCAAATTCTGGAGGGCATTTTGTTCCGATCTCCAGATTTCTGTCAGCTTGTCGTCAGGCTACCATCCGCAGTCTAATGGGCAGACTGAAAGGGTGAACCAGTCCTTGGAGCAGTTCCTCAGGTGTTATGTCTCCAAGTGTCAGACTGACTGGGTTGCTCATCTGTCCATGGCGGAGTTTGCCTATAACAACGCGGCTCACTCTGCTACAGGGATCTCTCCCTTCCTTTGTGTGTATGGGCATCATCCTAAGGCCAATTCTTTTGACCCCCTGGACTCCACGCCTGGTGGTTCCTCTGTGGTTTCGGTCCTTAGAGGTATTTGGCGGAAAGTGAAGAAAGCCCTTGTGTCTGTGTCATTAGTGACCAAAAGGGTTTTTGATAAGCGGAAAAGACCCTGCAGCTTCAAATTAGGAGACTTCGTCTGGTTGTCTACCAAGAATTTGAAGTTGAGACAGCCATCTCATAAGTTAGGGCCCCGGTTCATCGGCCCTTATAAGATCACCAGGGTTATCAATCCGGTGGCATTTCAGTTAGATCTGCCCCGTTCTTTGGGTATCAATAAAACATTTCATTGTTCCCTTTTAAAACGGGCGATTAGTAATCCTTCTTCCAGTGGAAGACCTTCCCCTCTTCTGATACGTGGCCAGAGGGAGTTTGTTGTTGAAAGGATTCTTGACTCCAAGGTGGTTCGGGGTCGGCTGTCATTTTTGGTGCACTGGAAGGGGTATGGCCCGGAGGAGCGGTCGTGGGTGCGCAGTTGTGATCTTCATGCCCCCAGACTGATACGCTCTTTCTTCTCGCAGTTCCCCGATAAACCCGGTGGTAGGGGTTCTTTGACCCCTCGTCAGAGGGGGGGTACTGTTAGAGTCTCCTGCCCTGTGCTGCCACGTCGTCATGGCAACCGGGAGACAAGTGCTAGTGGAGTAACCTGAGCGCAGCTGATACTCCGGTTCGGGTCTTTTGCTGTGCAGTGGTTACAGGCTCTGTGCACGGCAGGGGATCCGGTGCTGGTTTTTGTGCTCACAGTCTGTGAGGTCTGAGTGGGGCGTGGACAGCACCTGCTTTATAAGGCCTCTTTTCAGGGTAAGCAGATGCTGCTGAATCTCTGTTGGTTAGTCAGTTCATGAAAGTTAGCCAGTACTGTGTAGCTTTGTATTTGTTTGTTGCTTACTGCAAATAGGCCTGGGGATTTGGTATTACACTCTGCCAATCCAGACCTAGCAGTAAGACTGGAGTCAGTCGTTTAGCTTGCTGGGGTTCTGTTATTACTCTGTGAACTTAGCAAGTTTGCGGCTGTATTCTAACACTTGCCTGTCTAATCCTGTCTCACTGTGCTAGGTGTCAGGGGTCAGTTTAGTGGCAGTAAGCTTAAACCTGTGCACTGCAAGTGAGAATCAGGATTGTGGAGGCTCTCCTTGTGTCTATCATTCCATCTCTGACCAAGGAGTTTACTGCCACACCCGTTGGTAACCCTTTAGGGTTTTGCTGTTGCCCTTAGCAACAGCATTTCGGGTTCTCTACGTATTAAAACACAACATCTTGCTTTTTACATCTGAGCAGTTCTAATACAAGGGAGATACCCAGTTCCTTAGCCTCTGGGCTTCTCTGTTCACTGTGTGTGTATTTTGTTACCCTATCACCTTCTGTGTACGTTATGTCATATTCCCCAGTTTGTCTGTGAGTCCATTTGTTTTGCATAACAGTTCAAACACCAGTACATTCCTGCAGACACTGGAGTGCATAACAGTTCTGACACTAGTACTTTCCTGCAGGCACTGGTGTGCATAACAAGCACTAACATAAAACACCTAAACAGAATAACTGGACATAAATATACAATAGCGTCTTAATCCTAAACAATAACAGTGAGAGAGAGAGAGAGAGAGTATGGCAAATACAGACAGAGAATAAGTTGGTCACAGAGAAACTTACACACGTGGGAA
Source organism: Pseudophryne corroboree (assembly GCF_028390025.1). Lineage (NCBI taxonomy): Eukaryota > Metazoa > Chordata > Amphibia > Anura > Myobatrachidae > Pseudophryne > Pseudophryne corroboree. The sequence goes on from NC_086445.1 coordinate 703,777,092, forward strand.
TGAATCGCCTGCGCTATCTGGAAATCCAGCTCTCAGTTAATCAATGATGAAAACCTTGTGGAGAGAAGTGAGAGAGCTGGCCCAGGCTGGCTGCCTTATATACACACAGTACAGTACACTACAAAGGGCCCTACAATCTTATTGTTCATTGGACACAGAAACCTGTCTTCGCATTATAACAAAAGGTCATAGGTTAGTTTGAACAGGTGGGTTGTGACTATTACAAACTGCTCAGATGGGAGGGATTTTCAGGATTCCCGCCGCATGGATATTGAACCGCAAATACAGTAAATGTCCATAAACTACTTATAGACATAACTATACGCAGGAGCGATTAATCTCTACCTAACCAACACCGGAATGTTTCTAATAAAATGCTCTTTAGTTAGGTACTAAACACCACCGCTCAGACCCTGTCTGACCCTTCGTATCATGCAAAGAGGAATTCCTTTGTCCCTGAACCAGTTACACTAATCATACTTACAGCTATTATTAAGGGGATTATTGCCTACAAAACACATTATATTTGTTAAATATGTAGCGATCGAGTCGCTCGCTAGACGCACATAAACTCTACCGTATATACGCATATACCGCGCGTACTCGCCGGAGCGAGCGTACGCACTTTGCGGACATGTGCACGTACAGCAGACTGAATGTACGAGCAGCGGGCATGAGCATTGGGGTTAGTACAAGGCAATGGTGAATCATGATATTTTTCGACTTTGACAATTTATACCTGCTAAACTCTATGATTGCTATTGATTTTTTTAGTAATTTTAAGTATTGTGTAAAAATATTGTGTATATTTTTATAGTTTTGCTTGAATTGATTGACACAACTTTACAGTTAATAAATATTATACGTTGTATATGGGGGAATTCATCTAGCCCAGTTAATTTTCCAGGTGTGAAAAAGAGTGATAACCTCGAACTTTGGGGATAATTCAGACCTGATCGTAGCACCAAATTTGTTAGCAGTTGGGAAAAACCATGGGTCTTATTCAGATCTGATTGCTCGCTAGGGTTTTTTTGCAGTCCAGCATTAGCATAGTCGCCGCCCACCGGGGAGTGTATTTTAGCTGTGCAAGTGTGCAATTGCATGTGCAGCTGAGCAGTACAAAAAGAGTTTGTGCAGTTTCTGAGTAGCCCAGGACTTACTCAGCCGCTGCGATCACTTCAGCCTGTCCGGTCCCGGAATTGACGTCAGACACCTGCCCTGCAAACGCTTGGGAATACCTGCGTTTTTCCAACCACTCCCTGAAAACGGTCAGTTGCCACCCACAAACGTCTTCTTTCTATCAATCTCCTTGCGAACGGCCGTGCGAATAGATTATTCGCACAAATCCATCGCTGAGCGATGATCCACTTCATACTTGTGCGACGCACCTGCTCATTGCGGTGCATACGCATGCGCAGTTCAGACCTGATCGCAGCTGTACAAAAAAAACGTTAGCGAGCGATCAGGTCTAAATTAGGCCCCATGTGCACTGCAGGTGTGGCAGATATAACGTGCAGAGAGAGTTAGATTTGGGTGGAATTTTTGTTTCTGTGCAGGGTAATTACTGGCTGCTTTATTTTTACGCTGCAATTTAGATTTCAGTTTGAACACACACCACCTAAATCTAACTCTCTCTGCACATGTTATATCTGCCCCCCCCCCCCCCCCCCCCCCCGGCTTGCACATGGTTTTGCCCAACCGCTAACAAATTTGCTGCTACGGTCAGGTCTGAATTACCCGCTTTAACTTCAGAGCCAGATTTACTGCAAAGCAACACAAGCATCCACTTAGGGCCTGGCAGGTCACAGGGGTCCTCTTCTGCTCCTCAGTGTACGGTCATTGTGTTGTGCTGCGTGTGGCTGGTCATGGGATGGGGGAGGGGGGGTTGATATTGGCTGTGGCTGTTCCAGATGTGAGTGTGTTTTGTGGTTGTAGTGTATGCGGCGGTTAGTCCTGGGGGAGGGGGTGCTTGGTGGTGTTAGCGTTGGGGCGACAGTGGTAGCTGACTTCAACCCAATGGGATGCACTGTCCTAGCAGTTCTGCTTCTTCCTCCATCCGACATTGTGCCCTCCCCCGCAAGCTCCCTAACGCAGCATGCCAGTATCTCACAGGTCCATCCTCCCCACTCACCCCACTGGCTGTGGCAGAATGAGCTGTTTCAGCATGATCTTGTGTAGCAATGGCAATCCACACAGAGCAAACGATAGAGATGCACCAAAAAACCTGTACCCTCAGTGTCTAAAGGACACAGAAACTTTGCCATATTTGGGTCCAAAATTGTCATGTTGTGAGTGACATGTTGATGTTATGAAACAAGTGTTCTGGGGTGTAGTATGCAAAGTGTGGTGTTCTATATCCAGCGTAATAGACACAAAATAATCTGTTAATACATTGCCTTGACACTCTAGCTTTTGCCAGATGACTGGTTCCAGCTTGGTTGTTCCCACCAGACTCTGTTTACAGATCGAGGCCGAATGTCATCCTACCGGCATCGGATTCTCATGTGTTTTGGATTCCATATAAGGAGCCGCAGCTGGGACTCGCCATTTCACTCCAGTCACGCTTCTGTATGCTGTGCTCTGCAATGTCCATCCAAGTGGCTGTGCAGAATACAAGTACTGCTGTCATTGTGTCCATCTAAGGGGCTGTGCTGCTGTCACTGTGTCCATCTATAGGGGCTGTGCTACTGTCACTGTCTCCCTCTAACTAGCTGTGCTGTCACTTTATCTATGTGACTGTGCTGTGCTGTATCCATCCACAAGCTGTATCCAGTTCCCTTAGTCTAATTCCATCACAGCGGAGCTGCACTGACTCCGTAGGCACCGCACACTGCATTCACTCAGTGTGACTCCATATTTCTCAGCAAAAATAGAAAAAATATGTTGTATTTGTTTGTATTGTGCACTGCACCCCAGTATGCTATAGTACCCCAGTGCAAATGCATAAAAGCGATCTGTCTCCAAACAGTGTGAGCCGAGCTGCCAGTTAAGAAAAAAATCCAAAATATATTGTTGTATAATTTGTTTGTACTGTTTTACTCACTGCACTCCAGTACGCTGTACCCCAGTGCGCTTGCGTAAAAGCGGTCTCACTCCACATAGTGTGAGCCGAGCTGCCAGTTACAAAAAGGATAAAAAATATATTGTTGTAGAATTTGTTTGTACTGTTCTGTACATTGCACCCCAGTACACTATATCCCAGTGCACGTGCGTAAAAGCGGGCTGACTCCACACAGTGGGGGTCATTCCGAGTTGATCGCTCGCTGACGTTTTTCGTAGCATAACGATCAGGCTAAAAATCGTCTATTCTGCGCATGCGTATGGGTCGCAGGGCGCACGCGCCAAGTAATTTCACAAAAGACTAAGCAAATTTATACAGGGGCGAGCGACGCTTTTCAGTCGCTCTGCTGATCAGTGAGTGATTGACAGGAAGTGGGTGTTTCTGGGCGGAAACTGACCGTTTTCCGGGAGTGTGCTAAAAAACGCAGGCATGTCAGGCTAAAATGCAGGAGTGGCTGGGGAAACGGGGGAGTGGCTGACCGAATGCAGGGCGTGTTTGTGACGTCAAAGCAGGAACTAAACGGTCTGAGGTGATCGCAATCTAGGAGTAGGTTTGGAGCGACTCAGAAACTGCAGGAAAATATTTTCAAGCAGTTCTGCTAATATTTAGTTCGCAATTCTGCTAAGGTAAGATACACTCCAAGAGGGCGGCGGCCTAGCGGCTAGCGATCAACTCGGAATGAGGGCCAGTGTTAGCTGAGCTGCCAGTTAAAAAAAAGAATTAAAAAATATATTGTATAATTTGTTTTTACTATTCTGTGCACTGCACCCAAGTTCACTGTACCCTAGTGGTGCACGTGCGTACAAGCAGACTCCCTCCACACAGTGTAAGCTGAGCTGTCAGTTAAAAAAGATAGCGATCAGTTTAGAGAAGAGCAGAAGCAGCAACCAAATACTATCACTGTAGCTGCTGCAACAAGTCAAGATGACACTAGTCATTCAACGTCATCTAAAGCCGATGCTCATGGCTCTAGAGCAGGCTTTCCCAACCACGGTCCTCAAGGCACACCAACAGTGCAGGTTTTAGTGATATCCAGGCTGCAGCACAGATGGTTAAATCAAAATAGCTGAGCTACTAATTAAGTCACCTGTGCTGAAGACTGGATATCACTAAAACCTGCACTGTTAGTGTGCCTTGAGGACCGTGGTTGGGAAAGCCTGCTCTAGAGGGTTTAAAAAAATAAGGGAATATGAAATAAAAAAAATCAATACTTTACAGGGGTAAAGACAAAAACTGAAGCACCTCTATTAAAGGGAAAGTTTATTGTTGAAATAGAAAAACATAAAATTGGAACTTCTGCACAGATTAGTGGGCTTCAAATAGGTACACTCCACCACATAATCTGTTTATTCACGGATGATGTGCTCTTGTTTATAACAAAACCAGATATCTCTCTTTCAGCTATTCATACCATCCTCCAAGAATATGGTAATGTCTCGTATTATAAACTAAACACATCCAAAACTGAAGTGCTACCCTTCGGTATAGACCAACCCTCTCTCCAAACACTAAAATCCCGATACAGTTACTCTTGGCAAACCTCTACCCTACAATACCTAGGAATTAAAATCCCCCTACGACTACAAGAGGTAGTACCATGTAATTACTTACCCCTCCTTGCCCAATTTACTGATCTTACAAAGAAGTGTACAAACTATGATATTTCCTAGATAGGATGTCTTTCCTCTATTAAAATGATGCTATAATCCAAGATTCTTTACCTATTTAGAGCTATTCCGTATTTGGTCCCAATTAAACTACTGAACAAATTTTATTCTGTTATATCCACATTTCTCTGGAAACGTAAGAAAATTAGTTCCTGATCTCTATCTACAGAACTGGTATGATTCAGGTATTCTCTCAATCAAAGATTTATACAACAATTCGATTCTGAAATCTTTTCAACATTTACAAATACAATACTCTATCCCAACTAAGAATTTTTATAAATATCTACATGTCAGACATTGGATTTCAGTAAACTCATTTGATTCACACTCTCTCCCTGCCCCCCCTCCTTATATATTATTTAAACTCGCTACTCTCATAAACATGCCAGTTCTCTATGGTACTCTTCTCTCCTAGCTCCTCACGAAGAGCAGAAACTTCATATTCAATCCAGATGGGAATTAGAGTTAAAAATAACTTTAACAGATGAGGATTGGGAAGGAATATTTTTAAATGTATTTTGGATATCTAGATGTAATACCCATTCCGAAATGATGTTTAAAACCATCCATGATCTATGCCATACCCCGGTTAAATTGCACTGAATTTGGCCCGACTCCCCCAAATTTTGTTGGAGATTATGCGGATTCGAGGGTACCCTTATTCACATATTTTGGCTAAAATCAAACCACTATGGAATGAGGTATTCGAATTGATTAAGCAAGTTACGGACGTCTCTCTCCCGCTTCTTCCTGAAACTATATTTTTTCATTATTTTTCGACCTCTTTACAAAGTCTCAATACATATATCGAAGATCATGGCTTACGTTCAGAGGAGCTATGAAATGGAGGAAGCAATAGGTTTTAAATACTCTATGGCCTTGTCTTCCCCTCTGAGGAAATGGTCAGCCTGGTCAGACTTTTATGCTTCGCATACAGCCCAGCTTAACGTTTTATAATAGGGGAGTTATGTTAGTCTTCCTTCATACGAGGTATTTACTGAAAGCTGATTTGACTTATGGGACTAACCCTTGCAAACTTTTACCATATCTTCATTGCTGAGACAGACCTTCCATTCCCATGGATCTGTGGATGGTTGTTTCTTGGACATGCGCTATGTTCATACTTTTTATATCTCCTTGAATAATAAAGATATTAATAGTTGGTATTTACTATTTTCTTCTCTTTCCTCCCTTCCCTTTTTTTCAACTCCCCCTATTTCTTTCTTTTTTACTTTAATGTTATTGCAGATTGAATATTATGATGTGATATATTTTATGTATGTCAATGTTTGCTTGGAACATCTGTAATCTAAAAAATATTTTTTCAATAAAAATATTTCTGTTAAAAAACAAAACAAAAAAAACCCATAAAATTGGCAACATGCCATTCACTACACGCAGTTGCCAGGAAAGGCTCAGGCCTTGGCCTTTATAAGTGTGGTTCTGAAATTGTCAGTGAGGCATCTTCTTCGGCCTCTCATGATAATGAAAGACCTTTTCCCTCAGAGTCTAGAAAAGGTGCAAAAAAATGAAAACCATTAAGGCAGTTTAACAAACTGTGGGGGTAATTCCAAGTTGATCACAGCAGGAATTTTTTTTAGCAGTTGGGCAAAATCATGTGCACTGCAGGGGAGGCAGATATAACATGTGCAGAAAGAGTTAGATTTGGGTGGGTTATTTTATTTCTCTGCAGGGTAAATACTGGCTGCTTTATTTTTACACTGCAAATTAGATTGCAGATTGAACACACCACACCCAAATCTGACTCTCTCTGCACATGTTAAATCTGCCTTCTGTGTGTTCAGAATAGTCACATCCCTGAGGAAAGTCTAGGGATGTCAACATTAGCTATTTGTGAGTCTGCATTTCTCACACTGACTTCATAGAGAAGCCGCTTTCGTCTCCTTCCACCATTTCTGCACCATCTGCACATGTGGAGAGCAGTACATGTAAAGTTGGCATTGAGGATATAATAAAAATTGAGGATGCTTGTGTGGAAGTGTAACAGGATGAGGGGGTTATGTGTGTACTACTAATATCTGACACTGAAGATGAGGATGTTGATGATGTTGGTTGTGTAAAGGGGTACACAGGGAGTGATTTTTGCTTAATTTCTAAGCAATCTGACTAGATTACTTAGAAAAAAGTATACATCGCTCCATGTGTATGTCCGATAGCGATGTGCGACACTAGATTGGCCTGCATGCAGGCACAATTTAGTCAGGTCGCTCACTTCACCACTGTGTGAACTGAGCATCCCACATCGCCGCTCCCCCCCTCCGCTCAGCACCCATCGCACTGAGGTGGGGGAGAGATGTGTGCTGAGCGGTCTGTGATAGATCGCTCAGCATACATCTCCCCGTGTGTACACCCTTAAGTCAGCCACTACTGGCTGCAGTTCTTGTCCGTGAAAAAAGAAAGCCATTGTCTCTGGGTATGATACTGGATATTGTAGCTCAGAGAGTGTTCCTCCCAGAAGACAAGGTGAGAACACTTCAAGAGATGGTTTGCATGGTTCTCCGACCTGCTCGAGTTTCCATTCATGTTTGCATAAAATTGTTGGGAAATATGGTAGCTTCATACGAGGCGATGCAGTTCGGAAGGTTCCATGCCAGACCCTTCCAATTGGACATCCTAAAAAAGTGGTCCAGTTCACATCTTCAGATGCACTGGTTGATTCAGCTGTCACCCCAGGCCAGGATTTCACTCCTGTGGTGGTTACAGTCTTCCAACTTGCTGGAAGGTTGACGTTTCAGGATTCAGGATTGGATCCTCCTCACGACAGATGCGAGCATGAGAGGATGGGGAGCTGTCACCCAGGAGCGCAGTTCCAGGGCTGGTGGTATGCCCAAGAGGCCCTACTTCCGATCAACATTCTGGAACTTCGGGCTATCTACAATGCTCTGATTCAGGCCTCCTCTCTACTCAGGGATCAGGCGATCCAGGTTCAGTCGGACTATGCCATCGCAGTGGCATACATCAATCGACAGGGAGGGACAAAAAGCAGGGCCTGCATGCGAGAAGTGTCAAAAATACTTCTCTGGGCGGAAAGAAATGCAAGAGGTCTGTCTGCAGTTTTCATTCCAGGAGTGGACAGCTGGGAAGCGGACTTCCTGAGTCGCCACGACATCCACCCAGGGGAGTGGGGATTACATCCTCAGGTGTTTCAACAGATTGTCAATAGGTGGGGATACCCGCAGATCGACATGATGGCGTTTCGACTCAACAAGAAACTTCGCTGCTACTGCTCGCGAACCAGAGACCCTCAGGTGAGTGCAGTGGATGCGCTGACGTTGCCTTGGCCTTACCGGCTGGTCTACCTATTCCCTCCGATTCCGTTGTTCCCAAGGGTGCTCCAGCGGATCAGACAACACAGAGTCAAAGCAATCCTGATTGCGCCGGAGTGGCCCGGAAGGGCGTGGTACGCAGCACTTCTGGACATGCCCATAGAAGAACCTTGGCCTCTGCCGCTAAGAAAGGATCTTCTTAAGCAAGGGCCGCTCGTCTACCCGGACTTACGGCGGCTTCGTTTGACGGCATGGAAGTTGAGCGGAACATCCTAGCTCACAAAGGGCTTTCTAAAAAAGTCGTTGCCACTATGGTGCAAGCCAGAAAACCTGTGACGTCAAAACACTATCATCATATCTGGAGGAGATATGTCTCTTGGTGCGAGGAATGCACGTATCCACCTGCAGAGTTTCACTTGGGACGTTTCCTCCGTTTCCTGCAGGCCGGTGTGGATAAGGGCTTACATCTGGGTTCCGTTAAAGTCCAGATTTCAGCTCTCTCCATTTTCTGTCAGAAAAAATTGTCTGTGTTGCCAGAAGTTCAGATCTTCATATAAGCGGTACACCACATACAACATCCCTTTGTGCCGTCTACGGCACCCTGGGCTTTGGATGTAGTGTTGAAATTTCTACAGTTCTCCTGGTTTGAGCCTCTGATGACAGTGATGTTATTGGCCCATGCTTCTGCTAGACGCGTCTCAGAATTGGGGGCCTTATCGTGTAAAAGTCGCTACTTTGTCTTTTACGATGACAGAGCGGAGCTCCGGACTAGACAGCAGTTCCTGTCGAAGGGTTTCTTCGCATTCCACCTGAATCAACCTATTGTGGTTCCGTCCTGTTCTGACGCTTCTGCTCCTCCGGAGTCTTTGGATGTTATGTGTGCTTTGAAGATCTATGTCAGGCGCACTGCTCGGGTCAGGAAGACGGATTCCTTATTCGTGCTTTATGATGCGCAGAAAATGGGATGTCCTGCTTCAAAGCAGACCATTGCTCGCTGGATTAGGCTTACTATCCAACAGGCCTATGTGATGGCAGCCTTACCTGTTCCTCAGTCTCTGAAGGCCCACTCTAGAAGGTCAGTGGGCTCTTCCTGGGCGGCTGCCCGTGGACTCTCGGCCTTGCAACCATGCCGAGCGGCTACCTGGTTGGGGAAGAACACTTTTGTGAAATTCTGCAAATTTGATACCCTGGCCAAAGAGGATAACCAGTTTGGGCAGGCAGTGCTGCAGCAGTCGCCGCACATTCTCGCCCGTTCTGAAAGTTTTGGGACGTCTACATCGTACTAAACTGTCCCCAATATCCCTTATGGATGCTAGAGAAAATAGGATTTTTAATACCTACTGGTAAATCCTTTTCTTGTAGTCCATAAGGGATATTGGGCGCCTGCCTCTGTGGGGTGACTTTCTGCAGGTTCTCTGTTATGTATTACCTGTTCAGCTGTTGATGTTTTCTGTTGCCAGCTGCTGCTGGCCCGGTTATGTTATGGTGTGCTGGTTGTAAATCTCACCACACTAATTGTTGTTATGTTCCTTCTCTCAAGTATGTCCTTTCTCCTTTGGGCACTGTTTTACCTATAACTGCCTGTGGGAGGGGGCATAGAGGGGAGGAGCCAGCACACCCAGTTGAAGAAATTTAAAGTGCACTGGCTCCTTTGGACCCCGTCTATACCCATCGTACTTATCTGTCCCCAATATCCCTTATGGACTACGAGAAAAGGATTTGCCGGTAGGTATTTAAAATCCAATTTTTTGTATTATGCGTTCCAGTCCATTAACGATTCCTCATTTACTGTAGGGCCTTATTCAGTATCAGTTGCAGTTTTGCTACTCGAGGCTCAGTATAATACAGGATGACAATTTGGGCCCGCCTGAAAGTGGAAATGAAAAGGATTGATAGGGGGAAGTGGTTAGACTGCAAGATAAAATGGACAGAAGATCAAATAACTAGCTATCTGTGTAATGAGTAATTATAGCTAAAGTATGCTTAAGAGAAGCAGTATATATATATGGAGGGGAAGGGGGGGGGGGGGGGGGAGAAAGGAGAGGATTTTTTTTTTTGCTCCCTCTCAAGTACAATAAGTGATTTGCCTGCCAGAATCGGTTATGTGGATATTGAACGCTGTTATTACTGTTGGATGTAGTACAATTTGAATTTAAATAGGACTATGATCTTACAGTCTTATGTACTAAATAATGTTTCCTCCATAGCTCCTTGTATTACAGACTGTGTTTGATTACCTTATTTAGCTTACTTCTTTGTTGTCTCACATAGCACAAAGGTGGTCATTCCGAGTTGTTCGCTCGTGCTATTTTTAGCAGAATTGCTAATAGGCTAAAATCCAGCAGTTATGCGTATGCACAGCAGGGCGCACGCTCTAAGCAATTTTACACAAAACTGTGCTATTTTACTCACAGGCGAACTAAGCTTTTCAGTCGCTCTGTTGATCGGAGAATGATTGACAGGAAGTGGGTGTTTCTGAGTGGTAACTGAGCGTTTTCTGGGAGTGTGCTAAAAAACGCAGGCGTGCTAGCAGAAAACGCAGGAGTGGCTGGAGATACAGGGGGAGGGGCGGGGGTGGCTGGCGGGACGCTGGGCGTGTTTGTGTTGTCAAACCAGGAACTAAACGAACTGAGGTGATCACAATCTAGGAGTAGGTCTGGAGCTACTCAGAAACTGCAAGGAAATACTTAATAGCAGAATTGCTAATCTTTCGTTAGCAATTCTGCTATGCTAAAATACACACCCAGAGGGCGGCGGCTTTGTGTTTGCAATGCTGCTAAAAGTAGCTAGTGAGTGAACAACTTGGAATGACCACCAAAGTACAGCGTTTGGGTAAAGTGTATTACAAAATGCACATTTTAGAATATATTCTAGTGTGCTTTTTGTATCTGTTCCAGACACTATACACTGTAATTGTATATTTACTATTCACTGTACAATTTATTAGAGATGAGCGGGTTCGGTTTCTTTGAATCCGAACCCGCACGAACTTCACTTTTTTTTTCACGGGTCCGAGCGACTCGGATCTTCCCGCCTTGCTCGGTTAACCCGAGCGCGCCCGAACGTCATCATGACGCTGTCGGATTCTCGCGAGACTCGGATTCTATATAAGGAGCCGCGCGTCGCCGCCATTTTCACACGTGCATTGAGATTGATAGGGAGAGGACGTGGCTGGCGTCCTCTCCATTAGAATAGATTAGAAGAGAGAGAGAGAGAGAGAGATTGTGCAGACAGAGTTTACCACAGTGACCAGTGCAGTTGTTGTTAAGTTAACTTTTATTTAATATATCCGTTCTCTGCTATATCCGTTCTCTGCCTGAAAAAAACGATACACAGCAGTCACACAGTGTGACTCAGTCTGTGTGCACTCAGCTCAGCCCAGTGTGCTGCACATCAATGTATAAAAGCTTATAATAATTGTGGGGGAGACTGGGGAGCACTGCAGGTTGTTATAGCAGGAGCCAGGAGTACATAATATTATATTAATTTAAAATTAAACAGTGCACACTTTTGCTGCAGGAGTGCCACTGCCAGTGTGACTAGTGGTGACCAGTGCCTGACCACCAGTATAGTAGTATATTGTTGTATACTATCTCTTTATCAACCAGTCTATATTAGCAGCAGACACAGTACAGTGCGGTAGTTCACGGCTGTGGCTACCTCTGTGTCGGCAGTCGGCACTCGGCAGGCAGTCCGTCCATCCATAATTGTATAATTATATACCACCTAACCGTGGTATTTTTTTTTCTTTCTTTATACCGTCGTCATAGTCATACTAGTTGTTACGAGTATACTACTATCTCTTTATCAACCAGTGTACAGTGCGGTAGTTCACGGCTGTGGCTACCTCTGTGTCGGCAGTCGGCAGGCAGTCCGTCCATCCATAATTGTATTATTATAATATATACCACCTAACCGTGGTTTTTTTTTCATTCTTTATACCGTCATAGTGTCATACTAGTTGTTACGAGTATACTACTATCTCTTTATCAACCAGTGTACAGTGCGGTAGTTCACGGCTGTGGCTACCTCTGTGTCGGCAGTCGGCAGGCAGTCCGTCCATCCATAATTGTATTATAATATATACCACCTAACCGTGGTTTTTTTTTCATTCTTTATACCGTCATAGTGTCATACTAGTTGTTACGAGTATACTACTATCTCTTTATCAACCAGTGTACAGTGCGGTAGTTCACGGCTGTGGCTACCTCTGTGTCGGCAGTCGGCAGGCAGTCCGTCCATCCATAATTGTATTATAATATATACCACCTAACCGTGGTTTTTTTTTCATTCTTTATACCGTCATAGTCAGTCATACTAGTTGTTACGAGTATACTACTATCTCTTTATCAACCAGTGTACAGTGCGGTAGTTCACGGCTGTGGCTACCTCTGTGTCGGAACTCGGCAGGCAGTCCGTCCATCCATAATTGTATTACAATATATACCACCTAACCGTGGTTTTTTTTTCATTCTTTATACCGTCATAGTCAGTCATACTAGTTGTTACGAGTATACTACTATCTCTTTATCAACCAGTGTACAGTGCGGTAGTTCACGGCTGTGGCTACCTCTGTGTCGGAACTCGGCAGGCAGTCCGTCCATCCATAATTGTATTACAATATATACCACCTAACCGTGGTTTTTTTTTCATTCTTTATACCGTCATAGTCAGTCATACTAGTTGTTACGAGTATACTACTATCTCTTTATCAACCAGTGTACAGTGCGGTAGTTCACGGCTGTGGCTACCTCTGTGTCGGAACTCGGCAGGCAGTCCGTCCATCCATAATTGTATTACAATATATACCACCTAACCGTGGTTTTTTTTTCATTCTTTATACCGTCATAGTCAGTCATACTAGTTGTTACGAGTATACTACTATCTCTTTATCAACCAGTGTACAGTGCGGTAGTTCACGGCTGTGGCTACCTCTGTGTCGGCACTCGGCAGGCAGTCCGTCCATCCATAATTGTATTACAATATATACCACCTAACCGTGGTTTTTTTATACCACCTAACCGTGGCAGTCCGTCCATAATTGTATACTAGTATCCAATCCATCCATCTCCATTGTTTACCTGAGGTGCCTTTTAGTTCTGCCTATAAAATATGGAGAACAAAAAAGTTGAGGTTCCAAAATTAGGGAAAGATCAAGATCCACTTCCACCTCGTGCTGAAGCTGCTGCCACTAGTCATGGCCGAGACGATGAAATGCCAGCAACGTCGTCTGCCAAGGCCGATGCCCAATGTCATAGTACAGAGCATGTCAAATCCAAAACACCAAATATCAGAAAAAAAAGGACTCCAAAACCTAAAATAAAATTGTCGGAGGAGAAGCGTAAACTTGCCAATATGCCATTTACCACACGGAGTGGCAAGGAACGGCTGAGGCCCTGGCCTATGTTCATGGCTAGTGGTTCAGCTTCACATGAGGATGGAAGCACTCAGCCTCTCGCTAGAAAACTGAAAAGACTCAAGCTGGCAAAAGCACCGCAAAGAACTGTGCGTTCTTTGAAATCCCAAATCCACAAGGAGAGTCCAATTGTGTCGGTTGCGATGCCTGACCTTCCCAACACTGGACGTGAAGAGCATGCGCCTTCCACTATTTGCATGCCCCCTGCAAGTGCTGGAAGGAGCACCCGCAGTCCAGTTCCTGATAGTCAGATTGAAGATGTCAGTGTTGAAGTACACCAGGATGAGGAGGATATGGGTGTTGCTGGCGCTGGGGAGGAAATTGACCAGAAGGATTCTGATGGTGAGGTGGTTTGTTTAAGTCAGGCACCCGGGGAGACACCTGTTGTCCGTGGGAGGAATATGGCCGTTGACATGCCAGGTGAAAATACCAAAAAAATCAGCTCTTCGGTGTGGAGGTATTTCACCAGAAATGCGGACAACAGGTGTCAAGCCGTGTGTTCCCTTTGTCAAGCTGTAATAAGTAGGGGTAAGGACGTTAACCACCTCGGAACATCCTCCCTTATACGTCACCTGCAGCGCATTCATAATAAGTCAGTGACAAGTTCAAAAACTTTGGGTGACAGCGGAAGCAGTCCACTGACCAGTAAATCCCTTCCTCTTGTAACCAAGCTCACGCAAACCACCCCACCAACTCCCTCAGTGTCAATTTCCTCCTTCCCCAGGAATGCCAATAGTCCTGCAGGCCATGTCACTGGCAAGTCTGACGAGTCCTCTCCTGCCTGGGATTCCTCCGATGCATCCTTGCGTGTAACGCCTACTGCTGCTGGCGCTGCTGTTGTTGCCGCTGGGAGTCGATGGTCATCCCAGAGGGGAAGTCGTAAGCCCACTTGTACTACTTCCAGTAAGCAATTGACTGTTCAACAGTCCTTTGCGAGGAAGATGAAATATCACAGCAGTCATCCTACTGCAAAGCGGATAACTGAGTCCTTGACAACTATGTTGGTGTTAGACGTGCGTCCGGTATCCGCCGTTAGTTCACAGGGAACTAGACAATTTATTGAGGCAGTGTGCCCCCGTTACCAAATACCATCTAGGTTCCACTTCTCTAGGCAGGCGATACCGAGAATGTACACGGACGTCAGAAAAAGACTCACCAGTGTCCTAAAAAATGCAGTTGTACCCAATGTCCACTTAACCACGGACATGTGGACAAGTGGAGCAGGGCAGGGTCAGGACTATATGACTGTGACAGCCCACTGGGTAGATGTATGGACTCCCGCCGCAAGAACAGCAGCGGCGGCACCAGTAGCAGCATCTCGCAAACGCCAACTCTTTCCTAGGCAGGCTACGCTTTGTATCACCGCTTTCCAGAATACGCACACAGCTGAAAACCTCTTACGGCAACTGAGGAAGATCATCGCGGAATGGCTTACCCCAATTGGACTCTCCTGTGGATTTGTGGCATCGGACAACGCCAGCAATATTGTGTGTGCATTAAATATGGGCAAATTCCAGCACGTCCCATGTTTTGCACATACCTTGAATTTGGTGGTGCAGAATTTTTTAAAAAACGACAGGGGCGTGCAAGAGATGCTGTCGGTGGCCAGAAAAATTGCGGGACACTTTCGGCGTACAGGCACCACGTACAGAAGACTGGAGCACCACCAAAAACTACTGAACCTGCCCTGCCATCATCTGAAGCAAGAAGTGGTAACGAGGTGGAATTCAACCCTCTATATGCTTCAGAGGTTGGAGGAGCAGCAAAAGGCCATTCAAGCCTATACAATTGAGCACGATATAGGAGATGGAATGCACCTGTCTCAAGTGCAGTGGAGAATGATTTCAACGTTGTGCAAGGTTCTGATGCCCTTTGAACTTGCCACACGTGAAGTCAGTTCAGACACTGCCAGCCTGAGTCAGGTCATTCCCCTCATCAGGCTTTTGCAGAAGAAGCTGGAGGCATTGAAGAAGGAGCTAACACGGAGCGATTCCGCTAGGCATGTGGGACTTGTGGATGCAGCCCTTAATTCGCTTAACAAGGATTCACGGGTGGTCAATCTGTTGAAATCAGAGCACTACATTTTGGCCACCGTGCTCGATCCTAGATTTAAAGCCTACCTTGGATCTCTCTTTCCGGCAGACACAGGTCTGCTGGGGTTGAAAGACCTGCTGGTGACAAAATTGTCAAGTCAAGCGGAACGCGACCTGTCAACATCTCCTCCTTCACATTCTCCCGCAACTGGGGGTGCGAGGAAAAGGCTCAGAATTCCGAGCCCACCCGCTGGCGGTGATGCAGGGCAGTCTGGAGCGACTGCTGATGCTGACATCTGGTCCGGACTGAAGGACCTGCCAACGATTACGGACATGTCGTCTACTGTCACTGCATATGATTCTCTCAACATTGATAGAATGGTGGAGGATTATATGAGTGACCGCATCCAAGTAGGCACGTCACACAGTCCGTACTTATACTGGCAGGAAAAAGAGGCAATTTGGAGGCCCTTGCACAAACTGGCTTTATTCTACCTAAGTTGCCCTCCCACAAGTGTGTACTCCGAAAGAGTGTTTAGTGCCGCCGCTCACCTTGTCAGCAATCGGCGTACGAGGTTACATCCAGAAAATGTGGAGAAGATGATGTTCATTAAAATGAATTATAATCAATTCCTCCGCGGAGACATTGACCAGCAGCAATTGCCTCCACAAAGTACACAGGGAGCTGAGATGGTGGATTCCAGTGGGGACGAATTGATAATCTGTGAGGAGGGGGATGTACACAGTGATATATCGGAGGGTGAAGATGAGGTGGACATCTTGCCTCTGTAGAGCCAGTTTGTGCAAGGAGAGATTAATTGCTTCTTTTTTGGGGGGGGTCCAAACCAACCCGTCATATCAGTCACAGTCGTGTGGCAGACCCTGTCACTGAAATGATGGGTTGGTTAAAGTGTGCATGTCCTGTTTTGTTTATACAACATAAGGGTGGGTGGGAGGGCCCAAGGATAATTCCATCTTGCACCTCTTTTTTCTTTTCTTTTTCTTTGCATCATGTGCTGATTGGGGAGGGTTTTTTGGAAGGGACATCCTGCGTGACACTGCAGTGCCACTCCTAGATGGGCCCGGTGTTTGTGTCGGCCACTAGGGTCGCTAATCTTACTCACACAGCTACCTCATTGCGCCTCTTTTTTTCTTTGCGTCATGTGCTGTTTGGGGAGGGTTTTTTGGAAGGGACATCCTGCGTGACACTGCAGTGCCACTCCTAGATGGGCCCGGTGTTTGTGTCGGCCACTAGGGTCGCTAATCTTACTCACACAGTCAGCTACCTCATTGCGCCTCTTTTTTTCTTTGCGTCATGTGCTGTTTGGGGAGGGTTTTTTGGAAGGGCCATCCTGCGTGACACTGCAGTGCCACTCCTAGATGGGCCCGGTGTTTGTGTCGGCCACTAGGGTCGCTAATCTTACTCACACAGCTACCTCATTGCGCCTCTTTTTTTCTTTGCGTCATGTGCTGTTTGGGGAGGGTTTTTTGGAAGGGCCATCCTGCGTGACACTGCAGTGCCACTCCTAGATGGGCCCGGTGTTTGTGTCGGCCACTAGGGTCGCTAATATTACTCACACAGCTACCTCATTGCGCCTCTTTTTTTCTTTGCGTCATGTGCTGTTTGGGGAGGGTTTTTTGGAAGGGACATCCTGCGTGACACTGCAGTGCCACTCCTAGATGGGCCCGGTGTTTGTGTCGGCCACTAGGGTCGCTTATCTTACTCACACAGCGACCTCGGTGCAAATTTTAGGACTAAAAATAATATTGTGAGGTGTGAGGTATTCAGAATAGACTGAAAATGAGTGTAAATTATGGTTTTTGAGGTTAATAATACTTTGGGATCAAAATGACCCCCAAATTCTATGATTTAAGCTGTTTTTTAGTGTTTTTGGAAAAAAACACCCGAATCCAAAACACACCCGAATCCGACAAAAATAATTCGGTGAGGTTTTGCCAAAACGCGTTCGAACCCAAAACACGGCCGCGGAACCGAACCCAAAACCAAAACACAAAACCCGAAAAATTTCAGGCGCTCATCTCTACAATTTATAGATGTACAGCTGTATTAACACACTGTATTGTATTGGTTTAATATAATAATGTAATTATATTGCTTACTAGCACAGGGCAAGGCCGCCCAGCATGCTAATGGCCACCCAGCGATGCGATCACAATCTAATTGCGATCATATAGCAAATAGACTGCAATCGTAGCAACTTGGGTAGACCCCTGCATACACAGGCTCACGGCCCTCCAAAAACAAATCGCCTTACTGGGCACACAGCACTAATGAAGCCTACCCCTTACTAGGCACACAGCATCAGCAAACCCTACACTTACTGAGCACACAGCAACAGCAACTTCTCCCCCTCTGTTATTGGGCACACTTTGAATTCCCCCTCTTACTGGGTACACCCCCGCCAAAATGTGAGTACACTACTTGGTACCAGCAAACATTCCCAGCCCTTACTGGACACACTTAGAGCACCCCCTTACAGACATAGCATCCCTCCTCTCCCTCTGCCAGACCGACTTAGCATCCCCACCTACTCCCTTACTGAGCACACCTAGTATCTCTTCCCCTTTGCTACACAGACATAGCACACCTACCGCTTTCCCTCACTTATTTGCTGTAGTTAGTAACTCCCCTTCCTTACTATGCACACTTAGCACTCCCCCCTCCTCTCTTACTTGACACACTTAGCATCCCTATATTCCTTTCCAGACACACAAGGCACCTCATTCTTCTCCCTTATTAGAAACATGCTATGCAGGTAGCCAGGGAGCCATCAGGTGCTAGCTGCATCTGTCCTGGGTTTCTGCGGCCACCCGCTTTCTGACAATATAGCACATATGCCCTAGAGCACCTTGGACTCCATCCTGTGCAGTCACCCATCACCAATGGCATTGTCTCCGACTCCCAAGTCCCACTGCTGCATTTGGCACCGATCCCAGTGGACAAGACAACCCTGTGAGTATGCCTAATGATTGCCCTTCTTCTGATGTGGTTCTCGGCAGGTGGAGGCAGGCACAGGGATTCTTTAAAGTGTTATGAATAATTCAGCAGTAGCAGAAGCAGGTGGGTGCTGGGTCCCCTAGGATGGGTCCTAGGCACCCACCTGTGCTGCCTTGTAGGTAACCCAACTTTTATTTTGCAGTATGTGTGGTGTAATGGTTAGCATTACTGCCTCAAAGCACTGAAGTCATGGGTTAAATTCCCACCATGGCCATAACTGTGGATTATAAATATATTGTCCCTGTACTTGTGTGGGTTTCCTCCGGGTGTTCCAGTTTCCTTCCACAATATAAAAATATACTGATAAGTTAATTGGCTTTCAACAAAATTAGCCCTAGTATGAATGTGTGTGCATGTACATGTGATAGAGAATATAGATTGTAAGCTCCATTGTGGCAGAGACTGATGTGAATGAGCAAATATTCTCTGTAAAGTGCTGCAGAATATGTGTGCGCTATATAAATAACTGGTAATAAATAATCAAATAAATTCTACCCTCTGACTGCTGGTGGAACTACCAGGCTATTCCCCCCTCCCCCCCCCCCTCCCTTGTCGAGTGCCCCTGGCGAATGTCATCCTGGCAAAGGGGTAGATGCACCCCAGGATTTGACACATTCCTTACACTGTTTTGATGTTTGTCAAATTTATGCCATACATTAAAACTAACAGGCTCCATGTGTAGTAACTGTAATGCAAAAGATGGATTAAAGCACTTATATCGCATCAGCCGCTGATGGAATAATGGTGGTATGCTCTAGCACTCTGGGCAGAAAAGATAATCACAGTTCTAAAGTTCTTCAATGTTTCTGAGTTATCCAGGCAGGGTCTAGTTTCACTGGCAAGGGCTAACGCGTTTCTTCGGTAAGTCACCGGTTTCATCATAGGAATCTAAATTGGGAGACTGATTGGAAGAACTAAACTGTCACGCTAGTTAATAATAGAGTAAATGAAGAGAGAGAACAGAAGACTCCTTTGTGCGGCACTCTCATGTTACATTTTAACTGTTAAAATCTAATTTTTATTTATGCTTGAAAAATGAAATAATTTCAAATACCACAAACAACATAGGGGGTAATTCCAAGTTGATCGCAGCAGGAAAATTTTTAGCAGTTGGGCAAAACCATGTGCACTGCAGGGAGGGGCAGATATAACATTTACAGAGAGAGTTAGATTTGGGTGGGTTATTTTGTTTCTGTGCAGGGTAAATACTGGCTGCTTTATTTTTACACTGCAATTTAGATTGCAGATTGAACTCACCACACCCAAATCTATCTCTCTCTGCACATGTTAAATCTGCCTCCCCTGCAGTGCACATGGTTTTGCCCAACTGCTATCAAAATTCCTGCTGCGATCAACTTGGAATTACCCCCATAGATGCATCTATTAAATATAAAAAGCTCACATTTCAAATAAGTATGCATCAACATTAAATTATTGGCTTTAGTTTAAAAAAAAAGATTTTTATACATTTATATATCAAATAATTATCAGTGTGTTCATTTAAAAGAAATTGTATATACAGTATAGCAATTCATATATATATATATATATATATATATATATATATATATAAAATAATAGTCTTTGGGCAGATTCATTTAGCCACGGTGTTTACCACGTGGTTATAGCTATGGGTTTAACAGCCAGAGCTATTTAATTATTAGGCAATTTGCCCATGTGTTAACCCGTAGATTACAGGGTAAATGCATGTAGCTTATGGGTTACCCTGCGCGTTATGCGCCAGAGGTTGCCTTTATCGTAGATTTTTTGTGCAGCTCCTGAGATTGAGTGGAAAAATCCATGCCCGGTTTTCCACAGTTATTTAAATATCTTCAGACTGTTCTCTGTAAAAGTAGCAGTTTGTTATTAATCCATTACGAATCTTATCTTCCCATTAGTGTAGTTGTGTTATTTGTATGTAAGTGTAGAGCTACTATATCTCCATTTTTTGTATTGCTACCTCAGCACTGATCTGCGCTATGACACTTCCACATTTTTTAGCTTCACAATCACAATAATTCATTTATAACTTATTGTATGGAAGAAGCACTTTCTATTATGTGTTATTGTCAGAGGTGTTGCTTCACTATACTGGCACCTGTCAGTGCATTTCAGCACAATGTTCACTGGGAGTGCTGTTTTGGTTATATCAAAAGTAACTAAGTTGTATTTGCAATAAGCATAGTTTGTTTACTTGCTTAAGAATCGATAATGCGCGTTTCACCAATCTTGCCTTGACAAAGCATAAGTTGCAAAACTCCACCTAACAAATTATGCATACTGCAAATAAAAGTACAGAATAATATTTCTTGTGTGTAACACAAATTTATAAGTACCTGCAAGAGTGACACTGGATTTGTATACAAACTGCACTTTTCCCTGCTCTGCCTCCCTCCTCCACTTCAAATCCACATACTGTATACTTTTTTGTTAACAGTTTAGTGCAGGCATGTCAAACTTTAAATTCCAACTGGGCCGAATAATCAGGGTCAAAGTCTTGTGTGGGCCCCAAGAAAAAGAAAAAAAGTCTTATATGCAATTTTGAAAGGTTTATTAGAAACCCAACAATAAAGTATAATCAGAAAGATGTCAAGTATCAGGAAAAAAATAACTTTAATAGTATGAGGTGGGAGCTGTGTTATTCATTTATCACTGTGCGGTCCCCTCTCTCATATAATACATATCAGTGTGAGCTAGTAAAATATTCCACTCCCAGCCCCCATCTATCCCTTGAGTCCAGCCATATGCCCTTGGTATCCCCTCTTGCTCCTTTGGGCCCCTCCAACCACAAGTTCTCCGTACATCCTGTGTATATTCAGGCTCCAATCCCTGTGGCAGCCCCCTCCAATTTACCTTCTTCTTGTGAGACATTTTTCTATCCAGATTCCAGAAGAAACTTCCTGGAAGTAGGGCAGCTGTGTACACAGGGCAGTCGGGCATACACACCTACAGGGCGTGATGGTTGGATGCTGCGTGGACATTTCCACATCTCTATCACTATCTTCTCATGCATTTGCATAATGGTAAATGCTGCTAAGCTCCAATCACAGCAGATAGGCCAACAGTGACTTATCCAGCAGTAGCGAGCCACATTCCTTTGGTTTAAAAAAAATTAACTTGGGTCACAAAAGTATAATGTGGACCATATGTCTGGTTGAGGGGTATATTCAATTAAGGTCGAAACTGCCGTCCTGTCGAAAAGACATCAGTTTTCGACTTTTTCAGGTCAGAAGGGGATCCAACCTATTCAGTCCCCAGCTTTTTTATTCGACAAGTCAGGGAATTCAGGTAGTACGTGAATTGGCGGTATAGCTGCTGATTCACGTGATTCTGAGGGAAACGGGGCCAAATCCGACAGGTTTCCGACCATCTCAGTCCGACTTAAATAAAAGTCTGACTGAGATGAAGGACCTGAGAGGAGGAGAGGGGGGAGAGCCGCGGGCAGACGCGGGACAGTAGCGCTACAGCACAGCGCTGCAGGAGGATGTGGCACAGCCGCCGCTCACGGCAGCGTCCACCCGGCTCCAGCAAGTGAGGTCCCGCTTGGAGCCGGGTGGACGCTGCCGTGAGGACTGTCGGCTGTGCCACATCCTCCTACAGCGCTGCTGTCCCCCTTCTGCTCGCGGCTGTCCATCGTCTCCCCGCTGGTCTCCCCCCTCTCCATTCCCTCATCTCAATTCGACTTTTTTAAAGTCAAATTGAGATGGGCATTGAATAGCCCTTGTCTGATCCATTCCGACAAATGCATGTCGGAATGGATCCGACCTCAATTGAATATACCCCTTAGTGTTTATTAAGTGTTTATGCAGTAGCAGTTTTGAAGTAGCAGTACGTGCAAAATAGCAAATATAATAATAAGATACTTGAAGAACAGATGTAAATATATAGTAGGGAGTGAGGAGTGTACTCCCATAAAGAATATATACAATGGAGGATACTACAACAACTCCAGAGGAAAGTGGTGCAGTATTTACTATTATAAGCAGCTTTAGTAGCAATAAAAATATGTCCTGTGACATACCTGCTATATCACGGTAGTTATGAGCAATAACATTGAAAAAGTGCCAAATCAGGGCAAAGAGGGATACCTATACTTGCTACTTGAGCAATAAGGTCAAATACGTTTGTAACTGATTGGTCGAATTGCAGGTTAATCCCTGCAAATCTGAAGTAAGCCTCCAACCACGCCACAGTTCTTTCAGCAGAATTTTGAAACCAAAGGATACATCTTATGATGTTTATCTTGGGTAAGGTTATGTTTTAAAAACAATATTTCTGCATGATTAATACATTTAGACATATTATAAATATTGAGAAAAATGTAAACCTATTCATCATCAGACAGAGAGATTTGCAAATCCAATTGCCATTGAAAATGAATACTCAGTGTTGCATCATCAATAGGAGACAATAATGTACAGTACTAAAAATAGGATTTTAATTACCTGCCGGTAAATCCTTTTCTCGTAGACCGTAGAGGATGCTGGGGTTCCATTTTGTACCATGTGGTATAGACGGGTCCTTTGGGAGCCACTGGCACTGTAAGAGTTTAACAGTGTGGGCTGGCTCCTCCCTCTATGCCCCTCCTACCAGGCTCAGTCTAGAAACTGTGCCCGAGGAGACGGACATACTTCGAGAGAAGGAACTACAGATAGTGGTGAGATTCACACCAGCTCACACCGAATCGAAAAAAACATGCTGACCAACATGCAACATGGAGAAACCATGCTAACGAGCATGCACCATGAAGAATTTATGCAAAACCGCATGAAACATGAAGAAACCATGTCATCCAGCAGGTAACATGAAGAAACCATGCTAACCAGCAGGCAACATGAAGAAATCATGCCAACCAGGATGAAACATGAAGAAATCATGACAACCATCATGCAACACGAAGAAAACATGTTATCTAGCATGAAACAGGAAGCAACCATGCTAATCCGCATGTAACCTGAAGAAACCATGCTAACCATGCATGAAAGAGGAACAGCAACAGCTGAACCAATACTTAACCAAGTAGCAACACAGGAAAACGAAGTACTGGGCGGGCGGCCAGCATCCTCTACGGACTACGAGAAAAGGATTTACCGGTAGGTAATTAAAATCCTATTTTCTCTTACATCCTAGAGGATGCTGAGGTTCAATTTAGTACCATGGGGATGTACCAAAGCTCTCAGTACGGGAGGGAGAGTGCTGAGGATCCTGCAGAACGGACTGACCAAACTATAGGTCCACAGAGGCCAAAGTATCGAACTCGTAGAAGTTCAGTTAACATGTTCGACCCCGACCAAGCAGCTGATTTGCAAAGCCAAGACACCCCGGGCAGCTGCCCAGGAACAACCCACTGTACGTGTAGAGTGGGCCTTAAAAGATCTTGGACACGGCAGGCCTGCCGTAGAATAAGCATTGTAAACCCGATCCAGCAAGCAAATATCTGCTTAGAAGCAGGACACCCAACCGTGTTGCTGACCATAAAGGGCAAACAGAGCGTCCAACTACCTGTGACGAGAAGTCCTCTTCACAAAAGCTTTCAAAGCCCTCAAGACATCCAAGGACTGTGAGGTAATTGAGGAGTCAGTAGCCACTGGCACCACAATAGGTTGGTGATATGAAAAACCGACACAACCCTTGGAAGAAATTGCTGACGCGTTCTGAGCTCAGCTCCATCTTCATGGAAAAAAAAGTAGGGGCTCTTGCATGACAATGCCCCCAATTCCGACACCCGTCGAGCAGATGCCAATGCCAACAGTGTGACCACCTTCTAAGTTAGAAACTTGACGTCCACCTCCTGTAAAGGCTCAAACCAATCCGACTGCAGGAACTGCAGCACCACATTAAGATCCCAAGTTGCCGTTACCAGGGTGTCCACCGCCACTGCTTGTGGGTCTCGTGACCTGGAACAGTATCTCCGAAGCTTCTCGTTGAGGCGAGAGGCCATCATGTCTATCTGAGGTACACCCCATCGGATTGTTACCTCTGCGAATACCTCCTGTATGGAGATTGTGTCTGCTGAGGAAGTCTGCTTCCCAGTTGTCCACTGCCGGAATGAAGACTGCTGACAGCGCCCACGCATGCTTCTCTGCCCAGAGGAGGATTATTGTCACCTCTGACATTGCAGCCCTGCTCTTCATTCCGCCCTGCCTGTTTATATAGAACACCGCTGTGATGTGGTCCGACTGAACCTGAATGGCTTGATCTCACAGAAAATGTTCCGCTTGTAGAAGGTTGTTGTACACGGCCTTCAGATCCAGAATGTTTATTGGAAGGAGAGATACCTGAACTGACGGCTTTCTTTGGAAGTGTCCCCCCCCCCCCCCGAGCGACTGCTTCCCAACCCCTGAGACTTGCATCTGTGGTTAGATGAATCCAATTCTGAATCCCGAACCTGCGGCCCTCGAGTAAGGGAGAAGTTTGCAGCCACCAGAGGAGTGAAATTCTGGCTTTCAGCAACAGGCGTATCTGCTGGTGCATGTGAAGATGAGATCCTGACCATAAGACCAGGAGATCCAGTGGGAAAGACTGTGCAAGGAATCTTCCGTACTGTCGAGCCTCTTAGTAGGCAACCATCTTCCCCAGAAGGCGAATGCACTGATGAACCGAAACCCAGGCTGGCATCATGACATCCCGGACCGTTGATTGTATCACCAACACTTTCTTCACCGGTAGAAACACCCTCTGCACTTCCGTGTTGAGAATCATCCCCAGGAAGGAATGCCTCATTATCGGCTTCAA
Organism: Pseudophryne corroboree; assembly: GCF_028390025.1. NCBI lineage: Eukaryota > Metazoa > Chordata > Amphibia > Anura > Myobatrachidae > Pseudophryne > Pseudophryne corroboree. The sequence goes on from NC_086445.1 coordinate 703,802,313, forward strand.
ATGCGAAATTGGAAGCTTCAGGATCCACCCGAGATCCCGGGACAGTTGATTTGAGCGAGCAACACTCCGTAACAACATCTCCCCGGAGGATGTTAAGGTCGCCCAGATATGGAATTATGTCCACTCCTGGTTTGTGAAGCGGGAGTATAAAAGCTGCCATGGCCCTGATGAACACTCCCGGTGTTGCGTAGAAGCCAAGCTCAGTGTTTGGACCTGGAAGTGACATAGTTGTAGTGCAACCCTAGATAGGCCTAGAGAGGCGGCCAGATTGGAATGTGAAGTACGTACCCCTGATATCCCAGGATACCAGGAATTCCTCGAGCAGAGGTCACCACTCCCAGACTCCATCCTGAATTGAACACCCACCAGTGGGGAATCAATGACCCCAGGTTTGAATAGTAACCCCTGTTACGTATATGAGGTGGAACTGGAATAATGACATTAGTTTGACAAATTATATGACAGTTTCCAGCAGTAGTGCACTTTCTGCATGAGAAGCTAGTAAGCCTGATTTGAATAATCTGTGAGGCGGGAATACTAGAAATTCTAGTCTGCACCCCTGGGCAACCCAACTATTTCCAGGGGTCTAGGTAGTATATCGCCCAAATGTTACTGAATCTCTTTAGTCTCGCTCCCACCTGCCTGATCCCCAGGCAGTGAGGTCCACCGACAAACCGAAGGGTTTGAAAAAGGCCGAATTTGAAATCCGTCCCTGGGATACCTGGCGGCGCAGGTTTTCTGGATTTCCCAAACATCCTCTAAAGGAAGTGGAGGAATATGATGAATCATGTTCGAAGGTATTGCAGTGTAGGTATAGGATATAATTTCCTGGTCTGTGCAGCTGCGTAAGGAAGACATACCGACTTACCTGCAGTTGACATGGATAATCACTTATCCCGTGCCTCCCAACAGGGTCTTACCTGTGAAGGGCGGACTTGTCATACCTTACTCGGATTCTGTATCCACAGTCCATTGGTGTAGCCACCGTCCCCTGCATGTTGAAACTGCCAGAGCAGTGGTCCCTGCGTTATGCAGGTCAATCTCCTTCATGGCGTGTAGCCGTGAAGCCTGTAGAATTCTGTATGTGACATAGAAACAAGTACAAGTCACTTCCACACATAGAATCTAAATCATCAAGTAAGGAGCCTGACCACGTTACAATAGCCCCAGAGATGTACGCAAAAGTGGGTCTCCGAGCCACACCTGCAGCAGTGTACAGTATTAGAGATTAGTCTCAATAGGTGAACAACCTTTATGGAGGTTGTACCAGGGACAGGTAAGACAACCATATTTGACAATTTAGACACTCTATAGGAATGTGGATAATAACTCTGGGTGTACTCATGTTTTCCCAAATAAGGAGTTCAAGGCCCTACACAGTGGGAAGGCATTCATTATATACATAAAATAATATTCCTCATCCCTAATAGCTTCAAACATATGTTAGACCCCTCACATATATGCAATATATGGGCAAGTGTACGCTTTCTAGGGTACGGAGATGGGATGAGAGGCACAGCAGTGGGATTTCAAACCCCACTTTTTTCTCAAAACTGCGGCTTCTACCCAGTATTGGAAGCAATGTATTCTTAAAGTACACCTTATGGAGGCCACCCCAGGGGGATCTGCCACCGAAGCCTGAGATGTGTACAGTTTTGTGCATGGTAGAGACTCCCCAGGAGAAGATATACATTCTGCAGTACAGGACAAAGTCCCTTAAACGGGTTCACTACGGCTGGCCGGCGGTCGGGCTCCCGGCGACCAGCATACCGGCGCCGGGAGCCCGACCGCCGGCTTACCGACAGTGTGGCGAGTGCAAATGAGCCCCTTGCGGGCTCGCTGCGCTCGCCACGCTACGGGCACGGTGGCGCGCTACGCGCGCCACACTATTTTATTCTCCCTCTATGGGGGTCATGGACTCCCATGAGGGAAAATAAGTGTCGGTATGCCGGCGGTCGGGCTCCCGGCGCCGGTATACTGAGCGCCGGGAGCCCGACCGCCGGCATACAGAACACCACCCCCTTAAACATGGTAAAGTGGATTACACATACACAGGAAAATGTCAACACAGTTCCCCCCCAGAATATCTTCAGAGAGCCACAGAGCACAAGAAGCCCTTATAGGCTTTTATAAAGATAAAAACCACACTGACTAACATAACCTGAACAGGGTAGCTAGTACATAATATCACTCCCCCCTTTTATAACGCCTTTTACCTCAGTGTAGTTATGTGGAGGACAGTGTTCACTGTCAGCGTGTGTCAGCAGGTATAAAATGGCGCTGGTCAGTGCTGGATCCGCTCTGAGGAGAAGCTCTGCCCCCTGTAATGGCGCGTCTTCCCGCAGTTAGAGATTATACTGGCCTGAGGTAATTTTTGCAGCAAACAGTGGGTTAGACCTTGAAAGCTATGTTTGACCAGTGTAGGGTATCGCGCTGGCCCAGGAGGCCTCTCACAGCACCGTACATAGAGTGCCGCTAAGCCTTCCGGAGCGCAGCCTGTCAGAACTTGTGCCGCAATTCCCACCAGCGACCCGCTTACCGGGACTCCGGCGTCAGATTCACCACTCTTCTTTCTTCTGGCTCTGTTAGGGGGTTGCAGCATGCTGCGGGAGTGAGCGGTCGTCTCAGGTGGCTAACGATCATCACTCTCAGGAGCTCAGTATCCTGTCAGCGGAGATAGGGGCCATTAACCTCAAGGGTTGGATCCTACTCCCCCCCCCCCCTAAGTCCCACGAAGCAGGGAGGCTGTTGCCAGCAGCCTGCCTGTAAAATAACAAACTCTAGAAAACAATAAAACTTAAGAAAACTCCTAGGAGCTCCCCCTGTGCTGTGACCGGCAGTAGGGTAAAATGGCGCCTGTGAGCTGCTGAATCCGCTCATAGGGAAGCCCCGCCCCTTCAATGGTGTGCAGTCTTCCCGCTCTTCTTTATACTGGCTTTATGTGTCAGTGTGCATAAAATGGAGACAGTCCTATTTAAAGCCTGTATTGCCAGTCTGGGTACTGTGTACACTACAGTGTACTAAGTCTGGAGACTCAGTCCGCCCCGTGTGGGAGCCATGCGTCTCCGTACCCTTATGCAGCCAAAATGGCTAGCGACCCACTAACCGAGACGCCGACATAGTCCTCTGGCTCTGTTCAGTCTTCTGGCTCTGTTAGGAGTGGTGGCGTGATGCGGGAATGTATGCTCGCCATGGTGGTGCTTGCAAATAGTTCCCTCAGGAGCTAGCGTCCTGTCAGTGGGGAACAGGACCATTAACCCTTAGTGGGGTTGGGCCTTCCCCCCTCCCTCCCCAAGTCCCACGAAGCAGGCAGGCTGGTTCAATCCAGTCCTGCCTAAAAATAACAAACTTTAAAAATAAAATGCAGAAAACTCTTCAGGAGCATCCAGAGATGTGACCGGCTCCTTCGGGCACATTTTCTAAACTGAGTCTGGTAGGAGGGGCATAGAGGGAGGAGCCAGCCCACACTGTTAAACTCTTACAGTGCCAGTGGCTCCAAAAGGACCCGTCTAAATGGAACCCCAGCATGCCCTAGAACGTAAGAGAAATTATAAATAAATACAATGTCTCAATACAGTATATACATTGAAACTCAGTACAAAGCATAGTATGCAATTACAGCGTGGCATAGACAGTGGTGCTGAGGGCGGGGAGCAGGTACTAATTACCTGGGCCCGGGCTATTACCTGGGACCAGGATCCGACACTTCAGTAGCCAATAGCAGGCCATTTGCACCCATTTCCCATTTCGGCCATTAATTTCCGCCTTCTCTTATGGGCGAAAATGAAGAGTCAAAAATAGAGCGTTTTCAACTGCGGCGGGGTCGAAAACACATGGATGATCAGAGATTGCGCTCATCCTTGTGTTTTTCGACTTGATGGAATTTCCGATAGGTAAAAAAAAATGGCACTTCAATTGAATATTGAAGTGTCGGAAAGTTCTGATTATTGGCGGAAAGTGCCGTCTTTCCACCCTGTCGGTACTTCCGACTGTAATTGAATATCCCTCTTAACCTTTATTGCAAAATGCATCAATAAAAATCTCTTGGATTAAAAAAACAAAATAAAAAAAATCCAACACATTTAGTTCAACAACTGCAACCTGTTCACTGCCAGACTCAAAGCCAGGACACTTGTCCCCCATATTAACAGAAGTTGTGGCACAGAGGAGGCAGCAGACAGGACTAAAGGACGAACACATATGTAAATGTTACTGACAGCTGAACTCTTAGTCCAACTGTTCATCTAAAATGGAATTCCATTAGATTATGAAAACAACCCAGTACTTGCTGTTAGTAACAATTCTTAGTATTACCTTGTCATTTTCTACTGTGCTTTAAAAATGTTGATTGGTTTTATACTACTGAGAAGATAATTATATTGGAGTCATGTTAAACATAATTTGTGTGTATGCAGTGTAGCAACACTTGACGATGTTTCTTGCACAGGTACATGTTATTACATAACACTCAACTTTTTTGAAAAAATGAGAAGCATTGAACACGCTTGATCAGTCTGTTATATACTTGCATGATCCCTTAATTGTACATGTATTTATCTACAGGTAATTGTGGGCCTCCTCCTGTTATAGAGCATACTAAGGAAATTAATGAAACATTTGGTGTACCAGGACAAGCTGTTGCTTATACGTGTGATCGAAGCTCTGGATATTATGACCTTCCTGACAAAAGCAAAACTATTACATGCCAAGATGACAACACGTGGTCTGTAATCCCAGTGTTCTGTGCAAGTAAGTGCAACCTTAATCGAAAATGCAAAAGGTCTATTTTTCAAAAATACAGTAGGTCCTCTCCTACCTGTTACCAAATCCACTAATGGTGTGTAACTGGCCAGCCAGGTCTTTACCTGTGGCCCACAGCTTTGAACCCTTCTCTGACTTTCTTATAAATCAGGGAATAAGCGTTAACGGGATACAGTATATGCACTAAACTATACAGAGGTATAGTGGAGAAGTTTTCCATAGCAATCAGTTTTTGTCCTTGTGCTAAATACATGGTAGGTACAAGCTGATTAGTTGTTATTTTCAGCTTCTCCACTTTATCTCTGTCTAAGGTTGGATACATCTCCCCCTAATGTAACCAGAGCATCGGCTTCTGCGTCATGTGTTCTCTTCTGTACACACAGCACATCCAATCAGAGCAGCAGGAGGAAGTTCAGTGTATATACTCTCTTGTTCTTCTGTAGACACTAGTGGTGCAGGTAAGCTATTTTAGACAGTGCATTAGCCAGTGAGTGGGGGCAAGTGGTGGAGTTTGTTATATATGCGATCTAATGGTCTGTTGTTTTGCGGGGTTCTGAGGGCGCAGGGAGGTATTTTATGACATGTAGTATTTGACAGAGTGCATGTCATAAAATTTTGTGGCAGTTCAGTGGTCTGAGTGTTATATGGTGGAATTTTGGAACAAGTGAGGGGCATGAGATGAGTAATGTGGCGGAATGGTAATGGCAGCCTTTTTGAAGTTGGAGTACTGGACATGCGGTTATTTGAGCATATTTGCTTGCCAGTCACTGATATAACCCTTTGGATTCCTTCTATCTTTGTTTGTCTGGCAATATTGTCATCTTGCTGACATAATTCTTTTTGAAATGAGTAGCATGAAAATCTATTTGTGCTGATCCATACAAACCTGGGCAGTGTGGCGAGTCTGCCCATATTTTTCTCTAGCATCCATAAGGGATACTGGGGACACATTAATACGATGGGTATAGACGGGGTCCAAAGGAGCCAGTGCACTTTAAATTTCTTCCACTGGGTGTGCTGGCTCCTTCCCTCTATGCCTCCTCCCACAGGCAGTTTACAAAAAAGCGCCCTTAGGAGAGGATGCACACTGCTAGCTCCAGAGTTTTTCTTCATTTTATTTTAAACTTTTGTTTATTTCGGTATGCTTTTTGGGTATCAGCATACCTGCACCGTGGGAGTTAGGAGATGGGACGGTCACCGGCCTCGCGAGATGCAGAGCCGCTTCCCCACTGCAGGTCCTGAGGGGTTGTTTGTTCAGCGGGGCACTGCGCCTTGGCTGTCGCAACCACAGCACACCGCTAACACTGCCTGAAGGTGATCATCAGTGGTGAGTACACACCGGGGACCCCGCTAGGGGGGTCTTCCAGTTCTTGTTGCGGCAGAAGCGCGGGTAACCCGCTATCGCCCTTGCGTGAGACTGGCTAGCGATGGCTGTACTAAACATTCATGTGAGGCTACAGCATGGTTAGGAGACAGGGCCAGTATAACTATGTATAGGTAGCTCCGGCGCCATTACGTGGGGCGGAGATACATCAGTGCGAGCTCAGCTGCATTTTGGCGCGTTCCTCTGCATAAGCAGCAGCAGCCTCACACAGCTCCTCCAGACTGTCACACGCTGTATCATTGGTACAGGATGTTGATTAGGGAGAGAGGTGCTAATTGTGCACAATTAATATTCCTCTGAGGGAATTACATTGTATAAGTAGTTCTCACTGTTATGTAAAAATGCTGACAGTCTCACTGGGGCTCTGCAGCGTTGGGTGTGCTGATGTCCTCTCTTCCTCTGCGTCTCCTCTCACTTGCAATAGAGCAGGCTTGCATTGTAATCAGTCTGTGTTGTATGTGTATTGTGTGTTTTCATTATGGTAATGCCAGATTCTCCCCTCTTTCATCTGGTTCCATATCATGTGAGCATTGTAGTCAGTCCTTACAAAATGCTAAGGACAATGTGGGGGAGAGTCACGAGCCCACCTGGCTGTGGGCTATCAAAACTATGATGTCTGATATGTCATCTGAGCTCACTGCAAATGCCAACAAAACACAAGAACTGCAAAAAGCAGTAGCAGATCTAGCTGCCAGGGCTGATGTTCCCCATTCCCCCCTGTCTTATACAGGTGCGCAAAAAATAGGATTTTAATACCTACCGGTAAATCCTTTTCTCTTAGTCCGTAGAGGATGCTGGGGACGCTTCAAGAACCATGGGGTATAGACGGGATCTGCAGGAGACATGGGCACTTTTAAGGGGTGTGACCTGGCTCCTCCCTCTATGCCCCTCCTCCAGACTCCAGTTATAGGAACTGTGCCCAGGGAGACGGACAATTCGAGGAAAAGGATTTATTTTTAAACTAAGGTGAGATACACACCAGCTCACACCACAAACACGCTGTACAACATGGCATTCAACAGAACTCCAGTCAACGGCATGAACCATGTCAGCAACAGGCTGACTATAACAGAAACACAACCTGTGTGTAAACATAACTAATAACTGCAGATAGAGTCCGCACTGGGACGGGCGCCCAGCATCCTCTACGGACTAAGAGAAAAGGATTTACCGGTAGGTATTAAAATCCTATTTTCTCATACGTCCTAGAGGATGCTGGGGACGCTTCAAGAACCATGGGGTTTATACCAAAGCTCTAGAATGGGCGGGAGAGTGCGGATGACTCTGCAGCACCGATTGACCAAACATGAGGTCCTCATCAGCCAGGGTATCAAACTTGTAAAATTTCGCAAAAGTGTTTGAACCCGACCAAGTAGCTGCTCGGCAGAGTTGTAATGCCGAGACCCCCCGGGCAGCCGCCCAGGATGAGCCCACCTTTCTAGTAGAGTGGGCCATCACTGATTTTGGTAACAGCAATCCAGCCGTAGGATGAGCTTGCTGAATCGTATTACAGATCCAGCGCGCAATAGTCTGCTTAGAAGCAGGCGTCCCAATCTTGTTGGCAGCATATAGGACAAACAGAGCTCCCGTTTTCCTAAGAGGAGCCGTTCTGGTGACATAAATCTTTAAGGCCCTGACAACATCGAGAGATTTTGACTCCGCGAAGGCGTCAGTAGCCACCGGTACCACAATAGGCTGGTTCATGTGGAACGATGAAACCACCTTCGGCAGAAATTGTTGATGAGTCCTCAACTCCACTCTATCAGCATGGAAGATTAAATAAGGACTCTTGTGAGACAAAGCCGCTAACTCAGACACCCGCCTTGCGGATGCTAAGGCCAATAGCATGACCACTTTCCAAGTGAGAAATTTCAACTCTACCTTCTGTAGAGGTTCAAACCAATGTGACTGAAGGAAATGCAACACCATGTTAAGATCCCATAGTGCCACTGGGGGCACAAACGGAGGTTGGATGTGCAGAACTCCTTTCACGAAAGTCTGAACTTCTGGAAAGGAGGCCAATTGTTTCTGAAAGAAATCTGATAAGGCCGAAATTTGTACTTAAATCGAGCCTAACTTTAGGCCCGCATCCACACCCGCTTGCAGGAAATGGAGAAAACGCCCTAACTGAAATTCTTCCGTAGGAGCCTTCTTGGATTCACACCAAGACACATATTTTCTCCAAATACGGTGATAATGTGTAGACGTTACTCCTTTTCTAGCTTGAAGAAGTGTGGGAATGACTTCACTGGGAATACCCTTTCGGGCTAGGATCCGGTGTTCAACCGCTAAGCCGTCAAATGTAGCCGCGGTAAGTCGTGATATACGCATGGCCCCTGCTGTAACAGATCCTCTCGTAGAGGAAGAGGCCAGGGATCTCTTATGAGTAATTCCTGAAGATCTGGATACCAAGCCCTCCTTGGCCAATCCGGAACAATGAGGATCGCCTGAACCTTTGTTTTTCTTATGATCTTTAGCACCTTTGGAAAGAGTGGAAGCCGGAGGGAACACGTACACCGACTGAAACACCCACGGTGTCACCAGCGCGTCCACTGCTTGTCATGGACCAGGGACTCACCTCCGGTGATGATCTCCAGGGGCTCTCTGTCAGATGGCTAGCGCTGCCGCGGTGGAGGTCTGTGAGGGCCGCTGGTGTGCTGCAGCTGAGAGGGAGCTGGTGACTGTGCGGCCTGCTGTCACTGGAGCACTGTGCAGGGAGGCTGTCTGTGTAAGATCCCATGCTCTGGAGCACTGTGCAGGGAGGCTGCCTGAGCAAGCTCCCCTTCTCTGGCGTGTCTGCAGTACTGGGAGCCGCCATGTTGGAGACCAATTCATAGTATGCCAATGGGACTTGGTCCCTGGTCTCTTCCAGCCAATCACAGGCTGAGCTCTCTGGTAAAGGGAGCAATCCGGTTTCAAACCTTGCCAGTGCTTTATGTTTCTGTCCCAGTACAGGTGTTTTAGCTCTGCGCTCCCACAGGTCCACCTGTGTGCCTTTCAGTGTCTCTTGAATTTTCAGCTCCACGGAACTCTCACCTCAGCTGTCGTTTGCTGCACAACTACCAGTGGTTACCCCGGCCTCGCGGGTCACAACTTGCCACTTAGGACAGTGTCTCCTGGAGGTCTATCCGTAGAGGATTTCCCAGCAGTTCTGCAGTGTTCTTCAGTCACGTCTAACAATCATCCACTCTGCAAAACCTCTTCAGTCACGTCTAACAATCATCCACTCTGCAAAACCTCTTCAGTGCTTTTCAGTCACGTCTAACAATCATACACTCTGCAAAACCTCTTCAGTGCTTTTCAGTTACGTCTAACAATCATCCATTCTGCAAAACCCCTTCAGTGTTCTTCAGTCACGACAATTAACTATCCAACGTGCAGATTCTGCAGTATTCACTAGCCATATCAGACAGTCGTTTATTATACAGACTTTTCAATACTCTGCCCATGAATACTCTGCAACCTAATCTCTTGGAACTCTTCATCTTTGTTCTTTGAATATCAGCTCTTACATGTATTTCCGTTAATAAAAGCATATGAGAAGAAACTACATTTGTCCTCCTCGTTTTCTCCTCGCAGAGGCATGCACTTCTACCGCTAGCACACATACAACGGATTCACAAATTCTACCGGCTCTGACACTGCTATTGCTTGTGGATCCCTCGACCTGGAAGAATAACTCTGAAGTTTTTTGTTGAGGCGAGACGCCATCATGTCTATTTGAGGAATTCCCCAAGGACTTGTCACTTCTGTGAAGACCTCTTGATGAAGACCCCACTCTCCTGGATGGAGATCGTGTCTGCTGAGGAAGTTTGCTTCCCCGTTGTCCACTCCTGGAATGAAGATTGCTGACAGAGCGCTTGTATATCTTTCCGCCCAGCAGAGAATTCTTGTGGCCTCCGCCATTGCCGTCCTGCTCTTTGTTCCGCCCTGGTGGTTTATATGCGCTACTGCTGTTATGTTGTCCGACTGTATTAGGACGGGCAGGTTGTGAAGAAGACGTTCCGCTTGAAGAAGACCGTTGTAAATGGCCCTTAACTCTAGAACGTTTATGTGTAGACATACTTCCTGGCTTGACCATTTTCCCTGGAAGGTTTTCCCCTGTGTGACTGCTCCCCAGCCTCGGAGACTCGCATCCGTGGTGACTAGGACCCAGTCCTGGATCCCGAACCTGTGTCCCTGTAGGAGGTGAGAGCTGTGCAGCAACCACAGGAGTGAGATTCTGGTCTTGGTGGACCGGATTATTTTCCGGTGCTTGTGCAGATGGGATCCGGACCACTTGTCCAACAGGTCCCACTGAAACACTCTGGCATGGAATCTGCCAAATTGAATGGCCTCGTAGGCCGCCACCATCTTCCCTAGCAATCGAGTGCATTGATGGATTGACACTCTCGCTGGTTTCAGAATTTATTTGACCAAACTCTGAATTTCCAGAGCCTTCTCTTCTGGAAGAAAAACTCTCTGTAATTCCATGTCCAGAATCATTCCCAAAAACGACAGCCGTTTTGTCGGATTCAACTATGACTTCGGCAAGTTTAGGATCCAACCATGTTGTTGTAGAACTGTCAGGGAGAGCGTAATGTCCTGCACCAGCTTGTCTTTGGATCTCGCCTTTATCAGGAGATCGTCCAAGTACGGGATAATTGTGACTCCTTGCTTGCGAAGGAGAACCATCATTTCCACCATTATCTTGGTGAAAATCCTTGGAGCCGTGGACAGACCAAACGGCAACGTCTGAAATTGGTATTGACAATCCTGAACTGCAAACCTCAGGTAAGCCTGATGCGGAGGATATATGGGGATGTGTAAGTAGGCATCCTTTATGTCGACCGACACCATGAAATCCCCTTCCTCCAGACTGGAGATCACAGCTCGGAGAGATTCCATCTTGAATTTGAATTTTCTTAGGTAAAAATTGAGGGATGTTAGGTTCAGAATTGGTCTGACCGAACCATCCGGCTTCGGGACCACAAACAGGCTTGAATAAAAGCCTTCTCCCTGTTGAGACGGGGGAACCCTGATAATGACTTGATTTAGACACAACTTTTGTATTGCATCTCATACAACCTTCCTGTCCGGAAGAGAAGCTGGTAAGGCCGATTTGAAAAATCGGTGAGGGGGAATGTCTTGAAACTCCAGTTTGTACCCCATGGACACTATTTCTAAAATCCATGGGTCCAGGACCGAACGAGCCCAGAATTGACTGAATAGCTTGAGACGTGTTCCCCCACCTGTGCGGACTCCTGCAGAGGAGCCCCAGCGTCATGCGGTGGATTTGGCAGAAGCTGGGGAGGACTTCTGCTCCTTAAAACCTGCCACGGCCGGAGATCTTTTACCTCTTCCTCTTCCCCTATTAGCAAGGAAGGAATAACCTCTGCCTTTTTTGTATTTATTTGGCAGAAAGGACTGCATCTGAAATTGGTGTGCTTTCTTTTGTGGAGGAACATAAGGCAAAAATGATGACTTACCCACGGTAGCCGTAGATACCAAATCAGTGAAACCCTCCCCAAACAAGACACTACCTTTATATGGAAGAGACTCCATAGCCTTCTTAGAGTCAGCATCAGCATTCCATTGATGAATCCACAATGCCCTCCTAGCTGAAACCGCCATGGCATTGTCTTTTGAGCCCAAAATGCCAATATCTCTTGCGGCGTCCTTTTGGTAGGCCGCATCGTCCTTGATATAACGCAGAGTTAACAGGATACTATCCCTATCTAGGGTATCTATATCAGATGACAAGTTATCTGCCCACTTTTCAATAGCACTACTCACCCACGCAGATGCAATGGTTGGTCTGAGCAGTGTACCTGCGGTGACGTAAATGGATTTTAATGTATTTTCCTGTCTACGATCTGCAGGATCCTTAAGGGCTGCCGTGTCAGGAGACGGTAAAGCCACCTTTTTAGACAACCGTGATAGAGCCTTGTCCACAATGGGGGATGACTCCCACTTTTCTCTATCCCCAGAGGGGAACGGATACGCCACCTGAATCCTTTTGGGAATCAGAAACTTTTTGTCAGGATATTTACTTTTCAAACAGAGTATTCAGTTCATGAGAGGGAGTAAACGTTACCTCAGGTTTCTTTCCCTTATACATACAGACCCTAGTATCAGGAACAGCAGGGTCTTCAGTGATATGTAACACGTCTTTTATTGCCACAATCATGTACTGAATGTTCTTTGCCAATTTCTCTAACGTCCTAGTAGATGCTGGGGACTCCGTAAGGACCATGGGGAATAGACGGGCTCCGCAGGAGACATGGGCACTTTAAGAAAGAATTTAGATTCTGGTGTGCTCTGGCTCCTCCCTCTATGTCCCTCCTCCAGACCTCAGTTTGAATCTGTGCCCGGACGAGCTGGGTGCTACTTAGTGAGCTCTCCTGAGCTTGCTATAAGAAAGTATTTTGTTAGGTTTTTTATTTTCAGGGAGCTCTGCTGGCAACAGACTCCCTGCATCGTAGGACTGAGGGGAGAGAAGCAGCCCTACTCTCTAAAGATAGGTCCTGCTTCTTAGGCTACTGGACACCATTAGCTCCAGAGGGATCGTACACATGATCTCACCCTTTGTTGTCCGATCCCGGAGCCGCGCCGCCGTCCCCCTCGCAGAGCCGGAAGACGGAAGCCGGGTGAAAGAAGCAAGAAGACTTCGAAATCGGCGGCAGAAGACTCCAGTCTCCATATGTGGTAGCGCACAGCACTGCAGCTGTGCGCCATTGCTCCCACACTACACCCACATACTCCGGTCACTGTAAGGGTGCAGGGCGCAGGGGGGGGCACCCTGGGCAGCAATTAGAGACCTCTTTGGCAAAAGTTTGCATAATATACATTTGGGCACTGTATATATGTATGAGCCCCCGCCAAAATTGTACATGAAAGCGGGACAGAAGCCCGCCGTCGAGGTGGCGGGGCTTCTTCCTCAGCACTCACCAGCGCCATGTTTTTTCTCCACAGCACCGCTGAAAGGAAGCTCCCCAGTCTCTCCCCTGCAGTTACACGGTAGAAGAGGGTAAAAAGAGAGGGGGGGGGGGGCACATAATTAGGCGCCAAAATCAATATAAACAGCAGCTACTGGGTTAACATTAAGTTACTGTGTTATTCCTGGGTTAATAGCGCTGGGGTGTGTGCTGGCATACTCTCTCTCTGTCTCTCCAAAGGGCCTTATGGGGGAATTGTCTTCAGATGAGCATTCCCTGAGTGTGTGGTGTGTCGGTACGTGTGTGTCGACATGTCTGAGGTAAAAGGCTCGCCTAAGGAGGAGATGGAGCAAATATGTGTGTGATAGGGTGTCTCCGTCAACAACGCCGACACCTGTTTGGATATGTGTAATTAAGTGCTAAGGTAAATTTATTGCACAAAAGATTAGAGAACAGACAGGAAATCTACCCATGTCTGTCGCTATGTCGCAGAGACCTTCAGAGGCTCTCAATGCTCACTATCCAAAATAATAGACACTGATATCGACACGGAGTCTGACTCCAGTGTCGACTACGATAATGCAAAGTTACAGCCAAAATGGCAGGAAAGTATTCAATATATGATTATTGTAATAAAAGATGATTTGCATATCACTGATGACTCATCTGTCCCTGACACAAGGGTACACATGTTTAAGGGGAAGAAAGCTGAGGTAAATTTCCCTCCTCTCATGATGAAAAAGAGCGGGAATCTCCAGACAAGAGACTGTAGTTTCCCACAAAGAATTCTCAGGCAGTATCCTTTCCCCACTAGGGCCAGGATACGATGGGAAGCCTCCCCTAGGGTGTCACGTTTGCCCAAAAGGTAGCCCTGACGTAACAGCTATTCTCAGGGATCCTGCAGATAGCGTGCACATTCTGGTACACTACTCAGACCGGCGATTGTGTCGGCATGGGTTTATAGCGCTGTGGCAGCGCGGACAGGTACCTTATCAGCAGAGATTGAGACCCTAGTATGTATATATATATATATATATATGTAGATATTTATATATATATTAAAGATGCTGTCTTAAGGGATATATATATATATATATATATATATATATAAAACATGCCCAAAGAGACATGAGTATAATGGGTCCTAGAGTCAAAGCTATGTCGATTTCTGCTTAACGTGTCCTGTAGAATATGCAATGGACAGATGTTGCCGACTTAAGAGGCATATGGAAGGCTGAGGATTGTGTGGAGAAGGGTTCTCGGACCTGGTCTCCACAGCTATAGCTGGTAATTCTGATATTTTGCCTTATATTCCTGCACAGCCTAGGAAAGCACGACATTATCAAATGCAGCCTTTCGAACAAAGAAACAAGAAAGTCCCAGGTGCGTCCTTTCTTGCCAGAGGCGGGGGCAGAGGAAAGAAGCTGCACAACACAGCTAGTTCCCAGGAACAGAAGTCCTCCCCGGCCTCTACAAAAATCCACTGCATGTCGCTGAGGCTCCACAGGCGGAGCAAGGCCCGGTGGGGGCACGCCTTCTTAAGTTCAGCCACAAGTGGGTTCACTCCCTGTTAGATCCCTGGGCAATAGATGTTGTGTCTCAGGGATACAAGCTGGACTTTGAGAAGATGCCCCCTCACCGACGGCCCTGCCGGCTTCCCACCACGAGAGGGAAACAGTGTTAACTGCAATTCACAAATTGTATCTTCAACAGGTGGTGGTCACGGTTCCCCTCCTTCAACAAGGAGGGGGTTATTATTCGACCATGTTGTAGTCCCGAAACCAGACGGTTCGGTCAGACCCATATTGAATTTAAAATCCCTGAACATATACCTGAAAAGGTTCAAGTTCAAGATGGAATCGCTAAAAGCGGTCATTGCAAGCCTGAAAGGGGGAGATTTTATGGTGACTCGGGACATAAAGGATGCATACCTTCATGTCCCCATTTATCCACCTCATCAGGCGTACCTCAGAATTGCGGTACGGGATTGTCATTACCAATTTCAGACGTTGCCGTTTGGTCTCTCCACGGCCCCGAGAATATTCACCAAGGTAATGGCGGAAATGATGGTGTCACTATTATCACGTACTTGGACGATCTCCTCATAAAAGCGAGATCAAGAGAGCAGTTGCTAAACAGCGTATCACTTTCTCTGGAATTGTAACGGCAACACGGCTGGATTCTATATATTCCAAAGTCGCAGTTGGTTCCTACAGCTCATCTGCCTCTCCTAGGCATGATCCTAGACACAGACCAGAAAAGGGTTTATCTCCCGATAGAGAGAGCTCAGGAGCTCGTGACACTGGTCAGGAATCTATTAAAACCAAAACAGGTGTCAGTGTATCACTGCACTCGAGTCCTGGGAAGGATGGTGGCATCATACGAGGTCATTCCGTTCGGCAGGTTCCATGCGAGGACCTTCCAATGGAACTTACTGGACAAGTGGTCCGGATCACATTTTCAGATGCATTGGTTAATCACCCTATCCCCCAGGGCCAGAGTGTCTCTCCTGTGGTGGCTGCAGAGTGCTCACCTTCTCGAAGGTCGCAGATTCGGCATTCAGGACTGGGTCCTGGTGACCACGGATGCAAGCCTCCGAGGGTGGGGGGCAGTCACACAGGGAAGAAATTTCCAAGGGCTGTGGTCAAGTCAGGAGACTTGCCTTCACATCAACATCCTGGAACTAAGGGCCATATACAACGCCCTACGTCAAGCGGAGTCCCTGCTTCGCGACCAACCGGTTCTGATTCAGTCAGACAATATCACCGCAGTGGCTCATGTAAACTGCCAAGGCGGCACAAGGAGCAGGGTGGCGATGGTAGAAGCCACCAGAATTCTTCGCTGGGCGGAGAATCACGTAAGTGCACTGTCAGCAGTGTTCATTCTGGGAGTGGACAACTGGGAAGCAGACTTCCTCAGCAGGCACGACCTCCTCCCGGGAGAGTGGGGACTTCATCAAGAAGTCTTCATGCAGATTGCAAGTCGGTGGGAACTGCCACAGGTGGACATGATGGCATCCCGCCTCAACAAAAAGCTGCAGAGCTATTGCGCCAGGTCAAGAGACCCTCAGGCGATAGCTGTGGACGCACTGGTGACACCGTGGGTGTTCCCGTCGGTCTATGTATTTCCTCCTCTTCCTCTCATACCCAAGGTGCTGAGAATCATAAGGAAAAGAGGAGTGAGAACAATACTCTTTGTTCCGGATTGGCCAAGAAGGACTTGGTATCCAGATCTGCAAGAAATGCTCACAGAGGACCCGTGGCCTCTGCCTCTAGGACAGGACTTGTGCAACAGGGGCCCTGTCTGTTCCAAGACTTACCGCGGCTGCGTTATGACGGCATGGCGGTTGAACGCCGGATCCTAGCAGAAAAAGGCATTCCGGATGAGGTCATTCCTACGCTGATAGAGGCTAGGAAGGATGTGACGGCTCAACATTATCACCGTATATGGCGAAAATATGTGGCTTGGTGTGAGGCCAGGAATGTCCCTACGGAGGAATTCCAGCTGGGCTTTTTCCTTCACTTCCTACAGTCGGGAGTGACTTTGGGCCTTAAATTGGGTTCCATTAAGGTTCAGATTTCGGCCTTATCAATTTTCTTTCAAAAAGAACTGGCTTCTCTGCCTGAAGTTCAGACGTTTGTAAAGGGAGTGCTGCATATTCAGCCCCTTTTGTGCCTCCAGTGGCACCTTGGGATCTTAACGTGGTGTTGAGTCTCCTGAAATCACTGGTTTGAACCACTCAAAACGGTGGAAGTAAAATATCTCACGTGGAAGGTGGTCATTCGATTAGCCTTGGCTTCAGCTAGGCGTGTGTCAGAATTGGCGGCTTTGTCACATAAAAGCCCTTATCTGGTTTTCCATGCGGATAGAGCAGAATTGCGGACCCACCCACAATTTCTGCCGAAAGTGGTTTCATCCTTTCATATAAACCAACCTATTGTGGTGCCTGTGGCTACTACTGACTTGGAGGATTCCGAGTCACTGGATGTAGTCGGGGCTTTGAAGGTTTATGTAGCCAGAACGGCTAAGGTCAGGAAAACAGAATCTTTGTTTATCCTGTATGCTTCCAACAAGCTTGGGGCGCCTGCTTCAAAGCAAACTATTGCTCGCTGGATCTGTAACACGATTCAGCAGGCTCATTCTGCGGCTGGGTTGCCGCTGCCTAAATCAGTTATGGCCCATTCCACAAGGAAGGTGGGCTCTTCTTGGGCGGCTGCCCGAGGGGTCTCGGCATTACAGCTTTGCCGAGCGGCTACTTGGTCAGGTTCAAACACCTTTGTAAAGTTCTACAAGTTTGATACCCTGGCTGAGGAGGACCTTGTGTTTGCTCATTCGGTGCTGCAGAGTCATCCGCACTCTCCCGCCCATTTGGGAGCTTTGGTATAATCCCCATGGTCCTTACGGAGTCCCCAGCATCCACTAGGACGTTAGAGAAAATAAGATTTTACTTACCGGTAAATCTATTTCTCGTAGTCCGTAGTGGATGCTGGGCGCCCGTCCCAAGTGCGGACTTCTTCTGCAATGCTTGTATATAGTTATTGCTTAAATAAGGGTTATTTTATAGTTGCATCAGAGTTTATCTGATGCTCTGTGATTGTTCATGCTGTTAACTGGGTAAAGTTATCACAAGTTATACAGTGTGATTGGTGTGGCTGGTATGAGTCTTACCCTGGATTCCCAAAATCCTTTCCTTGTACTGTCAGCTCTTCCGGGCATGGTTTCTCTAACTGAGGTCTGGAGGAGGAACATAGAGGGAGGAGCCAGAGCACACCAGAATCTAAATTCTTTCTTAAAGTGCCCATGTCTCCTGCGGAGCCCGTCTATTCCCCATGGTCCTTACGGAGTCCCCAGCATCCACTACGGACTACGAGAAATAGATTTACCGGTAAGTAAAATCTTATTTTTGGGTCTAATCTGGCATCACTATAGTTGACACTGGAGTCAGTGTCCGTGTCGGTATCTGTGTCTGCCAACTGAGCAAAGGAACGTTTTTGTGACCCCGACGGGGTCTGAACCTGTGATAACACATCCTCCACAGATTTCTTCCATGCCTGGTTCTGAGAATCAGATCTATGTAATCTCTTATTAATAAGAGCCACATTAGCACTCAAGGCATTCAACACATTTACCCAATCAGGAGTCGGCGGTGCCGACAGGGTCACTCCCACAGCCGTTTCTGCCCCTAACACAGTCTCCTCCTGGGAAGAGCACTCAGACATGCCAAAACAAGCGTACCGACACCCACAGACACACTGGGCCAAAGGGGTCAGACCCACAGTAAAGCCTGTCAGAGAAACACAGAGGGAGTTTGCCAGCTCACAACCCAGCGCTCAATCCCGGTTCTGAAATGATAATATAAAGCCTCAGACCCTGCAGTGCTTTTATAATACTTATATTTGCACCAAGGCCCTCATTCCGAGTTGTTCGCTCGCAAGCTGCTTTTAGCAGCTTTACACACGCTAAGCCGCCGCCTACTGGGAGTGAATCTTAGCATAGTAAAATTGCGAACGAAAGATTCTCAAAATTGCGATTACACACCTCTTAGCAGTTTCTGAGTAACTTCAACCTTACTCGGCATCTGCGATCAGTTCAGTGCTTGTCGTTCCTGGTTTGACGTCATAAACACACCCAGCGTTCGCCCAGACACTCCTCCGTTTCTCCAGCCACTCCCGCGTTTTTCCCAGAAACGGTAGCGTTTTTCCCCACACGCCCATAAAACGGCCTGTTTCCGCCCAGAAACACCCACTTCCTGTCAATCACACTCCGATCGCCTGAACGAAGAAAAAGCCGTGAGTAAAATACCTAACTGTATAGCAAATTTACTTGGCGCAGTCGCATTGCGAACATTGCGCATGCGCACTAAGCGGAAAATCGCTGCGATGCGAAAAAAATTACCGAGCGAACAACTCGGAATGACCACCCAAATCAACTGTGCCCCCCCCCCCCCCCTCCCCGTTTTGCACCCTGTCACCTGTACAGCAGTGTTGAGGAAGGACCAGCGTCTCTGCAGCTCAGGGAAAATGGCGCTGATGAGAGCTGTGAGGGCTAAGCCCCGCCCCCTTAATGGGGCGCTTCAGCCCCGCTATTTTTTTAATATAATCACACTGGCGGGGGTTAGGATTTTGTGCCTAGGCACCTAAAATCCACTTTGCCAGCCTTAATGAGGAGTTTTATGCTGCTCAGGGCGCCCCCCTGCGCCCTGCACCCTGTAGTGCCGCTGTGTGTGGGAGCATGGCGCGCAGAGCGATCGCTGTGCGGTACCTCAGAAGCCGTCACTGAAGTCTTCTTTTCTTCTTCTACTCACCTGTCTTCTGACTTCTGGCTCTGCATGGGGGGTGACGGCGGGCTCTGGGAGTGAACCCCTAGGCGTACCTAGTGTTCCAAACCCTCAGGAGCAAATGGTGTCCTGTAGCCAAAAAGCAGAGCCTTTAAACTCACTAGAAGTAGGTCTGACTTCTTTCCCATAAGTCCCACGATGCAGGGAGACTATTGCCAGTAGTCTACCCTGAAAATAAAAAACCTAACATAAAGTCTTTTCAGAGAAACTCAGTAGAGCTCCTCTAAGTGCATCCAGTCTGCCTGGGCACAATTCTAAAACTGGTGTCTGGAGGAGGGGCATAGAGGGAGGAGCCAGGTCACACCCCTTAAAAGTCTTAAAGTGCCCATGTCTCCTGCGGATCCCGTCTATACCCCATGGTTCTTGAAGCGTCCCCAGAATCCTCTAGGACGTATGAGAAATGTGCTTTACCTGCACTTCTATCAGATACTGATGGTGATATACAGGATGATGGGGACGGTATGGATCCCTTAGGTGGGGATTCCACTCCTACACAGGGTATTGAACCCCTCATTTTAGCTATAAGGGATGTGCTAAAGCTCTCCCTAGAGGACGCTGCAAATCAGCAGTCGGTTTTCCTCCCTCAAGACAAACTGACAGTCACATTTCCTGATTCTAAAGAATTAGATGATTTATTTAAGCTAACCTGGACAAATCCAGATAAGAAATATCAGGTGTCAAAACGGTTTTTGCATACATTCCCCTTTGCCCCTGAGGGTAGAAAGTTCTGGGAAGAATCTCCGGCTGTAGACGTCTCAGTCTCTCGCCTCTCTAAGAAGGCGGTACTACCGGCTCCGGGCTCCTTTACGGTAAAGGACCCGGGGGATTGGAAAATTGAGGCCACACTGAAATCTATCTACATTGCTGCAGGTGTATCTCAAGACCGGTCATTGCAGGTTGCTGGATGACACATGCAATTCACTCCTGGGCTACTCAAATTCAGGAGGGTCTCTCGGTTGACATAACCCTAGTTACTAAGGTGAGTTTCCTAAAACACATTCAGGACATGGCAAGAATCCTCTGTGACTCCCTAAAAGAGATTGGCAATATTAATGCTAGAACCATTGCTATGGCTGTATCAGCACACAGAGCCATTTGGTTGTGTCAGTGGATTGCAGAAGCTGACTCCAAACGCAATGTGGAATCTCTTCCCTTTACAGGTGAATGGCTCTTCGGAGGTGAATTGGACGCATGGATCTCCAAAGCTACTGCTGGGAAATCCGCGTTTCTTCCCTTGGGGTCTCGAGGCACCAGGGGTCAACCTAAGAAACCAGCCGTTGCCGGCAATCAAGAGCAGAGAACCTGTTAAGCTTCCACAAAGATTTCAGCATGAGGTGCCTGCCCACCCTGGGAGGATCTCTAGGTGGGAGCCCGGTTACGTCACCTCAGCCACATATGCCAGGACACCTGGGTAAGGGACCTTATTTCTCAGGCTTACAAGCTGGAGTTCCTCCCTCCCCAACGATTTTTCAAATCAAGCTTACCAGCTTTGGAAAATATGCGTGTTACGCCACTACAGGCCATCACCAAGTTGGTCCAGTCCCAAGTGATTGTTCCAGTACCCCTGCAACAGCAAGGACAAGGTTACTACTCCGGTCTGTTCATTGTGCCAAAACCAGACGGGTCTGTGGGGCCAATTTTGTATTTGATGTCCTTGAATCCTTACCTAAAGGTTTTCAAATTCAAGATGGAATCTTTGAGAGCAATGATCGCAGGCCTGGAACATCAGGAATTCCTAGTGTCCTTGGATATCAAGGACGCCTACCTCCATATCCCAATTTGGCCTCCCCATCAGGCCTGTCTGAGGTTCGCCCTGATGAATGATCACTACCAGTTCCAGGCGTTACCCTTTGGCCTATCTACAGCTCCGAGGGTGTTCACGAAGGTGATGGCGGAAATTATGTTTCAGCTCAGGCTCCAGGGGTTCAGCATGGTTCCTTACCTGGACGATCTCCTGATAAAAGCGAGATCCAGGGAGCTCCAACTGCTCCATATAGATCGCACTATACACCTTCTGTCACACCACGGGTTGATCCTCAATTTATAGAAGTCCCACTTGGAGCCATCTCAGTGGCTCCTGTTTCTGTGAATGCTACTGGATACTGTAGCGCAGAAAGTGTTTCTCCCAGAGGACAAAGTGAGAACTCTCCAGGAATGGTTTGCATGGTTCTCTGACCGACTCGAGTCTCCATTTATCTTTGCATAAGAGGCCCTACTTCCGATCAACATCCTGGAACTTCGAGCTATTTACAGTGCCCTGATTCAGGCCTCCCTTCTGCTCCGGGAACATGCAATCCAGGTACAGTCAGACAACGCCATGGCTGTGGCATACATCAATCGACAAGGAGGGACAAAAAGCAGGGCCTGCATACGAGAAGTTTCAAGAATACTCCTCTGGGTGGAAAGAAATGCACTAGCACTTTCCGCAATCTTCATTCCAGGAGCGGACAATTGGGAAGCGGACTTCCTGAGTCGCCACGATCTCCACCCAGGGGAGTGGGGCCTACATCCTCAAGTGTTTCAGCAGATCATCGACTGGTGGGGTTTTTCCCAAATCGACATGATGACGTCTCGCCTCAACAAGAAACTTCACTCCTATTGCTTGCGAGCCAGAGACACTCAGGCGTGTGCAGTGGATGCACTGACGTTGGGATTTGGATGTGGTATTATGATTTCTACAGTCCTCCAGGTTTGAACCTCTGATGACAGTAGAAGACAAGTACCTCACGTGGAAGACGGTGATGTTACTGGCCCTGGCTTCTGCTAGACGTGTCTCAGAATTGGGGGCCTTATCGTATAAAAGTCCGTATTTGATCTTTTACGAGGACAGAGCGGAGCTCCGGACTAGACAGCAGTTCCTGCCGAAGGTAGTTTTCGCATTCATATGAATCAACCTATTGTGGTTCCATCCTGTTCTGACGCTTCTGTTACTCCGGAGGCATTGCAAGCTGTGCATGCCTTGAAGATCTATGTCAAGCGTACAGCTCGGATCAGAAAGACTGATTGCTTGTTTATGCTCTATGATGCGCAGAAAAAGTGTTGCCCTGCTTCAAAGCAGTCCATTGCTCGTTGGATTCGATTTACTATCCAACAGGCCTATGTGTCGGCAGCCTTACCTGTTCTTAAGTCTCTAAAGACCCACTCTACCAGATCGGTGAGCTCTTCCTGGGTGGCTACCCGTGGAGTCTCGGCCTTGCAACTATGCGAGGCAGCTACCTGGTCGGGGAAGAACACCTTTGTGAAGTTCTACAAGTTTGATGCCCTGGCCAAAGAGGATACCCAGTTTGGGCAGGCGGTGCTGCAGCAGTCTCTGCACGTTCCCACTAGTTCTGGAAGCTTTGGGACATCCCCATCGTACTAATGTGTCCCCAGTATCCCTTATGGATGCTAGAGAAAATAGGATTTTAATTACCTTCCTGTAAATCCTTTTCTCATAGTCAATAAGGGATATTGGGCGACAGCCACTGTGCGGTGACTTTCTGCAGGTTCTCTGTTATGTGTTACCTGTTAAGACGTTGCTGTTTATGTTGCCAGCTGTTGCTGGCCCGGTTATGTTATGGTGTGCAGGTGTATAAATCTCACCACACTTCTCGTTGTTATGTTCCTTCTCTCAATTATGTAATCTCTACTTCGGGCACTGTTTTACCTATAACTACCTGTGGGAGCGGGCATAGAGGGGAGGAGCCAGCACACCCAGTTAAAGAAATTTAAAGTGCACTGGCTCCTTTGGACCCCGTCTATACCCATCGTACTAATCTGTCCCCAATATCCCTTATGGACTGCGAGAAAAGGATTTACCGGTAGGTATTTAAAATCCTATTTTCAAGTGGCAATCATTTGTTTTGCCTTGTAAATGATTGACACTTTAACCTATTAAAATCAATATGTTATGTGAAAATTTATATTTTCAAATTATTTATTGATAAAGTTAATCAGACAAACATTCTAAACATGAATTTGCCAATATTTTTATAAATCAGGCTCCAGTTACAAAATTATTAAGTGTCCTATGTAACAGCCTGCACCTCAGAGGCTATTACATATTGCCCGTGGTGTTTTTGGGATTGTTACAGCTGTAAGGGCTTTTATAGACAGAGGACTACTTAAGGCCCATTTGAACATAGGGGAAGTACAGGCTAAAACACATTCTACTAGGTGAAGAAACATATTTTCATTTGTAGACTATGGGGGGTATTCAATTAGTGCCTTTTTTTGAGTGTCGAAAAATCCGTCATGGGCGAAAACCATGTGGATTGGCGAATTTGCCGCCGAGCCACGTGTTTTGATGAATTCACTGGCATGTTCGCCCATTATTGGGTTTGTTTTCGGGCGTCACCAGGCAGCGACACGGCAAAGTAAGAAAGCGGTCGCAGCAGCGACCACAAGAAGATTGACAGGAGGAAGGCGTTCAGGGCGTTAACTCACCATTTTCCGGGCGTGGAGATCCGAACGCAGGCATGTCCAGGCGTTTGGCGGGCGGATGTCTGACGTCAATTCCGGGACCTTCATCGCTGGAATCATCGCACAGGATAAGTAACTGCAGGGCTGGTCTTGTTTTACACAAAACATTTTCAGCATAGCAGGGCTGCACAAGCGATCGCAGCCCTGCTATGCTAAAATACGCTCCCCCATAGGCTGCCTCCAGTTGATCGCACGAGCAGCAAAAAGTTGCTACGTGCGATCAGCTCGGAATGACCCCCATAGATTCCAAAGCCACTCCTGTTTGTATTCTCATTACAAGATAGTTAGTGAAACAGATATCTGGTTATCAGTTTCATTCATTAAAAAAATCTTTTAAAATTCAGCCCGGTGACATCTTATAAAAGTCTTCTATACTTATGGCCACCAACAGCCTCGGTGTAGCCACTTGCTATCTTATATAACGCTTTTTAAGGGTTCAGGATTATTTCCCAACTCTTTCATGTACTGGACATGTTTGGGTTATTCCACAACAAAAAAACACAGGTTTCTAACTGACCGTTTCAGATTGTAATGAAATTTGGTGTAGTAAATGCTGCCATGGGTGTAAAGAAAAATCCCAAATTTTAGGCTGATAAGTACAAACTTTGAAGTTAGATGCCTTTAAAGCTGCAATTTGCTATCCTCATTTTCTCTTACGTCCTAGGGGATACTGGGAATCCATTTAGTACCATGGGGTATAAACGGGTCCACTTGGAGCCATGGGCACTATAGAAGTTTGATAACGTGTGCTTTCTCCTCCGTCTATGCCCCTCCTACCAGACTCAGTTTAGAAAATCTGCCCAAAGGAGCCGGTCACATCTCTAGAAGCTCCTGAAGAGTTTTCTGCATTTTATTTTTAAAGTTTGTTATTTTCAGGCAGGACTGGATGGCACCAGCCTGCCTGCTTTGTGGGACTTAGGGGAAACGGGGGGGACGGCCCAACCCCACTAAGGGTTAATGGTCCCGTTCCCCACTGACAGGACGCTAGCTCCTGAGATCTATTCGCAAGCCCCACTATGGCGAGCATACATTCCTGCATTACGTCACCACCCCTAACAGAGCCAGTAGACTGAAGAGTGGTGAGTACTAAGCCGGCGTCCCAGTTAACAGGTTGCCGGCCATTATGGCTGCATAAGGGTACGGAGGCACACGGCTCCCACAGGGAGCGGACTGAGTCTCCAAACTTAGGTGGTCATTCCGTGTTGATCGCTCGTTAATTTTTTTTCGCAACGGAGCGATTAGTCGCTAATGCGCATGCGCAATGTCCGCAGTGCGACTGCGCCAAGTAAATTTGCTATTAAGTTTGGTATTTTACTCATGGCATTATGAGGTTTTTTCTTCGTTCTGGTGATCGTAGTCTGATTGACAGGAAGTGGGTGTTTCTGGGCGGAAACTTGCCGTTTTATGGGTGTGTGCGAAAAAACGCTGCAGTTTCTGGGAAAAACGCGGGAGTGTCTGAAGAAACGGGGGAGTGTCTGGGCGAACGCTGGGTGTGTTTGTGACGTCAAACCAGGAACGAAACTGACTGAACTGATCGCAGTGGCAGAGTAAGTCTCGAGCTACTCAGAAACTGCTAAGAACTGTCTATTCGCAAATCTGCTAATCTTTCGTTTGCAAATCTACTATGATAAGATTCACTCCCAGTAGGCGGCGGCTTAGCTTGTGCAAAGCTGCTAAAAGCAGCTTGCGAGCGAACAACTCGGAATGAGGGCCTTAGTACACTGTAGTGTACACAGTACCCAGACTGGCAATACAGGCTTTAAAGGGGACTGTCTCCATTTTATGCACACAGACACATAAAGCCAGTATAAAGAAAAGCGAGAAGACCACGCGCCATTGAAGGGGCGGGGCTTCTATATGAGTGGATTCAGCAGCTCACAGGTGCCATGTTACCCTACTGCAGCTGACACAGACGCTGACTGACAGGGATGCGCAGCTCCTCCGGAGAGCCTCCAGATTACCTCAGTAGTACCAGGGATTCATGGCAGGGGGGAGCAATATATTAGTGCACTAAGGCCCTCATTCCGAGTTGTTCGCTCGCTAGCTGCTTTTAGCAGCCGTACAAACGCTAAGCCGCCGCTCTCTGGGAGTGTAACTTAGCTTCGCAGAAGTGCGAACGAAAGGATCGCAGCGCTGCTACAAAAAAAGATTGTGCAGTTTCTGAGCAGCTCGAGACCTACTCCTAGCTTGCGGTCACTTCAGACTGTTTAGTTCCTGTTTTGACGTCACGAACACGCCCTGCGTTCGGCTAGCCACGCCTGCGTTTCCCCAGGCATGCCTGCATTTGTATCTGAGACGCCTGCGTTTTTCCACACACTCCCCGAAAACGGTCAGTTACCTCCCAGAAACACCCACTTCCTGTCAATCTCTCTGCGGCCAGCAGTGCGATTGAAAAGCGTCGCTAGACCTTGTGTGAAACTGACGTGGCTGTTGTGAAAGTACGTCGCGCGTGCGCATTGCGCCGCATGCGCAGAAGTGCCGTTTTTTTTTGCCTGATCGCTGCGCATCGACCGAAACCAGCTAGCAAACAACTCGGAATGACCACCTTAGTCTGCGACCCGGCTGATTCTATCCTCTCTCTGTGTGTCTCGGGAAGTGCTCTTTGTGGGTTAATTGTGCATTTAACCTTTTCCTGTGTGTGTGCTATCACTGCTGCAGTATGTCAGGCAAAGAGTGTGTTTCATGTAAGGCACAGTGTTCCTCTTCTCCAGGGGGTTCACAAGTGTTTACTCAGTGTAGTATCCCTTCTCAGGCTAGTGGGGCAGAGCCAGCATGGCTGGACTCTATTAAGGGAATGATTTCCACCATCTCTACTAAATTTTCTGCTGTGGGGTACTCTGGGCTCCACAAGGAATAACATCGGGGTGTAGAGTAGGATCTTGATCCGAGGCACCAACAGTCTCAAAGCTTTGACTGTTCCCAAGATGCACAGCGCCGCCGCCTCCGTGCACATGAGCTCAGTTTGTAAGTTTTGCAGCCCATTTATAGCTTAATTTAAAGAAAGAAGATAAGAATACTTTCAAGACTTCAAGGGCTGCAGCGTTTAATGGGGGGTAGTTCTGAGTTGATCGCAGCAGCAAGTTTGTTAGCAATTGGGCAAAACCATGTGCACTGCAGGGGGGGCAGATATAACATTTGCAGAGAGAGTTAGATTTGGGTGGGTTATTTTGTTTCTGTGCAGGGTAAATACTGGCTGCTTTATTTTTACACTGCAATTTAGATTTTAGTTTGAACACACCCCACCCAAATCTAACTCTCTCTGCACATGTTATATCTGCCCCTCCTGCAGTGCACATGGTTTTGCCCAACTGCTAAAAAAATTGCTGCTGCGCTCAACTCAGAATTAGGCCCAATATCAGATAGACATACTTTGCTGCAGCTCCATCACCCCCAGCGGCGCTGTATACTCTCGCACCCTGGTTGCCGGGTAACTACAGCGGAGGCTCCGGTGTTCTTCTGGTTAGTCACACACACACCCGCCGCTGACCTCCAGGATCGCGTGGCCGCAGGTACATGGGGAGGTAAGGGGTCTCTTCGGCCACTGTTTACCACGATCCGGCGCGGCCATGAGAGGCGGGCCGCGCGCGCTGGCGTGGACACTGTTACTGGGCAGCCACTCCTCTAGCCACCAGGGACATAATGGCACAGGTGGGGGTTTTATTCCCTCTATTAAAACCCCATTTTACACAAAGCCCGCAGCGCCCGGTGGGGAAGCCAGCAGAGGGAGAAGGCCTAAACCTGTAGCCCCTCCCCCAGCCCCAGGGTGCCATTTCTGGGAATGTTCCCACCCTGGAGCTGCATATCTCTCCCTCACTCCCTGTCAGCAGCCATCACAATGGAGCTGAGCTGTTCCTGGGACTGTTGGGGCAAATCCTCCTCTGTAAAGCCGCCTGCTCGCCAGCACTGTGCATTTTACAGGACACTTAAGTATTCTACCTGTCACTGGGACAGTGTTAGTTAAGAAAGAGTGCATACATTCAGGGCTGTGTGGTAAAAACTCCCTGTGATATACATCCAGTATCTACTGTGCTTTGTTATAACTATTGTTGACACATATAGTTTTACTGAGTATTAATTTGTATTGCTAGTCCAGTGCAGGTTTATGGTGCATAATTTCTGCATGGTATGCTTGTGACTATATATGTGTGTGTGCATGTAGCTGCTGCGTGGCTGCCATATCGGGTATTTCACTCAGTGTGCTATTCCTATATTTCATAACCTGTGGGGGCTAAGTGTATCAGGTTTTCTGTATAATATAGGATTGTTTTCACAAGATATACTTGCTGTGTATTTCTCTTACGTCCTAGAGGATGCTGGGGACTCCGTAAGGACCATGGGAATAGACTGGCTCCGCAGGAGACATGGGCACTAAAAAGAACTTTAGATATGGGTGTGCACTGGCTCCTCCCTCTATGCCCCTCCTCCAGACCTCAGTTTGATACTGTGCCCAGAGGAGACTGGGTGCATTACAGGGAGCTCTCCTGAGTTTCCTGAAAGAAAGTAATTTTGTTAGGTTTTTTATTTTCAGGGAGCCTGCTGGCAACAGACTCCCTGCATCGAGGGACTGAGGAGAGAGAAGCAGACCTACTTAACTGCTAGGCTCTGCTTCTTAGGCTACTGGACACCATTAGCTCCAGAGGGAGTCGGAACACAGGTCTCTCCTAGCTGTTCGTCCCGGAGCCGTGCCGCCGTCCTCCTCACAGAGCTGGAAGATAGAAGCCGGGTGAGTATGAGAAGAAAGAAGACTTCAGAGGCGGCAGAAGACTTCGGATCTTCACTGAGGTAACGCACAGCATTACCGCTGCGCGCCATTGCTCCCGCACTACACACACGCGGCAGGCACTGTAAGGGTGCAGGGGGGGGCACCCTGGGCAGCAATTAAACCTCTGATCTGGCAAAATCTGGGCATATATGGGCTCTGCATTATATATAAGAGATCCCCCGACAGTTTTTGAAAGTAATCAAGCGGGACCGAAGCCTGCCGCTGAGGAGGCGGAGCTTGATCCTCAGCACTCACCAGCGCCATTTTCTCCACAGCACACCGCTGAGAAGCTGGCTCCCCGGACTCTCCCCTGCTGAACACGGTGACAGAGGGTTTGAAAGAAAGGGGGGGGGGGGGCACATAATTTGGCGCAGTGTTATATATATATATTAAAAGCGCTAACTGGGTAATTTTTTCCCTGGGTCATTGGCGCTGGGTGTGTGCTGGCATACTCTCTCTCTGTCTCTCCAAAGGGCCTTGTGGGGGAACTGTCTCCAGATAGAGAATTCCCTGAGTGTGTGGTGTGTCGGTACGCGTGTGTCAGCATGTCTGAAGCGGATGGCTCTTCTAGGGAGGAGGTGGAGCAAATTAGTGTGGTGTCTCTGTCGGCAACGCCGACACCTGACTGGTTGGATATGTGGAATGTTTTAAATGCAAATGTGAATTTATTGCACAAAAGGTTGGACAAAGCTGAGTCCAGGGAGTCAAACCCTGCCTTTCACTATGTCGCAGGGACCTTCTGGGTCTCAAAAGCCCAAATAGTAGACACTGATACCGACACGGATTCTGACTCCAGTGTCGACTACGATGATGCAAAGTTGCAGCCAAAATTGGCTAAAAGTATTCATTATATGATCATTGCAATAAAAGAGGTGTTGCACATCACAGATGACCCCTCTGTCCCTGACACGAGGGTGCGCATGTATAAGGAAAAGAAACCTGAGGTAACCTTTCCCCCATCTCACGAGCTGAACAAATTATTTGAAAAGGCTTGGGAATCTCCAGACAAAAAGCTGCAGATTCCCAAAAGGATTCTTATGGCGTATCCGTTCCCAACTAAGGGCAGGTTACGGTGGGAATCCTCCCCGAGGGTGGATAAAGCGTTGACTCGCTTATCCAAAAAGGTAGCACTGCCATCTCAAGATACGCTGGATAAGGAAACCATTTTATTGACCCTTGGTCATATTAAAGATGCTGTCCTGTATATGAGAGATGCTCAGAGAGACATTGGCCTACTGGGTTCCAGGGCCAACGCTATGGCGATTTCGGCTAGACGAGCCCTATGGACCTGACAATGGACGGGCGATGCCGACTCGAAGAGGCATATGGAAGTTTTACCTTACAAGGGTGAGGAATTGTTTGGGGAAGGTCTCACAGACCTTGTTTCCACGGCTACGGCAGGTAAATCAACTTTTTTGCCTTATGTTTCCTCACAGCCTAAGAAAACACCACATTATCAGATGCAGTCCTTTCGGTCGCATAAACCCAAGAGAGTGCGGGGATCTTCCTTTCTTGCCAGTGGTAAGGGCAAGGGGAAAAAGCTGCCAACCACAGCTAGTTCCCAGGAGCAGAAGTCCTCCCCGGCCTCTACAAAAACCACCGCATGACGCTGGGGCTCCGCTGAGGGAGTCCGCCCCAGTGGGGGCACGTCTTCGATGTCTGGGTTCACTCACAGGTGGATCCCTGGGCAATAGAAATTGTTTCCCAGGGTTACAAGCTGGAATTCGAAGAGGTGCCTCCTCGCCGGTTTTTCAAATCGGCCCTACCGGCTTCTCCCCCAGAGAGGGAGATAGGGTTAAATGCAATTCAAAAATTGTGTCTTCAGCAAGTGGTGGTCAAAGTCCCCCTGCTGCAGCAGGGGATGGGGTATTACTCAACCCTGTTTGTAGTCCCGAAACCGGACGGTTCGGTCAAGCCCATTTTGAATTTAAAATCCTTAAACCTATACTTAAAAAGGTTCAAGTTCAAGATGGAGTCGCTCAGAGCGGTCATCGCCAGCCTGGAAGGGGGGGATTATATGGTGTCCCTGGACATAAAGGATGCATACCTTCATGTCCCCATATATCCGCCTCATCAGGCGTTCCTGAGGTTTGCTGTACAGGATTGTCATTACCAATTTCAGACGTTGCCGTTTGGGCTTTCCACGGCCCCGAGAATTTTCACAAGGGTGATGGCAGAAATGATGGTGCTCATGCGCAAGCAGGGTGTCACAATTATCCCGTACTTGGACGATCTCCTAATAAAAGCGAGATCGAGAGAACAGTTACTGAACAGCGTATCACTCTCCCTGAGGGTGTTGCAACAGCACGGTTGGATTCTCAATATCCCGAAGTCACAGTTGGTTCCAACGACTCGTTTGCCTTTCTTAGGCATGGTTCTGGATACATACCAGAAAAGGGTTTATCTTCCGACGGAAAAGGCCCAAGAACTCGTGTCTTTGGTCAAGGACCTATTGAAGCAAAAAAGGGTGTCGGTGCATCACTGCACTCGAGTTCTGGGAAAGATGGTGGCGACTTACGAGGCCATTCCATTCGGCAGGTTCCATGCGAGAACTTTTCAATGGGACCTTCTGGACAAGTGGTCCGGGTCTCATCTACAGATTCATCAGATGATCACCCTGTCCCCCAAGGCCAGGGTATCTCTCCTGTGGTGGCTGCAGAGTGCTCATCTTCTGGAGGGTCGCAGGTTCGGCATTCAGGACTGGGGTCTGGTAACCACGGACGCGAGCCTCCGAGGTTGGGGAGCAGTCACACAGGGGAGAAACTTCCAGGGTCTCTGGTCAAGCCAGGAGACTTGTCTTCACATCAACGTACTGGAGTTTAGGGCCATATACAACGGCCTTCGTCAAGCGGAGACTTTCCTTCGCGACCTACCGGTTCTGATTCAGTCAGACAACATCACCGCAGTGGCTCATGTAAACCTCCAAGGCGGAACAAAGAGCAGAGTGACAATGGCAGAAGCCACCAGGATTCTTCGCTGGGCGGAAAATCATGTAAGCGCTCTGACAGCAGTCTTCATCCCGGGATTGGACAACTGGGATGCAGACTTCCTCAGCAGACACGATCTACATCCAGGACAGTGGGGACTTCATCAGGAAGTCTTCGCAGAGATTGCAAGTTAGTGGGGACTGCCTCAGATAGACATGATGGCGTCACGCCTCAACAAAAAGCTACCGAGGTATTGCGCCAGGTCGAGGGACCCTCAGGCGGTAGCAGTGGACGCCCTGGTGACACCGTGGGTGTTCCAGTCGGTTTATGTGTTTCCTCCTCTTCCCCTCATCTCCAAGATATTGAAAATCATAAGACGAAGAGGAGTACAGACAATTCTCATTGTTCCAGATTGGCCTCGAAGGGCCTGGTATCCGGATCTGCAGGAAATGCTCACAGAAGATCCGTGGCCTCTTCCTTTCAGAGAGGACCTGTTACAACAGGGGCCCTGTCTGTTTCAAGACTTACCGCGGCTGCGTTTGACGGCATGGCGGTTGAACGCCGGATCCTAGCGGAAAAGGGCATTCCGGATGAGGTCATTCCTTCTCTGATAAAGGCTAGGAAGGACGTGACAGCGAAACATTATCACCGTATTTGGAGGAAGTATGTCTCTTGGTGTGAGTCCAGGAATGCTCCTCCGGAAGAATTCCATCTGGGCCGTTTCCTTCACTTCCTACAGACTGGAGTGAATTTGGGCCTAAAATTAGGCTCCATTAAGGTTCAGATTTCGGCCCTATCCATTTTCTTTCAGAAGGAATTGGCTTCTCTTCCGGAAGTACAGACTTTTGTGAAGGGAGTGCTGCATATCCAGCCTCCTTTTGTGCCTCCCGTGGCACCCTGGGACCTTAACGTGGTGTTACGTTTCCTTAAGTCTCACTGGTTTGAGCCTCTTAAAACGGTGGAATTAAAGTATCTCACTTGGAAAGTGGTCATGTTGTTGGCCTTTATCTCACAAAAGCCCCTATCTGGTTTTTCATGTGGATAGAGCAGAGTTGCGGACTCGTTCTCAATTTTTGCCCAAGGTGGTTTCGTCTTTTCATATGAACCAACCTATTGTGGTGCCTGTGGCTACGCGGGACTTGGAGGATTCCGAGTCCCTTGATGTGGTCAGGGCATTGAAAATCTTTGTAGCCAGAACGGCTAGGGTTAGGAAAACAGAGTCTCTGTTTGTCCTGTATGCAGCCAACAAGGTTGTCGCTCCTGCTTCTAAGCAGACTATTGCTCGCTGGATCTGTAACACAATTCAGCAGGCTCATTCTACGGCTGGATTGCCAGTACCAAATTCGGTAAAGGCCCATTCCACTAGGAAGGTGGGCTCTTCTTGGGCGGCTGCCCGAGGGGTCTCGGCATTACAGCTTTGCCGAGCAGCGACTTGGTCGGGTTCAAACACCTTTGCAAAGTTCTACAAGTTTGATACCCTGGCTGATGAGGACCTCATGTTTGCTCAATCGGTGCTACAGAGTCATCCGCACTCTCCCGCCCGTTTTGGAGCTTTGGTATAATCCCCATGGTCCTTACGGAGTCCCCAGCATCCTCTAGGACGTAAGAGAAAATAAGATTTTAAACCTACCGGTAAATCTTTTTCTCCTAGTCCGTAGAGGATGCTGGGCACCCGTCCCAGTGCGGACTACATTCTGCAAGACTTGTATATAGTTATTGCTTACATAAGGGTTATGTTACAATTTTGATCAGTCTCGGGCTGATGCTGTCAGGGCCGAAACTAGGGTTTCTGTCACCCGGGGCAAGGCAGTAATTTGGCGCCCCTCCCCCCCAATATACAGAAATACATCCTCCCGTACATCAATACACAGTACGGTACATATATACACAGCCCCTGAATATACACATAACACATACCACCCAAATAAACATATATATACATGCACCTGTATATACACTTACCCCAATACACTGTGATTAAATACATCCCTCCTATACTGTATATACAAATTAAGTACCCACCCTGGGTACTCCAGCATACACACACACACAACACACACAACACCGGGTTACGCTGCACTGCTTCAGTACACACACACACTGGGTTGCACTGCACTTCTCCAGCACACACACAGGGTTACACTGAACTGCTCCAACACACATACACACAGGGTTACACTGCACTGCTCTAACACACACAAACAGGGTTACACTGAACTGCTGCAACACATACACACAGGGTTACACTGAACTGCTCCAACACACATACACACAGGGTTACACTGCACTGCTCCAGCACACATACACACAGGGTTACACTGCACTGCTCTAACACACACAAACAGGGTTACACTGAACTGCTGCAACACATACACACAGGGTTACACTGAACTGCTCCAACACACATATACACAGGGTTACACTGCACTGCTCTAACACACACAAACAGGGTTACACTGAACTGCTGCAACACACATACACACAGGGTTACACTGCACTGCTCTAACACACACAAACAGGGTTACACTGAACTGCTGCAACACACATACACACAGGGTTACACTGCACTGCTCTAACACACACAAACAGGGTTACACTGAACTGCTGCAACACATACACACAGGGTTACACTGAACTGCTCCAACACACATACACACAGGGTTACACTGCACTGCTCCAGCACACATACACACAGGGTTACACTGCACTGCTGTAACACACACAAACAGGGTTACACTGAACTGCTGCAACACATACACACAGGGTTACACTGAACTGCTCCAACACACATATACACAGGGTTACACTGCACTGCTCTAACACACAAACAGGGTTACACTGAACTGCTGCAACACACATACACACAGGGTTACACTGCACTGCTCTAACACACACAAACAGGGTTACACTGAACTGCTCCAACACACATACACACAGGGTTACACTGCACTGCTCCAGCACACATACACACAGGGTTACACTGCACCGCTCCAACACACATACACACAGGGTTGCACTGCACTGCTCCAACATACACACACAGGGTTACACTGCACTGCTCCAGTTCACTCACAGGGTTACACTGCACTGCTCCATCAGACACACACTGGGTAACACTGAACTGCGCCAGCACATGCATGCACACACACTGCACTGCTCCAACACTCATACACACAGGGTGACACTGCACTGCTCCCACACACATACACAA
The DNA here is from genome assembly GCF_028390025.1 of Pseudophryne corroboree. Lineage (NCBI taxonomy): Eukaryota > Metazoa > Chordata > Amphibia > Anura > Myobatrachidae > Pseudophryne > Pseudophryne corroboree. The sequence goes on from NC_086445.1 coordinate 703,837,073, forward strand.
AGGGTTACACTGCACTGCTTCAACACACACACACACACACACACACACACGCACACAGGGTTACACTGCACTGCTCCAACACACACACACACACACACACACACACACACACACACTCACTCACTCAGGGTTACACTGCCCTGCTCACACACACTAGGTTAAAGTACAACACTGCACACACACATATTATACATATATAGCTGTCCGCCTCTCCCTACCTTTACACACATCTAGTGATGATCAGTCAGGGCCCCCGTCCTCTCCGTTTCTGAAGATGGCCGTCACACACACACACTGCTGGCAGATGATTATGTGAGTGTGAAGTGGCGCCTCTGTGTTTCCGGAAGCAGGCTCTAACGGAGCATCCTGGCGCAGCGGAGCGGGGAGGCGCGACTTCAGCCCTGCGCCGTCCTACACTGCATGTTTCCGCTTACCGCCCGCGCCGGCGCCGGCGCCCTCTCTCATTCCGCGCCCAGGTCGCGTGCCCCCCTAGCCCTCCCCTAGTTTCGGCCCTGATGCTGTTTTGTTTCATACTGTTGACTGGTTCGTATATCCAGGTTATATGGTGTGGATGGTGTGGGCTGGTATGAATCTTGCCCTAAGATTAACAAAAATTCTTTCCTCGTACTGTCCGTCTCCTCTGGGCACAGTTTCTCTAACTGAGGTCTGGAGGAGGGGAATAGAGGGAGGAGTCAGTGCACACCCATATCTAAAGTTATTTTTAGTGCCCATGTCTCCTGCGGAGCCCGTCTATTCCCCATGGTCCTTACGGAGTCCCCAACATCCTCTACGGACTAGGAGAAAAAGATTTACCGGTAGGTTTAAAATCTTATTTTTTCCTTGTGATTTATAGTAACCCTATATATCTCTTGGACTCCTGGTTTGTGCTGACACAGTCACACTTCACTGGGAGTTCTTGCTAGGTATATCGCTGCTAAGAATTGTTCCAGGTTGCCCAATATTGTGCTCATTATTATGTCAGCTACACGAGGCAACAGAGCTGGGGCTTCTCCCACATTGCTTGGTGGTGATGCCACAGGCGGTAAAATTTGGCAGCAGAGAGTTCAGGTTCAGGGGGTTCCTTACCCCCCAGTAGGTTTGCAGCACCAGGGGCAACAAATGACCCACCTTGGGCTACCTTTTCCACGCTGTTAAACACGCTTGTAACTAAATTGGCGCCCCCTGTGGGACCACCTGTGCCAATGCAGAAGTTTATGGTCCCTACTATTAATCCGCCATGAACAGACCAAATCTCCACTCAGTTACAGCAATTGAACCGGTCACTGACTAAATCTAAGTGTCACTCTCGCCTGCCTAAGACTAAGACGTCTTCTAAATGGGCTATTACCTCCTCCCAATCCACTGCTGTCCCAGACACGTCTTCTGAGGAGGATGGTGCTTATACTGATTCCACAGGCACTGACTCAGATGTTTCTGATGGGTAAGGGAAGTCATTATTGGATGTCCCTGATTTGATTGAGGCAATTAGGCTCATTCTTCAGGTGTCTGATGATCCTGAGCCTTAGGCTGTCTCTAAAAAGCCAGATAGATTTAAACTTAAGAAGGTGGTTAAACAAGTTTTACCTCATTCTCAACACCTGGCTGACATACGTCAAGAATCCTGGGAAAATCCAGGGACAAAATTGACACCAAATAAGAGGCTATTGGCTCGCTATCCTCTCTCCGCGAGCTTTGTAAAAATTGGGAAACTCCTCGCCTGTAGATTCTCATGTGGCGCACATGGTAGTTTCCTCTGCTCTGCCAGTATCTACCGTCACCTCTCTGAAAGAACCGACGGATAGACATGTGGAGGGTTGTTTGAAAGCGATTTACACCCTAACGGAGGCTGGGCATAGGCCAACTATTGCAGCGGCATGGGCTGCTGAAGCTGTTGAGGCGTGGGCTCAGGAGCTAGAGGCGGAGCTGCCTTCTAATGCTTCTGAGCATGCTCGACAATGTCTCTCATATATTACCACGGCTTCTCTATACCTTAAGGAGGCGGCCTCCGATGCAGGGGTGCTGGCGGCCAAGGCTGCTACTACCTCCGTCTTGGCCAGACTTATCCTTTGGTTGAAATCGTGGTCGGTGGATATGGATTCCAAGAAAACCCTGGAGGTTCTTCCTTTAGAGGGAGACATTCTCTTTGGAGAAGACCTCAATAATACCCCGTTTCCACTAGCTTTTTAAAACACGGGTAAATGCGCGGGGAAAAGGGTCCCCCGGCAAATTCCCGGATCAATTGATCCGGGAATCCTACCCGGGTAGCTTGCCGGGTTGAACACGTGTTCCATGTAAAGCAAAAGGTCAGGCGTACCCAAAGCAAGCTTGTGCTTCTAGACCTGCAAAGCCCAGACCGAAGCGAGCCTGGGCTGCTCGTCAGCCTGCTTCCAAAACTGACATGCCTGCTGCATGACGGGGCGGACCTCCCTCTTGGGGATCCCAGGGTGGGGGCCGACTTCTAAGTTTTGCTCAGGAATGGTTGAAGGCCACTTCAGATACCTAGGTAAGGGAAGTCATCACTCGAGGTTACGCCGTACCCTTCAAGAATCGTCCCCATCATCGATTTTGCCTGACAGATGTGCCTCTGGACCCGGCAAAAGCAAACACTGCAATCGGTGGTACATTCCCTCCTGACCACATGAGTGGTAATACAGGTGCCTCTAGCTCAGAGAGGCAAGGGGTACTATTCACCGCTATTTCTAGTCCCGAAACCGAACGGGTCCTCGCGGCCCATTCTCAATCTGAAGTGCTTGAACAAATATGTGCGGGTCTCCAAGTTTCGTATGGAAACTCTGCGCTCTATTGTTCTGGCCTTGGAGCCTGGTGACTATATGGTCTCCCTGGACATACAGAATGCCTACCTGCATATTCCCATTGCAGTGTCTCATCAGCAGTACCTGAGGTTCATGGTGGGCAACCTTTATTACCAATTTTGGGTGTTACTCTTTGGTTTGAGAATGGCTCCCCGAGTTTTCACCAAAGTTATGGCGGTCATGACGGCTTTCATTCGCCGTCAAGGGGTCACGATACTACCGTACCTAGACGATTTGTCGATCCTGGCAAATTCCCCAGAAATTCTCCTGTGTCATCTAGATCTGACTCTCCAGGTCATGACAGCCCACCGGTGGCTTGTCAACTAAAAGAAATCATCCCTGGTTCCTGCTCGGAGCATGGTACACCTGGGAGAGTTATTGGACACTCACAGCCAGCGGTTGTTCTTGTCTCAGGAGAAAGTCCTGAAGCTTCATGACAGGATTCGATGCTTCCTATCTCATCGGCAAGTGTCGATTCATTCGGCAATGCAAGTGCTAGGTCTTATGGTGTCGGCTTTCAACATGGTGGAGTATGCTCAACTCCATTCTCGCCCTCTGCAGAAGTTGATTCTGTCCAAGTGGGACGGCCTGCCTCACTGGATCAGATCTCACATGATCTTCTTGTCTCCGGAAGTCCGCCTGTCACAGAGCTGGTGGCTTCAGGTCCAACGATTGAGCAGGGGCCATCAACTGGGGTCCTTCTGACAACGGACGCCAGTCTGAGAGGTTGGGGCACAGTGTTGAAACAACACTCTCTCCAGGGTCGGTGGACCGAGGAGGAGTCACTACCTCCGATAAACATTCTGGAATTGTGGGGGGTGTTCAATGCGTTGACAATGACCCAGCATCTAATACCGAAAAGACCTGTTCAAGTACAATCGGACAACGCCACCACGGTGGCGTACATCAATCATCAAGGTGGCACTCGAAGCGCGCCATCTGCCGGCCATATCAGCAGTGTTCATTCTGGGCGTTCTGAACTGGGAAGCGGACTATCTCAGTCGTCAAGACGTACACCCCGGATAGTGTATAGCCTCCATCTGGAGGTGTTTCAACTTCTCGTAGACACGTGGGGCCTTCCAGATGTGGATCTGATGGCGTCTCGACACAATCACAAGGTTCCGGTCTTCGGAGCAAGGACAAGGAATCCTCAAGCTGTGTTCGTGGATGCTCTGGCAATTCCATGGAACTTTCAGCTGCTGTATGTGTTCCCTCTGGTGTCACTCCTGCCCAGAGTAATACGGAAGTTTTAGCAAGAATGAGGAAACCTACTTCTGGTCGCTACAGCGTGGCCCAGGCGGCACTGGTTCTGTCGTTGGATCGTCCCCTTCTACTTCCACAATGACCGGACCTCCTCATTCAGGGCCCTTGTGTTTACCAGGACTTGGCCCGTCTGGCTTTGACAGCATGGCTCTTGAATCTTCCGCCCTGAGGGCAAAGGGTTTTTCTGAGGCGGTCGTTCAAACTATGTTGTAGGCCCTTAAGTCGGCTTCTGCTCGGATCTACCATACGGTCTGGAGTGCTTACTTTACTTAATGTGCGTCTCACAATCATGACGTTTTCAAGTTTAGCACGGCCAAACTATTGGCCTTTCTACAATAGTGCCTGGACTTAGGCCTGCGTCTGGCCTCCCTCAAGGTTCTTATCTCTGCCTTGTCGGTTTGGTTTCAGAGAAAGACTGCTGCCCTACCTGATGTACATACATTCACTCAGGGCGTGTTGTGGATTCGGCCTCCTTATGTGCCACCTGTGGCCCCTTGGGATCTTTCGGTGGTTTTGGAGGCCTTGCAAGAGTCTCCGTTTGAACCTCTTGCCTCTGCTGACCTTAAGTGGCTTTCCCTTAAAATACTGTTTTTGCTGGCCATTGCTTCAGCTAGAAGGGTCTCAGACTTGGGTGCCTTATCTTGTGCCTTATCCTGTAAGTCTTCCCATTTGATTTTTCACCGTGACCGGGCGGTTCTTCGAACGCGGCCTGGTTATTTACCCAAGGTGGTGTCTTCCTTCCACCTTAACCAGGAGATTGTGATTCCGGCCTTTAATTCTCCTGAGCTGTCTACCAAAGAGCGGTCGTTGGATGTAGTACAGCACGTATCTATGTGAAGAAAACATCCTCCGTTAGGAAATCCGATTCTCTTTTCGTGCTTTTTGGTTTTCACAAACGTGGCTGGCCTGCTTCCAAGCAGACTCTGGCCAGATAGATTAGAATGGTGATTGCACATGCTTATGTACAGGCTGGTCGTCCGGTTCCTGCTACCATCAAAGCCCATTCTACTCATTCGGTTGGACCTTCTTGGGCGGCTCCACCGTGGTGCGACCCTTGAACAATTGTGCAAGGCGGCTACGTGGTCCTCTGGGAACACATTCATTAGGTTCTATGCCTTTGATACTTCCGCCTCCCAGGATGCTTCCTTTGGACACCGGGTTCTTGTGCCCGCTACAGTGCGTCCCCTCTCATAAGGAACTGCTTTAGGACATCCCCAATGTTATTCCTTGTGGAGCCCAGTGTACCCCGCAGCAGAAAACGAGATTTATGGTGAGAACTTACCGTAAATCTCTTTATGCAAGGTACACTGGTCTCCACAAGGCGCCCACCCTGACGCACTTAGCTTCTTTGGGTTGGTATGGCATAGCCGCTGACACCCTCTCCTGTGGTGAGTGTGTGGTGTAATTGGCTACGAGTGATTGTCGTCTCTGGTACCTGCTACTGCATTGGGCTGGTTAACGAAGCTGAGCTCCTGTGCACGGAGCCGGGATTATAGAGGAGGCGGCGCTGTGCATCTTGGGAACAGTCAAAGCTTTGAGCCTGTTGGTGCCTTGGATCAAGATCCTACTCTACACCCCAATGTTATTCCTTGTGGAGCCCAGTGTACCTCGCAGAAAGAGATTTAACAACGGTAAGTTCTTACCATAAATCTCGTTATCTCGTAATGAGAAAGAGACGCAATACATATGTCAAAGTCGAAAAATATCACGCTATACGTTGCCATATATTCACCCCATGCGCTTGCCCGCTGCACGTGCACATTCTCTCCCATGCGTGCGGATACTCGCAGATGCGTGATGGCGCTTCCTCGGCCATGCGCTTGAGCGCGTGGTATGTGCATTTACAGTAGAGTTTGTGTGCGTCTAGCGGGCGACTCAAATGTTACATAGTAAATCCAAATAGTATGTTTTATAGGTAATGTTCCCCTTAATAATAACTGTAAGTTTGTTTATTGTAACTGGTCGCTGGACAGAGGGATTCCTCTTTGCATGATACGAAGAGTCAGACAGGGTTTGAGCAGTGGTGTTTGGTACCTAACTAAAGAACATTTTATTAGACACAATCCGGTGCTGGTTAGGTAAAGATTAATCGCTCCTGCGTATAGTTATGTCTATTAGTAGTTTCTGGACATTTACTATATTTGCGGTACATTATCCATGCGGCGGAAATTCTGAGATTCCCTCCCACCTGAGCAGTTTGATATAGTCACAGCCCACCTGTTCAAACTAACCTATGACCTTTTGTTATGATGCGAGGAGACATTCCTGTGTCCAATGAATAATAAGATTGTAGGGCCCTTTGTAGTACACTGTATGTTGTGTATATAAGGGTCACTGTCCCCAGACCGGCCAGTACTCTCTCTCAACATTTATCTCTGATAATTGGAGGACTGGATCCGGTTGCGCTAGCGAGTGTTCCCCGTATGGTATGTTTCTCTGTGGCCACTTTGTTACCCGTTTTAATGTTAGCCATTCATTCTTAGTCTATGTATTTGTGTTTGCGATCGTTCGCTGTTGTGTATATTTCTGTCTAGTTATTCTGTTAGATATTTATGTTAGCCTGTAGTGTATGAACTGTTAACTGTTTTTTTTCCCTTTTACTTAGCTAAATATTGTTAGTAAAGGTGTTGGAACCTTAGCAAGGTATTGTGTGTTTATTACATTGCTGAGGGTAATCGGAGCGTCTCAATCGCTCAAACAGCTAGCTTACAGACCAAGGTTAAACAGTTATATCATTGTAGTATCTCAACACTAAGAATTACAGTATAAGCATACTCTGTGTAAGGTTTAAAAGGTTATTATCTGTGTGTACGCTCGCTGTGTGTATCCCATACTCACAGCGCAGCGTGTGTACGTAACTTGTGTACCACGTGCGAGGTCTTTGTACGCAAATAGCGTACGAAGTGCGTAGCACGTGCACGAGGGACAGCGGCCATTACGGCTTCACGGTATTAGTAAATAGCTTGTGTTCTAAGGTAAATAATCAGCTTTATCAATTGGGGCCTCGTCCGTCCTCCACATATCCGCACTAGCGAACACAGACTTTATCTATCAGCAAAGGGCGGGAAAGTAGTATCCCTTCGTATCCGTATTAGTGGTGAGGGATACAGTAGTGCTGGCTAGATAAGCGTTTGTTTCGCTACGCTGTAGGAGTGCTGGTGGAATCCGAAACCGGAAGGTAAGAACAATACGCTATTATCTTTTAAAACTGTTTATTTCTGTTTTGCGTACGCACACACGCACGCACGCACACATCTGCATTGTTGCGGCTCACTCTCTTGTTGCCATTAGAATCGATTATTAGAGACGTGCTGAGGAAATCTGGTGCTATTTAGTTGAGATTATAAAGGATCATTTTTAAGGGAATAATTGTAAAGGACACGCACACAGCATAGCAAATACTGTGTGGTGTACGGTAAGCGATTACAGTTGAACATTGTTTACATTTATAGAAGCGTGACTGGATTTGTTGTGGGGGAAACAGTGCACTGAGCTACCTGTCTGTCGGTATTTATCTAATACAAAAACCGGAATACAAAAGATTTTTTTCCTTTTTTTATTCTTCAATGTTACCCATTGACTATTGAAAAAAAAAAAAATTTGACTTATCAATTAAACAAACACCCGGCGGTGCTCCCTTGAGTTGTGGAAAACAAATCAGCTGATATACAAGAAGGAAAGACAACTCCTTTTTATGGGGCACTCTTATTCTTAATCTAAAACTTAACTTTTATTGAAATCGGACTCACAATGACATACAACATAAAACATTTATTAAATAAATATTTTGTGGTATAGCTGGCTAGGCCTCCTAGCTTGACTCCATCTGTTATGTTTCCAGTTAATAGATATAACTAACCCCTATTGGTAATTTAATATTCCCTTAATATCACAAATCACACATCACCATACACCTAATCATAGTACATAATGTGATAATGGTTCAAGGTCAATAGATGGTATGTGTCCATTATGTGACTGAACTTAGAAAGAAAGGGGAAAGGGGAAAAAAAGAGTCAGAAGGAAGGTAGGGAGGAACAGGTGACTAAATGCCTGGTTTCTGCTTTTGGAGATCTGCTTTAAAAGCATCGAATCTCCAATGAGAGAACCAACTGGAGCATATGCACCACTCCCAAGACCTGCATCTGCTGTCAACTTCACCTGCCCAATCTAGGGCAAAGTTGATGAGAGTGCAGGGGAGAGGTCCCTAGCCAGTATTTAATACCTGTAATGCTGACTGCTTGCAGGCCCTTGATAAGTGACAAACATAATATTCTACTCGTAATAACACCTTGTTGTTTATAATCACAGTAAATTGTATCACAATTTGTGAAAAACCACTCAAAAGAAAAAGAAACAAAATTGCTTTTGTAACAAAACCATTGAAAATAATAATTTCTAAGAAATACAGCTTTCATATGCAGTGACAACCAGGATGTCTACTGTCCCCAATCTTGTCAAATGACATCGAATTGAGGATGAGAGAGTCCTATTGGGTGTGAGTGCAATATGAAAATAATGTGCTTCTGCTGTCGTTGTCTCAATAAATGAGTCAAGCCGATGAGAGAGCACCGAAATTAAGAAAAAAGAAAAAATCACATCTGTGATTTGCAGTGAATACACTCATAAAAATATACCTTATTTACAGTATTAATTGAAACAAAAATAAATTTTCCTCTATATTTTCTTTTTTCTTAATTTCGGTGCTCTCTCATCGGCTTGACTCATTTATTGAGACAACGACAGCAGAAGCACATTATTTTCATATTGCACTCACACCCAATAGGACTCTCTCATCCTCAATTCGATGTCATTTGACAAGATTGGGGACAGTAGACATCCTGGTTGTCACTGCATATGAAAGCTGTATTTCTTAGAAATTATTATTTTCAATGGTTTTGTTACAAAAGCAATTTTGTTTCTTTTTCTTTTGAGTGGTTTTTCACAAATTGTGATACAATTTACTGTGATTATAAACAACAAGGTGTTATTACGAGTAGAATATTATGTTTGTCACTTATCAAGGGCCTGCAAGCAGTCAGCATTACAGGTATTAAATACTGGCTAGGGACCTCTCCCCTGCACTCTCATCAACTTTGCCCTAGATTGGGCAGGTGAAGTTGACAGCAGATGCAGGTCTTGGGAGTGGTGCATATGCTCCAGTTGGTTCTCTCATTGGAGATTCGATGCTTTTAAAGCAGATCTCCAAAAGCAGAAACCAGGCATTTAGTCACCTGTTCCTCCCTACCTTCCTTCTGACTCTTTTTTTCCCCTTTCCCCTTTCTTTCTAAGTTCAGTCACATAATGGACACATACCATCTATTGACCTTGAACCATTATCACATTATGTACTATGATTAGGTGTATGGTGATGTGTGATTTGTGATATTAAGGGAATATTAAATTACCAATAGGGGTTAGTTATATCTATTAACTGGAAACATAACAGATGGAGTCAAGCTAGGAGGCCTAGCCAGCTATACCACAAAATATTTATTTAATAAATGTTTTATGTTGTATGTCATTGTGAGTCCGATTTCAATAAAAGTTAAGTTTTAGATTAAGAATAAGAGTGCCCCATAAAAAGGAGTTGTCTTTCCTTCTTGTATATCAGCTGATTTATAGAAGCGTGTTAGTTGCGTTGCTGTGGGCATATCTGGACTTTGTGCATACGTGTCTCGGGCAACGTGCGAGATTACGTACGCAACACAAAGGCATACGCACGTAGCGTGTTTACGCAACGGAGCGTGCGGATACGCCCACCGAGACTCAAATCACACGATAACATTGTTTTAGTGGGGGCGGTATAGTATAGCCACCTGATAATAGCACAGGTTTGTTCAGTTTCCAAAAAGCTTAGTTAAAAGAGAACCTTTTTCTATTGCAATACTCAGGGATTGAACTACTGCCTGTATGAAAGGAATTTCTGTACAGAAAGATCAGTGTGTATATGAGTGAGTAGGAGTGAGTGTGGAAATAAAGGTATTATTTTGTGAACCCAGAAATCGGGATCCCGTCGGAGACCACATCAGGTGAGTGGACACTTGGTGGCGTGGGACTGGCTTGCCCGCGTTAACATTATACAAGGTAAAAGGAGCAAGTAGTATCCGCAGACAAAAGGACTGCGAAGGTTTAAGCGCAGCCCGGGGGGTTTTGCGTAGTACCCATATAGACAAGTTGAGCTCCGGCTGAAGGTTTCGCAGCCTAAACAACCGATTCCGTTGGTCATACAGCGTATAAATATTAAGTTACTTATGCGCAGTGCGACTGGACCGCACGTAATTGTGTGCATTAGTTTGTTACCTTGATACCCATTAAAATTTACTGTGGGATCATAAACGCTATTTGTACATTCTAACGTGATTTGTGTAGGTTTTTGTTATTTTAAGGGAGTTTCGCTGTTCACTCAGGAAATCTCCAACAGCCAATACTTACTGGGGAGGGTAGCATACTCCCACACGCCCCAGTAAATAGAGGTTACAAAAAGATCCTGCGAATTGGGTACGTCCAGTGGTGGGCACATTGCTGGAACTCGTATTGGCCAATTGGGGCATAAAGTGAGTGAAGGCACTAGTTGAACTTTCACCGTCGCCTTACCGCGGGCAACTTGGTTTGTTTTGTAAGAATTCGCTGAGACAGCAATATCTGCAAACAATGGGGGCCAATTGCTCAAAGAAGGGACGTCCAACAAGGGTTCACGTTGGTATTTGTTGGCCCAAAGGGTCAGCACGGTATATAATGTGTGAAAAATACGGATCACACACACAGGTATTTTGCAAAGAATGGGAACGAATGACAGAGGATGATGGGGAGCAGTTTCCCCGGGTAGGCAGTTTGAACCCTGAGGTATTGCAGAATCTAAGAAAAAGGATAGGTCTAATAAAATCTGCAAAGCAGAGGATTAGACATTATGATTGTTTACAGGTATGGCAACAGGAAAGTGAAATACAACAGGAATTAGCTCAGAAAGCAAATTCAAATCCTGGTAGGAGTCTGATAGCAACGGCACCTCCACCGTATATAGTAGGGGAAAAAGTGGCTGCAGAGAATGACATGCGGGTGTACGATAAGGGTGCACTTAACCAATGTAGTAGTGATAAGAATAAAATTAAAGTTAATGCAAATGTTGATACTAACGCTAACCCATGCAAGTTGTATCCCATTTTAAACTTCCCCCAGGAATACGACCAGGAAGATGAGCCCACTACGATTTCAGCTCTCTCTCTAGCGGCCACCATAAACGATACTCTAGTGCAGGCTTTCCCAACCACGGTCCTCAAGGCACACCAACAGTGCAGGTTTTAGTGATATCCAGGCTGCAGCACAGATGGTTAACTCAAAATAACTGAGCTACTAATTAAGTCACCTGTGCTGAAGCCTGGATATCACTAAAACATGCACTGTTAGTGTGCCTTGAGGACCGTGGATAGCGGTCCCCAATGGGAAGACCGACACAAATGGGGTCACACCCATCAGGAATATTGCAATGCACTGTCCCTGGTCCCGAGCAGAATTAAGAACAATTTTGTCTGAATTTCCTGATCCCAGAAAAGATTTAGCCGCATGTCAGAGGTTCATTAAGGACCTGGGTAACTCCACTGAACCTAACAACAAAGATTGGCGGACACTACTGAGGGCATGCCTGCCCTCTAGTATTGACCCTGTGAAATTTATAGCTGACTGTAAATTAGACGAAAAAGTACCCCTTGCGAATGAGTATAATCAAGATAATGTTACCAGAATCAATCTGCAGCTGGGAATATACTTCCCAGCTGTGGTAAAATGGAACAAAATTTTCTCCATTAAACAAACGGAAGGAGAAACAGCCTCTGACTATTTCCACCGGGCACTGGAGGAAATGGCTAAATATACTGGGATCGTGGACATTGAGGCAAATATACACCATAGAGAGGTAGCGGTGTCCGTCTTGATGGACGGTTTAAAGGAGGTATTAAGGAATAGGGTACAAACCACTCACTCTAACTGGAGAGGTATGTCGGTGGCCGCCTTAAGAGAGACTGCTGTTGGGCACGACAAGAACATCACAAGACGCAGGGAGTCACAGGGTGATAAACTGATGGCGATAAGTATCCAAGCCCTTACAACAAGGCCGCCTCAGTCTAAATCTCAGACCCTTGGTGGTAAGCCGTATATGGTAAAATGTTACAATTGCAACAGGGAAGGTCATTTTGCACGTAACTGCACCAGTAACCCACACAATGCATATAAAAACCCTAGACAACGACATGACATACGAGATTGGGATCAAGGACCGCAGAGACGGAGTTATGAGCCACACGCAGGGGAAACAAGAAGGTATCCCCCAAGAAGAGATTGGCAAGTCTCTGATAGTTCCCATTTACCCCCTTCACAGGTAATAGCTGCCAGCGCAATGCAGGGAGGTCACCACGCACCATAGGGGTGGGGCCACACCTGTAATCTGCAGCCAGTAAAATTAATTGCGAGCCTTGGAAGTGAACCCGAGGTCACAATTGATGTAGCTGGTAAATCTCTAAATTTCCTTGTAGATACGGGGGCGGCCAAGTCAGTGATAAATTCGACCGTGGGCATGAGAACCACTGGTAAAACAATTCCAGCCATGGGAATAACAGGAGTAGTGCGACAATATCCTTTAAGCAAACCAGCAGAGATTACGATAGGGCCTTTGCATACCAAGCATTCTTTTCTGCTGGCTGCATCGGCTCCGACTAATCTCATAGGGAGAGATTTACTGTGCAAAATGGGATGCTTCATATACTGTACTCCTGAAGGTGTGTTCTTGGACATACCCGAAAACCACGCTCAGGAAGCGCAGGATATGCTAGACTCCCCAACAAGATTAATGTCCCACACTGTTGTTGTAAATAGGTGTCCGTCCAAGGTAGAGGAAATGACTTCCCAGATACCGGAGTCACTTTGGACCAAGGACGGACAAGACACTGGATTGATGGCAAACGTAGCCCCAGTAGTTGTGCAAGTAAAAGATGGTAGGATAGCTCCAAAAATCCCACAATACCCTCTGAAGCCAGAGGTGGAGTTAGGAGTTTACCCTGTAATAGAGCGCTTGCTACAACAGGGCATTCTGGTAAGGACGTCCAGCACTGCCAATAGTCCCATCTTCCCTGTTAAAAAGAGTGGGGGGAGGGGTTACAGATTAGTGCAGGATCTAAGGGGTATCAACAAAATAGTTGAGAGTCAATTCCCTGTAGTGCCAAATCCAGCTGTTATCCTTATGCAAATCCCTCCCACTGCCAAATTTTTCACTATGATTGACCTCTGCTCCGCTTTCTTCTCGGTACCTCTGCACCCTGACAGTCAATACTTATTCGCATTCACATACAGAGGAGTTCAGTACACTTGGACTCGCTTACCACAAGGTTTCATAGATAGTCCAAGTATTTTCTCACAGGCCCTGCATGATTGTTTACAGTCTTTCCAACCAGAGAGTGGATCAATATTGATACAGTATGTAGATGATTTACTGCTGTGTTCAGATTCACTGGAAGCGTCCCTGAGAGATACGAAACAACTCCTGTTTCATCTTTCAGACACAGGACACAAGGTTTCCAAGTACAAGTTACAATTATGCCAGACCCGTGTGAAGTATTTGGGACACTGTCTAACACAAGGACTGAGACAACTTACCGCTGATAGAATTCAAGCAATTCGTGACATGACCCTGCCACAAACCCAGCAACAGATTAGAACGTTTTTAGGAATGTGTGGGTATTGCTGTAACTGGATCCCAGGTTTTTCCATACTGGCCCTACCTTTACAGGAGATGGTCTCATCAAGCAAACCTGATAGGATTTCGCACACAGACGAGTGTGAGATGGCATTTGAGAGACTTAAACAGTGCCTAACGCAGGCACCAGCATTAGGTATGCCAGATTATGGAAAACCCTTTGAACTGTACGGAACAGAGAGTGCTGGGTGCGCAGCAGGTGTCTTAACCCAGAAGCATGGTGATGCCAGCAGGCCGGTAACCTACTATAGCGCTCAGCTAGATACGGTAGCGCGATCCCTCCCCACATGCTTGCGAAGTGTTGCAGCGATAGCATTGCTAGTAAGTAAAAGCGAAGATGTAGTACTAGGACACAACCTCACAATTCATACACCACATGCAGTGTCAGCCTTACTGAATTCGGCCCAAACCAGACACGTCTCATCAGCGCGGTTTACAAGATGGGAATTGGCATTGATGGCCCCCGTAAACATCACCATAAGGAGATGCAGCGCATTAAATCCTGCAACGTATCTCCCAGGTGTGCCTGGACAGGCACAAAGGGTGGAGGATGAGAGTTATGGTGAAGGAGGATTTAATACAGGGGATGACACGCATGATTGTATGGAATATTTGACCCAAAATTTCACGGCAAGGCCTGACATCAGTGACAACCCACTGGAAGATGTAGACTTTACTTTCTACACTGACGGTAGTTGTCACAGACAGACGGACTCGGGAGACTTGTGTACTGGATACGCAGTCGTAGATGACCAAGGTACCATAGAAGCGGAACCCTTAGGCCCACCACACTCAGCACAAGTTGCTGAACTGGTTGCCCTAACCAGAGCATGCGAATTGGCTAAGGGCAAGTCAGCCAATATTTATACAGATTCTAGGTACGCCTTCGGAGTAGTCCATGATTTCGGGGCCCTATGGCGCCTCAGGAATTTCATGACGGCAGCTGGCACACCCGTAGCGCATGCAGCCCACATCAAAAGACTTCTAACAGCGATACAGGAACCCGACAGAGTGGCTGTTATTAAGTGTAAAGCTCACACATATAGCCAAGACCCGGTATCACTTGGTAACAGCCGAGCAGACGAAGCTGCTAAATCAGCAGCCGGTAACCCCATACAGACAGACACCTCACAACTGATGGTATTTAATACTGTAAACACACAGAAATTGTGTGAAATGCAAAACTTGTGTTCCCCACAGGAAAAGGCAGTTTGGAGGTCAAAAGGATATGGCCAGGGGTCCTCAGGACTCTGGACAGATGGACAGGGTAAGCCAGTGGCACCCAGAGCATACCTTCCAAGTCTAGCGGAAGCGGCACATGGGCTGACTCATCTAGGCAAAGAAGGAATGTGTAAGTTGGTAAGAGCTTATTGGTGCGCTCCAGGATTTTCTTCCCATGCGGGTAAAAGAGCGATGACATGTCTCACCTGCTTGAGGAAGAATATCGGAAAGGCAATACCAACAGAGCCATCCCATATCCCTCCGACAGATGGCCCTTTTCAGGTAATACAAATTGATTTCATACAATTGCCACCTTGTAGAAATTTAAAGTATGTATTGGTCTGTTTTGATGTGTTCTCAAATTGGGTTGAAGCATTTCCCGCGGCCACAAATACCGCTGTGTTTACTGCAAAGAAAATTGTGCAGGAATTTGTGTGTAGGTACGGTATCCCTAGAATAATTGAAAGCGATAGGAGTACCCATTTCACAGGTGAAGTCTTTCAAACAATGTGTAAGTTGATGGGAATTAATAGTAAGCTGCACTCCGTACCGCCCCCAGGCGAGTGCGAAGGTGGAAAGAGTAAACAGCACTATTAAAAATAAATTGAGCAAGGTAATGACTGAAACAGGACTGTTATGGCCTGAAGCTTTTCCAATCGTATTATACAGCATCAGAACCACTCCCAGGTCCCCTCTTAATCTGTCTCCTTTTGAAATTCTGTTTGGTCGACAACCCCATGTTATGATTAACCCCCAGGATGATTTGAAATGTAACAATGAAGTAACCATAAAGTACTTGGTTAAGATGAGTAAGCAATTGAGGAATCAGAATGATAATCTTAAATTAGTGATTCCTGATTTGCCAGACAGTAATTGTCATGACATTGAACCTGGGGATTATGTAATGATACGGAATTTTCTACGCTCAGGTTGCCTTATTGACAGATTAGAAGGACCATATCAAGCAACTGCATTGAAGGTTGCCGAGAGGGAGACTTGGGTCCATTCGTCTCATTGTAAAAAGGTTGCTGACCCAGAAAGGTCTCTTGATAAAGAACAGACGGTAGAGGTTGTATCACTAGAGTGTCTGTTCAGGGAGGATTGAGACGACACCTGAGCGCTGAGAATAATAAGATCGGAGGCGTTTGTCGAGCCAGATTTCTTTTTCCCATTTGTTATTTTCTCCAGTTCCCACCTCCCTCCTATTTCCTTTCCCCCTTCTTATTTTTCTCCTTTCACTCCTCTAAGATGGACTTGCCCCAAGAGACTGTGATCCGGATTTTCCTGTTGACCATGATGTTGACCAGAGCAGTCTGTTTCGGTGAGAGTACCATGGAGGTTGAGAAAGGATCGGGAATGGGTTCTGATGACCAGGATGGAGGCATGGTTTTCCAAGAGCAACATAATCACAGAGTAAAGGCGAGTATCAGAAAACTATCTGGTAGCATTGACAATAGAAGGAATTGTGAAGGATTGTTAGCTGAAGAGAACTGCATCTGTAGGCATTGTGACAATATAGTTGAGGATGGGTGCATCAAGAAATATCAGTCCAGTTTTAATGTCCACATGGACCGGCATCCATTGAGTGACTATCACTCCTTAGTGGGTAAAGTGTTAAATCAGACAGACTGTTGGGTATGCTCTCAAGTACCTCAAGGTCATAGCAAAGCAGGACTAGTACCTTTCCCTTTAACTGTAGGAGAGGTACTTGAGTTAAGTGGTGGGAGGCCGGTGGACAAGAGGTTTAATATCTCTAGTCCTCCTAGTTTGAAGCTCCACCAATATCATGTGGATAGGTCTTTAGTGTGCTTTAACATTTCCAATCCCCAAAAGCCGGGAAATTGGGAAGTGTCATGGAGTAATCAAACCATGACCTTTTCATACAGAGCCGACAGAATGCCCATAGACACAGAACTTATACGCCAGATAGCCGACCGTGGAAAATATTTCTGGTATAGGTACACTCTAGGAAGTAGGACCATGCGAGTTGGAGAAGTATCACCAGGATACTGTACACATATCGTACAAACAGATACGTGTACTAAACAGATGGGAGAATTAGGGTTAGGAGATTTCACATGGAAAATTTGTAACATGGTAATGTCATACTCTGTCCCATATGTTCTCCCCGATGATGCATATTTCATATGCGGGAGAAAGGCGTATAAGTGGCTTGCCCCAAACTCAGAGGGATTGTGTTATATTGGAAAAGTACTGCCTGAAGTAATGACTGTAACCCATAACAAAATGAAAGATATTCACCGCAGTGCCCAAGCTCCTTATACTCACACTCATTACGAGCACATCGTTAAAAGGCACCTGATAGAGAGGACAGAGCACTCGGCCTCTGATCTGATCCATGAATCCACCGGGATTCAATTCCTACTCGCGTTAGATATCACTCGTACCGCCCGAGGAGTGATAAATTATAAATATATATCTGCGCTTGCAAATTTGTTAGACAATATCACCGAAATGTATGACGACACATTCAGGTATACTGGGAAAGAGTTACAAGCCTACAAAACAGAACTGGTTCAGCATAGGATGATTCTCAATTACCTCACAGCCGTGACAGGCGGGTATTGTGTTACCCTAGCAACTCAATATGGAATAAAGTGCTGCACGTATATCATAAACAGCACAGAGGACCCAGCCGAGGTCATAGACCAAATGATGGATGACATTTTACAATTAAAGTGGGAGTTTCGAAGGAAACACAATCTCACACTCGCTGCTGTGGGTAATGAGCTGACCAGTTGGGTGTCATGGTTGAACCCACGAAATTGGTTCTCGGGCTTAGGAGAATGGGCCCAAGGTATTATTATGGATGTAGGGAAATTTCTCTTGTGTATTCTGGGTGTCGTCATATTGGTTGGCCTGATATTTAGATGCGTTCGGACTTTAACGAAGTGTAAAGGTAGTACTAGAGTGATGAGTCTGAGGAGCGAAGACACTGTAATAACAACAACTAATTTGATTTATGACCCAACGATAGAGACAATGTTGTGATGAAAATGTGATTCCACGGTCCGTTTCTTTCACCCGTTTCTCCTTTGTTTTCCTCCAAGGTACAAAGACATCCGCTTGGAAGAAGAATTTGACAACCTCTTTTATACAGACCATTGATGAACTATGCTACAAGCCCCCAATATCCCTAGTGACTTTAACTTTTACGATAGCCCAATACTTTAGAGACTGTAACTTTATGGACAATGGAACAACTTTTGCTCGATATTTATAGCAAAAGCACCGAGAGACATCAGACAACATGTACATCAAGACAAGACATCAGACAAGACCTCAATCAGCGATTGTTTATTTAAACTCACATAGTTTACGACTGCATTTATAACGATTGTTTCTTATCTTCATCTCTACAACCTCCAGGTAATGACACACATAGTCGACAGGGAATATAGACACATATATCAGCATTCACATGTCCCCCCCCTTCATGTATCATCAACTAAATGTGCTCCCCATTTGTTGCAACCAAAAGCCGAAAAGAGCTCGGTAGAGTTTGACAGCCCATCCACAGATCCCTGATAAGGGATAAGAAGGATTCAAATGTATACTTCGCAATACCTCGAAGCTTGATTTAAAACACGTACGGCACGATGATACATGACCCCTCAAACATGGATTCATACACACATGCTTCTACTATTTCACTAGGTCATACCTTTTTCCCACCTTCTCCTCTCCTCCCTTTTCCCAATCATAAAATGGTATTTACATGTTGACATATATTTTTCTTTTTTGAACTGTTTTAGGAAGTGGCAGTTATTGATGACTGCCAAAGGGTGGACTGTCAAAGTCGAAAAATATCACGCTGCACGTTGCCATATATTCACCCCATGCGCTTGCCCGCTGCACATGCACATTCTCTCCCGTGCGTGCGGATACTCGCAGCTGCGTGATGGCGCTTCCTCGGCCATGCGCTTGAGCGCGTGGTATGTGCATTTACGGTAGAGTTTGTGTGCGTCTAGCGGGCGACTCAAATGTTACATAGTAAATCCAAATAGTATGTTTTATAGGTAATGTTCCCCTTAATAATAACTGTAAGTTTGTTTATTGTAACTGGTCGCTGGACAGAGGGATTCCTCTTTGCATGATACGAAGGGTCAGACAGGGTTTGAGCAGTGGTGTTTGGTACCTAACTAAAGAAAATTTTATTAGAAACAATCCGGTGCTGGTTAGGTAAAGATTAATCGCTCCTGCGTATAGTTATGTCTATTAGTAGTTTCTGGACATTTACTATATTTGCGGTTCATTATCCATGCGGCGGGAATTCTGAGATTCCCTCCCACCTGAGCAGTTTGATATAGTCACAGCCCACCTGTTCAAACTAACCTATGACCTTTTGTTATGATGCGAGGAGACATTTCTGTGTCCAATGAACAATAAGATTGTAGGGCCCTTTGTAGTACACTGTATGTTGTGTATATAAGGGTCACTGTCCCCAGACCGGCCAGTACTCTCTCTCATCAACATTTATCTCTGATAATTGGAGGACTGGATCCGGTTGCGCTAGCGAGTGTTCCCCGTATGGTATGTTTCTCTGTGGCCACTTTGTTACCCGTTTTAATGTTAGTCATTCATTCTTAGTCTATGTATTTGTGTTTGCGATCGTTCGCTGTTGTGTATATTTCTGTCTAGTTATTCTGTTAGATATTTATGTTAGCCTGTAGTGTATGAACTGTTAACTGTTTTTTTCCCTTTTACTTAGCTAAATATTGTTAGTAAAGGTGTTGGAACCTTAGCAAGGTATTGTGTGTTTATTACATTGCTGAGGGTAATCGGAGCGTCTCAATCGCTCAAACAGCTAGCTTACAGACCAAGGTTAAACAGTTATATCATTGTAGTATCTCAACACCAAGAATTACAGTATAAGCATACTCTGTGTAAGGTTTAAAAGGTTATTATCTGTGTGTACGCTCGCTGTGTGTATCCCGTACTCACAGCGCAGCGTGTGTACGTAACTTGCGTACCACGTGCGAGGTCTTTGTACGCAAATAGCGTACGAAGTGCGTAGCACGTGCACGAGGGACAGCGGCCATTACGGCTTCACGATATTAGTAAATAGCTTGTGTTCTAAGGTAAATAATCAGCTTTATCACATAATACAGTCTATGGCTGAGTTTATGCAAAAGGACTCAGTACTCAGACCAGCGTTTCAGTGCTCTACCATTTGTCCACAAAAACGTACTTTGGCCCAGATTCTGCATTCTAACTCTGATAATGAAGAGTCAGAAATGGAGGAAGGTGAGGTGGACATAGAGGTAGGGTGTGGGTTCTCTGTTGCAGGGTGTAAAGGCTCTCATAGATTCTATCATAGAAGTCCTAAATATCCCTGATAAGGTGACAGAGGATTGTGAGGAATCTTAATTTATTATAAAGAAAACATCCTCAGTGACTTTTCCCGTATCAAAGGAACTAAATACCCTGTTTGATGAACCATGGGTTAATCCAGATAAGAAATTTTAAATTCCTAGGCGGTTATTATCATCTTTTCCTTTTCCTCCTGAGGATAGAAAAAAATGGGAAAATCCATCGATAGTGGATACATCAGTCTCCAGTCTCTCACGTAAAATAGTCCTACCTGTTCCTGGTGCAGCCTCCCTAAAGGATGCAGTTGATTGTAAGATTGAGATGACACTCAAATCTTTGTACACAGCTGCAGGGGTGGTCCAGAGATCCACTATAGCATGTGGGTGGATTGCCCGAGCCATTGCCAAATGGTCTGGTAATTTAATTCAGGGGTTAGACACATTACCTCAAGAGAAAATTGGGTTGCTTCTGCAGCACATACAAGACTCTGCAAACTTTATGGTGGAAGCCCTTAAAGAGATAGGTTTGCTCAATGCACGCACTACAGCTATGGCAGTGTTGGATTATGGCTACGTCAGTGGACTGCTGACATGGATTACAAAAAAGGTGTGGAGGGCCTGCTGTTCACAGGTGAGCCCTTATTTGGCGAAGAACTCGACAAGTGGGTCTCATGATCACTTACAGTATTTGCCTTCTGCAGCTCCGAATTTACAGTCCTTTCGGACTGCCAAGTTTAGGGGCATGGCCAAATGTTCTTCTACCGTCGCCAGAGGTGCTAGAGATAAACCACGCAAGCAGCGACTGCTAGTTCACAGGAACAGAGCTCAGGCTCTGCTTCCTCAAAACTTTCCGCATGACGGTGGAAAGAGATGCCTGGGAGACTGGTAGGTGGGAGGCCGGCTACAGTTCTTCAGTCACACCTGGACAAGATCTTACCTGGATTCCTGGGTCATAGACCTTATAACAAAGGGCTACAGGCTGGAGTTCCAGGATCTCCCACCTTGCAGATTCTTCAAATCAGGCTTACCAGTTTCACAGGAAGCAAGAGTAAACTTACAGGAAGCCATTCAAAAACTGTTACAGACCCAGGTCATTGTTCCAGTTCCACCTCATCTACAAAACAGGGGATACTATTCCAGCTTGTTTGTAGTTCCGAAACCAGACGGTTCGGTAAGACCGATTCTGAGAACCCATACTTACGAGTGTTCAAGTTCAAGATGGAGTCTCTGAGAGCGGCAATCTCAGGTCTGGAAGCGTGGTAATTCCTAGCGTCTCTGGATGTCAAGGATGCATACCTTCACATTCCAATCTACCCGCCTCAACAGGCTTATCTACGGTTTGCACTGCAGGACTGTCACTACCAGTTTCAGGCCCTGCCATTTGCTCTCTACGGCACCGTGGGTGTTCACCAAAGTGATGGCAGAGATGATGATGTTGCTCCACAGACAGGGAGTTAACGTAATTCCTTACCTGGACGATCTTCTGATAAAGGCTGCATCCAGGGAGCAGTTGTTGGAGAACATTGGTCTCACGACCAGATTACTCCTGGATCATGGGTGGATTCTGAACCTACCAAAATCTCACCTAGAACCACCGTGGAAACTTCATTTCCTGAGAATAATACTGGACACAGAGTCTCAGAAAGTGTTCCTTCCCTTGGAAAAGGCAATGGTGATCCAGTCGAGGGTTCGGGCTGTCTTAAGCCGACCCAAATCTCAGTACATCTGTGCATCCGCCTTCTGGGGAAAATGGTGGCTTCTTATGAAGCAATTCAGTACGGAAGGCTTCATTTGAGGGCCTTCCAGCTGGATCTGTTGGACAAATGATCCGAATCGCATCTTCAAATGCATCAGCGGATTCGTCTGTCGCCGAAAGCCAGGATCTCCCTCCTGTGGTGGCTACAAACTTCTCACCTAGTGGAGGGCCAAAGGTTCGGGATTCAGAATTGGATTCTGCTAACCACAGACACAAGCTTTAAAGGTTGGAATGCAGTCACCCAGGGGGAGCAGTTTCAAGGAAGAGGGTCAAGTCAGGAAATCGTTCTTCCAATAAACATCCTTGAACTCAGGGCTATCTACAACGTCCTTCTGCAGGCCTCATCTCTTCTTCAGAATCAGGCCATTCAAGTTCGGTTGAACAATGTGACAGCGGTGTCTTACATCAACCGACAGGGCAGAACGAAAAGCAGGGCTGAAATGTCAGAGGTGTCAAGACTTCTCTTCTGGGAGGAAAAACACTGCGTTGCATTGTCGGAGATCTTCATTCTAGGAGTAGACAACTGGGAAGCAGCCAGGGGAATGGGGCCTCCACCCGGAGGTGTTCCAGTGGCTGACACGTCGTGGGGTTATTCACAAATCGACATGATGGTGTTATGCACACCAGTGCCTGCAGGAATGTACTGGTGTCTGAACTGTTATGCACACCAGTGCCTGCAGGAATGTACTGGTGTCTGAACTGTTATGCACACCAGTGCCTGCAGGAATGTACTGGTATCTGAACGGATAGGGATGCAAAACAAATGAACTCAGACAGACTGGGGAATATGACATTACGTACACAGAAGGTGATAGGGTAACAAAATAAACACAAAGTGAACAGAGAAGCCCAGAGGCTAAGAAACTGGGTGTCTCCCTAGTATTAGGAATGCTCAGATGGAAAAAGCAAGATGTTGTGTTTTAATACGTAGAGAACCCGAAATGCTGTTGCTAAGGGCAACAGCAAAACCCTAAAGGGTTACCAACAGGTGTGGCAGTAAACTCCTTGGTCAGAGATGGAATGATAGACACAAGGAGAGTCTCCACAATCCTAATCCTCACTTGCAGTGCACAGGTTCACCTTACTGCCACTAAACTGACACCTGAACACCTTGCACAGTGAGAAAGGATTTAGGCAGGCAAGTCTGAGAATACAGCCGCAAACTTGCTAAGTTCACAGAGTAGCAAAAGAACCCCAGCAAGTTAAACGACTGACTCCAGTCTTACTGCTAGGTCTGGATTGGCAGAGTGTAGTACCAAACCCCAAGGCCTATTTGCAGTAAGCAACAACAAATACAAAGCTACACAGTACTAGCTAGCTTTCAGGAACTGACTAACCAACAAAGATTCAGCAGCATCTGCTTAACCTGAGAAGAGGCCTTATATAGCAGGTGCTGTCCACGCCCCACTCAGACCTCACAGACTGTGAGCACAAAAACCAGCACCGGATCCCCTGCCGTGCACAGAGCCTGTAACCACTGCACAGCAAAAGACCCGAACCGGAGTATCAGCTGCGCTCAGGTTACTCCGCTAGCACTTGTCTCCCGGTTGCCATGACGACGTGGCAGCACAGGGCAGGAGACCCTAAC
The DNA here is from genome assembly GCF_028390025.1 of Pseudophryne corroboree. NCBI lineage: Eukaryota > Metazoa > Chordata > Amphibia > Anura > Myobatrachidae > Pseudophryne > Pseudophryne corroboree. The sequence continues at coordinate 703,860,792 of NC_086445.1, forward strand.
AGTACCCCCCCCCCCCCCTCTGACGAGGGGTCAAAGAACCCCTACCACCGGGTTTATCGGGAAACTGCGAGAAGAAAGAGCGTATCAGTCTGGGGGCATGAAGATCACAACTGCGCACCCACGACCGCTCCTCCGGGCCATACCCCTTCCAGTGCACCAAAAATGACAGCCGACCCCGAACCATCTTGGAGTCAAGAATCCTTTCAACAACAAACTCCCTCTGGCCACGTATCAGAAGAGGGGAAGGTCTTCCACTGGAAGAAGGATTACTAATCGCCCGTTTTAAAAGGGAACAATGAAATGTTTTATTGATACCCAAAGAACGGGGCAGATCTAACTGAAATGCCACCGGATTGATAACCCTGGTGATCTTATAAGGGCCGATGAACCGGGGGCCTAACTTATGAGATGGCTGTCTCAACTTCAAATTCTTGGTAGACAACCAGACGAAGTCTCCTAATTTGAAGCTGCAGGGTCTTTTCCGCTTATCAAAAGCCCTTTTGGTCACTAATGACACAGACACAAGGGCTTTCTTCACTTTCCTCCAAATACCTCTAAGGACCGAAACCACAGAGGAACCACCAGGCGTGGAGTCCAGGGGGTCAAAAGAATTGGCCTTAGGATGATGCCCATACACACAAAGGAAGGGAGAGATCCCTGTAGCAGAGTGAGCCGCGTTGTTATAGGCAAACTCCGCCATGGACAGATGAGCAACCCAGTCAGTCTGACACTTGGAGACATAACACCTGAGGAACTGCTCCAAGGACTGGTTCACCCTTTCAGTCTGCCCATTAGACTGCGGATGGTAGCCTGACGACAAGCTGACAGAAATCTGGAGATCGGAACAAAATGCCCTCCAGAATTTGGCCACAAACTGGGATCCGCGGTCAGAGACCACATCAAGTGGCAACCCGTGGAGACGCACAACATGCAGCATAAATAATTCAGACAGGCATCTGGCCGATGGCAGCCCAACCAGTGGAACGAAGTGCGCCATCTTCGAAAACCTGTCAACGACAACCCAGATGGCTGTCATCCCCGAGGATTTGGGCAAGTCCACCACAAAATCCATTGAAATGTGGGTCCATGGCTTAGATGGAATAGAGAGTGGATGTAATGGGCCAGCAGGAACCCCTCTAGGAGTCTTATTTCGGGCACAGATGTCACATGCCCGAACCCACTGATCCACATCCTTAGCCACCGAGGGCCACCACACTGCCCTAGATAGCAACTCCCGAGTTCTGGCAATACCCGGGTGACCTGCCGACTTCTTGGCATAGAATTCCAGGAACACTCGCTGTCTTAACCTAGGAGGCACAAACAAAAGACCTACCGGAAGGTCTGGAGGAGCCTGCTCCTGTGCTCTAAGGACTAATGACAAGAGGTCCTGGGTAATGCCCACTTTAATACATGATGGGGACACAATGGGCAACGGCTCCTCGGTGGTCTCCTGGATTGGAGCAAAACTCCGCGAGAGCGCATCAGCCTTGATGTTTTTTGACCCAGGGCGATATGTTATCAAAAAATTAAAGTGAGCAAAAAACAAAGCCCATCGTGCCTGCCTGGCATTGAGACGCTTCGCTGACTCTAAATATGCCAGATTCTTATGGTCGGTGAGAATTGAGACCACAAACTTAGCCCCCTCAAGCCAGTGTCTCCACTCCTCGAGTGCATCCTTAATAGCCAACAATTCCCGGTTACCCACGTCATAATTCATCTCGGCAGGCGAAAATTTACGGGAAAAGTAAGCACAGGGATGAAGGCTATTATCAGACACTCCCATCTGAGAGAGCACTGCCCCAATACCCATCTCAGAGGCATCCACCTCCACCACAAAAGGACGCTCTGGATCTGGGTGTCGCAGCACCTTGGCCAAGACAAATGCCCTTTTGAGACGGGCAAAAGCCGCTTTAGCCTCACAAGACCAGTGAGCAACATCCGCCCCTTTCTTAGTGAGTGCCACCAAGGGCGCCACTATAGACGAAAATCCAGCGATAAATCGTCTATAAAAATTCGCAAAGCCCAGGAAACGCTGAAGCGCCTTCAAACTAGTGGGCTGCACCCAATCCAGGACTGCCTGTACCTTGGAACCCTCCATTTGGAAACCTTCTGGGGAGATAATATATCCTAGAAATGCGATTTGCTGAACTTCAAATTCGCACTTCTCCAGCTTCGCCCCAAGCCGGTGGTCTCTGAGTTTCTGGAGGACTAAGCGTACATGCTTCCGATGTTCCTCCAGGGAATGGGAGAAGATTAGGATGTCATCTAAGTATACAACTAAGAATCTATCCAAATATTCCCTGAGTACATCGTTCATGAAATCCTGGAAGACTGCCGGGGCATTACAGAGCCCAAAAGGCATCACCAAATATTCATAATGCCCTGAGTGGGTATTAAAGGCAGTCTTCCATTCATCCCCCTCTCTTATTCGGATTAGATTGTACGCCCCGCGTAGGTCAATCTTAGAAAAAATGGTGGCAGTACGAAGCTGGTCAAACAAGACCGAAATGAGAGGCAGTGGGTATGAGTTTTTAATCGTGATACGGTTCAATTCCCTGAAGTCGATGCATGGTCGCAACGAACCGTCCTTTTTACCCACGAAGAAGAACCCCGACCCAACTGGAGACTGTGAAGGTCTGATAAATCCCTTAGCCAAGTTCTCCTGAATGTACTCTGCCATAGCCTGAGTCTCAGGACGTGACATGGAGTACAACCTGCTCTTGGGAAGCTTAGCATTCGGCAACAAATCAATGGCACAGTCATAGGGGCGATGGGGAGGTAGTACCTCTGCAACTTTTTTGGAGAACACGTCCGCAAAATCTGCATAACACCCTGGCAATCCTGGCAAACTTAGCTGCGAGAGCCTGACTGGAAGGCTCAAGCAACTCCTGAAACAATCAGTACCCCAACTAAGAATCTCCCCAGAGACCCAGTCAAATTGAGGATTGTGGGCCCTTAACCAGGGTAACCCCAACACCAATGGGGCAAAAGTACAGACAGTCACATAAAAGGACAATTTTTCAGAGTGTGTGGCTCCAATAAACAAAGAAATCTGGCTAGTGCAAGAGGTAATTTTACCTTGGGATAATGGTTCCCCGTTTAACCGACAAATCTCAATTTCCAATGCCAAGGGTACTAAGGGAACAGAGTGTTTCAGGGCGAATTGGCGGTCCATAAAAACCCCGTCGGCCCCACTGTCCACAAAGGCCTCAGTCTTGACAGTTTGACCGAGGATCTTCAAGGTCACCGGTATGATAAAAGTCTTCTTGGGAAATTCTGACTTCTGGCCTGACAGGATATTTCCCATCACCCTCAGGCCCTGAAGTTTTCCGGCTTTTCTGGGCATGATACTACCACATGACCTTTATTCCCACAGTACAAACACAACCCCTGCTGTCTCCTCCGCGTCTTCTCACGCGAGGAGAGGCGGGTAGCCCCAATCTGCATAGGCTCCTCGGAAAATTCCTCAGAGTCTGAGGTTTCCTTGGGAAAGAAGGAAACCTCGGTCTCCCTTTCAAGCCTAGGCTCTCTCAGCCGTCTATCCACCCGGATGGATAACTGCATGAGCTGATCCAAGCTATCAGGCAAGGGATATTGTACCAGTTGGTCTTTTATCTGGTTAGAAAGACCTCTTCGGTACTGGTGTCTCAGGGCTGGGTCATTCCACTGGGTATCATGGGCCAACCTCCGAAACTCCGTACAGTAAACCTCGGCTGAGGCCGTCTTGTCAGGGTCATCATACAACATGCCCAGTGCCGTAAAAAAAGCATCAACACTTTTAAGCGACGGACAGTCAGGCTGCAACCCATATGCCCAGACCTGTGGGTCTCCTTGTAGCAAGGAAATCACTATGCCCACCCGCTGAATCTCCGACCCAGAAGACTGAGGCCTAAGCCGGAAGTATAGCTTGCAGCTCTCCTTGAAACAAAAGAACTGCGAGCGATCTCCAGAAAAACGATCCGGGAGATTTACTTTCGGCTCCTTAACCCCTGAAGGTGCTGCTGCTGCGGGAGCTCCGCCAGCGGCCTGGGAGGTGTGCATTTTAATGGATAAATCATTAAATTGTCGAGTCAGGACCTGCACCTGATCGACCACCTGTTGCAACGTATTTTGAGGGGTATGCTCCATATTCCCACAAAATTTCAACAGGAGTATTAGGCTGCTGAATATGTTATGCACACCAGTGCCTGCAGGAATGTACTGGTGTCTGAACTGTTATGCACACCAGTGCCTGCAGGAATGTACTGGTGTCTGAACTGTTATGCACACCAGTGCCTGCAGGAATGTACTGGTATCTGAACGGATAGGGATGCAAAACAAATGAACTCAGACACAGACTGGGGAATATGACATTACGTACACAGAAGGTGATAGGGTAACAAAATAAACACAAAGTGAACAGAGAAGCCCAGAGGCTAAGAAACTGGGTGTCTCCCTAGTATTAGGAATGCTCAGATGGAAAAAGCAAGATGTTGTGTTTTAATACGTAGAGAACCCGAAATGCTGTTGCTAAGGGCAACAACAAAACCCTAAAGGGTTACCAACGGGTGTGGCAGTAAACTCCTTGGTCAGAGATGGAATGATAGACACAAGGAGAGTCTCCACAATCCTAATCCTCACTTGCAGTGCACAGGTTCAGCTTACTGCCACTAAACTGACACCTGAACACCTTGCACAGTGAGAAAGGATTTAGGCAGGCAAAGTCTGAGAATACAGCCGCAAACTTGCTAAGTTCACAGAGTAGCAAAAGAACCCCAGCAAGTTAAACGACTGACTCCAGTCTTACTGCTAGGTCTGGATTGGCAGAGTGTAGTACCAAACCCCAAGGCCTATTTGCAGTAGGCAACAACAAATACAAAGCTACACAGTACTAGCTAGCTTTCAGGAACTGACTAACCAACAAAGATTCAGCAGCATCTGCTTAACCTGAGAAGAGGCCTTATATAGCAGGTGCTGTCCACGCCCCACTCAGACCTCACAGACTGTGAGCACAAAAACCAGCACCGGATCCCCTGCCGTGCACAGAGCCTGTAACCACTGCACAGCAAAAGACCCGAACCGGAGTATCAGCTACGCTCAGGTTACTCCGCTAGCACTTGTCTCCCGGTTGCCATGACGACGTGGCAGCACAGGGCAGGAGACCCTAACAGATGGCCTCTCGACTCAACAAGAAGCTCAGGCGGTATTGTTCTAGGTTGAGGGACCCACAAGCTGTAGCGGTCGATGTCCTGACAACTCCGTGGGTCTACCAGCTGGTGTACGTGTTTCCTCCCATTCCTCTGATTCCAAGAGTTCTCAAAAAGAATAAAAATGGGAAGATTTCAAGCAATTCTCATTGCTCCGGACTGGCCGCAAAGGGCCTGGTATGCAGATCTTCTCAAGTTGCTAATCGAAGATCCGTGGCCTCTACAACAGGGCCCGTTCGTCTATTAAGACTTACCACAGCTAAAGTTTGACAGCATGAAAGTTGAACAGTTGATTCTAGCCAGGAGAAGGATTCCTAACAAGGTCATCCCAACTATGATCCAAGCCAGGAAAGGGGTAACGTCGAAACATTACCATCGTATCTGGAAGAAATAAGTCTCTTGGTGTGAGAGCAGACAATATTCTGCGGTGGAATTTCATCTGGGACGTTTCCTGCTTTTTCTGCAGTCGGGAGTTGACGTGGGTCTACGCCTAGACTCCAAAAATGTTCAGATTTCGGCCTTGTCTATTTTCTTTCAGAAACAATTGGTTTCTCTCCCTGAGGTCCAGACGTTCTTGAAAGGTGTTCTTCACATCCAACCTCCCTTTGTGCCTCCCACGGCACTTTGGGATCTCAACTTGGTTCTGACATAACTCCAATCGGACTGGTTTTAACCGTTACAGGAGGTAGACGTAAAGTTATGTGGAAAACTGTCACTCTGTTGGCCTTGGCTTCAGCAAGGCACGTGTCGGAGCTGGGGCGTTGTCTCATAAGAGCCCCTACTTGATTTTCCATGAGGACAGAGCTGAACTCAGGACTCGTCAGCAATTCCTTCCTAAGGTGGTGTCGGCGTTTCACATCAACCAGCCAATTGTGGACCCGGTTGTTACTGACACCTCTACTATTTCCAAGTCCTTGGATGTTGTAAGGGCTTTGAAGGTTTATGTAAAGCAAACTGCTCATCACAGGAAATCGGACTCACTGTTCATTTTAAATGGTGATGCCAACAAGATTGGGTGTCTTGCTTCAAAGCAGTCAATTGCTCGCTTGATCAGGCTTACTATCCAGAATGCTTATTCCATGGCAGGCTTGCCGATTCCTAAATCTGTACAGGCCCACTCTACTAGGTCAGTGGGTTCCTCTTGGGCGGCTGCTTGGGGAGTCTCGGCATTACAGCTCTGCTGATCAGCTACTTGGTCAGGTTCGAACACGTTTGCCAAGTTTTACAAGTTCGATACCTTGGCCTCTGAGGACCTTCAGTTTGGTCAGTCAGTTCTGCAGGAACCTCAGCACTCTCCCACCCGGTTTGGGAGCTTTGGTACTTCCCCATGGTACTAAATGGATTCCCAGTATCCCCTAGGACGTAAGAGAAAATAGGATTTTAATAACCTACCGATAAATCCTTTTCTCGTAGTCCGTAGGGTATACTGGGCGCCCGCCTGGTGCTTCGTTCTTCCTGCATGGTTACTTGTTTAACTACTGTTGTTTGGTTTAGCTGTTGCTGTTCTGGTTTTCAAGTTTGGTTAGCATGGCTTTCCTCTTGTTATGGGTGTGCTGGTTCGAAATCTCACCACTTTCCTTATCTATATCCTTCTCTCAAAGTATGTCCGTCTCCTCTGGCACAGTTTCCTAGACTGAGTCTGGTAGGAGGGGCATAGAGGGAGGAGCCAGCACACGTTATCAAACTTCTATAGTGCCCATGGCTCGCCTACAAGTGGACCCATCTATACCCCGTGGTAATGAAATGGATTGCCAGTTTCCCCTACGGACTATGAGAAAAGGATTTACAGGTAGGTAATTAAAATCCTATTTTTTTTAAATTGCACTTTCACCTCAACTAATTGAACTAGGGAGTTGGGCAAGGACTCATATTAAACCTCTTTTATGGACTTTATCAAAATCAATTTTTTCCAGTTCACTTCATTAGAGTAATGTACATTCCTCTTCAGGTGTGTTTGGGGACGAGATTCTACATACCTCGCCTGCTCCCACTTCTGCGCAGGTGTACAAACTGAAGTGGAAAGATACTCCATGTGGAAAGACACTTCAGTTCTGTTGAATAGGCTAGCCTTTTAGATTTCCCTGGACCACTGCAAGTTTGGGATATCTTCAAACTGATATCTAAATTGCAGTGTAAAAAGAAAGCTGTCTAACATTTGTGGGCTACGTGCAAAAGCAGCCAGTATTTACCCTGCACAGAAAAAATATAACTGTATTTGCATGCACCCCTTGCATGGTTTGTTTCAGACCACTGGATCAGCAGTTTCTCACCAGAAGGTTACAATTATGTTGATTAGAAAAATGTGTCTTTATAAAACTGAGTGTAAGAATTCAATATTCTTAAAGTCACCATTCAGTCTGGCTTATTAGGGGTTAATAATTGTTCAGGGGTCCATACATCTGCAATCACAATTTATTGTTTCACAGATCCTAAGATTTTTCCCCCCAGATTTATTGTTTTTATAAATCCATCTGACTTTGCCCATACATTACAGATATTTTTCAGTAATTTGGAGATCATTTTCAATTAAACAGATTTGCCAATCTTGAAAGACTCATCAGTTTACTAGATACGGTCTGCAGATCTGCTGAGTGTTGCCCATACCCTAGCAATCTACAGCCCCAATTGATCTGTGAAATTAAACATGTTGAAAAACCTGATTTAGCAATCCCAATGGATTTGTGGCCGAAATCTGTGATCTGTGAACCCCATACATTGCAGATTTATTGACACAATAGTCTGCAAATTGCCCCAATCGATTGCTGATGTATGGGCCCCTTTAGACTTACCAGAGGCAAGAGATGTAACAGAAATGAGCTGTTAGGTACAGCTACACTGGTTACTAATCCACCTTTTCAGCAGAACTATGCACTCATGGGCCAATATTTACTAAAAAATCGAGTTTGTCCGATTTGTGTTTTTGTTTTTTTTTTCAAAGTCCCAATCCGGGAATTCACAAAGCACAAATCTCGGCAGTGTCTGGTCTATTCGTAATAGATTTAACGGCAAAGTTCTGAGGTTACTTTCAGACAACCGCTGACCGCAAAGTTCCCACCATTGGATACAATGGAGCGCATAGGCGCTACATTGTATCTCTGCCGTGTGCAGCCTCACAGACACTACAGGAGCACACAGCCAATCAGGAGAGTGCCACGACGTGGCGCTCCTTGATTGGCTGAAGGGACCCTCTTTGACAGGAGTCAGGGGGGGTCCTGGCAGTCGGGGAAAGGGGTCCCATGTGTAAACATGGGACCCCTTTCAGTGCGTGGTCGGGTTTCCGTTTTTTTTGTTTTGACAAGTACGTGGATTATACAAAGAAGACAAGCAACACTGGATTATGTGAGTATAATTTTTTTCACAGGTACCCCGAGGATTCTACATGGAGAAGAGGACCGAGCCTCGTGTGAACATAGGTAAGTATGTATGTGTGGAGGTGTGCATGTATGTAATAAACTTATACTGTCACGGTGTGTGTATTGTTTTGATTTGGGTATTTTTTAGTAGTAGTACTACTACAGGTTCCAGCGGGCCCGGTTTTCCACCGCATGCTGGTACTTGTAGTTCTCCAAGTACCAGCTTGTGGGGGAGGCTTGCTGGGACTTGTAGTACTGCTACTAAAAACAATATTCTCATTTTTTACACAAGGCTATCAGCCCCCCATCCGCCGCTCTTGGATGGGGGTGACAGCCTCGGGCTCCACCCCTGGCCCTTGGGTGGCTGGAGGGGGGCGGATCCCTTGATTTAAGGGGTTTCCACTCCTCCAGGGTACCCCGGCCAGGGGTGACTAGTTGGGTATGTAATGCCAGGGCCGCCGGGACCACAATAAAAGTGTCCCCTGGCTGTGGCATTATGTACCTGGCTAGTGGAGCCCGGTGCTGGTTTAAGAAATACGGGGGACCCCTACGCTTTTTGTCCCCCGTATTTTTTGAACCAGGCGCAGAGCCCGGTGCTGGTTGATGAAATATGAGGGAACCCCTGTAATTTTTCCCCCCATATTTTGTCAACCAGGACCGGCTCAAAGAGCCCGAGGCTGGTTGTGCTTAGGAGGGGGGACCCCACGCAATTTTTTTCCTGATTTTTTAACACTTTAAACACCGTCTTAAGGTACACAATGAAGCCCTGCACGGATCTCACAGATCCGGCCGGGATTCCTTGTGTTTTGTCAGGCAGTGTTTTACTCATCACTCCCGTAAAACACTGCCTGACATTACGAATCACATCGACATCGGAAAATACGAATTTGGAAAAATCGGCAGCTTAGGGAATGATCGTATCAAAATTCAAAAAGTTGCAGTAAAATGCACCCGATACCATTCGAGTTCAAACACCCTTAAAAACGGCAAAAACACGAATCTTTGTAAATATACCCCATGATCTCCTTAACAGTGATCAATTCCAAGTGCCAGTAGCAATATCCAAGTCACAAGGAGTAATGCTGATTGGAATGCGTTGGATGTTCTGTTTGTACTTATGGCTGGAGTACTGTGTGCGGTGGTGATAGAATGGAAGAGATTTGAAATAATATAATCAGATTAGTTTTGTTTTATTAGGAGCCTGCGATGTTCCTGAAAGACTCCTGTTTGCAGTGTCAGATGACCTTGACAAGGACATCTTTCTGCCTGGCACAGCGGTGTCATATACATGTCGACCTGGTTATAGACGAGCACCTTTCACAAAGGCTTCAATAAAATGCTTATCTAACTATACATGGTCTCAGCCGGACAATTTCTGCACGCGTAAGTACATGATTTTGCCATCACAATATCTAGGTTAAGTAGTTGATGTTTGTATTATAACCCTTTCAGACAGAAAGTGAAATTACCGGGTGAAGCAGTTCCACCCGGTAATTTCATGAAACATGCGGGTCCTTTTTCTGTGTGAAAGGGTCAACCCGGGTTGTATTTCCCGGGACTTCGACCCAGGAATTTTCCAGGGTCGAAGACACGGGAATTATGACACGGGTTGACCCTTTCACACAGACAAAATACCCGTGTTGATCTGCAAATTACCGGGTTGACATTTTCGACCCGGTAATTTGCTTGTCTGTGTGAAAGGGGGGTCATGCAGGTCCCGGCAAAACAACCCGGCACTGAAATGCCGGGTAATTGCTGGGACTTTCAGACTTTTCTGTCTGAAAAGGGTACTACTGACGTTTTTGTTTGTTTGTTTTGTTGCTGGCAGGTAGATCGTGTGGGAGTCCTGGGGAAATAATAAATGGAGAAAGAGAAGCTGATGACTTTTTGTTTGGGTCTCGAGTTATCTTCAAATGTAATGAAGGGTGAGTTTTGGTTATTTGCGCTGGGATGTATTTGGACGACTACAGAATATGAAAAATTATTTACAAAGCAATGCTAATATTACTTACATTAGTACACTTTCTTTGGTTACTTTCAATGAATGTTTATTTTCAATTAATTTTATTTTATATATATATATATATATATAGACAAAATATGATATAGCGCTGATTATTATATAACAGAGAAAATATAGGATGTGTATATATAAATACACTTAGCGTGTGTCCATGTATTTGAATCACAGCAACTTCATTTGGGTGTAGCCAAAGTGCACTAGATCCTTGTTGTATTAATGGGACCGCAGCTCCCCTTCCAACAATCCGAACTCCTCCGGAGAAGAGATATCTGTCAATGAAACATATATAGGGGGCGCTCCATAGTGCATAAAAGTTTTATTTTAAAAATAATACACAAGGTATTTAAAACCAACTGTAAATATTCGTACCAGAAGGCAACCAGTGTGGGCTGGTTACCACGTGATTCAAGTAAAAGTGATCAATTGGAACAGCAGCAACAAGTGTCAGGCGATCATACCGGATACCTCCACCCGTCGACGGCTGGTCTCCCCAGACTCTCGGGCAGGAATCACACACGTCCCCGACTCCTTGCTCAGCGATACCAACGATCATGTACGTCACCAGACTCCGCCCCAACGCGTTTCGTCATAGACTTCGTCAGAGGGCTGGAGTCTGTGACGATCAGATCCATTAAAAAGTGTTCAGTGTCTGATTTACATGATTATTAGAGTGACTACACCTGAGCTGCAGGCTGTGATTTAAAACGAAGGTGGGAGTATACCAAATCAATGCTCCCTGATATTAATTAGGAACTTATTGAATCGGAGTACAAGAAATATATATTAATCTATTTATATATTATATCACGTTAACGTTAAGACCCACCTCTTCAATCAAGGTGTAAGAATTAACGGGACTCATATTGCCTCCATGATTATGTAGAGTAATTTAGACAATTTATAAAATTTTAGAGGACACAGTATGCAGCTTGGTTTACAGAGCCATGAATGTTCAAATTACATAGATATTAAATCTGCAAGGTGTGAACCGCAAATCGTCGCATATTATTATAATAGACCCATAATAAACAAATGTTTAATATTTGTTCTAAGATATATTAGAGACAGGTATTATTTGAATTTAGATGAACAATAAACACCAATAGATGCGGCTAAGCATAAATGATGTGTAATTATATACATATTACAGGGTGAAGTGTTACTTAATTATTTTAACCTTTTTCTAGAATTTATCATACCACGATATGCGGTCAGATCTTGTATTATGTAAATATAGCAAAAATAAGGCAAAAATAATGTCCAACGACCTTAGTGACACAATATATAGGTAATACATACATAAAGAGTTGTTAATTAACATCCGATTAAAAAATATATATAGTTTTTATACATATAACGGTGCATACCCATTTTACTCTTATATGACTGAGAGAACAACAATAAGTACATAGAGGACTAGGAAATTATTTATATGGGTCTAGTAATACAAGAAAGTAAACAGAGAAATATTCGGAGAATTACCAAAAGGTTACCAAAAAAGGATTATCAGAAAGAATATATATATATATATAAAGAATGTAAATTGGAACTATCACTTAAGGAACGGGGTGATCTCAAACCCTTCATTTAACCCCTCTGGTTTCAGTGTTTTAAGGGTGAGTATCCAGAAGGTTTCTCTTCGTTCTAATTCTAGGTCCCGATCTCCCCCATTTTTATTCATGCTTATGTGTTCGATGCCTTTAAATCGAAGCTTCATCGGGTCACTATGATGGTGTTCCTTAAAGTGTCGTGGAACACTATGATTTGAAACTTGATTTTTTATGTTTCTTGTGTGTTCCAGTATACGTACTTTTAACATTCTTTTTGTTTTGCCTATATATCTATAACCGCAGGGACATATAAGCATGTATACTACATGAGTGAAATTGCAATTAATAAAACTGTTAATTTGATATATTTTGGTTTTATTTTTGTCATAAAAAACTGTTTTCTCCTTATCAAGGAGTTTACACACCTTGCAGCTACCACAAGCATGGCTACCTTTGAGGTCATCCAGAAAATGTTTTTCTTTATTTTCTCTAATGGGTTCTAATCGACTTCTTGATACCATAGTTTTGACATTTTTTGCTTTCCTATAGAAAATTCCTGGGTTACTGGGAAGATGTTCCCCTAGTACAGGGTCCAGTTGTAGAATATGCCAGTTCTTTTTAAGTATCATTTTTATGTTTCCAGCTTCGTTGTTATAATCTGTAACGAATGGACATGTATTTTTATTTTTCTCTAACTCCACGTTTCCCACTTTGTCCTTATATACGAGTAGGTCTTGTCTATTCTTATCCCTTGCTCGTTTTTTAGACTGTTCAATTAGACCTATTGGATAACCTCGATCCAGAAACCTCTCTGTGTAAATTGAAGCCTGTTCATCAAACTTATCAAGAGTGGCACAATTTCTTCTTAGTCGCGTGAACTGGGAAAAAGGAATATTTCTTTTCCAGCTAGGTAAATGACAGCTGGCAAAATCTAAGTAACTATTACAGTCCACTTTTTTAAAAAATGTATATGTATTAATTTTACCCATGGTTATCGATTCAGTGCTATCAAGAATTAGATCTAGAAATTCAATTTTGAACTTATCCGCCTTATGTGTAAACTTTAAATTATATTCATTGATGAATATAATTTAAAGTTTACACATAAGGCGGATAAGTTCAAAACTGTAATAGTTACTTAGATTTTGCCAGCTGTCATTTACCTAGCTGGAAAAGAAAGGCTTCAATTTACACAGAGAGGTTTCTGGATCGAGGTTATCCAATAGGTCTAATTGAACAGTCTAAAAAACGAGCAAGGGATAAGAATAGACAAGACCTACTCGTATATAAGGACAAAGTGGGAAACGTGGAGTTAGAGAAAAATAAAAATACATGTCCATTCGTTACAGATTATAACAACGAAGCTGGAAACATAAAAATGATACTTAAAAAGAACTGGCATATTCTACAACTGGACCCTGTACTAGGGGAACATCTTCCCAGTAACCCAGGAATTTTCTATAGGAAAGCAAAAAATGTCAAAACTATGGTATCAAGAAGTCGATTAGAACCCATTAGAGAAAATAAAGAAAAACATTTTCTGGATGACCTCAAAGGTAGCCATGCTTGTGGTAGCTGCAAGGTGTGTAAACTCCTTGATAAGGAGAAAACAGTTTTTTATGACAAAAATAAAACCAAAATATATCAAATTAACAGTTTTATTAATTGCAATTTCACTCATGTAGTATACATGCTTATATGTCCCTGCGGTTATAGATATATAGGCAAAACAAAAAGAATGTTAAAAGTACGTATACTGGAACACACAAGAAACATAAAAAATCAAGTTTCAAATCATAGTGTTCCACGACACTTTAAGGAACACCATCATAGTGACCCGATGAAGCTTCGATTTAAAGGCATCGAACACATAAGCATGAATAAAAATGGGGGAGATCGGGACCTAGAATTAGAACGAAGAGAAACCTTCTGGATACTCACCCTTAAAACACTGAAACCAGAGGGGTTAAATGAAGGGTTTGAGATCACCCCGTTCCTTAAGTGATAGTTCCAATTTACATTCTTTATATATATATATATATTCTTTCTGATAATCCTTTTTTGGTAACCTTTTGGTAATTCTCCGAATATTTCTCTGTTTACTTTCTTGTATTACTAGACCCATATAAATAATTTCCTAGTCCTCTATGTACTTATTGTTGTTCTCTCAGTCATATAAGAGTAAAATGGGTATGCACCGTTATATGTATAAAAACTATATATATTTTTTAATCGGATGTTAATTAACAACTCTTTATGTATGTATTACCTATATATTGTGTCACTAAGGTCGTTGGACATTATTTTTGCCTTATTTTTGCTATATTTACATAATACAAGATCTGACCGCATATCGTGGTATGATAAATTCTAGAAAAAGGTTAAAATAATTAAGTAACACTTCACCCTGTAATATGTATATAATTACACATCATTTATGCTTAGCCGCATCTATTGGTGTTTATTGTTCATCTAAATTCAAATAATACCTGTCTCTAATATATCTTAGAACAAATATTAAACATTTGTTTATTATGGGTCTATTATAATAATATGCGACGATTTGCGGTTCACACCTTGCAGATTTAATATCTATGTAATTTGAACATTCATGGCTCTGTAAACCAAGCTGCATACTGTGTCCTCTAAAATTTTATAAATTGTCTAAATTACTCTACATAATCATGGAGGCAATATGAGTCCCGTTAATTCTTACACCTTGATTGAAGAGGTGGGTCTTAACGTTAACGTGATATAATATATAAATAGATTAATATATATTTCTTGTACTCCGATTCAATAAGTTCCTAATTAATATCAGGGAGCATTGATTTGGTATACTCCCACCTTCGTTTTAAATCACAGCCTGCAGCTCAGGTGTAGTCACTCTAATAATCATGTAAATCAGACACTGAACACTTTTTAATGGATCTGATCGTCACAGACTCCAGCCCTCTGACGAAGTCTATGACGAAACGCGTTGGGGCGGAGTCTGGTGACGTACATGATCGTTGGTATCGCTGAGCAAGGAGTCGGGGACGTGTGTGATTCCTGCCCGAGAGTCTGGGGAGACCAGCCGTCGACGGGTGGAGGTATCCGGTATGATCGCCTGACACTTGTTGCTGCTGTTCCAATTGATCACTTTTACTTGAATCACGTGGTAACCAGCCCACACTGGTTGCCTTCTGGTACGAATATTTACAGTTGGTTTTAAATACCTTGTGTATTATTTTTAAAATAAAACTTTTATGCACTATGGAGCGCCCCCTATATATGTTTCATTGACAGATATATATATATATATATATATATACACTGCTCAAAAAAATAAAGGGAACACTTAAACAACACAATGTAACTCCAAGTTAGTCACACATCTGTGAAATCAAACTGTCCACTTAGGAAGCAACACTGATTGACAATCAATTTCACATGCTGTTGTGCAAATGGAATAGACAACAGGTGGGAATTATAGGCAATTACCAAGACACCCCCAATAAAGGAGTTGTTCTGCAGGTGGTGACCACAGACTATTTCTCAGCTCCTATGCTTTCTGGCTGATGTTTTGGTTACTTTTGAAAGCTGGCGGTGCTTTCACTCTAAAGGTAGCATGAGACAGAGTCTACAAACCACACAAGTGGCTCAGGTAGTGCAGCTCATCCAGGATGGCACATCAATGCGAGCTGTGGCAAGAAGGTTTGCTGTGTCTGTCAGCGTAGTGTCCAGAGCATGGAGGCGCTACCAGGAGACAAGCCAGTACATCAGTAGATGTGGAGGAGGCCGTAGGAGGGCAACAACCCAGCAGCAGGACCGCTACCTCCGCCTTTGTGCAAGGAGGAACAGGAGGAGCACTGCCAGAGCCCTGCAAAATGACCTCCAGCAAGCCACAAATGTGCATGTGTCTACTCAAACGATCAGAAACAGACTCCATGAGCGTGGTATGAGGGCCCGACGTCCACAGGTGGGGGTTGTGCTTACAGCCCAACACCGTGCAGGACGATTGACATTTGCCAGAGAACACCAAGATTGTCAAATTCGCCACTGGCGCCCTGTGCTCTTCACAGATGAAAGCAGGTTCTCACTGAGCACATGTGACAGACGTGACAGAGTCTGGAGATGCTAAGGAGAATGTTCTGCTGCCTGCAACATCCTCCAGCATGACCGTTTTGGCAGTGGGTCATTAATGGTGTGGGGTGGCATTTCTGTGGGGGGGCCGCACAGCCCTCCATATGCTCGCCAGAGGTAGCCTGACTGCCATTAGGTACCGAGATGAGATCCTCAGACCCCTTGTGAGACCATATGCTGGTGCGGTTGGCCCTGGTTTCCTCCTAATGCAAGACAATGCTAGACCTCATGTGGCTGGAGTGTGTCAGCAGTTCCTGCAAGACGAAGGCATTGATGCTATGGACTGGCCCGCCCGTTCCCCAGACCTGAATCCAATTGAGCACATCTGGGACATCATGTCTCGCTCCATCCACGTTGCACCACAGACTGTCCAGGAGTTGGCGGATGCTTTAGTCCAGGCCTGGGAGGAAATCCCTCAGGAGACCATCCGCCACCGCATCAGGAGCATGCCCAGGCGTTGTAGGGAGGTCATACAGACACGTGGAGGCCACACACACTACTGATCCTCATTTTGACTTGTTTTAAGGACATTACATCAAAGTTGGATCAGCCTGTAGTGTGTTTTTCCACTTTAATTTTGAGTGTGACTCCAAATCCAGACCTCCATGGGTTAATAAATTTGATTTCCATTGATCATTTTTGTGTGATTTTGTTGTCAGCACATTCAACTATGTAAAGAACAAAGTATTTAATAAGAATATTTCATTCAGATCTAGGATGTGTTATTTTAGTGTTCCCTTTATTTTTTTGAGCAGTGTATATACATATATATATATATATATATATATATATATATATATACAGAGGACAAAAACTGCGTCACTCAGGGTCTTTTGCTTGGAAAGATTTGTATTTAAGAATTCAGTTACATGACGCACCCGCGCCCCACCTCGTCATGTAACTGAATTCTTAAATACAAATCTTTCCAAGCAAAAGACCCTGAGTGCCGCAGTTTTTGTCCTCTGTATCAGCATTTACTCTGGGGGCACCGGGGCAGCTATTTAAACGGAGGGAGTGCCGGTCTTTGGACTATTGTATATATATATATATGTGTGTGTGTATGTATATATATATATATATATATATATATATATATATACACATAGTATGAGGTTTTGGGTTATTTTTTTTTTTTGGGGGGGGGGGGGTGAGTGGTGTCCCTATGATTAAAATAAAAGAAGGAAACAGATTGGAGCACAGTAGAAATCATTACTTATGTTGGTTCTACTAGCCAAATTTAAGTCATGTATTTTAAATACTAAATATGACACTGTTACTCCTACAAATATGTGTACTATAAATTGGGAATGATCGTAGAACAGTTACAAACAAACATTTTAGTGTTCAATATGATTTTTTTTTGTGCAGCTTATACACGTATTGCCAACAGTAGTTGTGCCTCTTACACACTTAAAGCCCACATTAATTGTGCCGCTGACCCGCCGGGCCCTAAGTGACCACTTTGGTCGCATAGCGGCAATTCGCCACTGCTCGTGAGGCTGTCTACCTGCTCCCGGCTCCTGATGTCCAGGTGTTGGATGGGACTTTGATTAGACAAGCCTGCACAGTATCCAATGAAACAAGAAGAGTGGGAAAGCACTCTCTCGTCTCCTTGCTCTGCTGATTGGCTGGAGCGCGGACCCCTGATTTTATTTGTTGTCATTGAGTGTGGAACATCAGGGACCAATTCGTGACACACTAAGGTGTCATGACACACAGTATGAGAAGTACTGCTTTAATATACTACTTTTGTTTGTATCCCACAACATTAAAGATGAAACTAAGAAATATCTGATATTCTCACAAGGACCCAGTGATTGGATCATCTCATTTGGTTGTGCAGGTCACTAGAATATGTTTCTTCATTTTCTCATCATTCCCTGCAAGTTTGTTCCATATGAAAAAAAAATTCTTAATCTACTTTCTGCTGCGGGGTACACTGGGCTCCACATGGAATGACATTGGGGTGTAGAGTAGGATCTTGATCCAAGGCACCAACAGGCTAAAAGCTTTGACCTTCTTCCCAGAATGCATAGCGCCGCCTCCTCTATAACCCGGCCTCCGTGCACAGGAACTCGGTTTTGTAGTTGGTCGTACAACAGGGGGGCTGCTCCAGCAGCCCTGAGAAGAAGCTTTTAATGAAAAATGAAGACTTCAGGGGCTGCAGCAGTGATACTGTCTGTGTTAGATGTCAGTCAGACATCTCCTGCTGCAGCTCCATCACCTCCCCCAGTGGCGCTGTATACTCCAGCGCCCTGGTTGCCGGGTACTTACAGCGGAGGCTTCTGGTTTTTCCAGTTAGTCACACACACTGCCGCTGTTCTCCTGGATCACGTGGCCGCACTCAGGGAGGAGATACATGGGTCCCCCAACGGTGGTACCCGCTGTAAATCGCGACCCGGTGCGGCTGGTGAGAGGTGGGCCGCGCATGCTGCTGTGGACACTGTGGCAGTACAGGTACCCCACTAGACCAGGGCAAGGGCACAGGTCTGTTTTCTCTCATAAACCGTTTATATAAGCCCACAGTATCCGGTGGTGAAGTCCAGCAGGGGGATAAGGCTTTGACCTGTAGCCCCTCCCCCAGCCCCAGGGCGTCATTTAGAGTAAATGTTCCCGCCCTGGAGCTGCATCTCTCTCTCTCTCTCTCTCACTCCCTGTCAACGTTTGGGCGCCATTATAGCAAGCAGAGCTGATCCTGGGACTGTTTGGGCAAATCCTCCTCTGTAAAGCCTCCTGCATTTTACAGGACACTTAAGTATTCTACATGTCTGCTGACAGTGTTAGTTAAGAAAGAGTGCATTTAGTCAGGGTTATATAGTACAATTACCCTGTGATATACATCCAGTCTTTACTGTGCATTGTTATATCTATTGAGTGTATAGCTATATTTAGTACTACTTTGTATTGCTAGTCCAGTGCAGTTTTATTGCATGTCATAATTTCTGCATTGCACAATGTGACTATGTGTGTGTGCATATAGCTGCTCTGTGACCTCCATTTTTTATATCTCACTCAGATTGCTATCCCTATATTCTATAACCTGAGGGGGCTAAGTGCGTCAGGTTTATCATTTAATACAGGTATTTCACAAGATATACTCAGTATGAATTTTTCTCTGTGATTTTTAGTCACCATATACCTCTTGAATTCCCTGTTTGTGCTGTTACACTGTTCTTGTCAGGTATTGTTCTGCTGATATTGTACTGGGTTGCCCTGCATTGAGCTTTTGAATATATCAGCTACAAAGGGCAGTGGTGCTGGGGCTGATCCACATTGTGTGGTGGTGACGCTGCAGACACATTTGAGGAAAATATAGCAGCTGAGGGTTCAGGTTCTGGGGGCTCCTTACCCCCCAGTGGGATCGTAGCAACAGGGGTTCAAAATGACCCGCCTTGGGCTACTTTCTCCACGCTATTGAATACGCTGGTAACTAGACTATTGCCCCCTATGGGACCTCCTGAGCCTGTACAACCGCTTATGGTCCCCACGGTTAACCCGCCATGGGCAGATCAACTGTCTGCTCAGTTACAGCGATTAAACCAATCACTGACTACTCAGAAGTCTAACCCTCGCCCGCCTAAGACCAAGGGGTCCTCTAAGAGGGCCATTACTTCCTCACAATCCACCAACGTCCCAGACACCTCGTCTGATGAGGATGGCGTTTATACTGATCCCACAGATTCTGATCCTGACGCTTCTGATGGGGAATCTGTTTCACAGGTGGATGTTCCTGACTTGTTGGAGGCTATCAAGCTCATTCTTCAAATTACTGATGACCCGAAGCCTGATGCTGCCCCTAAGAAAACAGACAGATTTAAACGTCAGAAAGTGCTTAAACAAGTTTTACCTCATTCTGATCATTTAGTTGACATACGTCAGGAGTCCTGGGAAAATCCAGGAAAGAAATTTACGCCTCAAAAAAACATGCTGGCTCGCTATCTCCTCGCTGCGAAGCTAAGCGACGTCCCTTCGGATCAGTTGAAGGCAAAAACTCTTAATTCGGTGATACAGTCCCTCCTGGACACAGGAGTGGTAGTACAGGTGCCTCTGGCTCAGAGAGGCAAGTGGTACTATTCACCGCTGTTCCTAGTCCCGAAACCGAATGGGTCCTCCAGGCCCATTCTCAACCTCAAGTCCTTGAACAAATTTGTGAGGGTCTCCAAGTTTCATATGGAAACTCTTCGCTCTATTGTTCTGGCATTGGAACCTGGGGATTATATGGATTTCCTGGACATACAGGATGCTTACCTGCATATTCCCATTGCAATGTCGCATCAGCAATACCTGAGGTTTGCGGTTGGCAACCTCTATTACCAATTTTGGGCATTACGTTTTGGTTTGACCACAGCTCCGCAAGTTTTCACCAAGGTCATGGCGGTAATTACGGCTGTGCTCCGCCGTCAAGGGGTCAGGATCCTACCGTACCTGGACGACTTGTTGATCCTATCAAATTCCCCAGAAATTCTCCTATGCCAGGGATGGGCAATTATTTCAGCCGGGGCGCCACTTAACACTTTCCAGTGATTATTCGAGGGCCGCACACTCAAAATATGCCCCTTTTTATTTATATAGTGCCATTTTTCTGCTGCAGCTCCAGAACCCCCACCCATGTTTGCAAAATATATATATATATATATATATATATAAAATTATTCACATATTAATAATGGGGGCTGACAAAAGTAAATAGCAATGTCTAAAAAAAAGGGTCTTCATTCAAGTAAGGAGACCACTATAAGTGAATAATAAAAAAATAAAAAAAAAAAAACTGCTGAAAACAAAGAAACAGCATCCAGTATATTAACAGCTTCTCTCCCTATCTCTCCCTCCTTGGGCACACTTAGCAGCTCCCCCTCCCACCCCCTGCATACTGGGCACTGGCAGATTTATGGTAGCATTGACAATCCACAGCCACAGACAGCGTGCCACTCCCCCACTGCAGATAGTGCAGCTTCATTTAAATCTCCCGAGTCCGAGTGCTGCCGTTTGCTCCACCCCCAACTCCGAGTCTCCGCCCAATGCCTGACGTCTACCTGGTCCTTCTGTCCACTGCACTGCGTCCAGTACACCCGGCTGCACACAGTGAGTGACCTGTTCTCTCCACACTCAGCGTTGGCCGCGGCTTGAAGCTATTGTAGCGCAATGACAAGCAGCCAGTCGGGCCGCTTGTCTTTGCTCAGTGGTGGGAGGCCGCGGGCCAGGAAGGATCGGTTCGCGGGCCGTAGTTTGCCCACCCCTGTCCTATGCCATCTGGATCTGACGCTCCAGTTTCTGCAAGCCCACAGGTGGCTCATCAACTGGAAGAAATCTTCCCTGCTCAGAGCATGGTACACCTGGGGTCGTTGTTGGACACTCACAACCAGCGGTTGTTCTTGTCTCAGGAGAAAGTCCTGAAGCTTCAGGACAGGATTCGAAGCTTCCTATCTCGTCCGCAAGTGTCAATACATTCGGCAATGCAAGTGCTAGGTCTCATGGTGTCGGCTTTCGACATGGTGGAGTACGCTCAATTCCATTCCCGCCCTCTGCAGAAACTGATTCTTGCCAAGTGGGATGGCCTGCCTCACCGGATCAGGTCTCAAATGATCTCCTTGTCTCCGGAGGTCCGTCTGTCACTGAGTTGGTGGCTTCAGGGCCAACGATTGAGCAGGGGTTGTCCCTTCTGGATCTCCAACTAGGTCCTTTTGACGACAGACACCAGTCTGAGAGGTTGGGGCGCGGTGTTGGAGCAACACTCCCTTCAGGGTCGGTGGACCAAGGTGGAGTCTCTCCTCCCGATAAACATTCTGGAATTGCGGGCGGTGTTCAACTCATTGAACTTGGCCCAGCATTTAATACCGAACAGACCCGTTCAAGTACTGTTGGACAATGCCACCACGGTGGCATACATCACTCATCAAGGCGGTACTCAAAGCCGCATGGCAATGAGGGAAGTATCACGGATTCTTCAGTGGGTGGAACGCCATCTGCCAGCCATATTGACAGTTTTCATTCCGGGGTCCTAAACTGGGAAGCGGACTTTCTCAGTCGTCAGGACGTACACCCCGGAGAGTGGAGCCTCCATCCAGAAGTGTTTCAACTCCTCGTGGACAGGTGGGGCCTTCCAGATATGGACCTGATGGCGTCTTGACACAATCACAAGGTTCCGGTCTTTGGAGCAAGGACAAGGGATCCTCTAGCAGTGTTCGTGGACGCACTGGCAATTCCTTGGAACTTTCAGCTGCCATACTTGTTCCCTCCGGTGTCACTCCTGCCCAGAGTAATAAGGAAGTTCAAGCAAGAAGGAGGACTTCTGCTTCTGATCACTCCCGCATGGCCCAGACGGCATTGGTTCTCAGACCTTCAGTGTCTCTTGATAGAGCATCCCATTCTACTTCCACAGTGCCCAGATCTCCTTGTTCAGGGCCCCTGTGTATATCAGGATTTAGCCCAGGTTGGCTTTGACGGCGTGGCTCTTGAAGCTTCCGTCTTGAGGGCCAAGGGATTTTCTGAGGCGGTCATTCAAACCATGTTGAAGGCCCTGAAACCGGCTTCTGCTCGGATTTACCATAGTGTCTGGAATTCTTACTATGCTTGGTGCGCATCTAACAATCATCACATTTACAAGTTTAGGGGGTCATTCCAAGTTGATAGGTAGCTGCATTTGTTCGCAGCGCAGCGATCAGGCTAAAAAACTGCAGTTCTGCGCATGTGTATGCGGTGCAATGCTCACGCGTGATGTACGGGCACAACGACCGATGCAGTTTTGCACAGGGTCTAGGATGCATCTCAGTTGCACTGCTTGCCGCAGACTGATTGACATGAAGTGGGCGTTTCTGGGTGGGAACTGACCGTTTTTCAGAGAGTGTGCTGAAAAACGCAGGCTTGGCTGGGCGAACGCTGGGCAGGTTTGTGACGTCAACTCCGGAACTGAATAGTCTGAAGTGATCGCAAGCGCTGAGTAGGTTTTGAGCTACATTTTTTTGTAGCTGTTCTGCGATACAACCGTTCGCACTTCTGCTAAGCTGGAATACACTCCCAGTGGGCGGCGGCATAGCGTTTGTACAGCTGCTAAAAACTGCTAGCGAGCGATCAACTCGGAATGACCCCCTAAGTACGGCCAAACTTTTGGCCTTTCTACAACAGGGCCTTGACTTGGGCCTTCGTCTGGCCTCCATCAAGGTTCATATTTCTGCCTTGTCGATTTGGTTCCAGAGAAAAATTGCGACGTTACTTGATGTACATACGTTCACTCAGGGTGTGTTGCGGATTCAACTTCCCTATGTCCCGCCTGTGGCTCCTTGGGACTTGTCGGTGGTTTTGGAGGCGTTGCAAGGGTCTCCGTTTGAGCCTCTTGAATCTGCAGACCTTAAGTGGCTTACTCTTAAGGTATTGTTTCTGCTGGCTATTGCCTCTGCTAGACGGGTGTCGGATTTTGGGTGCCTTGTCTTGTAGGTCACCATATCTGATTTTTCACCGTGATCTTAGAACACATCCCGGGTATTTACCTAAGGTGGTGTCTTTCCACCTTAATCAGGAGACTGTGGTTCCGGCCTTTGCCTCTCCTGAATCGTCTTCCAAAGAGAACTGCCTCCATCAGGAAGTCGGATTCTCTCTTTATTCTGTTTGGTTTTCACAAACGTGGCTGGCCTGCTTACATGCAGACCCTGGCCAGATGGATTAGAATGGTGATTGCACATGCTTATGTTCAGGCTGCTCCTGCTACCATTAAGGCCCATTCTACTTGGTCGGTTGGACCTTCTTGGGCGGCCCGACGTGGTACGACCCTTGAACAATTGTGCAAGGCGGCTACGTTATCCTCAGTGAAAACTTTCATAAGGTACTATGTCTTTGACACTTCCGCCTCCCAGGATGCTTCCTTTGGACGCCGGGCTCTTGTGCCCGCTACAGTGCATCCCCTCCCATAAGGAACTGCTTTAGGACATCCCCAATGTAATTCCCTGTGGAGCCCAGTGTACCCCGCAGCTGAAAATGAGATTTATGGTAAGAACTTACCGTTGTTAAATTTCTTTCTGCGAGGTACACTGGGCTCCACAGGGCGCCAACCCTGACGCACTTAGCTTCTTTGGGTTGATAAGGCATTAGCCGCTGACACGTTCTCCTGTCGTGAGTGTGTGGTATATGTGGCTACTGACAGTTGTCGTCTCTTTTGCCTGCTACTGTATTGAACTGGTTAACAAAAACTGAGTTCCTGTGCACGGAGGTGGGGTTATAGAGGAGGCGGCACTATGCATTCTGGGAAGAAGCTTAAAGCGTTTAGCCTGTTGGTGCCTCGGATCAAGATCCTACTCTACACCCCAATGTCATTCCCTGTGGAGCCCAGTGTACCTTGCAGAAAGAGATTTAACAACGGTAATTTCTTACCATAAATCTCATTTTCTAATCCCAACTATCAAATATATTTTTATTCTCACTTATCAGTCACAGCTATAGAAAAGTAAAACCTCAACTCCCCTAGTTTATAATACTGTCTTTCCATCACACATTTCTGTAACTGTTGCTAACACTTTTTATCCTTCTGTCCCTTAAGACTGCTACCTTCACTCCTCATTCTCCTTTGCCCCCTAAGGGGGGTATTCAATTAGGGCTGTTTTTTTGCCAAGGCTAAAAAACTGCACTTTTTGCTATTTTTTTTGAGATTCGCCCTATTCAATAGTAAGGTCGTTTTTTCACCTAGACAAAAAATTCAAAAGCGAAAAACATGTGGATCAGTGAATCCATGTGTTTTTGCACCAGCACCAGCGAAAACATTGGCCATTTTTGCAGATTTTAATGCATTTTTCGCCAATGCCTAAAAAAGAAGTGAAAAGGCATTGGCGAAAATGCCTAAAAATTACCCGCAATTGAATACGCCAGGAGGTGAATTCGATAACTTCGAAATTGTAGGAGCTAATTGAATACTCCCCTTATTCTCTTCCAATGCTACTACTTCTTCATTTCATTTGCTGGCTCCCCTTCACTTACAGAATCTAGTTTTAGCTCCTCACTCTAGCATTCAAAGCATCTAATAGCTCTGACCTCATCTTAATCCTCCCTCCCTATTGCCCACTCTACTCTTCCTCTGACTATTGACTTACTGTACCTCTGTGCCACTACCTCATCCTACCTAAACTACAGGTTGAGTATCCCATATCCAAATATTCCGAAATACGTAATATTCCGAAATACGGACTTTTTTTTAGTGAGAGTGAGATAGTGAAACCTTTGTTTTTTGATGGCTCAATGTACACATACTTTGTTTAATACAAAGTTATTAAAAATATTGTATTAAATGACCTTCAGGCTTTGTGTATAAGGTGTATATGAAACATAAATGAATTGTGTGAATGTACATACACTTTGTTTAATGCACAAAGTTATAAAAAATATTGGCTAAAATTACCTTCAGGCTGTGTGTATAAGGTGTATATGTAACATAAATGAATTCTGTGCTTAGATTTAGGTCCCATCACCATGATATCTCATTATGGTAAGCAATTATTCCAAAATACGGAAAAATCCCATATCCAAAATACCTCTGGTCCCAAGCATTTTGGATAAGGGAGACTCAACCTGTATTAGACTTTCTACAAGTCTGTATTGTTTGAAAGGTCCATTGAAAAGGTACATGTTCATGAAAACACATACACCTTCCCCACAGTCATAACTCTGAACTCTGCCCTCCCCCCCCATTTGTCTCCTCCAAATTACGGGGTCCACCACTTTCCTGATCTGGTATCCGGTTGATAGATAGACAGTGTCTAGTTAGACAGTCAATAGATAGACACCATATGTAAGACAGACGTTAGGTCGACTGGGTCAAAAGTTGACATGGAAAAGGTAGACAGTACAAAAGGTCGACAGGGTCAAAAGGTCAACATGAAAATGGTCGACATAAAAAAGAGACACGTTTTATTTTAAAATTTTACATGTTTTTGGACTATTTCATACCTTCTCTATCCATGTCGACATAGAGTTGGTTATAAACCTTGTGGCTAGCACAGCGAGCCGCTGAGCCCGAAGCGTGGCAAGCATATGTCTTTCTACAATTGGGGGTCCCAGATGACAAAACTATCCACACAAACCACAAAAATGCAAAAAACATGGTGTCTACCTTTTTTGTGTCAACCATTTTCATGTTGACCTTTTGACCCTGTCGACCTTTTGTACTGTCTACCTTTTTCATGTCGACCTTTTGACCCTGTCGACCTAATGACCCTGTCTAAGATATGGTGTCTATCTATTGACTGTCTAACTAGACACTGTCTATCAACCCACACCCCCCTGATCTCTCTCTGCATTATCTGTCTCTAGTGTCTTCCCACTCACAGTCAACGTCTGTCATCCTTTCTGTCTGCCCTTCCCATGGCACTGGGTCGTTGAGTGATACTATTTCTAAAGCTAGGTATGCACTAAGTGGTGTGTACCTAGCAGATCCAACGAGCAACGGGACCCATCATTCGGCAAGACAACTTACCGATGCCGGGTCTGACATGGGAAGAGACGTGACATGCTGCATTCTGTAGCATGTCATTCTTCTGCAGAGCTGACTGGGAATCTCGCTAGCGACCCAAGGAAGCTTGCTTATCATGGGTACACACTAGACAATGTACCCGATATGTCGCTCCGATCCGCTGAATTAGGCAACATATTGTTTAATGTGTACCCATCTTAACTGTCACACTCTTTGTTGTCTGTATATTTCACTGTTTGATTTTCATTTTACCTTGTGCTGTCTGTTTGTACCATTTTATATTGAATAGTTTGTATTTTACGGTCATATATCCTGTATGCAGCTGCTTCTCAAGACACTGCAAAATATGTTCTTTGTTTTTTTCTTCTCTTTTAGTTACCACATAACATCCAAACGACCTTATAGAGATTGCCTAGCCGATGGAAAATGGAGTAATGATCTCCCTGAATGTGAAGGTAAACTGAAAAGCATTAGATAATAAGAAGTAGCATGATAGGAAAACAATATGGGCTACCAAAATAATATGTAACATTGGTATTTATCGTTATCGTTTATCATTTACTTATTAATGGTGTAGTAAAAAGATTATAGCAACCTGTGTTTTGGGTCCAAACTCGTAGATCTAAAGCTCAAATCCACACAAATCCACACTCCCAAAATAATTTGAAAAAGAATAATAAATTAAACATACGTTTGTGTCTTGCATTCATAATATATATATATATTATTTTAATTGAGAGTATTAATATTTCTCTTATGTCCTAGGGGATACTGGGGTCCACATTAGTGCCATGGGGTATAGACGGGTCCACCAGGAGCCATTGGCACTTTAAGAGTTTGAGAGTGTTGGCTGGCTCCTCCCTCTATACCAGTTTAGAAAATGTGCCCGGAGGAGCCGGTAACAGCTGGGGGAGCTCTCCAGAGTTTCCCTAGAAAAGTTTTATTTAGAGTTTATTATTTTACAGGGAGGCTGCTGGCAACAGCCTCCCTGCTTCGTGGGACTAAGGGGGTAAGTAGTGTCCGCCCTGCGGGGTCTGAGTTACTTACTCCGCTGACAGGACATTGAGCTCCTGAGGGGTCAGATCGCTCCCCGCCGCAGGGGATCGCTCGCCCCAGCAGCATGCCGACGCCCCCTAGCAGAGCTGAAGAATCGGTGGCGAGTGAGACACCGACCCCCCTAGCAAGCGGGGGATCGGTATGAAGATGACGGCAGCAGGGTAGGAGCGCAGTATTAACCGCGCTCCGGGAGGCTCAGTGGTACATGATGCAGCGCTGTGAGGGGCGCCCTGAGCCAGCGCTACACCCTACACTGGTCCCAAAGCCTGTCGGGGTCCTCGAATCTCAGCCAGCACTCAATCCTCAGGACAGTATAATCAGTGGAAGAGCGGGAAGACAGCGCCATTTTGGGGGCGGAGCTTCTCCTCGGAGCGGACCTAGCAGCGTTCAGCACCGTTTTCCTGACTGCACAGCGCTGATCAGGAGAAACAGGTCCCTCTACAGCAACTCCAGCTATCTGTAAACAGTACCAGGGGGTTGTAGAAGGGGGCTGCAATATGACTGTGTATCCTATTAAGGTGCACAGTCAGCGCTGACAAGGGGTCTCCCTTTGGTTAGAAGCACTGTGTGTGGGTTGGCTCTAATCTCTTTGTCTCTCTTGCCATTCTTGGCGGGGAAACTCTGTCTGCCCTTCCCTGTGTATGTGTGGAGTGTTTGGTGGTCTCCTTTAGCTATGTACAGGGACACTGTGTCATATGCTGCGAAGGATATGTCCTCCCAGGATGATCCTATTCCATCTAATCAGGATAGCACTGGTTTAGCACAGATTCCAGCAGGGGAACCTGAGTGGTTTTCCTCTATCAAATCTTGGATTTCTCAGATTTCAGACAGGGTTACAAGTAATGAATCTGCAAACCAGGTATTACAGAACTCAATGGCAGTATAGCCCGATTCTGGTACCTCTGGATGCTCCGCTATATATCCCCACAAACGTGCGCTTGTTCATGTCATGCAAGATGACACGGATGACACCACAGACGGTAATGGGGATATGTTGCGGGGGTCTGCCTCTCTTGCAAAGGGGGTGCAATTTATGATAGAGGCTATCAGGGATGTGTTGAATATTAATGATACCACACCTGAGCAGGTTGAGGAGGCTTTTTTCACTGAAAATAAGAAAGCCTTTCTCACCTTCCCTGCGTCAAAGGAATTAAATGCTATATTTGAGAAAGCATGGGAAAACCCTGAGAAAAAATTCCAGATACCCAAAAAGGGTCCAGGTGGCGTTCCCTTTCCCTGAGGAGGATAGAAAAAAATGGGAAAACCCGCCATTTGTTGACGCATCTGTGTCCAGACTCTCAAAAAAGTTGGTTTTACCTGTTCCGGGATCTACCGCCTTAAAGGAGCTGGCTGATCGTAAAATTAATATTACACTTAAATCAATGTACACCGCTTCAGGGGCCATATTATGTCCCACTATTGCTAGTGCATGGATTGCAAAAGCTATATTAAAGTGGTCAGGCACCTTACTTGAGGATTTGGATACGATGGATAAGGGTGATGTTGAATTGTTTTTGCATAACATTCACGATTCAGCAGGTTTTATGGTAGAATCCATGAAAGACCTGGGTTCCATGGCTGCAGGAATCTCTTCCATGTCTGTTTCAGCTCGTCGGGGACTGTGGCTGCGCCAGTGGTCGGCCGACACGGAATCCAGGAAAAGTGTGGAGTCCCTACCCCAAAACAAGTCAGGCTTTCTTTGGGGAAGCTGTGGATGCGTGGATATCCATGACTACAGGGGCTAAGTCTCTGTTTATTCCCTCAGCTGCACCTGCTCCGAAGAAATTCTTCTCTTCATCAGCATCACAGTCCTTTTGGCCTAACAAACCTAGAAAGGCCAAACCGTCCAATACCTTCTTTAGGGGAGGTCGAGTTAAATCCAAGAAACCTGCTGCTGCAGGTTCCCAGGAACAAATGCCTGTTTCAGGTTTGCCAAAGTTCTCCGCATGATGGTGGACTGCGCGGCCTGGAGGTGGGGCCACTCGGAGCGAGACTCAGACAGTTCAGTCACGTCTGGGTATCGTCCGGCCTGGATCCCTGGGTGATAGATATTGTGTCCCAGGGATACAGGCAGGAATTTCAGAATCTCCCTCCTCACCGATTTTTCAAATCAGGCTTGCCAGTTCTACTGGCAGACAGAACTGTCCTACAAGGGGCTGTCCAGAAGTTGGTGGAGGCACAGGTCATTGTGCCAGTTCCTCCTCATTTGCAAACCACAGGTTACTATTCGAACCTTTTCGTGGTACCGAAACCGGATGGTTCAGTCAGGCCCATTCTGAACCTAAATTCACTGAACCCCTTTCTAAAGGAGTTCAAGTTCAAAATGGAGTCTCTCCAGGCGGTGATATCAGGTTGCGAAGAGGGGGAATTCCTGGTATCCCTGGATATCAAGGATGCGTACCTCCACATTCCGATTTGGCTGCCGCATCAGGCTTATCTCCGTTTTGCATTACTGGACTGTCATTTCCAGTTCCAGGCCCTGCCATTCAGCCTCTCAACAGCACCGAGGGTGTTCACCAAGGTGATGGCAGAGATGATGGTTCTCCTCCGCAAACAAGGGGTGAACATCATTCCATATCTGGACGATCTGCTGATAAAGGCATCGTCCAAGGTGAAGTTGTTGCAGTCCATTGTTCTCACAACCCACCTACTCAGACTCCACGGTGAGATTCTGAACCTTCCAAAATCACAATTGGAACCAACCCAGAGGTTGTCTTTTCTGGAGATGATCCTCGACACAGAAGTGCAGAAGGTGTTTCTTCCACAGGAAAAGGTGTTGGTGATACAAACTATGGTCCAGGATGTCCTGAAGCCAGCCCGGGTGTCGGTTAATCAATGCATTCACCTTTTGGGAAAGATGGTGGCCTCTTACGTGGCTCTCCAGTACGGGAGGTTCCGTGCTCGGGCCTTCCAACTGTATCTCCTGGACAAATGGCGAGGATCTCATCTTCACATGCACCAGAGAATTAGTCTGTCACCAAAGGCAAGGATTTCACTCCTCTGGTGGCTGCAAGTGCCTCACCTTCTGGAAGGACGCAGATTCGGGATTCAGGACTGGGTCCTTCTAACCACGGATGCAAGCCTTCGGGGCTGGGGCGCAGTCACTCATGGGGAAACCTTCCAAGGAAGGTGGTCAAGTCTGGAAGCCGGCCTGCCGATCAACCTCCTGGAACTAAGAGCCATCTACAACGGTCTTCTTCAGGCAGCCCATCTTTTAAAAGATCGGGCCATTCAAGTACAGTAGGACAATGTAACGACGGTGGCTTACATAAACCGACAGGGCGGAACGAAGAGCAGAGCGGCAATGTCAGAGGTGACAAGAATCATCCTCTGGGCAGAAAGACACGCGTTGGCGCTCTCAGCAATCTTCCTTTCCGGGAGTGGACAACTTGGAAGCAGACTTCCTCAGCAGACACTATCTCCATCCAGGGGAGTGGGGTCTCCATCCGGAGGTGTTCACAGACGTGATCAGTCGTTGGGGCGTGCCTCAAATAGACATGATGGACTCACATCTCAACAAGAAACTTCGGAGGTATTGTTCCAGGTCCAGAGACCCACAAGCAGTGGCGGTGGATGCCCTGGTAACTCCGTGGGTGTTAAAGTCAGTGTATGTGTTCCCTCCACTTCCACTCATTCCAAGAATCCTAAAGCTCATAAAGAGAACAAGGGTTCAGGCAATTCTCATTGCTCCGGACTGGCCAAGGCGAGCTTTGTACGCGGATCTTCTGGACCTATTGCTGGAAGACCCGCGGCTTCTTCCTCTTTTCGAGAACCTTCTGCAACAGGGGGCGTTCGCTTATCAGGACTTACCATGGCTGCGTTTGACGGCATGGCGGTTGAACACCAGATCTTAGCCCGAAAGGGTATTCCGAGCAAGGTTATTCCTACCCTAATACAGGCTAGGAAAGAGGTAACGTCTAAACACTACCATCACATTTGGAAAAAATATGTTTCTTGGGGTGAATCCAAGAAGTTTCGTACGGTGGAGTTTAAACTTGGACGGTTTCTCCTTTTCCTGGCTGCCCTTCCTGATGCTCAGACCTTTTTGAAAGGGGTTCTGCATATCCAGCCTCCCTTTGTGGCGCCGACGGCGCCCTGGGATCTTAACGTGGTGTTGCACTTCCTGCAATCGGATTGATTTGAGCCTTTACAGGAGGCTGAGGTTAAGTTTCGTACGTGGAAGGCTGTCACTTTGTTGGCCTTAGCTTCTGCTCGACGTGTGTCGGAATTGGGGGACTTGTCCTGTAAAAGCCCTATTTAATCTTCCATGAAGATAGAGCTGAGCTCAGGATGCGTCAGCAGTTCCTTCGAAAGGTTGTGTCGGCTTTTCATATCAACCAACCACTTGTGGTACCAGTGGATACTGACTCCTCAATTACATATATGTCCTTGGATGTTGTATGGGCTTTGAAAATCTTATGTGAAGAGGACTGCTTGTCATAGGAAAACGGACTCTCTGTTTGTTCTGTATGATCCCAAGAAAATTGGGTGTCCGTCTGCTTTGAAGCAGACGATCTCTCGCTAGAACAGGTTCGCTATCCAGCATGCATATTCTTCGGCAGGTTTGCAGTGTCCGAAATCGGCTAAGGCCCACTTTACTCGTAAGGTGGGATCTTCCTGGCGGCTTCCCCGGGTTTCTCGGCTTTGCATCTTTTCCGAGCGGCTACTTGGACTGGGTTGAACACGTTTGCTAAGTTCTACAAGTTCGATACTCTGGCCTCTGAGTACCTAAAGTTTGGTCAAGCAGTTCTGCAGGAGCCTCCGCGCTCTCTACCTTTGGTACATCCCCATGGTACTAATGTGGACCCCAGCATCCTCTTGGACATAAGAGAAAATAGGATTTTAATTACCTACCGGTAAATGCTTTTCTCGTAGTCCGTAGAGGATGCTGGGTGCCCGCCCCCAGCCCTTTGTTTTCCTGCAGTGGTTCTTTGGTTCAGTACAACTTTGTGTTAGTTACGTACTGCTGTTGTTACTTGGTAAGTAATGTTTCAGTGGTTGTTGAGTTTCAAGCTAGTTAGCTTGGTTTGCCTTGTATGTGTGAGCTGGTGTGAATCTCACCACTATCTGTGTATAATCCTTCTCTCAAAGATATCCGTCTCCTCGGGCACAGTTTCTAGACTGAGTCTGGTAGGAGGGGCATAGAGGGAGGAGCCAGCCCACACTCTCAAACTCTTAAAGTGCCAATGGCTCCTGGTGGACCCGTCTATACCCCATGGTACTAATGTGGACCCCAGCATCCTCTACGGCTCCGCGCTCATTCATCGCTGGTGCCCCGTCACTTGTGCAAGCAGGCCAATATGGACGATCTCGTCCATATTTGCCTGCACTGCTATGGAGCCGGTTGACGAGGGAGTGAAGAAACTTCACTCCCCCCGTCGCTGCCCTCCCACCACCGGGTCGCCCGTATCCGCCGCCAGGAAGCTCAGCGGCGGAGCCCGCAGTGTGTAGGGCCCATTAGGGTAGAACTTATGTTGTAACCACCGCATGGTCTTAGCGGCCTTAGCAGATAAAATTTTATACAATTGGCCTTTTAGAGCCAAAATGTTACTATATAGTGAGCGATTGCTTAAGATCCGCCACTGTCCGGCGATCCTGCAATTTTGGGGCTTTAGTAAGAGAAACAAAGTGACCCACAATGGAGGCCTTATGTGCTTTCCAATCTAGAGCTTGTGAGATCTCTTCTGTGGCATTCAAGAAAAAAATTCCTCTAATACTCTATCAGTCTGAGTAACATAATCTTTTTTTTCATAAGTAGAGTGGAATTTAGTCTCCAACAAAATCTGTGGAGGGTTTAGGAGTAGTGGAAAGAGTACTGGCGCCGGCTGTTAGTCCAAATAATAAAGTGACAATTGCACTATTATCACACTAAAATAAAGATACAATTTATTACACACTCATAAAATGAGGTCTTATGCCCTTCAATCGATTAAAAAAGGATGTACCATAAAACATTTGATATCATATGCAGATATACCACTTGTTTTCCCCCTCAATAGTTACTTAAGCCACACTATCTGGCTAGCACTCAGTTCCAGAAAAACTCACAAGTTCATTTGAGTATGGAATATTACCAGATCTTCTCAGAGGTAGTCCCCTAGGTATCTCAATTAAAACGGAGATCCAAGTTGCAAACGTGGGTTGATCCGGATCCACAGATGCTTGTGTAGGTATTGTCCAATGGATGCAAATTAATGCCAGGAGTGTGAATAGGGGGGGTTAACGCTCATGGTCATGAAGGATGTGGTTCAACGCGTTTCGCTGGTCCAATAACTGCCAGCTTCCTCAGGAGCAATATATTCTATATCTAAGGAGTAGAGGAGACAGTCAGAGAGGCAGATAAATGATTGGACCATACTACTGGGGAGACCCAAACCTTGACCAAGCCCTGCACTGAGGTAGAATCCACTAAAAAAGGTCAAGTCTAGAGTGGATGCCATGAGGAATAGAGTAATGTGTATACGTACACTCACAAGGATACAAAACCCTCCAAGCATCATTGTACCCATGGGGCGTGATGGAGTCAGCTAACCGCTTGGATTCCCTAACTGTGGAAGAACTAGATTGAGTACGGTCTCAAAATAAATCAGGTGAAGCATTGAAGTCCCCGCCAATTATCACCCGTCCCTTCATAAGTTTTTCAAGTTGAAAGTAAAAGTCGCAGTTAGAGGTACCTTGCTCCATATTAGGGGAGTGAACTGAGGCCACAGGTAAGAAAGAGTGACCCAAATGTAAAACAACAATATTAAAGCGCCCCTTGGGATACGAAAAAAGTATCTTCAACAGTGTATGTAAGTGAAGTATGTAGCAAAATGGCAGTGCCCTTATTTTTCTTTGGAGTTGTAGAATAGGATAAGCCATTGAAGCTAATGAGGGATGAGCAGTTTTAAAGTGTGTCTCTTGTAAAAGAATTATGTTGGCTTTCTGTTTTTAAAAAAATTGGATAGCCATGGTTCATTTATGGGGGGAATTTAATCCGTTGACATTCAACGTTAAAATGTTTTATTCCAGTAGAGGACTTGGTTTAGGGGAGACCTAAAGGTCCAGGGTATAGTGCAGAGCTGAACAGGGTGGAGATGAGGGGGGCAGGAGAGATTAGGGATAAGCAATACAAGGAGCGGAGGCCGAGAGGTCAACCGAGTAACTGGGAAAGATCGCAGTCTCGTGGACTC
This sequence comes from Pseudophryne corroboree, assembly GCF_028390025.1. Classification (NCBI taxonomy): domain Eukaryota; kingdom Metazoa; phylum Chordata; class Amphibia; order Anura; family Myobatrachidae; genus Pseudophryne; species Pseudophryne corroboree. The sequence continues at coordinate 703,895,707 of NC_086445.1, forward strand.
GACATATAACATCATCACAGAACCCCATCCACATAGGGGGATGTCCAGATGTTGTGGGGGTGAGGTCTCTAGGAGAACAGAAATGTGACAACTTTTTGTTACCCAAACCAACAGTAAAATTGGGATCACTAACATGGTTACTGGGGAGCCTGCAAGGCAGACAGCAACACCCCAACTATAGGGACATAGGGGGTCATTCCGACCCAATCGCTCGCTGCAGTTTGTCGCAGTGAAGCGATCGGGTCATAACTGCGCATGCGCCGGCGCCGCAGTGCACCGGCGCATAGCAGTCGTCGCTGCCTAGCTATCGCCTCTGAGACAAAGGCGGTCTCTAGGCGGCAGGGGGCTGAACGGCGGCATAAAGCTGCCATTTAGTAGGCGTGGTCCGGCCAATGCAGGCGTGGCCGGACCATTGGGGGGGCGTGCCGCGGCGGCTGCATGACATCTCACGCAGCCACTGCGGCCAGCGGCAGCAACACACAACTCCCGGCCAGCCGCAGGAGCCAGCACTGACATGCGGGGGGCGGACTAGCCCTGTGCTGGGCGTCCCCACGCATGTCAGGAAAGATGATCGTAGCTCTGCTAAATTTAGCACAGCTACGATCAACTCGGAATGACCCCCATAGTTCACAAAATATCCTATTGACGAGAGAGGGTCTATTCCAAGACTGGAAAAACCTGAACAGGCGGCAAGTTGCACCCTAGAGTGTTAGGAAACATTATCACTTTATAATGGGCAGAGACATAGGAACAAAGACATGTAGCATATAATAGGGATAAGATAATAACAACAAAAACATCAATTATATCAACCCTGAACAGCAGCGTGAGGAGGCTCTGTAATAGTCACATAATCGCATTACAATATCATTAAACTAAGCGATCAGAGCAAATGCCTGTAATATGGAAAAAAGAGAACCTCAAGCCACTTTGCAGAAAGTAGGAGCAAAAAATAGAAACATATAAGAAACAATAAGACGTAAATTAACACTGTATTAGCAAACCTGAGCAAACAAAAAAAAAAAGTACACAAGTCTTTGCAATGAACCTGAAAGTCCAGAGGATAATTAGTGAAGCAATCAAGTGGTCGACCATTCAGCATGCGGAGGCGACTTTGACTTAGAACCCCCTAGAGTGTCTGGAGATGGCGCAGGGGGAGAGGCGGAGTAAAGCCCTAATCGTCTGAGAGCTTCCAAGCCATCATCCGGGTTCTTCATGGAATGATTTCGACCATTGAAGTAGAATTGGAAATCCCCATCTATAAGGAATCTTGTGGTTGCTCAAGACTTTGGTGACAGGCAACATCTCTTTTATTTTTTAGAGTGGAAGGAGCCAGGTCCTGAAATATGAGAAGATGCGATCCTTTGTAGCAGGGACACTATAGCAAGCAATTAGAACTTTTGTTTTTATTGTGGAAGAAGTGCATCCGGAGAATGACGTCCCTTGGAGATTGGTCTGAAGGCGGTTTCGCACGAAAAGCCCTATGAGCGCTATCCAATAAGAATTAATCCTCAGAAAGGTCCGGGAGTAATTGATGAAACAGGCCCATAAGATAGTCAGGTAATGTGGTTGTATCTACCGACTCTGGCACATTTTGTATCCGCAAGTTGTTTCTGCGTGAGCGAGTCTCAAGATCCTCAACATGCTCACGCATGAGGTAAACCTCTGAACGCAATTCCAAAACCTCCTGAGTGATAACATCCTGATAATTGCAGATATAGTCAGTTCTTCATTCTAAGGCTTCAGTGTGAGACCCCCAGAGAGGAGATTTCCATTTTAACTTCCTGTATGGCCGCTCGTAATTCAATTCGGAATGTGGTCGCAATCCTTTGTACTAAGGAGTCATACAGATCAGCATCAGCAGGAAGAGTTGAATCAGATCTAGACGGGGAGGATCCCGAATCCTGTACAGTTCCTGGCGAAGCTGGTTGTTGATTCGTATTTTTGCCCCATTTAGGGCCGAAAAGGAAGATGAGTCTCCAGGGGGAGCTTTATGATTCTTACTAGCAATGTCCAGAATAGTTCTGAGCAGCGGTGTAACAATATATAGAAAAAGCAGCTGTATTTTAAAGGAAATGAGTGATAATGTATTTGAGGGTGAGGGAAGAGAAGATGTGGTAAGACCCAGTGCCTCGCAGTAAAACAGGTGTATCTCACATGTACACAGGGAAAGTCAGAGACCTGACCACCAGTGTCTCCAAATTCCAGAGGATGGAAAACTGAGCTGTATAGATCCCAATAATGATATAAAATAAGTATCCCAGGTGTAAGAGTCCCGCACTGTGTGGAGGAAAGCAAGTCCACTACAAGGGAGATGTTCTGCCAGAGGAGCCAGGGAGTAAATCAGAGCCAGACCAGTGTAAATCCTCTGAGAGGAGCGAAGATGCCTGGACAGTGTGGTCTGCAGTGTAACACAGAAGGGCACAGTAATCAAAGCAACACTCACAGTGTCAGCAGATGCAGCCAGGACTGGAGGAGACCACCAGGAGAGATGCAGTGTGTAGTGAGCTGTAACAGTGGGGTTGGCATCCAGTAATTATAATCCACAGCCAGGGCAATATTAAATTAAAAGCGCCCACAAGCAGGATTTACAAATGTCTAGGAGGCAAGGCAGGAACACAGATACAGATACCAACTCACCACCACCAGGGAGTTCAAGGGAGCAGCAGCAAAGGTCTGGAACCACTTCCAAGATGGCAGAGGGTGTCCCCCACTCCACAGGCACTACAGCAGGGAGGCTCAGCAGTGTGCACAGGAGGTATGCGCTGTGTCCTCACAGCGTTAGCAGCGGTCGTCAGGGCCAGAAAGAAGCCCCAAGCAGGAGCTCTGTAGCGTCTGGATCCCAGTGCCGGAGGTACCACGCAGGGCGGCGCCGGGCGCACAGTCTAACAGAGCCCAGAAGATAGAGCCCTCCACAGGAGGAGAAGAGTCGGCGGGTAAGGCAGTCCGGAGGTGCAGGCGATAGACCAGTGGCACCAGGAAAGATCGGGGAGAAGGCACCAGCTCTGCCGTATCATTGCTGCAGGTGACAGAGCAGATTAGGAATCAGCCTCGTCGTGTCACCCCAACCCCGTATTCAAGTTTACAGCGGGAGCCCACAGAATCTGCTGCCGTCCGTGCAGCCAGCCAAGCCACGCTCCCCTGCACTGAGTTTTTTTTATTTATTCGCTTGTGCCCTTTCAATGAATAGCTTTAGCTGACATGTTTATAAAAGTAGTAAAGGGGCATCTCTCTGCACTATTAGATACACAGTAGACTTAGGGTGGGTACATACTTGCGCCAATTTTCCTTTGCCCCGCACCATGCCAAATTGCCTGTACACACTACCAATGTAATGAATGACGGAACGACATCTCATTCCGTCCCTCATTACATTGCACTGGGTCGCACGCGATATCGCATGTGACCCATGGGGAGAGCGCAATCACGGGTACACATTAGAACATTTTTTTTATCTATTTATTTATAATGGTAGTACACAATAAAAATACAATAACAGACAATAGAGCAGTCACAACAGAGTACCCAACAAAGAAAATCAAACACCTGTATAAAATAAGTATAGATGTCGTGACTAAAAGTACAAAAGTGATACAGATAATAGATAGAAATATATCTTTTCAAATATGAGTATAAAACAACATAGATCAAAAGAGACATCATCAAACTACCAGTTTTTACATTTTCAGGTACTTTTAAACCAGTAAAACATACACATAATACCAATTTAGACTAGAGTCTAAGAAAAATAATTATAAAGAAAATGGGGAGGAGAGAAAACTTAAAAAGTAAAATAAGTAAAAATAAAAATAATAATAATTATCAACCCAAGCCAGGCAGACTGCGATTAAAGTGAGAGAACCATGTTGTCCAAACATCATGGAATTTGGCTACAATGTCATGGAGAAGAGCAATAATGTACTCCATGGAAGCAATGTACCAAACCTTATTAATTAAGGCTACAATAGAGGGTGCATTGGGCTGCTTCCATTTCAAAGCTATGAGCAGTATGGCAGCATTAAAAACATGGCCACAGAGCTTATCAAAAGGTTTAGACAACTCCGGAACTGGTAAGCAAAGCAGTGCATAAAGGGGCTCTTTAGGAAGCATGGAGGTGGCGAGACTACCCAACAATAAGGGGGCATTTCCAGCATATGTGAAAATAGGTACCTGTGTTACCGCAATTACACCAACATAGATTGGAGGACATTGGATAGATAGAATGTAACTTTTCAGGAACCAAATACCACCGAGTATAAACTTTATACGAATTCTCTTTCAAGTTAGCATTAATAGAAGTCTTAGCTACTCTCTGACGGATGACAGACCATTCCTCAACTTCTAAGCTTTTCCCTAGGTCTTTTTCCCATGCCGCTTCAAAAGGTTCTTTGGCTGTGGAGGATGAAGAGTCTAAAATAGAATATAGAATAGATATAGCTCCCCGTTGTCCCGGGTCATATGTACATAAACGTTCAAAAAGATAGAGGTCTCTAAATGTCTATGATTTACTGAGGGAATGAATAAAGCTGACTATCTGCATATAAGCAAACTGGTGGTTAGCGTGCATCTCAAATTTCTTGCATAAATCGTCAAAAGTTCGAGGAGCAAAGTTTCCCAAAATGTGATGCACTCTAGTGATCCCCGCTGTTACCCAAGGGCGGATATCTGTACCTACACAACCCATGGAGAAATGAGGGTGTCGCCATAGAGGCGTCAGAGGTGAGAGATATGGACCCAAGTACAGCCATTTATTTAGGCTATCCCAAACCCTCAGTGTCGCTCTGACACAAGGAACTGCACAGACGGAGGCTGGTCTCAGACAAGGGGGAAGCCAAGGAAGAAATCCCACGTGGTGTTCAACAATGAGATCACTTTCTATATTTACCCACTTCTTAGTACTCGCATCTACATGCCATGACATTATGTGACTTTGCTGAGTGGCGTAAAAATATCTTTCGAAAATAGGGAGGCCGAGACCTTCATTAGTCACAGATTTAGCCAAACAGTGTCTACGATTACAAGGTTTCTTACCCATCCATATAAATTTGCCACAAAGTGTTTGTATTGTATGAAGAAATTTGGTAGGCACAGTAATAGGAATCGTCTGGAATAGATAAAGTAATCTTGGCAAGATGTTCACCTTGACAGAATAAATGCGTCCTGTCCATGAGATACAACAGGAAGCCCATTTAGTTAAATCTGATTGGATGGAATGTAAAAGAGGAATATAATTGGCCTTGTACAGGTGGTCATATTCTTTCGTAATTTGGATGCCCAAGTATTTAAGCGATTTTGCTCGCCATAAGTACGTGAATTCACGTTCCAAAAGAGTCAAATCAGAGGGAGCAAGGTGAAATGCCATTGCTACTGACTTAGGGGGGCATTCCGAGTTGGTCGCTCGCTAGCAACTTTTTGCTGTGCTGCGATCAGATAGTCGCCGCCTATGGGGGAGTATATTTTCGCTTTGCAAGTGTGCGAACGCTTTTTGCAGCAGACGGCAAAAAAAGTTTTATGCAGTTTCTGAGTAGCTCTGCACTTACTCAGCCGCTGCGATCACTTCAGCGTGTCCGATCCCGGAATTGACGTCAGACACCCGCCCTGCAAACGCTTGGACACGCCTGCGTTTTTCCAAACACTCCCAGAAAACAGTCAGTTGACACCCACAAACGCCCTCTTTCTGTCAATCACCTTGCGATCGGCTGTGCAAATGGATTCTTCGTTAAATCCATTGCCCAGCACCAATCCTCTTTGTACCCATACGATGCACCTGCGCATTGCGATGCATACGCATGCCCAGTTTTGCGAGATTTAACCTGATCGCAGCGCTGCAAAAAGTTGCTAATGAGAGATCAACTCGGAATGATCCCCTTAGTTCTATTAATCTTGTACCCAGAATACGTGCCACACAAAGCCAATTCTTCCAAAGTAAAAAGAGAGGTCAGAGGAGAGGACAATGTCAACAACACGTCGTCCGCAAACAACGACAATTTATAATCAGACTTCGCAACTGAAATACCCTTAACGTCAGGATTGTTTCGAATTTTAGCTGCCAGAGGTTCTACACTTAAAGCATATAGCAGAGGGGAGAGCGGGCAGCCCTGTCTAGTCCCATTACTCAAATCAAATGGCAGCGAAGAAAGCCCATTGACAAATACAGTAGCTGTAGGATTGCAACATAAAGCCTGTATTGCAGTGAGAAAGTCACCGCAAAGACCATAAGATTGCAAAGCCTGAAACATAACCCTAATCCCTAACAAGATGCCAAGCTGTTGTTATCCACTGTGATCACACAGCAGAGAACAAGGTGGTAAAAGATGGCCCCCTCTAAGGGGTATATTTTCTAAAGTGTGGATTTATAGAAGTGGAGCAATCAATCAGCTTCAGCTTAGCATTTATCTAGAACCCAGGGGCAAATGCAGGATCCAGTAATGTGTGTACATGTCTGAGTATATATATATATATATATATATATATATACACACACACACATATATATATGTGTGTATATACAGTGTCTCTCAATCTATATATATATATATATATATATACATACATACAGCACAGCACAAACATTTATTCATATAGACACACATACCGTACCTCGTACGTACGTACGTACGTACGTACGTACGTACGTACGTACGTACGTACGTACGTACGTACGTACACAGAGACACGCACACATACATACACACAAACTTAACATACTGTATACAGTACATATTGCATATATAGTACTGTACCATGCGGGAGCAGACGGCGGCACTGTGTGGACGGTGGGAGCTGCTATGGCTGAGCATGCGCAGCCGGCAGCTCCCCCAGGACATTCTCCATGCAGAGAGCTACATAGCTCCCTGCTGCTACAGTTCCGCTGTCGCGGTCGCGCACGCGATCGCGGCTTTTACTGAGACGGAGACACTCCTGTCTCCGTCTCAAATATAAAAATGTTGGCTCATCAGTGGGGGGGGGGGGGTTCCAGGTACTCGGAAACCCCCCCTGCGTGCGCCACTGGAACCTTCTATAATATAATGGCTAGAATCTTATTGGTTGCTATGGACAACATCTCCACTTCTATAAACCCACACTTTAGTAAATAGACCCCTAGTATTCCACTTTGGATGCACGGCTGATCAGGAGACCTGACACGCAGCTTTCTAGTTGCAGGATGGTGAGATAGAGGTATAACTTTTGTCAAATATGTTATTTATGAGTATTTTGACCTTGTTATTTTTTGTGCAGATATTTTCTATCAAGTTGCTCCTTGGTGTTACCTAAAACCACCCTGTTGTGAGTAGTATTGTTTAGACAGGAAATGCCATGTTTCCCTGTTGATCCCAACTTAAATCTCAGTAGGTTTGATAGCAAAGTAGCATAGAATTCATATCCAGCAATAGCTGAAAATACTCCGTACAGATGCAAGTTACAAAATAATTTAGTATATAGGACTGTTCCATCACAGAACGAATCTTTCCAATCAACTATTACTTTTTTTCCAGCTGTTATCTGTAGTCCACCAGAAAAGCCAATTAATGGATCATTTGATCCCTATAAGGATGAGTACACCTTCTTGGATGCTGTAACATTTTCATGTAAAAGGGGTTTACACTTTGTTGGTGAAGCTACCATATCCTGCACAGCTGAGGGATCATGGAGTGCTACAACTCCTACATGCACAGGTCAGAATTTTGTTTTCATCCATAATGTTTCATTTTATGTATTAAACGTATAAAAAAGACATACTTGTGTAGCAGATTGCATTTTTTTTAACATGTTCAAAGCTACTGTAAATTGTCTTTCCTTAATATGACCATTATTACTGTACTTTCACATACTGTAATTGTTACTTCATAAGGAAATAAATATATATATATATATATATATATATATATATATATATACTGTATGAACAGAAGATCCGCAAATATCACCATTAGGTCAAATGCAGGTGCAGGGTCAGCCAACTGTCATATAGAAAATATTCATAGAATCCACTAGGCTTCTAACAAGGATTATGACCAGCACACCATATGACTGCCAAACATTTAATGCAGCAGCATGAATCCAAATGATGTTGTATAAATTACCAGCATATGCAGTGTTGGGGAACCTTTGGCACTCCGGCTGTTGTTGAACTATACATACCAGTATGCCCTGCTACAGTTTTGTTATTTGGCTATGCTAAAACTGTAGCAGGGCATGCTGGAATGTATAGTATGTGCCCAAGGTTCCCCATCACTGGCATAGGGTATATCAGGCCAGTATACTTGCAACAGGTCATCAGCATGAAGACATCCAATCAATTAAAGGGGAAGCCATGCTCTGAACCCATTCTGTCTCAGCATGTCCCGACGGCTGTTCTGAATCACCTTCTTCAGGGGCGTGCAGTCATAATTTGGATTCATGCTGCTGCATTAAATGTTTGGCAATCATATGCTGTGCTGGTTATAACCCTTGTTAGATGCCTAGTGGATTCTATGGATATTTTCTATATATAATATATATACACATATATTTATATACATAGCTTAAAAATGTGTGGTATGAGATGGAGTTGGGACTATTTCACATACTCAGGGACACAGCAACAGAAACATTGTGATAACTATTTTATACAAATATTTCTGGAGCTGAATGAGCTGTGGCCCTAACACATTACTATTCCACTGATCATTTTAACCACTTAACTGACAAATGTAATAGTTTTTGCTTTTTATATATATACATGTCCTTCCTAGGTCCCCATGCTAAAATCACTTCCCACCCACAGTGGATAAAGCTGCCCTCCCCCCGTGGCAAAAGATCCACAGCAGTATCGCCTCCTAATGGTGATAGTGGCAGAGCACAGTGTGAATGGGCATCCATGTATTGGTAACTCCCCCTCCACCCCGTGTGTCACTTTATATGCATGCGGTTATTTTTAATACTGTATATACCCCGCCCCCCCAGCAAAATATACTTTTTGTGGGCATAACCCATACCCATAGCCCCCCAGTGCCAATAGATCCCCCAGTTAGCCCCCCTTTCCGTGTGCCATAGCTCTGCCCCCTTACCTTACTGCAGTGCAAGGCGGACCATGGGGCAGCTGATCTCTACTCATGCAGATGCCAGCATATTGGTGCTCAGAGGGGAAGTATGCTGTTACTGCACATGTGCCCCAGAGTGCATTATGGGGTGCGATTTCAGGGATGATTATCAGCGGTAACAGACTTCTACCTCACTTCCGTGGGGTGGAACAGGAGGAGGTGATCCATTCTGCACTATGCAGAACAGATCTCATCTATAATAGACAAGGGACGCAGCAAGATGGCATAGACGCATGGAATACAACTGTTTCAGGTAAGCCCCAGTGACTGCAGTCACGTCCCATATGTTAGTGCCAGGCAAGTGGTTAATTCACATAATGATCCTCCTCTGCAGATTGCAGTATTCAATTTAAGTCGGAACTGCCGTTTAGTCGGAAAGACTGCAGTTTCCGACTTTGTTAGGTCGAATCGTGATTCAACCTATTCAATGGGGCTGCCGTTTTTCCGACTTGTCGGAAAACGTGGATCGGCGGATTAGCCGCAGATTCACGCGTTTTGTCCGATTTGCGGCCAACCCAACAGGTTTTAGTCCCATTTTCGACAATGTCAATCCGACTTTAAAAAAAGTCGGATTGATATTGTCAAAAACGGCCAAAACCTGTCGGATTTGGCCGCAAATTGAATACTGATATGTCAGCTCAGTTCATGAATAGACCCCTAAGAGAGGTCAATATTAATTATAATGATATGGACTACAGGGGATGGAAAACATCCCCTGTAGTCCATATCATTATAATTAATCTTGACCTCTCTTAGGGGTCTATTCATGAAGCAGTGGAAAGAGTGGAGAAGAGAGTCAGTGGAGAAGTTGCCCATTGCAAACAAACAGCAGCTCTGTATATTTTATAGTTTGCAAATTATAAATGTTATTTCAATGCTGGTTGATTGCCATGGGCAACTTCTCCACTGGCTTGCTTCTTCACACGTTTCACTGATTCATGAATATACCCCTTAGAATGATTAACTTACATATTTTGTATGTCCAATAAACAGTACTAACAACGAGAAAAGGTGCTCGCTTGGGATCAGCCAGTTCCAATTTAAGACTAGTTAGTAGATGTCTCAAAACCCAGAAGTGCTCTAAGGCACTTAGCAATATAGGGAAGAGAGAATAGGCGATGCTTATACTAGTCAACTAAAATATACTCTCAAAGATACAACCAAAAGAGCTAGAATACTTTCTCTTAAATCCTAGTGGATACTGGGGAATACTAGATTACTATGGGGTATAGATCGGGTCCACTGGAGCCTGGCACTTTAAGAAACTAATAGTGTATGCTGGCTCCTTCCCTCTATGCCCCTCCTAGCAGACTCAGTTTAGAAAATGTGCCCAAGGAGGCGGGAGCATTCTGTTTGCTCTCCAGAGAGTTTTCTTCCGAAATTTATTTTAGTTTATCATTTTCAGGCACACTAGTTGGCAACCAGTCTGCCTGCTTCGTGGCACTTAAGGGGGGAGACCGAACCAACTTCCTTAGAGTTAATGGTCATCCCAGCTAACAGGACACTGAGCTCCTGAGGTGATGTTCTCACACTCCCAGAGGTTGAGCCCACCCCTTAACAGATGCCGAAGACGGTCGCGGTGCGGTAGTGTTACACCGGGGACCCGGTTAGCGGGTTCCCAGTGCATGATGGCGGCATGCGGCACAGTGTTCACCCCGCTCTGGACTGCGGTGCAAACTGACTACCCAGACTGGCAACAAGTAAACGAGGGCTATATACTCTCGTTTTACACACAGTATATGGAGAAGCCAGTCTAAAAATAATACAGGAACCGCGCGCCATTATGGGGGCAGGGCTCTCGGAGAGCGGGACCAAAAGGCGCCATTTCCTGCTGCTGCTGCACAGGCTGCACGCGGAGACTGCTCCTCCAGGACCCACTGAAGTACCATTGTACACTGGCACCAGGGGGTTATAGTAAGGGGGGAGCTCATTATTAGAGGTTTCACAGCTGTGTGGACAATTACATACCTCCCAACTTTTCATTCTTCTAAAGAGGGACACACGTGCGGGGCGGGGCCTAAGAAAAGGGGGCATGGCTTCGAGGGAGGACCCGCGATCGTGAGCCACGCCCCGTTTTTGTCACTGAGGGGGCATGCCCAGCGCTCTGTGAGCCACTGGCATGCCCCCTCTCCCTCTGACTCCAGTGATGCGCACAGCGTCTATTCACCGCTGCTCTGCTAAGCAGGGCAGCGAGAGCCAGCCTCCCAACAGCCCCCCCTTCCCCACCGTGGGACACTGCGGCCCGCGGGAGGGAAGCGGGACAGTCCCCAAAAAACGGGACTGTCCCGCGAAAATCGGGACAGTTGGGAGATATGCAATTACAGTACACTCAGAGGTCACCCAGCTGGTAGCTGCTCAGTCTGTGGTGTAGTGTGTGGGTTCCCATATCTCTCTGTGTCACTCCATTCAGGGTGGTCTGAGTAGGTGTGCATATCTCACTAATACTGCTGTGTTTTTAATACTAATCTGTGTATTTCTGCAGCGGGGTACACTGGTATTCCAAAGGGAATAACACCAGGGTGTAGAGTAGGATCTTGATCCAAGGCACCAACAGGCTAAAAGCTTTGACTGTTCCCAAGATGCTCAGCGCCGCCTCCTCTATAACCCCGCCTCCGTGCACATGAGCTCAGTTTGTAAGTTGGTGCCTGCAGTGCTATTTTAAAGAAGATAGAAGACTTCAAGGGCTGCAGCAGAGGCACTCTGGTGCTAGATATCATTTTTATATCTCCGTCTGCAGCTCCATCACCTCCCCCAGTGGCGCTGTATACTCCCGCATCACTGGCCGGGAAGTTACAGCAGAGGCTCCGGTTCTTCACCCAGGGCACACACACTAACCGACGTTCTCCGGGATCGCGTGGTCACTCTGAGGGAGGAGGTAAAAGGGTCCCCCAGGCGATCCGGCGTGGCCATTAAGAGGCGGGCAGCGCGCGCTGGCGTGGACACTGTGGCCGTACAGGGACCCCACTAACCACCAGGGCAAGGGCACAGGTTGGATTAGGCTATAATCCATTTTCTTAAGACCCGCAGCACCCGGTGGTGAAAGAAAGGGGATAAGGCTCTGGCCTGAAGCCCCTCCCCCAGCCCCTGGGCGTCATTTAGAGTAAATGTTCCCGCCCTGGAGCTGCATCTCTCTGTCTCCCTCACTCCCTGTCAGTGTTTGAGCACCACTGCACACAGCTGCACTGATTCTGGGACTGCTGGGTGAGGCCTCGTCTGTAAAGCCGCCTGCATCATCAGTGCTGTGCATTTACAGGACACTTAAGTATTCTACATGTCGTTTAGACAGTATTAGTTAAGAACAAGTGCATACTTCAGGGTTATTTAGTACAAGTACCCTGTGATATTCATCCAGTTTTTACTGTGCATTGATATATCTTTTTATATACATAGCTTTACTCAGTAATAGTATTGCTAGTCCAGTGCAGTTTTATTGTTTGTCATAATTCCTGCATTGTACATGTGACTGTGTGTGTGTGTGTGTGTGTGTGTGTGTGTGTGTGTGTGTGTGTGTGTGTGTGTGTGAGTATATAGTTGCTGGGTGATCTCTACTCCGTGTATCTCACTCCTACTGCTATCCCTATATTCTGTAACCTGAGGAGGCTCCGTGCGTCAGGGTTATTAGATAATATAGGTATATGACAGGATATACGTATTTTGTATTTTTCTCTGTGTTTTTCAGTCACATTTTACCTCAGAAATACTCTGTTTGTGCTGTCACACTGCACGGGGGGGTTTGTGTTAGGTATTATATCTGCTGATATTGTACTGTGTCGCCCGTGCTTTACGCTTTCATATCATGTCAGCTACAGGGGGCGATGGGTCTGGGTCTGATTCCGCCGTGTGTGGTTATGATGTACCAGATGCATTTGAGGATAACATGGCTGCGGAGGGTTCAGGTTTGGGGGTTCTGTACCCCCCAGTCAGTTTGTAACAACGGAGGCACATCAGGGCCCGCCTTGGTCTGCCTTTTCTAATTTACTGACTACGCTGGTAACTAGACTTGCGCCCCCTATGGGACCTCCAGTGCTGTTTCAGCCTTATATGGTCCCTGCGGTTAATCCGCCATGGACAGATGCTCTGAGCACTCAGTTACAGCACTTGAATAACTCTTTGGATAAATGTATTCCTGACCGTCGCCCGCCTAAGACTAAACCTAAGAGGTTCTCTAAGCAGGCTGTTACTTCCTCTCAATCCACGCATGTTCTAGATACCTCTTCCGATGAAGATGGCGTGTATACTGACCCCACAGACTCTGATTATGAAGTTTCTGATGGGGAATCTGTTTCACAGGTGGATGTTCCTGATGGGTGGTCTTCACTTTGCCGGCGGTCGGGCTCCCGGCGACCAGCATACCGGCGCCGGAATCCCCACCGCCGGCATACCGACAGCTATTCTCCCTCTTCGGGGTCCACCACCCCCCTGGAAGGAGAACGCGCGCCACTGTGCCCGCAGCGAGCCCGCAAGGGTCTCATTTACGCTTGCCCAGCTGTCGGTATGCCGGCGGTCGGGATTCTGGCGCGGGTATTCTGGTCGCCAGGAGCCCGACCGCCGGCAACACATACTACACCCGTTCCTGATCTCTTAGAGGCTATCAGGCTCATTCTTCAGATTGATGATGATCCTGAACCTGCTACTGCATCTAAGAAACAGGACAGGTTCAAACGTCAGAAGGTTGCTAAATTGGTTTTACCTCATTCTGACCACTTGGTTGACATATATACGTCAGGAATCCTGGTAGAACCCAGGAAAGAAATTCAACCCGCACAAGAAGATGCTATCCCGCTATCCCCTTGCGGCAGAATTTAGTAAAAATTGGGAAACACCACCGCCGGTGGACTCGCAGATCGCTCGGCCGGTGGTATCATCTGCTCTGCCTGTCACTACCGTTACTTCTCTCTAGGAGCCAACGGATAAGCGTGTGGAGGGCTGCTTAAAAGCTACTGTATATATACCCTTGCAGGGGCTGCGCATAGGCCCACCATTGCGGCTACTTGGGCCTCAGAAGCTATTGAGGCGTGGGCTTAGGAAATAGAGGCTGAGTTTCCGTCCAATTTTTCTGAACATGCCAGACAATGTCTCTCTTATATTGTCACGGCATCTCATTACATTAAAGAAGCAGCTTCAGATGCAGGTGTTCTGATGGCCAAGGCTGCTACGACATCCATTTTGGCTCTCTGTATTCTCTGGTTGCGGTCCTGGTCAGTGGACTTGGACTCTAAGAAAACCCTGGAGGTGCTCCCATTTAAAGGAAACCTCCTCTTTGGTGAGAATCTCAACAAGATTGTCGCTGACTTGGCGTCTACTAAGACTGCATGTCTACCTAGTACTACTCCTTCGGCCCCGAAGGCTAAGAGTACTTCCTTTCGTTCTTTTCGCCCTCCGGGTAAAGCAAAGGGTCAGGCTTACCCGAAACAGTCTTGCACTTCCAAAACCACCAAGCCCAAGCGTGCCTGGGCTGCCCATCAGCCGGCTTCCAGATCTGACAAGCCTGTGGCATGACGGGGCGGGCCTACCCCTGGGGGATCCCAGGGTGGGAGGCCGACTTCTACAGTTCACCCAGGTATGGTTGAAGACCACTTCAGATGCTTGGGTAGGGAAGTCATCACTCACGGATACGCTATATCCTTCAAGACACGCCCCCCTCCTCGCTGTTGCCTGACGGACATCCCTTCGGATCAGGTGAATGCAACAACTCCGTTTAGTGGTACAATCCCTCCTGGACACCGGAGTGGTAGTGCCGGTGCCTCTGGGTCAGAGGGGCAGGGGCTACTATTCAACGCTGTTCCTAGTCCCCAAACCAAATGGTTCCTCCTGGCCCATTCTCAACCTCAAATCTTTGAACAAGTTTGTGAGGGTCTCCAAGTTTCGTATGGAGACCCTTCGCTCTATTGTCCTGGCTTTGGAACCAGGGGACTATATGGTATCCCTGGATATAAAGGATGCTTACCTGCATATCCCTATTGTCATGTCACATCAGCAATACCTGCGGTTTGCTATTGGCAATCTTCATTACCAATTCTGGGCCTTACCATTTGGTCTAACCACGGCTACGCGAATTTTCACCAAGGTCTTGGCAGTTATGACGGCTTCACTCCGCCGTCAGGGCATCTGGATCCTGCCGGATCTAGACGACCTGCTGATCCTGGCAAATTCCCCAGAAGTTCTCCTCCGTCATTTGGAATTGACGGTCCAGTTTCTGCAAGCCCACGGGTGGCTCATCAACTGGAAGAAATCATCCTTGGTCCCTGCCCAGAGCAAGGTGCATTTGGGAGCGTTGTTGGACACACACAACCAGAGGTTGTTTTTGTCACAGGAGAGAGTCCTGAAGTTTAAGGACAAGATCCGTTGCTTCCTCTCTCGTCCGCGTGTGTCGATACACTCGGCAATGCAAGTACTAGGCATCATGGTGTCGGCTTTCGACATGGTGGAGTATGCTCAATTTCATTCCCGCCTTCTGCAGAAACTGATTCTTGCCAAGTGGGACGGCCTGCCTCACTGGATCAGGTCTCAAATGATCTCCTTGTCTCCGGAGGTCCATCTGTCACTGACCTGGTGGCTGCAGGACCAACAATTGAGCAGGGGTCGTCCCTTCTGGATCTCCAACTGGGTCCTTCTAACGACGGATGCCAGTCTAAGGGGTTGGGACACGGTGTTGGAGCAACACTCTCTTCAGGGTTGGTGGACCAGGGAGGAGTCTCTCCTCCCGATAAACATTCTGGAATTGCGGGCAGTGTTCAATGCTCTGAAACTGGCCCAGCATCTGGTGCTGAACAGGCCTTTTCAAGTACAGTCAGACAACGCTACCACGGTGGCGTACATAAATCATCAAGGCGGCACTCGAAGCCGCATGGCAATGAGGGAAGTGTCAAAGCTTCTTCAATGGGCGGAACGCAAGATAAAATATTGTGGGCGCACCGAAAAAATACTTAATTAGCAGCTGCTGGTTTTGTAAAACACAATTTTATTCACAATATAGTTGAAAGTACAACTATCAATCCTTACACATCATAAAAGACTCTATTAAAAATAGACACGTGTCTTTAACTGGAAACTTGCTAATATAGCATAAATTGCTGGTTATTTAGACATGGAATTGCATGCATGCACCGGAAATTGGTGATCACTGATTAATACTGCACATAGAGCTCAAGCAGGATGTTAGTATAGCAAGGCAGTTCTTATCGTTAAAAGGCTGTTTATACTTCACCACTGTGAAGCTGATCCTGTGAAGTCCAGTTAGATATAGGAACACATGAGTCCTCAGAGCGGGCAGTGTCCACATCCGTATTACTGACCCATAAACATGTAATAGCGATCCTTTTTACTGACCAGTCCCAGACCTGCCGCACTGCGGTGGCTCTCCGTTAGTTTGTCCTGATGTTAGGCCGCTATATGTCTCCTGCGGCCACACGGTGCCGGGGCTGGATAGCAAACTCGATGCTGCAGGGGACACACGTTCGCCGCGTTCCGCGACTTCCGGGTTCGGGGCTTCCGGCTGCGTTCCACTGACGTGTGTAGGTCAACTGACGCGTTTCTCCGCCTCTACAGGGGGTGGTTTCATCAGAGGTATAGCTGGGAAGACTCAGTGTCTGTATTTATACCCACTATGGATAAATAATTGATTGCAGCTGTGATGAGTTAATTGTTATCCATTTTGTGAATCAACACCAGCAATTTGTATTATAAAACCAGCAGAAACCAGATAATTACATATTCCTCCATCCTATGATTTGAAAACCATTAAGAAGAATAGATTTTAAAACGTATCTCTAAACACATTAGTTTCTTATTTGTTAATTACATCTTACTAAACATATACTTTATTACAAAAAAAATATATATTCATACAAAAATTCTTCAATGGGCGGAACGCATCTGCCAGCCATATCGGCAGTGTTCATTCCGGGGGTCCTCAGCTGGGAAGCGGACTCCCTCAGTCGTCAGGACGTACACGCTGGAGCGTGGAGCCTTCATCCAGAATTATTTAAAATCCTAGTTGACAAGTGGGGCCTACCATATGTAGACCTGATGGCGTCTCGACACAATCACAAGGTTCCGGTCTTCGGAGCAAGAACAAGGGATCCTCAAGCGGCTTTCGTGGACGCACTGGCAATTTCATGGAACTTTCGGCTGCCGTACGTGTTCCCTCCGGTGTCACTCCTGCCCAGAGTAGTGAGGAAGTTCAAGCAAGAAGGAGGAAACCTTCCACTAATAGCTCCAGCGTGGCCCAGATGGCATTGGATCTCAGACCTACAGGGTCTCTCGCTAGAGCGTCCTCTTCTGCTTCCGCAATGACAAGACCTCCTCGTTCAGGGCCCTTGTGTTTACCAGGATTTGGCCCGACTGGCTTTGACGGCGTGGCTCTTGAACCTTCCTTACTGAGGGCCAAAGGATTTTCTGAGGCGGTCATTCAAACTATGTTGAAGGCCCGTAAGCCGGCTTCTGCTTGGATTTACCATAGGGTCTGGAATTCTTACTTTGCTTGGTGCGCATCTAACAATCATGACGTTTACAAGTTTAGTACGGCCAAACTTTTGGCCTTTCTACAACAAGGCCTGGACTTGGGCCTTCGGCTGGCCTCCCTCAAGGTTCACATTTCTGCCTTGTCGTTATGGTTTCAGAGAAAAATTGCGACTTGCGCAAGACTTGCGCCTGATGTTCATACATTCACCTAGGGTGTTTTACAGATTCAACCTCCCTATGTCCCACCTATGGCTCCTTGGGATTTGTCGGTGGTTCTGGAGGCTTTGCAAGAGTCTCCGTTTGAACCTCTTGAATCTGTGGACCTTAAATGGCTTTCCCTCAAGGTCTTGTTTCTGCTGGCTATTGCCTCTGCTAGATGGGTATCAGATTTGGGTGCCTTGTCTTGTAGGTCCCCTTATCTGATTTTTCACCGTGACCGGGCAGTTCTTAGAACGTGCCCTGGCTATCTGCCTAAGGTGGTGTCTTCTTTCCACCTTAACCAGGAGATTGTGGTTCCGGCCTTTGTCTCTCCGGATTTATCCTCCAAAGAGTGGTCTTTGGATGTGGTACGGGCTCTCCGTTTCTATGTGAAGAGGTCGGCCTCTGTTAGGAAGTCTGATTCTCTCTTTATACTGTTTGGTTTTCACAAACGTGGCTGGCCTGCTAACAAGCAGACCTTGGCCAGATGGATTAGAATGGTGATTGCACATGCTTATGTACAGGCTGGCCTTCCAGCTCCTGTTGTACCTTCTTGGGTGGCCCGCCGGGGTGAGACCCTTGAACAATTGTGCAAGGCGGCTACGTGGTCCTCAGTGAACACGTTCATAAGGTTCTATGCCTTCTATACTTCCGCCTCCCAGGATGCTTCCTTTGGACGCCAGGTTCTTGTGCCCACTACAGTGCTTCCCCTCCCATAAGGAACTGCTTTAGAACATTCCCGATGTTATTCCCTGGGGAATACCAGTGTACCCCGCTGCAGAAAACGAGATTTATGGTAAGAATTTACCCTTGTTAAATCTCTTTCTGCGAGGTACACTGGATTCCACAGGGAGCCCACCCTGATGCACTTTGCTTCTTTGGGTTGGTATGGCATTAGCCGCTGATACCTTCTCCTGTCGTGAGAATGTGGTATCTGTGGCTACTATCTGTTGTCGTCTCTTTTACCTGCTACTGCATTGGACTGGTTGACAAAATTGAGCTCCTGTGCACGGAGGCGGGGTTATAGAGCAGGCGGCGCTGAGCATCTTGGAAACAGTCAAAGCTTTTGGCCTGTTGGTGCCTCGGATCAAGATCCTACTCTACACCCCGATGTTATTCCCTGTGGAATCCAGTGTACCTCGCAGAGATTTAACAAGGGTAAGTTCTTACCATAAATCTCGTTTTTCTGCTCAAGCATAACTGCTAATAAGTCTGTGAGTACTATGTGCAAGGCTAGGTTTACACCTTCCCCACAGGGGTCACTTATGTGTACCCAATGCTCAGTTCCTTCACAAGGTAGTGATATGCAGGCACCAGAGTGGATGGAATCATATAAAACTATGATTTCCAATATTAATTCAGAGTTAGCTATGGCTAAGCTAGAAAGGCAAACCCTGAAACAAATTATGGACACGTTTATGGTAACTGCTGCCGACCACAGACTGGCTCTTCAGCCCCCCCTGTTGGTCTCTCAGAAATGCACTCTCCCTCAATTGTTGCAATCTGACACTGATTCTGAGCTACCAGAGCTTGATGAGGGAGAGGCTGAGGTGGACAAGGATGATTCCCTGTCCCCGGGTGTTGAAGCCCTCATTTATGCAATAATTAAAGAGGTGCTTAATATCCCTAATAAGGAAGAAGAGCAGACAGAGGAATTTCATTTTAATGTAAAGCCAAAGTCCTCTGCAACCGTTCCGGTTTCTAAAGAATAAGATTCCCTGGCCAGGGCAGCATGGCTTAATCCTGAGAAGAAATGTATTACCCCTAAACGTGTGTTAAATTAATTCCCCTTCCCTACAGAGGATAGGAAAGTCTGGATAGCCCATCCGACAGTTACCTATAGCTGGGGCTGTTTCACCTAAAGACTCAGCTGATCGCAAAATTGAAACCACTCTTAAATCAATTTATACTGCAGCAGGTGTAGCCCAACACCCTACCATAGGATTTCTAGAGCCATGGTAAAATGGTCTGATGACATTTTTAAAGGGTTGCTCACACTACCTCAAGAAGAGATTACATTATTATTACAACACATCCAGGATGCTGCAAACTTTATGAGTGAGGCCGTTAAGGAACTTAGTCTCATTAATGGCCGTACCACTGCTATGGCAGTATGGGCTCGTAGAGCCCTGTGGCTGCGTCAATGGTCAGTGGATGCTGATTCCAAAAAAGGAGTTGAAAACCTTCCTTTTACAGGTGATGCCTTGTTTGAGGAAGAACTGAACAAGTGGATATCTCAGGCAACTGCAGGTAAATCTACATTTCTGCCGTCTGTCCGCCACCTGCCAGGCGTCCCTATTCTGGACCATCCCTACAGTCCTTTCGGGTGGCCAGATTCAGAGGCAGGACCAGAGGTGTCTCCAATGCTGCTAGAGGATCTCGCAGTAACTCTCGTAAACCAGCTGCTGCTGGACCTGCATACCAGGCCTCAGGATCCTCTTCCACAAAGCCCAACGTGTGACGGTTCGCTCCAGCAGCAAGGCAACTTTCAGGTAGGTGCTTGCCTTCAAGACTTCGCCCACATATAGGCAGAGTCCTGCCCGGGTCCTTGGGTGAGGGACCTCATATCCTAAGGATACCGGCTGGAATTCCAGGAGAATCCCTCCTCTCAGATTCTTCAGGTCAGGCTTACCAGCTTCACAGGAAGCCAGGGTTTTCTTACAGCAGGCAGTGCAAAAGCTGCTTTCTACAGGAGTTACTGTTCCAGTGCCTCCTCAGCTGCACACAAAGGGGTTTTTCTGTAGTCTCTTTGTGGTTCCGAAGCCGGACGGCTCGGTAAGACCAATCTTAAATATCAAATCCCTGAACCCGTATCTTTTGGGTGTTCAAATTCCAGATGGAATCCCTAAGAGCAGTGATAGCGAATCTAGAGGAGGGGGAGTTTCTGGTGTCCCTGGACATCAAGGACGCATACCTTCATATCCCAATTTGACCCCCTCATCAAGTGTTCCTCCGGTTCACGATTCTGGACCAGCATTACCAGTTTCAGGCCTTACCCTTCGGTCTCTCTGCAGCCCCAAAGGTATTCACAAAGGATATAGCAGAAATTATGCTACAACTGCGCATGAGGGGTGTCCAAATAATTCCGTACCTGGACGATCTCCTGATAAAGGCGGTGTCCAGGGAACAGCTTCTGCACAGCATCGACTTGACTACTCATTTGCTTATGGAGCATGGATGGATACTCAATTTCCAGAAATCTCACTTGGAACCGTCTAGAGAATTCAGTTCCTGGGGATGATCCTGGATACGGTGTCTAAGAAGGTTTACCTTCCCAGGGACAAGGCCTTGACTATTCAGTCTATGGTCCGGATGGTGCTGAAACCTCGTGTGGTCTCGATTCACCTTTGTATCCATTTGCTGGGCAAGATGGTGGCCTCCTATGAGGTGATACAGTACGGCAGGTTCCATGTGTGACCGTTTCAGCTGGATTTGTTGGACAAATGGTCAGGATCTCACCTGCACTTGCATCAGCATATAACCCTGTCTCCAAAAGCACTGATATCCCTACTATGGTGGCTACAAGTTTCCCATCTGATGGAGGGTCGGAGTTTCAACATCATATCCTGAACGCTGTTGACAACGGATGCCAGCCTACGGGGTTGGGGGGCTGTGACTCAAGGGTCGCAGTTCCAGGGGACGTGGTC
This sequence comes from Pseudophryne corroboree, assembly GCF_028390025.1. Lineage (NCBI taxonomy): Eukaryota > Metazoa > Chordata > Amphibia > Anura > Myobatrachidae > Pseudophryne > Pseudophryne corroboree. The sequence goes on from NC_086445.1 coordinate 703,917,098, forward strand.
CTTTCAGGAATCTGCTCTTCCAATCAACATCCTGGAACTCAGGGCAATTTACAACGCTCTCATACAGGCCTCATCCCTCCTTCATAATCAGGCCATCCAGGTGCAGTCAGACAATGCCAAGGCAGTGGCGTACATCAACCGGTAGGGAGGAACCAGAAGCAGGGCCGCAATGCGAGAGATGTCTGGGCAAAAGCCAATACAAGAGCCATTTCAGCTGTTTACATTCCAGGAGTGGACAACTGGGAAGCGGACTTCCTAAGCAGACACGACCTCCATCCGGGGTAATGGGGCCTCCACCCTCAGGTGTTTCAATAACTCATTCACCGGTGGGGTTGTCCACAGATAGACTGGATGGCGTCTCATCTCAACGAGAAGCTCCGTCGTAACTGCTCCAGAACGAGGGACCCGCAGGCGGTTGCAGTAGTCGCTCTGACGACCCCGTGGAATTACCACTTTGTTTACCTGTTTCCTCTGATTCCTCTAATCTGATTCCTCTAATTGCCCCGGATTGGCTTCAGCAGGCCTGGTATGCGGACCTCCTGACCCTGACGTTGGAGGAACCTTGGCCTCTGCCGCGTCTCAAGGACCTTCTTCAACAAGGACCTTTCGTCTATCCAGACTTACAGTGTCTACGTTTGATGGCCTGGAGGTTGAGAGGGAAATTTTAACCGGGAAGGGTCTTCCATCCAAGGTGGTTTCCACCATGGTTCAGGCCCGTAAGGTGGTTACCTCCAAACATTACCACTGTATTTGGAAGAAGTATGTTTCTTGGTGTGAGGGTCAAAAATGTTCTCCTGTGGAATTCCGTCTGGGACAGTTTCTACTGTTCCTGCAGGCAGGAGTAGATAAGGACCTATGATTAGGCTCCATTAAGGTTCAGTTCTCGGCTCTCTCAGTCTTCTTTCAGCGACAACTGGCGGTATTTCCTGAAGTACAGACCTTTCTTAAGGGGGTGTTGAACATTCAGCCACCCTTTGTTCCTCCCACTGCTCCGTGGGACCTCAATGTGGTTTTTACCTTTCTCCAGTCGGATTGGTTTGAACCCTTGCAGAGGGCTGACTTGAAATACCTGACGTTGAAGACTGTTATGTTACTGGCCTTGGCTTTGGCCAGGCGTGTGTCGGAATTGGGGGCCTTGTCCTGTAAGAGTCCTTACTTGGTGTTTCACGAGGATAAGGCGGATCTCAGAACTTGCCCACAGTTTCTGCCGAAAGTGGTATAGGTCTTTCATGTGAATGAACCGATTGTGGTTCCAGTCTTATCCGACACTTCACTTGCTCCCTGGATGTTGTACGGGCTTTGAGGATTTACATCAAAAGGACGGCTCGTCACAGGAAGTCTGACTCAATCTTCGTCCTTTATGATGCTAAGAAAATTGGTCATCCTGCCTCCAAACAGTTCATTGCTCGTTGGTTCAATTGACTATCCAACAGGCCTATACTTCGGCGGCTCGGACACTGCCGAGTTCTGTTGAGGCCCACTCCACAAGGTCAGTGGGTTCTTCCTGGGCAGCTCGGCATTACAGTTGTGCCGTGCAGCAACTTGGTCTGGTGTGAACACCTTTGTTAAATTCTACAGGTGTGATACCTTGGTCAAAGATAACCTTCAGTTTGGTCAGGCGGTTTTGCAGGGGTCTCAGCACTCTCCCACCCATTCTGGGAGCTTTGGGACGTACCCATGGTAATCTAGTATTCCCCAGTATCTACTAGGACGTAAGAGAAAATAGGAATTTAATACCTACCGGTAATTCCTTTTCTCGTAGTCCGTAGTGGATACTGGGCGCACTCCTCAGTGCTTCGTTTCTGCTTACCTGGTTATAAGTGTTATGGTTGGCTTTGCTGTTGCTTTCCCTGTTCTTTGTTTGATTAGCATTGATATCCTTCTATAGTTAGCGTTGCTTTCCTCTCTTCTGGTTAGCTCTGCTATCTTATTGTTTGTGTGTTGGTTCGTTACCTCACCGCTTTTGTGTTATATCCTTCTCTCAAAGTATGTCCGTCTCCTCTGGCACAGTTTCCAAGACAGAGTCTGCTAGGAGGGGCATAGAGGGGAGAAGCCAGCACACACTATTAGTTTCTTAAAGTGCCAGGCTCCAGTCGACCCAGTCTATACCCCATGGTAATCTAGTATTCCCCAGTATCCACTACGGACTACGAGAAAAGGAATTACCGGTAGCTATTAAATTCCTTTTTTTTTATATCTTGATTCATTAGTGCATTCTAAAAAAACAATTATTCATACAGATAGAGCTAAGTAAAATATAATAAGATGTACCACTAATTAAAAATATCTGCAGGAGCATAGTACTTGGAGTAATTAAGAGGGAGATGTAAAGGGGGGTACTCACGGAGCGATATTCTAAGCAATCTGACTAGATTGCTTAGAATATCGCCATGATCGCTCCGTGTGTAGCCCCCTCAGCGATAGCGATGTGCGGCCCCGCACATCGCTATCGCTGCTGCTAGATTGGCCTGCATGCAGGCCAATCTAGCGGGTCGCTCACTTCACCCGCTGGGTGAAATGAGCGGCCCCCCGTCTCCCCCCGCACGCTCAGCACAGATTGCGCTGTGCTGAGCGGCGGGAGAGATGTGTGCTGAGCGGTTTGCTCAGCACACATCTCTCCCGCATCGGCCCGTCTATATGGGCCTTAAGATGCTCACTGCTAGTATGGTCTCGATATGCTCACCAATGTTTAGAGGGGTTATGTTCTGAATCCCTGTGTCTCGATCAGGCACAATCTCGAAAATGGCTTGAAATAGCCGAGCGCAGGTCTGGCTGGCTTAATGTTACCAATAGATTAGGTCTGTTATCTGTATAATCAGTGACAGAGGGACTGTAATTGATGTGATAATAAAATGCAACTTAGTCTATAAGTGGATATAAGATAAAAAAAAACCTCCTGAAATAGGCTTGTGCAGGCTGTGGGTAAGCAATGTGTAATACTCCCCTCACAAACTTCCTGGAACTGGGACCACTAACTTTTGCCCCCATAGACAAAGGCCACCTAACCACCACCACCCACCCCCTTGGAGACATAGACTCCCCCCACCCCTTCCCGGACATAGACCACTCACACCCTTTCCAAAGGATATAGCCTGCTCACCCTGATCTTCAAGGGCATAAACTGCTCACACCTCACCACTTTGATCATAGATCATTCATCTGCAGTGAGCACTCTGTGAACTTTAAGGATTAAGGACCAGGTGCAAACACAGGATTTGTAAATGGAGGTTTCCAAATTCTTGACTTTAGAGCCAGTATGGTGAGCCCATTAACCACTTAACTGGCTAATATTTTTTCCAAATTATATCCCCAATTTCTCTAACGTCCTAGTGGATGCTGGGGACTCCGTAAGGACCATGGGGAATAGACGGGCTCCGCAGGAGACTGGGCACTCCAAAGAAAGATTTAGTACTACCTGGTGTGCACAGGCTCCTCCCTCTATGCCCCTCCTCCAGACCTCAGTTAGAATCTGTGCCCGGCCAGAGCTGGGTGCTTTTAGTGAGCTCTCCTGAGCTTGCTAATAAGAAAGTATTTTGGTTAGGTTTTTTATTTTCAGAGAGCTTCTGCTGGCAACAGACTCTCTGCTACGAGGGACTGAGGGGAGAGAAGCAAACCTACTAACTGCGGCTAGGTTGCGCTTCTTAGGCTACTGGACACCATTAGCTCCAGAGGGTTCGAACACAGGATCTTAACCTTGGTCGTCCGTTCCCGGAGCCGCGCCGCCGTCCCCCTCGCAGAGCCAGAAGACAGAAGACGGCGGAAGCAAGAAGACATCGAAATCGGCGGCAGAAGACTCCTGTCTACACATGAGGTAGCGCACAGCACTGCAGCTGTGCGCCATTGCGCCCAACCTATCCACACACTCCGGTCACTGTAGGGTGCAGGGCGCAGGGGGGTGCCCTGGGCAGCAATTAGGATACCTCTTGGCAAAAAGACACATATATACAGCTGGGCACTGTATATATGTACGAGCCCCCGACATTTTATTTACACAGACCCGGGACAGAAGCCCGCCGCTGAGGGGGCGGGGCCTTCTTCCTCAGCACTAACCGGCGCCATTTTCTCTCCACAGCTCCGCTGAGAGGGAGTTCCCCAGGCTCTCCCCTGCAGTATCAAGGTAGAAAAGGGTAAAAAGAGAGGGGGGGCACATAAATTTAGGCGCAAATTATCATAAACAGCAGCTACTGGGTAAACACTAAGTTACTGTGTAATCCCTGGGTTATATAGCGCTGGGGTGTGTGCTGGCATACTCTCTCTCTGTCTCCCCAAAAGGCCTTGTGGGGTCCTGTCCTCAATTAGAGCATTCCCTGTGTGTGTGCGGTGTGTCGGTACGCTTGTGTCGACATGTTTGATGAGGACGGTTACGTGGAGGCAGAACAAGTGCAAGTGAATGTGGTGTCGCCGCCGACGGCACCGACACCTGATTGGATTGATATGTGGAAGGTGTTAAATGATAACGTAAGCTCCTTGCATAAAAGGTTGGATAATCAGTCAGGGTCTCAACCCATGTCTGATTCTACAGCTCAGGGGCCGTCAGGGTCTCAAAAGCGCCCACTATCCCAGTTGGTTGACACAGATGTCGACACGGATTCTGACTCCAGTGTCGATGACGATGATGCAAAGTTGCAGCCTAAAATGACTAAAGCCATCCGATACATGATTATAGCAATGAAGGATGTATTGCACATATCGGAGGAAAACCCTGTCCCTGACAAGAGGGTTTATATGTTTGGGAAGAAAAAGCAAGAAGTGACTTTTCCCCCTTCACATGAATTAAATGAGTTATGTGAAAATGCGTGGGATTCCCCTGATAGGAAAGTACTGGTTTCCAAAAGATTACTTATGGCGTATCCTTTCCCGCCAACGGATAGGTTACGCTAGGAATCCTCCCCTAGGGTAGACAAAGCGTTGACACGCTTATCTAAGAAGGTGGCCCTGCCGTCACAGGATACGGCCGCCCTAAAGGATCCTGCGGATAGGAAGGTATCCTGAAGTCTGTTTATACACATTCTGGTACTCTTCTGAGGCCAGCAATTGCTTCGGCCTGGATGTGTAGTGCTGTAGCAGTATGGACAGATACTCTGTCTGAGGAGATAGATACCCTGGACAGGGAGACTATTTTACTGACCCTAGGGCATATCAAAGACGCTGTCCTATATATGCGGGATGCCCAGAGGGACATTTGCCTGCTGGGCTCTAGAATAAACGCAATGTCGATTTCTGCCAGAAGGGTCCTATGGACTCGGCAATGCACAGGTGATGCCGACTCTAAAAAACACATGGAGGTGTTACCTTATAGGGGTGAGGAATTGTTTGGGGACGGTCTCTTGGACCTAGTTTCCACATCTACGGCTGGGAAGTCAAATTTCTTGCCATATATTCCCTCACAGCCAAAGAAAGCACCGTATTACCAAATGCAGTCCTTTCGTTCACAAAAAAGCAAGAAAGTCAGAGGTGCATCCTTTCTTGCCAGAGGCAGGGGTAGAGGAAAAAAACTGCACCATGCAGCTAGTTCCCAGGAACAAAAGTCCTCCCCGGCTTCCACTAAATCCACCGCATGACGCTGGGGCTCCACAGCCGGAGCCAGGAGCGGTGGGGGCGCGTCTCCGAAATTTCAGCCACCAGTGGGTTCGCTCACGGGTGGATCCTTGGGCTATACAAATTGTATCTCAGGGATACAAGCTGGAATTTGAGGTGACGCCCCCTCACCGTTACCTCAAATCGGCCTTGCCAGCTTCCCCCATGGAAAGGGAGGTAGTGTTGGCAGCAATTCACAAGCTATATCTCCAGCAGGTGGTAGTGAAGGTTCCCCTCCTTAAACAGGGAAGGGGTTACTATTCCACTATGTTGTGGTACCGAAACCGGACGGTTCGGTCAGACCCATTTTGAATTTAAAATCCCTGAACATTTATCTGAAGAAATTCAAGTTCAAGATGGAATCGCTCAGAGCGGTCATTGCAAGCCTGGAGGAAGGGGATTTTATGGTGTCTCTGGACATCAAGGATGCGTACTTGCATGTCCCCATTTATCCACCTCATCAGGAGTACCTCAGGTTTGTGGTACAGGACTGTCATTACCAATTCCAGACGTTGCCGTTTGGCCTGTCCACGGCACCAAGAATATTTACCAAGGTGATGGCGGAAATGATGGTGCTCCTTCGGAAGCAAGGGGTTACAATTATCCCATACTTGGACGATCTCCTCATAAAGGCGAGGTCCAGGGAGCGGTTGCTGATCAGCGTAGCACACTCTCAGGAAGTGTTGCGACAGCACGGCTGGATTCTGAATATTCCAAAGTCGCAGCTGATTCCTACGACGCGTCTGCCCTTCCTGGGCATGATTCTGGACACAAGCCAGAAATAGGTGTTTCTCCCGGAGGAAAAGGCTCAGGAGCTCGTGACTCTGGTCAGAGACCTCCTAAAACCAAAACAGGTATCGGTGCATCACTGCACGTGAGTCCTGGGAAAGATGGTGGCGTCATACGAAGCCATTCCCTTCGGCAGGTTCCATGCGAGGATCTTTCAGTGGGATCTGTTGGACAAGTGGTCCGGATCGCATCTTCAGATGCATCGGCTGATCACCCTGTCCCCCAGGGCCAGGGTGTCTCTACTGTGGTGGCTGCAAAGTGCTCACCTCCTCGAGGGCCGCAGGTTCGGCATACAGGACTGGGTCCTGGTGACCACGGATGCAAGCCTCCGAGGATGGGGGGCAGTCACTCAGGGAAGAAACTTCCAGGGGCTGTTGTCAAGTCAGGAGACTTGTCTGCACATCAATACACTGGAACTAAGGGCCGCATACAAAGCCCTGAGCCAAGCGGAGCCTCTGCTTCGAAACCAACCAGTGCTGATTAAGTCAGACAACATCACTGCAGTGGCCCATGTAAACCGCCAGGGCGGCACAAGAAGCAGGGTGGCAATGGCAGAAGCCACCAGGATTCTTCGTTGGGAGGAGAATCACGTACTAGCACTGTCAGCAGTGTTCATTCCGGGAGTGGACAACTGGGAAGCAGACTTCCTCAGCAGGCACGACCTCCACCCGGGAGAGTGGGGACTTCATCAAGAAGTCTTCAAGCAGATTGCAAATCGATGGGAACTGCCACATTTGGACATGATGGCGTCCCGTCTCAACAAAAAGCTAAAAAGGTATTGCGCCAGGTCAAGAGACCCTCAGGCGATAGCTGTGGACGCACTTGTAACACCGTGAGTGTTCCAGTCGGTCTATGTGTTTCCTCCTCTTCCTCTCATATCAAAGGTGCTGAGAATTGTGAGTAAAAGAGGAGTGAGAACAATACTCATTGTTCCAGATTGGCCAAGAAGGACTTGGTACCCGGAATTGCAAGAAATGCCCACAGAGGACCCATGGCCTCTGCCTCTCAGACAGGACCTGTTGCAACAAGGGCCCTGTCTGTTCCAAGACTTACCGCGGCTGCGTTTGACGGCATGGCGGTTAAACGCCTGATCCTAGCGGAAAAAGGCATTCCGGATGAAGTTATTCCTACGCTGATAAAGGCTAGGAAGGACGTGACAGCAAAGCATTATCACCGTATATATCGAAAAATATGTTGCTTGGTGTGAGGCCAGGAAGGCTCCTACAGAGGAATTCCAGCTGGGCCGGTTCCTGCACTTCCTACAGTCAGGGGTGACTATGGGCTTAAAATTAGGATACATAAAGGTCCAGATTTCGTCCCTATCCATTTTCTTTCAAAAGGAACTGGCTTCGCTTCCTGAAGTTCAGACGTTTGTAAAGGGAGTGCTGCATATTCAGCCCCCTTTTGTGCCACCAGTGGCACCTTGGGATCTTAACGAGGTGTTGAGTTTCCTGAAATCTCACTGGTTTGAGCCACTTAAGACCGTGGAGCTAAAGTATCTCACGTGGAAAGTGGTCATGCTATTGGCCTTAGCTTCGGCTAGGCATGTGTCAGAATTGGCAGCTTTGTCATGTAAAAGCCCCTATCTGGTTTTCCATATGGACAGGGCAGAATTACGGACTCGTCCGCAATTTCTGCCGAAGGTGGTGTCATCTTTTCATTTGAACCAACCTATTGTGGTGTCTGCGGCTACTTGTGACTTGGAGGACTCCAAGTTGCTTGATGTAGTCAGGGCTTTGAAGATTTATGTAGCCAGGACGGCTGGAGTCAGGAAAACTGACTCGCTGTTTATCCTGTATGCATCCAACAAGCTGGGTGCTCCTGCTTCAAAGCAGACTATTGCTCGCTGGATCTGTAACACGATTCAGCAGGCTCATTCTGCGGCTGGTTTGCCGCATCCAAAATCAGTGAAAGCCCATTCCACAAGGAAAGTGGGCTCTTCTTGGGCGGCTGCCCGAGGGGTCTCGACATTACAACTTTGCCGAGCAGCTACTTGGTCGGGTTCAAACACCTTTGCAAAGTTCTATAAGTTTGATATCCTGGCTGAGGAGGACCTTGTGTTTGCCCATTCGGTGCTGCAGAGTCATCCGCACTCTCCCGCCCGTTTGGGAGCTTTGGTATAATCCCCATGGTCCTTACGGAGTCCCCAGCATCCACTAGGACATTAGAGAAAATAAGATTTTACTCACCGGTAAATCTATTTCTCGTAGTCCGTAGTGGATGCTGGGCGCCCGTCCCAAGTGCGGACTTTCTGCAATACGTGTATATAGTTATTGCTTAATAAAAGGGTTATGTTATGTTGGCATCAGTTGTTTGATGCTCTGTTGTTGTTCATACTGTTAACTGGGTAAGTTTATCACGAGTTATACGGTGTGATTGGTGTGGCTGGTATGAGTCTTACCCTGGATTCCAAAATCCTTTCCTTGTAATGTCAGCTCTTCCGGGCACAGTTTCCTTAACTGAGGTCTGGAGGAGGGGCATAGAGGGAGGAGCCAGTGCACACCAGGTAGTACTAAATCTTTCTTTGGCGTGCCCAGTCTCCTGCGGAGCCCGTCTATTCCCCATGGTCCTTACGGAGTCCCCAGCATCCACTACGGACTACGAGAAATAGATTTACCGGTGAGTAAAATCTTATTTTTTATTTTTATTATTATCATCATTATTATCATCATCATCATCATCATCATCATCATCAATAAGGTTAATAATAGCTATTTAAACCTGATTCAACACAAGTTTTTAAACAAAAATGCTAAATAAAGTTCATATATAGTAGGTACATGACCAGCCTTGGCCATAAAACTATCATCATCTGCTTGGTCATCGGAACTCCTTGGTGGCGCACGTCCAACTAGGGTCTACTGGGCCAACTGTTGTTTGGTCTCCGGGTCGAAACTGTTGATCCAGGATTCATCGCCACTGATCATCTCCAAGACAGAGTTTGAGCAACCGCCATTAATCCTGGCCAGTATGTTGCGGCACCAAGTCACCCGAGCTTCCTTCTGTTCTCGAGTCAGCTAATGCATTACTCAGTGCAAAGAAACCTTGCTCAGGCCAAGCTTCTCGTGGAGTATCAAGCGGATGGATTATGATGAGATGCCTATCTTCTTTTCTGACTTGGTCACCGTCATCCAACTCAACTATGGCCCATATGGCAGCAACATTTTCTTCTGTGATAGCAGACACAGTTCTGCTGCAGTGCTCCTCGTCTTCCAGGGACCGTCTCCCACCCCGATATTCTGCATACCACTCAAACACAGTGGTTTGGGATGGTGCTTCCTCATCGGTCAAAACTCTCCTGCTGTCGCAGATCATCCTTGTAGTCATAGAAGAACATGGCTCTCCAGTGGCTTCTGTTGAGCTCCATGACGAGTTCATGAAGGAAGTAAACATGCTGAATTCTTCATTGTGCAGTGCTGCTTATATACAGTTCTGTGCCTTGACATTTCACAAGAACTTTAGTCAGAGATTACAATTCACAACCAGACAGTCACATTGTTTCTACTCTACCTATGCCCTGCACATCTGGAAAATTGTTGTACACCTTTCATAAGTAGAGCAAAAGTCTCGTACTAATTTCCATAAACTATTCAAAAAAGAATTCACAGACATATCAGGTCGACACAGAAGCACAGCCAACGCCGATATAGCACGTAGCTATATCAGTACGTCTGCTCATGTGTACGGGTGAGCAGCCGACCAAACGATATATCCACCACAGAATTAATTGAGTATGACATGAAAACTGGGGGTGCTATTCAAATGAATCTACAGGCTAGACATATCAGGCAGATGATTGGGACTGTAAGCACTGTTAGCACTCCATTGGTTGGTCAGTGAGTCAGCCGGTTGGCCAAGTTTGTATCCATGTTGCAACATTAAATTGTTTTAAACAATGATCAGACTTTTCAGTACATGTTGTAGTTTAAATACACCACACTGAACCACCACATAACATATCAACAAAATATTTTTTTACCTGTATGCAGCCTTGAAAAATTAACTCGCAGACGTCCTGAAATTTTAGCCAGCGGGTGGTGAGGAATGTCTCTCATGTCTGTTGTTATGTTATTGGGCACATTGCCTATGGCAACATCAAGATAAGTATGCATTTGCTCAAGTTATGTGATATGGTGATTCTGTGTGGTGTATTTCAACTACAACATAAACTGCATAGACTGGTTATTGTTTGAAACAATTTAAAGTTGCAACCTTGATGCAGTGCACCTGCTGTATATAGAACTATACTTTTATAATACACGGTGGAATTATAAAGTATCTGCAAAATCTTAAAATGCATTTCTATGGGGGTCATTCCGAGTTTTTCGCTCGCTAGCAGATTTTAGCAGCTTTGCACACGCTAGGCCGCCGCCCTCTGGGAGTGTATCTTAGCTTAGCAGAATTGCGAACGAAAGATTAGCAGAATTGCGAATAGAAAATTCTTAGCAGTTTCTGAGTAGCTCGAGACTTACACTGCGATCAGCTCAGCCCGTTTCGTTCCTGGTTTGACGTCACAAACACGCCCTGCGTTCGGCCAGCCACTCCCCCGTTTCTCCAGACACTCCCGCGTTTTATCCTGGCACGCCTGCGTTTTTCCGCACACTCCCAGAAAACGGTCAGTTTCCGCACAGAAACACCCACTTCCTGTCAATCACACTCCGATCACTTCAACGATGGAAATTCTTCGTTCGGACGTGAGTAAATCAACCAAGTTTTGTGCTAAAATACTTAGCGCATGCGCACGGCGTACCATGCGCATGCGCATTTTCACCTTAATCGTTCCGTTGCGAAAATCGGCAACGAGCGAACAACTCGGAATGACCCCCTATATACATAGTATAACTGGTCCCTTTGATAGTTGTGTTCAATTCCCTTCATACACTTTGTCATACATTGGAACCTCAGTAGAGCACAATGCTTAAACAGAAACTAGACCTATTATTATTTATGTTAGAAACCTTATTTGTATTTTATGATTTATAATCACCTTTTTCCCCCCACTCTTTCTTAGGGGTTCAATGCTCTGATCCACATGTTCCAAATTCAATTAGGTTGTCAGGATTTAGGGGCCCATATTCTCTAAATTCTGCTGTGTTATTTGAGTGTAAGAATGATTACGTCATGAATGGATCCAGTTCCATCACTTGCCAGATTACCAGTGAGTGGGAGCCCAAAGTCCCAGAGTGTCTGAGTAAGTATTCCTCATTGTTTATAGTTGTGAAATCATGGTGTTAACACAAGTTATGGCTGTTTTTTATAGCCATCCATGTATGTGAGATCCATGAAAATGAGAACAGATTTTGAAGGAAAAAGCAGCATACAGTACAGCAGATTACTTACTGCAGTGCTCATGCAGTCTTTCTGTATACATTAGAGAATTCTTATTTCAATATTTAGAGAGGAAGAGTCCTCTCCGTTTTATGAAGACTCCATTACCTATATTCTAATGAAGTGTCTTTCCAAATTTGTCTTGGAGTGGTCTTGTCTTTCTCACTATCTGAGTGCACACTGCTCACTGCTATGTAGTAGCTGACTGCATTCTGAGTATGTATGTACTTTGTGATCATTGTGAGGCACAGGCGTGCGCAGAGACTGACTGGCGGGTGCCGCTCCGGACTTCCCCCCCTCCACGGCATTATAGTGTTCTCTCACCTCCCCTGTCCTGGATATAGACTGCTCACCTGGTCCGCTCATCTGGACCGCCCAGGTGAGCAGTTTATATCCAGGACAGGGGAGGTGAGAGAACACTATAATGCCGTGGAGGGGGGGAAGTCCGGAGCGGCACCCGCCAGTCAGTCTCTGCGCACGCCTGTGTTGTGAGGTCAAGATGCAACATACAGATGTGTCCTCACACATCTTTGCTGCAGTTGTGCAAACAGTCCCTTTTTGCATGACAGGTCCAGTAAGACTCTGCAAGTGTCGGGAGTCTTTTTTGCTGAAAATGTATCTTAGGCGCAATGCGATGTGGCTAGGAAGCACCAGGAGACCGTGCTGATTCATTTGATATGCAACAATTCTATATCTGTGTGCGACTGAGTCTGAATCTGCATATGAAATGCTACGATGCAGTGGCTACGTCTTTTTTTCCATACCAAGTTATGTTGTGCTTCATATACAGAATCAATCGCATCCAGATATACAAGTGTCACAGATTAATCAGCACAGTCTCCTGATGCATCCTAGTTGCATTGCACATTGGGGGTAATTCCAAGTTGATCGCAGCAGGAATGTTTTTAGCAGTTGGGCAAAACCATGTGCACTGCAGGGGAGGCAGATTTAACATGTGCAGAGAGAGTTAGATTTGGGTGTGGTGTGTTCAATCTGCAATCTAATTTGCAGTGTAAAAATAAAGCAGCCAGTATTTACCCTGCACAGAAATAAAATAACCCACCCAAATCTAACTCTTTCTGCACAAGTTATATCTGCCTCCCCTGCAGTGCACATGTGGGGTAATTCCAAGTTGATCGCAGCAGGATTTTTGATAGCAATTGGGCAAAACCATGTGCACTGCAGGGGAGGCAGATATAACATGTGCAGAAAGAGTTAGATTTGGGTGGGTTATTTTATTTCTGTGCAGGGTAAATACTGGCTGCTTTATTTTTACACTGCAATTTAGATTGCAGATTGAACTCACCACATCCAAATCTAACTCTCTTTGCACATGTTATATCTGCCTCCCCTGCAGTGCACATGGTTTTGCCCAAGTGCTAACAAAAATCCTGCTGCGATCAACTTGGAATTACCCCCATTGACAAAGACGTATTTTCAGCAAATAAACGCACAATGGGCCTAATTCAGATCTGATCGCAGCAGCAAATTTGTTAGCTAATGGGCAAAACCATGTGCACTGCAGGGGGGTCAGATATAACATGTGCGGAGAGAGTTAGATTTGGATGGGGTGTGTTCAAACTGAAATCTAAATTGCAGTGTAAAAGTAAAGCAGCTAGTATTTACCCTGCACAGAAACAAAATAACCCACCCAAATCTAACTCTCTCTGCACATGTTATATCTGCCCCCCCCTGCAGTGCACATGGTTTTGCCCATTAGCTAACAAATTTGCTGCTGCGATCAGATCTGAATTACCCCCTATGCTAGCAGACTTGCACAAAACCTGTCAACTCAATCCCACCAGGCATCTCCCACTGTGTGGCGTATTGAGGTTAGACAAAATACAAAACAACAGTCTTATATTTAGTATCAAAAGAACAACAATAGTTGTCATAAAAACATGCAATGCATTCGATTTAATAGCATATAAAAAACATTCCATATAGACAATCAAAAATCTTTTGATAAAAGCAGTACTGGTCAGTATACATATAGTTTGGGTCTCTGGGATGGTACGAGATGTCGGTGGGTAGAATACCGACATCGGCATCACAACCATCAGAATCCCGACAGCCTCTCTAAAAGTACCCTAACCCTCCCTCATGGATGCCTAAACCTAACCCTCCCCGGTGGTGCCTAACCCTAACTCTCCCTTTCTTGCTGCCTAAACCTAAACCTCCCTGCTTCATGCCTAATTCTAACCTCCCCTTCTAAGTGCCTAAACCTAACCCTCCCTCCCCGGTACCTAACCCTAACCTTCTCGTCCCTGCACCCTAACCTCCTACTGCCTGAACCTAAGTTTCCCCTTCCCCCTCACGGCAGGACATGCGTGTGATCCGCTAGAACTACGATCGGGATTTCAGCTGTCGGTATTGTGGCGCCAGGATCCCGACCGGTGGCATTTTAACTATCCATTTGTAAAGTCTCCAATGGGGAGCAATGGACAATTAAGATAATGGGCACTTAGCCCTATAAGTCCAGATGTCCAGATTGAGGTAGGTACCAGCTAGTGGCAGTTGCAGAGCAGTCCAATATTCAAATAGGGGAACCACAACAACTGCCACCCCTAAACACTGTTAAACAGCGCTGGGTGTGGCTCCCCTATTTGAATAATGGACTGCTCTGCAACTGCCACTGGCAAGGAAGTCCAGCCTTATGGTTAAGCAGTCAGTGGTATTTGCCGTATATACAGTCAGGTCCATAAATATTGGGTCATCGACACAATTATCATATTTTGGGCTCTATACACCACCACAATGGATTTGAAATGAAACAAACAAGATCTGCTTTAACTGCAGACTTTCCGCTTTAATTTGAGGGTATTTACATCCAAATCAGGTGAAAGGTGTAGGAATTACAACGGTTTCTATATGTGCCTCCCACTTTTTAAGGGACAAAAAGTCATAGGACAAACTAAACAATCCTAAATCTAACTTTCACTTTTTAATACTTTGTTGCAAATCCTTTGCAGTCAATTACAGCCTCAAGTCTGGAACGCATAGACATCACCAGACGATGGGTTTCATCCCTGGTGATGCTCTGCCAGGGCTCTACTGCAAATGTCTTCAGTTCCTGCTTGTTCTTGGGGCATTTTCCCTTCAGTTTTGTCTTCATCAAGTGAAATACATGCTCAATCGGATTCAGGTCCGGTGATTGACTTGGCCATTGCATAACATTCCACTTATTTGCCTTAAAAAACTCTTTGGTTGCTTTCGCAGTATGCTTCGGGTCTTTGTCCATCTGCACTGTGAAACACCGTCCAATGAGTTCTGAAGCATTTGACTATATATGAGCAGATAATATTGCCCAAAACACTTCAGAATTCATCCTGCTGCTTTTGTCAGCAGTCACATTATCAATAAATACAAGGGAACCAGGTCCATTGGCAGCCATACATGCCCACGCCATGACACTACCACCACCATGCTTCACTGATGAGGTGGTATGTTTTGGATCATGAGTAGTTAATTTCCTTCTCCATACTCTTCTCTTCCCATCACTCTGGTACAAGTTGATCTTTGTCTCATCTGTCCATAGGATGTTGTCCCATAACTGTAAAGGCTATTTTAGATGTTGTTTGGCAAACTCTAATCTGGACTTCCTGTTTTTGTGGCTCACCAATGGTTTACATCTTGTGAAGTCTTCTCTTGATTGTTGACTTTGACACATATACACCTACCTCCTGGAGAGTGTTCCTGATCTGGGCAACTGTTGTGAAAGGGTTTTTCTTCACCAGGGAAATAATTCTTTTGTCATCCACCACAGTTGTTTTCCGTGGTCTTCCGGGTCTTTTGGTGTTGTGGAGCTCTCTGGTGTGTTCTTTCTTTTTAAGAATGTTCCAAACAGTTGATTTGGCCACACCTAATGTTTTTGCTATCTCTCTGATGGGTTTGTTTTGATTTTTCAGCCTAATGATGGCTTGCTTCACTGATAGTGACAGTTCTTTGGATCTCATATTGAGAGTCGACAGCAACAGATTCCAAATGCAAATGTCACACCTGGAATCTACTCCAGACCTTTATTTTTTTTAAATATATTTATTGAGTGTTTGCAATAAAGGAAATAAGGATACAAACAATTGAGCAGTATGAGAAAGTGGTAGGGAATACATCCAAACAAAACAGTAGAATAATATAGAGAAGACATAGCATCTCCTTCGAGAAAAAATACAATGTATTAGGTAGAATGATCCCAAATTAGAGAAGGCATAGAGTAAGAATGGCAAAAAATGGAGCCAAAAATCGGGCCTTCAATCAAGTAACAAAATGTACCTGCATCAGTGGTATACAATAAAAAAAACCAGTAAAACAGAGATAACAAACAAAGAAGAAACAAGAGGGACTAACTGGAAAGGGAAGGAAAGGAAGGGAGGGACATAGGGAACGGAGTCTGTGTCAGTAAAAGGCATAGAAAAACTTTTCTGTTATAGGCACATGACAGGACGAGAATAAAGTCCAAGAATCATGCATGTAGACAAACATTAATAGTTCAAACAAACATTTTCAAAGGTCAGTAGCAATACGGCGCAATAAGAACCATTTAGTTGAATAAAATAAAGACAACACATGTTGGTTAGAAGGGTCTAAAGATTCTATAAATGGGCCCCATTTTTTGTAAAAATGTAAAACATTGCATTCAACATTAGGCAGAGTGGACTGGCGCTCTAAGTACAAAGTACGAATAAAGCGTGAACGCAAAGTATCAAGCCTAGGAGGAGATTTAACAATCGAATTAGTAAGAATCAACTTTTCCCCCAAAGTTAAAATAACATACAGCAATGAAATAAGGCATTTTTTATATGACAGAATGCCCCAACCAGTAAAGATCAGGCCAAGCATAACTTTGCAGTTCAGCTTTAGTTTAAGCTGGAATTTGGAATTAATGAACCATAATACTCTGTGCCAGAATTTCTTTATTTTAGGGCAGTTCCAAAAACAATGTAAAAATAAAGCAGTGGGAGTCCCACATTTCTGGCAATTCCCAGATTCAGAAGGGACCATATGTTTCCGTTGGCCTGGTGTTATGTAGGCTCTCTGTGTAAATTTAACATGTGTTTCCTGGAGTTGCGTCAAATGGAGCGCTTTGAGAATATCAGTGAAATTACCTGTCAATTCCATATCAGTAATGTGAGAAAGGTAATCCGCCTCCCAACTCCTAACAGTCGAAGCCCATAGCTTTGTTTCAAACCCAGATAAAATATCCCAATAAAGATAAGAAGTTTTATAAGGTGAAAGCGTAACTAATGCAATAATATGTGTGAGAGGGTCAAAGTCAAGGGTCGGGTCATACGAGGGTGGTAAGGAGAGAACATAATGTCTCAATTGTAGGTACATAAAAAAGTCTGCACATGGGACCTGATATTTGGTAATTAAGTCAGAAAAGGACATTAATACACCCCCAGGATCGAATAAATTTTTAATTAATGCAATGCCCTTATGCTGCCAGTGACAGAACCGCACATTGTCCAGAGCCACTGGAAAACATGGATTACCACAAAATGATATAAATTTAGAATGAGCCGAGTTTCTTTTAAGTGATTTGTTGACAGACCACCATGCCAAGTAGGCATCCCAAACGAGAGGGTTAGTACAGACAGAAGGAGGAAGGCTAGCTTTAGGGGTATGAAGTAAAGCACGGAGATCGTATGGAGTGCAAAGTGTTTGTTCAAAAGTGTAATTAGAGTAGGTAGAATGAGAGAGCAACCAATCAAATATGTATCGAAATGCTACAGCTTTGGTAAAAGCGGATACATCTGGCACAGCCAGACCACCCGCATTTTTGCCTAGTTTGAGTTTGGCCAGAGCTACACGAGGTCTTTTATCGGACCATAAGAATTTGTACTCCCAAAAGGAAGACTCACCAGATACATCCCTGGGGGGTTGGGCATATATATCCGCATAAAAATCTTGAAAATAAAAGGCTATATCTCTACCTGTAAAGGTATAAGTGCCATGAGGGCGATGTACTGAGTGTATAAGGGATGGGAGGGGCTGAGGATTTCACTAAGTTGGAGCGCAAACGGCCGAATTTGTTACCGAATCTATAAAACTTGTGGTCTTTTTAAAATGTCTGTTTATCACTCAGAGAGGCGAGGAGGCCATCAAACTTGTGCTAAGCTAAAACAAAACCAGACTTTTCACTGGGAGTCGGGGTATTCTTATAAGTTTGGTATGCCATAGTCAGCTGAGATTGTAGTAGTGTATATGAGGAAGCACGTTCCTTTTTTGTCTGGGAAACATACTGAATTATAAGACTTCTAATCATAGCTTTAGATGACTGTCAGAAGAGAATAGGGTCTGATTCCAATATGGAAAGGTTATCAAGTCTGAATTCCTCCCAGAACAAATCAAGCTTATTACGGAAACCCAAAGAAAAGGCAAAATAAGATGGAAAGCGCCAAATTTTATATAAGCCTACATCTAAAGAGGAAGAAAAGGAAACCCAGATAAGAGAGTGGTCTGAAAGAAAAATCAGCTCAATACGTGCATCAATTATATTAGAAAATATGTAATCTGACAAAAGGATATAATAGATTCGGGAGAGTGATCCATAAGCGGCGGAGATACATGTGAAGTCTCTATCAATAGGGTGTAGGGCTCTCCATGCATCAGTTAGCATTAGTTGTTGTGAGAGAAAAGGGATACCGATCCTAGGTGGCAATCTTCTGCGAACAGAAGAGTTGGAGTCCATAAACGGAGAGGAAACGACATTAAAATCACCCCCCAAGAGTAACTAATTAGACATAAAGGGGGACAATTTACGTAGTATCATGCGAAAAAATGGAGTGGAGTGGGAATTAGGGGCATAAATATTACAAAAAGTATATCGAGAATTAAAAAGGGAGAGATCAATCAGCACATATCTACTGTCGGGGTCAATATCAGTTTGGAGTATCTCTATAGGGAGCTGTTTTTTTGCCAGAAGCACAACTTTCCTAGCTTTGGAAGAATAGGGGGCAGCTGCAAGGACTGTCCATCCTAGAGTGGATAACTTCAATGTTTCTGAGAGTAATAAGTGCGTCTCTTGTAGTAAGACTAAGCCTAAATGTAGTTTATTTAAATAGAGGAGTAACTTCTTACGCTTAATCCGGGGAGTGGATACCTCTCACATTCCAAGAACCCACCTTAATCGATGCCATAAATCACAAAACACAGGTAATAAACAGTTGACTCAGACTCCGCAAAATACAGGACAAGAAAACACAGGGGAGGAAGGAAGGAAGGGGGGGGGGGGGGGGGGGGACAACAAACAAAAAGGAGTATGCAGAGTACTCCAATAACAATTGTAAGAAGAGTAACTTCACAACGCACACATTTGAAATGAATCAGGATGCAATTTTGTCTGGAAGGCGGAGCTCCCAGCCGAAACTGCCCTGTCTATAAACATGAAAAAGGGAACAGTAGTCCCTTCTAAAATTAAACCAGTGACCATCATATAGGTAATAGATAAAGACAATTCTGCCACAACAACACCTGAAAATAAACGAGGAGCAGGGCACAGCAATGCTATAATAATGAGAGGAGAAAACATGAAATGTAATACAATAATCAACAGAAAAAATAACACAAGGTAAAAGCCGATAGATCACCACCACGAAGAATGTCTCAATAGCAGCAGTAGCGACATGGTATGAAAGAGTCAGAAAACAAGCAAATCCTTGTACATCTTCAGAAGGAATAGAGAGTTCATGAGCACGTCGTCGGTAGTAATGAGTGTCAAATAAGATGAAATAAAAGGATATGGCATTCACTTCAGGTGTCATCCTCTGCCAGCGGGCATGTTTGTTCATGTACATATGCCATTGCATCTTCGGCCGAAGTAAAATCTTTAAAGGTCGTGCCATTGAAGATTCTCAGACGAGCCGGATAAAGAAGGGCGAATTTCTTCCCGTCCTGAAATAATTGTGAGCATACCGGGGTAAAGGCTTTACGAAGCCGTGTCAATTCAGGGGAATAGTCTTGGAAAACAAGAATCTTTATGCCATTCCATGTGAGATCTCTCTTCCGCCTAGAAGCGGACCAGATGGTTTCCTTGTGTATATAGTTCAGGCATTTGAACAAAACGACACGGGCCTAGAGTCACGCAGTTGAGCCGTCTGATGGGCCCGTTCTATCATAAGATCCGAACAAACATCTTGGATGTCAAGTAATTCAGGTAGGGTCTGCTTCAAAATATGGTATAAGGCTGGCCCTTTAAGGGATTCTGGCAGGCGCACTATCCGCATATTGTTCCTGCGCAATCCATTTTCCAAGTCGTGTAATTTAGCACACACTTGCATGTCAGATTGTTTCAGCTGCGCAGTTAGATTTTGCAGAGATGAAATGGCTTGGAAGTTTTCCCCGGCAGTGTGTTCCACTGCCAATACTCGCTTGGCCAGCTGTTTGCATTGACTCTTAGGCCCTCATTCCGAGTTGTTCGCTCGCTAGCTGCTTTTAGCAGCATTGCACTCGCTAGTCCGCCGCCCTCTGGGAGTGTATCTTAGCATAGCAGAATGGCGAACGAAAGATTAGCAGAACTGCTAATAAATAATTCTTTGCAGTTTCTGAGTAGCTCCAGACCTACTCACAGATTGCGATCAGCTCAGTCCGTTTAGTTCCTGGTTTGACGTAACAAACACGCCCTGCGTTCGGCCAGCCACTCCCCCATTTCTCCAGACACTCCCGCGTTTTTCCCTGACACGCCTGCGTTTTTTTGCAAACACCGGGAAAACGCTGAGTTGCCGCCCAGAAATGCCCCAGTCCTGTCAATCATTTACCGAACAGCAGTGCGACTGAAAAGCGCCGCAGAAGCCACAGCAAAACAGCTAAGTTTTTAGTAAAATAACTAAGCGCATGCGCTCTGCGTACCATGCGCATGCGCAATTTGCAACAAATCGCAGTTTGCAACAAATCGCAGCATAGCGAAAATCGGGAATGAGCGAACAACTCAGAATGACCCCCTTAATGTCAGTAACAGCTTGTTGAAGGGCGGCTGCATTGACTGCAGCTTGTTCCTTTAGCATAGCCTGCAACACATCAGCATATGTGAGGGAAGAGGGGGGGAAGCATCTAAGGGGTAATGCGCCTTAGCAGGAGCTGTGGGAGGCTGTTGGATCTTAGAGGAAGCAGTAGCTGGCAGTGATATCTGAGGGCGGCTAATGGTGGAGGTGTCCAAGTCAGCAGCCATTTTGTGGGACGCAGTGCGGGTGTTTACCAGGCATGTGTCCGGACAAATATTCGTCCATAGGACAGCGTGGAGCAAGAGGGCATCAAGTCCCCCAGGGTATAGATACACCCGCTTCTGTGATATAGTCACTAATAGGCACAAGCATCTGACTGGCCGCGGCCTGCAGTACCATTGTGTGAGGCTGACGTGTGTGACCGACTGCAGGGTGAGAGGCGCCGCAGTCAGCGGGTTGGTGGACAGCAGGGCGGCAGCTAGAAAGGTCCAAGGATGCTCCGGGCGTGGCTAGCGGGAGAGCCTGCAGCGCGTCTCACGGCAGTACCGCACAGGGTTCCCGTCACCGGAGCTCTAGAGCGCCAAGAGGAGTGCACAGAACGGTGCTCGGGTGTTGCTGCAGCACCGTGTGAGGTCACTGGAGTGGTTGGGTGGGCTTTCAAAGCTCTAGCAGGGTAAAATTAGGCGGTCGGCACCGGAGCTGAGGAGGAATCCGCCTCACATCAGCCGTGCCGGAACCGGAAGTCTACTCCAGATCTTTTACCTGCTTAATTGATGATGAAATAACGAGGGAATAGCCCTCTCCTATTCCATGAAATAGCTTTTGAGTCGATTGTCCCATTACTTTTAGTACCTTTAAAAAGTGGGAGGCACATATAGAAACCATTGTAATTCCTACACCGTTCACCTGATTTGGATGTAAATACCCTCAAATTAAAGCGGAAAGTCTACAGTTAAAGCACATCTTGTTTGTTTCATTTCAAATCCACTGTGGTGGTGTATAGAGCCCAAAATATGATAATTGTGTCGATGTCCCAATATTTATGGACCTGACTGTATATGTATATATATATATATATATATATATAGATAGATTGATAGATAGATAGATAGATAGATAGATAGATAGATAGATAGATAGATAGATAGATTTCAGATATAAGTACTGAACCAACCTATTTCCAGTCAGGAGAGGATTGTGTCTCAATTATCAGAGGTAGGTACCAGCTAGTGGCAGTTGCAGAGCAGTCCAGTATTCAAATAGGGGAGCCACAACAACTGCCACCCCTAAACACTATTGAACAGTGCTGAGTGTGGCTCCCCTGTTTGAATAATGGACTGCCCTGCAACTGCCACTGGCAAGGAAGTCCAGCCTTATGGTTCAGGAGTCAGTGGTATTTGCCTTTTATATATATATATATATATATATATATATATATACACACAGACACACACACACACACACACACACACACACACACACACACACAGTGGGGCAAAAAAGTATTTGGACAGCCACCGATTGTGCAAGTTGACCCACTTAAAAAGATGAGAGAGGTCTGTAATTTCCATCATAGGTACACTTCAGCTGTGAGTGACAGAATCTGAAAAAAAACAATTAAACAAACAAACAGGAAATCGCTTTGTATGATTTTTAAACAATTTACTTGTATATTCTTGTGGAAAATAAATATTTGGAAAACTAGCAAGTAGCAAGATTTCTGGCTCTCACAGACCTGTTACTTCTTCTTTAAGAAGCTCTTCTATCGTTACCAGTATTAATGGCACCTGTTTGAACTGGTTATCTGTATAAAAGACACCTGTCCACACCCTCAAACAGTCAGACTGCTACATCTCCACCATGGCCAAGACCAGATTGCTGTCTAAGGACACCAGGGACAAAATTGTAGAGCTGCACAAGGCTGGGATGAGCTACTCGACAATAGGCAAGCAGCTAGGTGAGAAGAGATCAACTGTTGGCGCAATTATTAAAAAAATGGAAGAAATACAAGATCACTGACAATCTCCCTCGACCTTGGGCTCCATGCAAGATCTCACCTCGTGGGGTATCAATGATCTTGAGAACGGTGAGGAATCAGCCCAGAACTACACGGGGGACCTGGTCAATGACCTCAAGAGAGCTGGGACCACAGTCACAAAGGTTACCATTAGTAACACACTACGTCATCATGGATTGAAATCCTGCAGCGCCCGAAAAGGTCCCCCTGCTTAAGCCAGCACATGTCCAGGCCCGTCTAAAGTTTGCCAGTGACCATCTGGATGATCCAGAGGAGGATTGGGAGAATGTAATGTGGTCAGATGAGAGCAAAATCGAACATTTTGGTATAAACTCCACTCGCCGTGAGGGAGAAGACTGATGAATGGCATCCCAAGAACACCATACCCACTGTGAAGCATGGGGGTGGAAAAATCATGCTTTGGGGCTGCTTTTCTGCAAAGGGGACAGGACGACTGATCCGTATTAAGGAGAGGATGAATGGGGCTATGTATCGTGAAATTTTGGGCAAAAACCTCCTTCCCTCGGTAAGAGCATTGAAGATGTAACGTGGCTGGGTCTTCCAGCATGACAAACACACTGGCAACTAAGGAGTGGCTCCGTAAGAAGCATTTCAAGGTCCTGGAGTGGCCTAGCCAGTCTCCAGACCTCAACCCAATAGAAAATCTGTGGAGGGAGTTGAAAGTCTGTGTTGCCCGGCGACAGCCCCAAAACATGACAGATCTAGAGAAGATCTGCATGGAAGAGTGGGCCAAAATACCTGCTACAGTGCAGTGATCGCGCTGAGCCCAAAAAATAGGGACCCTTTACTTTTAAAAATTGGGGTCCTAACGGTCTTTTTCTGGGTCCCATCGGAATGAAGGTTCTTATTAATCTTAATCTTGTTTGGACACTACAAAAGTGTTGCAAGATGGGGGGATGGGGTGACAGTGCTGCTGGGCTGTGTAGCATGCATCCTGCACCAGAGCTGTAAGTAGACATTTTGGTGCCCTTAGGCAGAAAGTGAATTGGTGTTCCACCACTCAGACAACAAAGGATAGGTAGTGCGTGCCGCAAAATTTTAGGGGCGTGGCTTCATAGGGAAGGGCCGTGACCACATAATAGTGTCAATTCACATTACACCACACAGTAGTGCCGCTTATACACATTGCACCAGGTAGAACCTCCTATGCACACTGCGCCAGGTAGAGCACGTCATACACTTTGCTCCAGGTACAGCACGTCATACACTTTGCTCCAGGTAGAGGACTTATACAAATTGCACCAGGTAGAGCACGTTATACACATTATGCCAGGTAGAGCACGTTATCATACACATTGCGCCAGATAGAACACGTTATACACAATGCGCCAGGTAGAACACGTTATACACAATGCGCCCGGTACAGCATGTTATTATACACATTGCGCCAGGTAGAGCACGTTATCATACACATTGCGCCAGGTAGAGCACGTTATCATACACATTGCGCCAGGTAGAGCACATTATCATACACATTGCGCCAGGTAGAACACGTTATACACAATGCGCCCGGTACAGCACGTTATTATACACATTGCGCCAGGTAGAGCACGTTATACACAATGCGCCTGGTAGAGCACGTTATTATACACATTGTGCCCGGTAGAGCACGTTATCATACACATTCCGCCAGGTAGAACACGTTATACACAATGCGCCCGGTACAGCACGTTATTATACACATTGCGCCAGGTAGAGCACGTTATCATACACATTGCGCTAGGTAGAGCACGTTATCATACACATTGCGCCAGGTAGAACACGTTATACACAATGCGCCCGGTACAGCACGTTATTATACACATTGCGCCAGGTAGAGCACGTTATCATATACATTGCGCTAGGTAGAGCACGGTATCATACACATTGTGCCAGGTAGAACACGTTATACACAATGCGCCCGGTATAGCACGTTATTATACACATTGTGCCAGGTAGAGCACGTTATACACAATGCGCCTGGTAGAGCACGTTATTATACACAATTGCGCCCGGTAGAGCTTGTTATTATACACATTGCACAAGGGGTCGGAGCCGAGGTCAGCGCGCAGAGGGGAGCAGGATTCAAAGCGGGCGGACTGGCGGGAGACACTGCAGGCTGTGATTGGCTGGAGACTACAGGAGGTGATTGGCTGAGGAAACAGCCAGTCACGTCCTGCGTTCCGCTGACTGGCTTAAGACATGCAAACACATATTCAGATGAGCGCGTCCTGTGGGACCTGCTCATCTTCTAAATGTGAGTCCCGGGCGGCTGTTTCTGGGTAAAATACGCGCCATAGCGCGTTTTTGCGATCACTGCAGTGTGTGCAAACCTGGTCAAGAACTACAGGAAACGTTTGACCTCTGTAATTGCCAACCGAGGTTTATATTACAAAGTATTGAGTTAAACCTTTTGATTGTCTAAATATTTATTTTCCGCAAGAATATACAAATAAATTGTACTGAACCAACCTATTTCCAGTCAGGAGAGGATAGTGTCTCAATTATCAGAGGTTAACCTGTCACTTGAACTAAACATTGTCAAATCTCTCAGAGAGCAATAGGAGGAAAGGAGAGATAGATATTTTGACTCTTAAATGCATTAAAGTAATGCTTGATAGTCAGCAACTGCTTATCTGCTGTGTAATGGGTACCGTCAGCTCTTCCAGTGACCTTAAGTGTTGTGCGAAAATCTTTACCTTTTTACCTCAAAGGAGTGGCCCTAAGGAGATTGAGAAGGTAAGCAAGGAGACCTATGGCACTTTGGAATAGAGCCAATCTATCCCTGCAAACCTTACATATTTAACATACAGCAAGCAGAGCTTGGCTTGTATTCAGCACTGAGCAGGACAGCATCAGAGGCGGGACGGGGCAGAGAAGGAGGTGGATTATGCTCCTCAGCGTCATTGCTTTTCATCTTTTTGTGATTATACTTGAAATTCCGTAGCGAAGCATGGGTATTCAGCTAGTAAAATCTAATTTAACTCTCTTAAAAATTATCAACGTTTTATAAAAATCGATTGTTTGTCACAGGTCAAACTTGATAGCACCCATGTGATGATGGATACTCTTTAAGTACACCCTGATTTAATTTCTTAAATTCATAGCACTGTATATATTTTCAGATTTACATTTTTATGTTTTAATATTAACTACATTGATTTGTTTAGTGATCAGTCTATAAATATAAAATCATGCATTTTTAATGCAGCATGGCATCCTCCGGCACTCCGTTGCCCCCCTGCATCTACAAGTGTGTGTGCACTTACTGATGCAGGGTCCCAATTCCCGTCGGATCAGCCGGTTACACATCGTTCTGATGGTTAAATCAAAAATAGGATTTTTATTACCTACTGGTAAATCCTTTTCTCGTAGTCCATAAGGGATATTGGGGAGACTAAGTACGATGGGGCATAGAGTAGTGATGTGCACCGGAAATTTTTCGGGTTTTGGTTTTGGATTTGGGTCCGCGGCCGTGTTTTGGATTCGGACGCGTTTTGGCAAAACCTCCCTGAAATTTTTTTGTCGGATTCGGGTGTGTTTTGAATTCAGGTGTTTTTTTACAAAAAACCCTCAAAAACAGTTTAAATCATAGAATTTGGGGGTCATTTTGATCCCATAGTATTATTAACCTCAATAACCATAATTTCCACTCATTTTCAGTCTATTCTGAACACCTCACACCTCACAATAATCTTTTTAGTCCTAAAATTTGCACCGAGGTCGCTGGATGGCTAAGCTAAGCGACACAAGTGGCCGACACAAACACCTGGCCCATCTAGGAGTGGCACTGCAGTGTCAGGCAGGATGGCACTTCAAAAAAATAGTCCCCAAACAGCACATGATGCAAAGAAAAAAGAGGCGCACCAAGGTCGCTGTGTGACTAAGCTAAGCGACACAAGTGGCCGACACAAACACCTGGCCCATCTAGGAGTGGCACTGCAGTGTCAGGCAGGATGGCACTTCAAAAAAATTGTCCTCAAACAGCACATGATGCAAAGAAAAATGAAAGAAAAAAGAGGTGCAAGATGGAATTGTCCTTGGGCCCTCCCACCCACCCTTATGTTGTATAAACAGGACATGCACACTTTAACGAACCCATCATTTCAGCAACAGGGTCTGCCACACGACTGTGACTGAAATGACTGGTTGGTTTGGGCCCCCACCAAAAAAGAAGCAATCAATCTCTCCTTGCACAAACTGGCTCTACAGAAGCAAGATGTCCACCTCATCATCATCCTCCGATTCCTCACCCCTTTCACTGTGTACATCCCCCTCCTCACAGATTATTAATTCGTCCCCACTGGAATCCACCATCTCAGGTCCCTGTGTACTTTCTGGAGGCAATTGCTGGTCAATGTCTCCACGGAGGAATTGATTATAATTCATTTTGATGAACATCATCTTCTCCACATTTTCTGGAAGTAACCTCGTACGCCGATTGCTGACAAGGTGAGCGGCTGCACTAAACACTCTTTCGGAGTACACACTGGAGGGTGGGCAACTTAGGTAAAATACAGCCAGTTTGTGCAAGGGCCTCCAAATTGCCTCTTTTTCCTGCCAGTATACGTACGGACTGTCTGACATGCCTACTTGGATGCGGTCACTCATATAATCCTCCACCATTCTTTCAATGGTGACAGAATCATATGCAGTGACAGTAGACGACATGTCAGTAATCGTTGCCAGGTCCTTCAGTCCGGACCAGATGTCAGCACTCGCTCCAGACTGCCCTGCATCACCGCCAGCGGGTGGGCTCGGAATTCTTAGCCTTTTCCTCGCACCCCCAGTTGCGGGAGAATGTGAAGGAGGAGCTGTTGACGGGTCACGTTCCGCTTGACTTGACAATTTTCTCACCAGCAGGTCTTTGAACCTCTGCAGACTTGTGTCTGCCAGAAAGAGAGATACAACGTAGGTTTTAAATCTAGGATCGAGCACGGTGGCCAAAATGTAGTGCTCTGATTTCAACAGATTGACCACCCGTGAATCCTGGTTAAGCGAATTAAGGGCTCCATCCACAAGTCCCACATGCCTAGCGGAATCGCTCTGTTTTAGCTCCTCCTTCAATGTCTCCAGCTTCTTCTGCAAAAGCCTGATGAGGGGAATGACCTGACTCAGGCTGGCAGTGTCTGAACTGACTTCACGTGTGGCAAGTTCAAAGGGCTGCAGAACCTTGCACAACGTTGAAATCATTCTCCACTGCGCTTGAGTCAGGTGCATTCCCCCTCCTTTGCCTATATCTTGGGCAGATGTATAGGCTTGAATGGCCTTTTGCTGCTCCTCCATCCTCTGAAGCATATAGAGGGTTGAATTCCACCTCGTTACCACCTCTTGCTTCAGATGATGGCAGGGCAGGTTCAGGACTGTTTGGTGGTGCACCAGTCTTCGGCACGCGGTGGCTGAATGACGAAAGTGGCACGCAATTCTTCGGGCCACCGACAGCATCTCTTGCACGCCCCTGTCATTTTTTAAATAATTCTGCACCACCAAATTCAATGTATGTGCAAAACATGGGACGTGCTGGAATTTGGCCAGATGTAATGCACGCACAATATTGCTGGCGTTGTCCGATGTCACAAATCCTCAGGAGGGTCCAATTGGGGTAAGCCATTCTGCGATGATGTTCCTCAGTTTCCGTAAGAGGTTGTCAGCTGTGTGCCTCTTATGGAAAGCGGTGATACAAAGCGTAGCCTGCCTAGGAACGAGTTGGCGTTTGCGAGATGCTGCTACTGGTGCCGCCGCTGCTGTTCTTGCTGCGGGAGGCAATACATCTACCCAGTGGGCTGTCACAGTCATATAGTCCTGAGTCTGCCCTGCCCCACTTGTTCACATGTCCGTGGTTAAGTGGACATTGGGTACAACTGCATTTTTTAGGACACTGGTGACTCTTTTTCTGACGTCTGTGTACATTTTCGGTATCACCTGCCTAGAGAAATGGAACCTAGATGGTATTTGGTACCGGGGACACAGTACCTCAATCAAGTCTCTAGTTGCCTCTGAATTAACGGTGGATACCGGAACCACGTTTCTCACCACCCAGGCTGACCAGACCTGAGTTATCCGCTTTGCAGCAGGATGACTGCTGTGATATTTCATCTTCCTCGCAAAGGACTGTTGGACAGTCAATTGCTTACTGGAAGTAGTACAAGTGGTCTTCCGACTTCCCCTCTGGGATGCCGATCGACTTCCAGCAGCAACAACAGCAGCGCCAGCAGCAGTAGGCGTTGCACTCAAGGATGCATCGGAGGAATCCCAGGCAGGAGAGGACTCGTCAGACTTGCCAGTGACATGGCCTGCAGGACTATTGGCTTTCCTGTGTAAGGTGGAAATTGACACTGAGGGAGTTGGTGGTGTGGTTTGCAGGAGCTTGGTTACAAGAGGAAAGGATTTAGTGGTCAGTGGACTGCTTCCGC
The DNA here is from genome assembly GCF_028390025.1 of Pseudophryne corroboree. NCBI lineage: Eukaryota > Metazoa > Chordata > Amphibia > Anura > Myobatrachidae > Pseudophryne > Pseudophryne corroboree. Next base: position 703,946,161 of record NC_086445.1, read on the forward strand.
TGTCATCCAAAGTTTTTGAACTTGTCACTGACTTATGATGAATGCGCTGCAGGTGACGTATAAGGGAGGATGTTCTGAGGTGGTTAACGTCCTTACCCCTACTTATTACAGCTTGACAAAGGCAACACACGGCTTGACACCTGTTGTCCGCATTTGTGTTGAAATAATTCCACACCGAAGAGGTGATTTTTTTTTGTATTTTGACCAGGCATGTCAATGGCCATATTCGTCCCACGGACAACAGGTGTCTCCCCGGGTGCCTGACTTAAACAAACCACCTCACCATCAGAATCCTCCTTGTCAATTTCCGCCCCAGCGCCAGCAACACCCATATCCTCATCCTGGTGTAATTCAACAGTGACATCTTCAATTTGACTATTAGGAACTGGACTGCGGGTGCTCCCTCCAGCACTTGCAGGGGGCGTGCAAATGGTGGAAGGCGCAAGCTCTTCCCGTCCAGTGTTGGGAAGGTCAGGCATCGCAACCGACACAATTGGACTCTCCTTGGGGATTTGTGATTTAGAAGAACGCACAGTTCTTTGCTGTGCTTTTGCCAGCTTAAGTCTTTTCATTTTTCTAGCGAGAGGATGAGTGCTTCCATCCTCATGTGAATCTGAACCACTAGCCATGAACATAGGCCAGGGCTTCAGCCGTTCCTTGCCACTCCGTGTCATAAATGGCATATTGGCAAGTTTACGCTTCTCATCAGACGCTTTCAATTTTGATTTATGGGTCATTTTACTGAACTTTTGTTTTTTGGATTTTACATGCTCTCTACTATGACATTGGGCATCGGCCTTGGCAAACGACGTTGATGGCATTTCATCATCTCGGCCATGACTAGTGGCAGCAGCTTCAGCACGAGGTGGAAGTGGATCTTGATCTTTCCCTATTTTAACCTCCACATTTTTGTTCTCCATTTTTTAATGTGTGGAATTATATGCCAGTATCAATAGCAATGGCCTACTACTATATATACTGCGCACAACTGAAATGCACCACAGGTATGGATGGATAGTATACTTGACGACACAGAGGTAGGTAGAGCAGTGGCCTACTGTACCGTACTGCTATATATTATGTACTGGTGGTCAGCAAACTGTGCAAAACTTAAATGCACCACAGGTATGGATGGATAGTATACTTGACGACACAGAGGTAGGTACAGCAGTGGCCTACTGTACCGTAATGCTATATATTATATACTGGTGGTCAGCAAACTGTGCAAAACTTAAATGCACCACAGGTATGGATGGATAGTATACTTGACGACACAGAGGTAGGTACAGCAGTGGCCTACTGTACCGTAATGCTATATATTATATACTTGTGGTCAGCAAACTGTGCAAAACTTAAATGCACCACAGGTATGGATGGATAGTATACTTGACGACACAGAGGTAGGTACAGCAGTGGCCTACTGTACCGTAATGCTATATATTATATACTGGTGGTCAGCAAACTGTGCAAAACTTAAATGCACCACAGGTATGGATGGATAGTATACTTGACGACACAGAGTTAGGTACAGCAGTGGCCTACTGTACCGTAATGCTATATATTATATACTGGTGGTCAGCAAACTGTGCAAAACTTAAATGCACCACAGGTATGGATGGATAGTATACTTGACGACACAGAGGTAGGTACAGCAGTGGCCTTCTGTACCGTACTCCTTTATATTATATACTGGTGGTCAGCAAAATTATGCACTGTACTCCTACTATATACTACAATGCACCACAGATATGGAGTGTTTTTCAGGCAGACAACGTATACTGGTGGTCACTGGTCAGCAAAACTCTGCACTGTACTCCTCCTATATAATATACTGGTGGTCCCCAGTCCCCACAATAAAGCAGTGTGAGCACAGATATATGCAGCACACTGAGCACAGATATGTAGTGTTTTTCATGCAGACAACGTATACTGGTGGTCACTGTCAGCAAAACTCTGCACTGTACTCCTCCTATATAATACAGCTGCTCCCCAGTCCCCACAATTAAGCAGTGTGAGCACAGATATATGCAGCACACTGAGCACAGATAAGGAGCGTTTTTTTCAGGCAGAGAACGGATAAAACTGGTGGTCACTGATCAGCAAAACTCTGCACTGTACTCCTCCTATATTATACAGCTGCTCCCCAGTCCCCACAATTAAGCAATAAGCAAGCACAAATATTTGCATCAACAATAAATGGAGAGGACGCCAGCCACGTCCTCTCCCTAACATTTCCAATGCACGAGTGAAAATGGCGGCGACGCGCGGCTGCTTATATAGAATCCGAATCTCGCGAGAATCCGACAGCGGGATGATGACGTTCGGGCGCGCTCGGGTTAACCGAGCCATACGGGAGAATCCGAATATGCCTCGGACCCGTGTAAAATGGGTGAAGTTCGGGGGGGTTCGGTTTCCGAGGAACCGAACCCGCTCATCACTAGTATAGACTGGGTCCAAAGGAACTGGCGCACTTTGAATTTCTTCAGATTGGTGTGCTGGCTCCTCCCCTCTATGCTCCCTCCCACAGGCAGTTATAGGTAAAACAGTGCCCGAAGGAGAAAGGACATACATGAGAGAAGGAATATAACATTCATACACCAGCACACCACTAACATAAAACAACCAGCAACGGCTGGTAACAAAACAGCAACAGCTGAACAGGTAACCATACAAAAGACAACCTGCAGAAAAGTCAACGCACTGAGGCGGGTGCCCAATATCCCTTATGGAGTATGAGAAAAGGATTTACCGGTAGGTAATTAAAATCCTATTTTCTCTAGCATCCATAAGGGATATTGTGGAGACTTAGTACAATGGGGACGTCCCAAAGCTTCCAGAACGGGCGGGAATGTGTGGAGAATTCTGCAGCACCGCCTTCCCAAACTGGGTATCCTCTTTAGCCAGGGTAACAAACCTGTAGAACTTCACAAAGGTGTCCTTCCCCGACCAGGTAGCAGCTCGGCATAGTTGCAAAGCCAAGAATCCACTGGCAGCTGTCCAAGAAGACCCCACCGATCTTGTAGAGTGGGCCTTAAGAGACTGTGGAACAGGTAAGGCTGCCGACACATAGGCCTGTTGGATAGTAAGCCTAAGCCAATGAGCAATAGACTGCTTTGAAGCAGGGCAACCCTTTTTCTGTGCATCATATAGCACGGAAAAAGTATCCTTCTTTCTGATCCGAGCCGTTCTCTTGACATAGATCTTCAAGGCTCGCACCGCATCCAATGCCTCCGGAGGAGCAGAAGTGCCAGAACCTGACGGAATCACAATAGGTTGATTCAAGTGAAATGCAGAGATGACCTTCGGCAGGAACTGCTGCCTAGTCCTGAGCTCCACTCTGTCCTCGTAAAAGACCAAGTAGGGACTTTTACACGATAAGGCCCCCAATTCTGAGACACGCCTAGCAGAAGCCAGGGCCAACAACATCACCATCTTCCACGTGAGGTACTTGTATTCTACCATCATCAGTGGTTTAAACCAGGAGGACTGTAGAAACTCCAACACAGCATTCAAATCCCAGGGTGCCATGGGCGCCACAAGAGGAGGTTGTATGTGAAGTACCCCTTGCAAAAAGGTCTGAACTTCTGGCAACACTGCCAATTTCTTCTGGAAGAAGATGGAGAGAGCTGAAATCTGGACCTTAATGGAACCCAGATGTAAGCCCTTGTCCACCCCAGCCTGCAGGAAACGTCCAAAGTTGAACTCTGCAGGCAGGTACGTGCGGTCCTCGCACCAAGAGACATATCTTCTCCAGGTATGATGATAGTATTTTGACATCACAGGTTTCCTGGCCTCAACCATGGTAGCAGTCACCTTCTTGGAAAGGCCCTTGTGAGCTAGGATGTTCCGCACAACAGCCATGCCTTAAAACGAAGTCGCCGTAAGTCCTGGTAGATGAACGGTCCTTGTTGAAGAAGATCTCTTCTTAGTGTCTTCAACGGACATGTCCAGAAGATACGCATACCATGCCCTCCGAGGCCAATCCGGGGAAATCAGAATTGCCTGGACTCCTTGATTTCTGATTCGCTTTAGCACCCTTGGGAGTAATGGAATTGGAGGAAACAGGTAGACCAGCCGGTAATGCCAAGGCGACGTCAGTGTATCCACTGCCCTCGCCTGAGGGTTCCTGGTTCGGGAGCAATACCAACGAAATGAGTGTCCCCCAGGCGGACCTGCTGAAAACCCCGATCCGCTGCAGTCTCTAGGAGACGGGCCGCGCGCGCTGGCGTGGACACTGTGGCCGTACAGGGACCCCATTAGACCACCAGGGCAAGGGGCAGAGGTTGGATTACCTCATAATCCACTTTAATAGGCCCCGCAGTACCCGGTGGTGAAGTCCAGCAAGAAGATAAGGCTCTGACCTGTAGCCCCTCCCCCAGCCCCAGGCGCCATTTACTGCAAATGTTCCCACCCTGGAGCTGCATCTCTCTGTCTCCCTCACTCCCTGTCAATGTTTGGGCGCCATTACACACATGTTGAGCTGATTCTGGGACTGCTGGACAATGTCTCCTCTGTAAAGCCTCCTGCATCATCAGCGCTATGCATTTACAGGACACTTAAGTATTCTACATGTCATTTAGACAGTGTTAGTTAAGAACAAGTGCATTACTACAGGGATAGTTAGTACAAGTACCCTGTGACATAAATGCAGTCTTTACTGTGCATTGTTATATCTATATACCAGGGACGTGCGGTGAGCTAAATGGCTCAGGAGGCACTGGCTAAACCCCAGAGCCTGAATTCCATGCAATATATGAGCCAAAGGGTACATCTGGGCATTATACACAGGTGCAGCAGTATAAACTCCTGGAAATTTGGTGAGTTTTGGTCAGAGATGTGCAGAAAAGATACTTCTACCCAGGGTGATAAGTAAGTTCAAGCAAGAAGGAGGAATACTACTACTAATCGCTCCAGCGTGGCCCAGACGGCATTGGTTCTCAGACCTGCAGGGTCTCTCGATAGAGCGTCCCCTTCTACTTCCACAGATCCCATACCTCCTCGTTCAGGGCCCTTGTGTCTACCAGGATTTGTCCCTGCTGGCTTTGACGGCGTGGCTCTTGAAGCTTCTGTACTGAGCGCCAAAGGATTTTCTGAGGCGGTGATTCAAACTATGTTGAAGGCCTGTAAACCGGTGTCTGCTTTGATTTATTATAGGGTCTGGAATTCTTACTTCGCCTGGTGTGCGACTAACCATTATGACGCATATAAGTTCAGTACTGCCAAGCTTTTGGCTTTCCTGAACAGGGCCTGGACTTAGGCCTTCATCAAGCCTCCCTCAAGGTTCATATTTCTGCCTTGTCGATATGGTTTCAGAGAAAAATTGCGACTCTGCCTGATGTTCATACATTCACTCAGGGTGTTTTACGGATTCAACCTCCCTATGTCCCGCCTGTGGCTCCTTGGGATTTGTCGGTTGTTCTGGATGCCTTACAAGAGTCTCCGTTTGAACGTCTTGAGTCTGTGGACCTTAAGTGGCTTACTCTTAAGGTCTTGTTCTTGCTGGCTATTGCGTCTGCTACACGGGTTTCAGACTTGGTAGGTCTCCCTTTCTGATTTTTCACCGTGACCGGGCGGTTCTTAGAACTCGTCCTGGTTATTTGCCTAAGGTGGCGTAGTCTTTCCACCTTAACCAGGTAATTGTGGTTCCGGCATTTACCTCTCCAGGTTTATCCTCCAAAGAGCTCCTGCTACCATCAAAGCCCATTCTACTCTTTCTGTTCGACCTTCTTGGGCGTCCCGCTGTGGTGCGACCCTTGAACAATTGTGCAAGTCGGCTATGTGGTCCTCAGCGAACACGTTCATAAGGTTCTATGCCTTCGATATTTCCGCCTCCCAGGATGCCTCCTTTGGACGCCGGGTTCTTGTGCCCGCTACAGTGCGTCCCCTCCAATGAGGAACTGCTTTAGGACATTCCCGATGTTATTCCCAGTGGAACCCCAGTGTACCCCGCTGCAGAAAAGGAGATTTATGGTAAGATCTTACCTTTGTTAAATCTCTTTCTGTGAGGTACACTGGATTCCACAGGGCGCCCACCCTGACGCACTTAGCTTCTTTGGGTTTGTATGGCATTAGCCGCTGGTACCGTCTCCTGTCGCGAGAATGTGGTATATGTGGCTACTAACGGTTGTCGTCTCTTTTACCTGCTACTGCATTGGGCTGGTTAACAAAACTGAGCTCCTGTGCACGGAGGCGGGGTTATAGAGGAGGCGGCGCTGTGCATCTTGGGAACAGTCAAAGCTTTTAGCCTGTTGGTGCCTTGGATCAAGATCCAACTCTACACCCCAATGTTATTCCCTGTGGAACTCAGTGTACCTCACAGAAAGAGATTTAACAAAGGCAAGTTCTACCATAAATCTCCTTAGCCTCCAAAGCTGTTAAGCCTGATTTGAAAAATCGTTGAGGGGGAGTACTGTCGAACTCCAGCCTGTAGCCCTGAGACACAAGATCTCTAAACCCAGGCATCCCGGCAGAAAGCCTCCCAGATGCGGCTGAAGTGATGCAGTCGAGCTCCCACCTCGAGATCCCCTCGGGGTGGGTGGCCACCGTCATGCTGAGGCCTTAGTGGAAGCTGAACCGGTGGACTGTTTCTGAGAACTGGTGCTTGCTGGTTTTCTGGACTTACCTCTGGTGCCTCTAGCCGCATTGGAGGCACCTCTGGCCTTAGATCGAAACCTGTGAGACCAAAAGGACTGGAAAGACGGCCCCGGATAGGAGCGTCGCCGGCGGGGCCCCAGAGGGGAGAAACGTGGATTTCCCAGCCGTAACTTTGGAAATCCAGGTATCTAAATCGACCCCAAAAAGCCATTCCCCAGAAAAGGGGAGGGATTCCACACTACGTTTAAATTCTGCATCTGCAATCCACTGACGCAACCACAAGGCCCTGCACGCCAACACTGCTATGACAGAAGTCCGAGCATTAATATTCCCCATCACCTTGAGCAAATCATAGAGGACACGGGTTGTGTCCTGAATGTGCTTCAAGAGGGTTATAATAGTAACTAAGGTCATATCCCCCGAGAGGCCTCCCTGAATTTGAGTGGTCCAAGAATGAATACGATTTTTTAGACAGGCGAGACACTGAAACATCCACCCCAGGGGGTTCCTCCCAAAAATTTTTACCTTCAGGTGCAAATCGGAAAGTGCGCAAAAACGTTTTGGACATTTGGAATTTTTTGTGTGGATTTTTCCATGCCTGTTTAAGTAAGTCATCAAACTCTGTAGAATCAGGGAAAGTGACATTAGGCTTGTTATGTACGAAGAAAAACGACTGCTGAGATGCAGCGTCCTCGAGAGGGAGCTTCAACACATCCCTTATAGCCAAAATGAGGGGTTCAGTACCCTGAGCAGCATCTGGATCCCCACTAACAGGATCCGGGTCATCCCCATCCTCCTGTATATCATCATCTGTATCAGATAGTATAGCAGATAAACCACGCTTCTGGGGACCTGCATGAGAGAGGGAGGGCTGTGTATCTGCCCTAGCAGCTAAATCTGCAACAGCTTGTTGCAGCAGCTGAGTTTTCTGCACATTAGCAGTGAGCTGGGATGACATGTCTGACATCATAGTGTTAAGAGACCATAAGCAGTGGGGCTCTGGACCCTCTCCCCCAGACCCTTCACTGATTTGTGAAGATTGACTGCATTGTTCACAGGAACCAGAGTCATTAAATAAGGGAGATAATCTAGTGTGACATATACTGCACTGCTTGTGTTTACCCATGTTTCACAGTAAGCACAATAACATACATATATACACAGACAGTTATAAAGCAAGCCTGCCCTACTGTATGTGAGAGGAGACACAGAGGTAGAGAGGACATCAGCACACCCTGAGCTGCACAGCCCAAGTGAGGCTGTTAGCTCACTATAACACTGTAAACACTAACAATTTCTATCCTAAAGAGGATTTATATAGTGTACACAAGCGGCTCTCCCCCTTTGCTACACCCTGTACCAGATATCCAGTGTGTCTGAGGTTCAGGAAGTGCTGTGCACTGTCTGTGCTGCAGTAAGCAGAGGAAGGCGCCAAAGTGCCTCAGGTCCTGCTCTGAGGTAGCTCTGCCCCCTCCAATGACGCTGGAGATACCTAATAGTATTATACTGGCAATGTCTCACAACAAGTGCTTAGTCAAGCGTTTATGCCAGTTTCCACACGGGAGATCTTAGCGGGACCCCCCAGGGAGGGTCCCATACGCCGCGCTCGTGTTTAGCCCTACTTTGAACCGGGGGAACCCCCTTAGCGAGACCCCCGGTTTGTACTCACCATCGATGTCACCTTCAGGCAGCGTTAGGGGTGTGCGGCGTGCTGCGGCTGTGACAGTCAAGGCACAGTTCCCTGCTGAACAACAACCCTAGGGAAGCACTGCACCTCGTAAGTCTGATGACCGCCCCCCTAACTTCCACGGAGCAGGTATGTTGTTGCCCAGACAGCATACCGGAAAAATAAAAGATTAAAAGAAATTGAAGAAAACTCTCTGGAGCTCCAGAGTGTGCATCCTGTCCTGAGGGCACTTTTTTCTAAACTGCCTGTGGCATAGAGGGGAGGAGCCAGCACACCCAGTTGAAGAAATTTAAAGTGCACTGGCTCCTTTGGACCCCGTCTATACCCCAACGTACTAGTTTTCCCCAATATTCCTTATGGATGCTAGAGAAATGGCTGTATTTTGACATTGTCAGTATTTTGAACTTGTTGAGATTTTGATCGTCAGTCAATTGTAGCTATTTTGACCGTCGGGATTGTGGGTATTTCATACTGATCCCAGCTCAAAGTTTTTCACCTGTACTAATGTGACAGGTCCATCAGTCTAGGACATCTTATAAAGGGACTAATGCCTAAATGTCTTCTAACATCATTCTGGTTTAACTTTACAGTAGAGACTACATTTATTCCCATGACAAGTGCGTGTTGTGGCTATATATTTTTATCTTTGTAAATATTTTATATTAAAGTGTAATATATAAAAAAAATATGTACGAATTTTACCAATTATTCCTGTTATTTATCCCATATCTGATTTTACTTGATTACGTTTCTGTATTGAGGGGCTAATTCAGGTTGGATCACAAATTGCGATCCAACCAGAATTATTACAATTGCCCCGTGGGCGCATGCTCCATTTCCAGAGCAGAGACGGAGCATTGCGGGGGCGGTGCGGCGCGAATGGGGGCGAGTTAGGGGCGTGCTTGCATTGTCTGCGTGATGTCACACAGCCGCCGCGATTGAGAACATGGCGATGGGCCTCCTGCGGGCGCAGCTAAGCTGAGCCGGCAGGAGCCATCCTCAGTTTCTGTTAACAAGCAGAAATTGCGATGCATTCGCAATTTCTGCTTGTTGAACGGGGGGAGGCGCTGGTCAGCATGCTGGGTGGCTTTCTCCAGCAATGGGCAGCTCCCAGTATGCGATCAAAAGGATTGCAAATTCTGCTAATTAGTAGAATTTGCAATCCTTACTGAATTAGGCCCTGAATTTTTCTTACTAATATTTCAATTCTTATACTGCAGAGATTGATGGACTGTTGTTTCATTTTCAGCTGTGTGTGTTTCTCCTCCCGATCTTCCTTATGCAGAACTTGATGAAAGCTCTGCTCTCCTACCCAATTATTTCAGTGGCACGACTGTGCAGTACAAATGCAAACACGAATATGAACGTGTTCCTAATACAAAAAATACTACAACTTGCTTAGACAAAAGCTGGTCCACAGCTGACGAGTTCTGTAAAAGTAAGTACTTTTTGTTCCTCCTAATGCTAAGGTATGTGTATTTAATTGGGTTTATTGAAGAAAAAAAAAAGAATAATTTACATTTAATGGATCTACGCACTGTCGCCAGGTCCTGAGCCACCCATCAGCGACCTCTCCCTGTCTCTCTGATATTCAGCTCATCGCGCAGGGGTGTCATTTGTAGCGGAGATGTATATAAGTCAGGCAAATATATTTTTGAAGCTTCTTTCTGCAAATTAAGGTTATTTCTCTTACGTCCTAGAGGATGCTGGGCTCCATATTAGTACCATAGGGTATAGACGGGTCCACCAGGAGCCATTGGCACTATAAGAGTTTAATAGTGTGGCCTGGCTCCTCCCTCTATGCCCCTCCTACCAGACTCAGTTTAGAAAATGTGCCCGGAGGAGCCGGTCACAGCTAGGGGAGCTCTACTGAGCTTTCTTAGAAAAAGTTTATCTTAGAAAAAGTTTATCTTAGAATTTTTATTTTACAGGGAGGCTGCTGGCAACAGCCTTCCTGCATCGAGGGACTGAGGGGGGGAGCAGTGTCCGCCCTGCGTGGTCTGAGCCACTGTCTCCGCTGACTGGACACTGAGCTCCAGAGTGGATAGATCGCTCCTCGCTGCAGGGGAGCGCTCACCCCAGCAGCATGCCGCTACCCCCTTGCAGAGCTGAAGTGTGGCGAGTGAGTCACCGTCCCCCTAACAAGCGGGGGGTCAGTGTGAAGATGGTGGCATTAGGGTAGGAGCGCAGTATTAACTGTGCTCCCGGACGGCTCAGCGGTACCTGGGTGCTGCGCTGTAAGGGGCGCCCTGAGCCAGCACCTGACCCTACACTGACCAAAAAAGCCTGTCGGGCTCTGCGGATCTCAGCCAGCACAAAAACCTCAGGCCAGTATAATCTAAGAAGAGCGGGAAGACAGCGCCATTAAGGGGGCGGAGCTTTCTTAGAGCGGACCCAGCAGCGTTTCAGCGCCATTTTCCAGCCTGCAGTCGGATGCAAGTGGAAGAATAGTCCCTCCAGTGCAACTCCAGCTATCTGTACGTTACCAGGGGGTTGTAGAAGGGAGGGGAGGCTGTGTAAGACTGTGTCACCTATTAAGGGACACAGTCAGTGCTGGTTTAGGGTCTCCCTATACCTGTAATAGCGCTGTGTGTGGGTTGGCTCCAATCTCTGTCTCTCTGCCATTCTTGGGGGGAAAACTCTGTCTGCCCTGTGCCCAGTGTGTATGTGGGGTGTATTAGCAAACATGTCTAGAGACTCTGTTTCATATGCTGCAGAGGATTTATCTTCTCAGGAAGATCCCATCCCATGTAATCAGGATTGCACTGTTGTAGCGCAGATCCGAGCTAGAGAACCGGAATGGTTAGTCTCTCTTAGGGGGACTATTTCTCAGATTTCTGAGAGGGTTACAAGAACTGAGCATGCAACTCAGGTATTGCAAAGCATCTAAGGAATGAAATGCTATATTTGAAAAAGCCTGGGAAAATCCGGAGAAAAAATTCCAGATCCCTAAAAGGGTCCTGGTTGCTTTTCCCTTCCCAGAAGACGATAGAAAAAAATGGGAGTCTTCGCCTATATTTGACGTCTCTGTCTCCAGGCTATCAAAACAGGTGGTTTTACCAGTCCCGGGATCTACCGCTTTGAAGGACCCGGCAGATTGCAAGGTGGATGCTCCGCTCAAATCCATATACACGGCTTCAAGGACCATACTGCGGCCTACTATTGCCTGTGTATGGATTTCTAAAGCTATAGCCAGGTGGTCAATCACTCTGCAGGAGGACTTGACTACGATGGATAGAGGTGACGTTGATTTATTTTTACGTAACATTCAGGATTCTGCAGGGTTCCTGGTAGATTCCATGAAGGACCTGGGTTCCATGGCTGCAGGGATCTCCTCCATGTCCGTCTCGGCTCACAGGTGTCTCTGGCTGCGCCAATGGTCTGCGGACGCGGAATCCAGTTTGGGGAGGTGCTGGATGCCTGGATTGCCACGACTACCGCGGGTAAGTCTCCTTTTCTCCCCTCAGCTGCACCAGCTACGAAGAAGCCTTTTACACCAGCCACGTCACAGTCCTTTCGGCACACGAGACCTAGAAAGAACAAGCCTTCTCACACCTTCTTCAGAGGTGGTCGTGCTAAAGGAAAAAAAAGCCTGCTCCCACAGGTTCCCAAGACCAGAAGCCTGCTTCTGGTGCCTCAAAGTCCTCCACATGACGGTGGACCGCACAGCCTGGAAGAAGGTCAGGTGGGAGCAAGACTTCGGCATTTCAGCCACGTCTGGGTGTCATCTGGCCTGGACCCTTGGATACAAGATATAGTATCCAGGGAGTATAGGCTGGAGTTTCAAGCTCTCCCACCTCACCGTTTCTTCAAATCAGGCTTTCCAGCTTTGCCGGCAGAGAGAGCAATTCTTCTGGAAGCTATCCGAAAATTGGTAGTGTCCGAGGTCATTGTTCCAGTTCCGCTTCATCAGTGGTTACTATTCGAACCTTTTCGTGGTACCGAAGCCGGATGGTTCGGTAGGGCCAATTCTGAACTTAAAATCTTTGAACCCTTATCTCAGGGAGTTCAAATACAAGATGGAGTCTCTGAGAGCTGTCATCTCAGGACTGATGGAGGGGGAGTTCCTGGTGTCCCTGGACATCAAGGATGCGTACCTGCACATTCCCATGTGGTCGCTGCAGCAGGCATATTTCAGGTTTGCACTGTTAGACGATCACTATCAGTTTCAGGCACTGCCGTTCAGTCTCTCCACGGCACTGATGGTCTTCACCAAGGTGATGGCAGAGATGATGGTTCTCCTCCGCAAGCAAGGAGTGAACATATTTCCGTATCTGGACGATCTTCTGATCAAGGCGTCGTCCAGGGAGAAGTTAAGATCCATTGCTCTCACGACACATCTGCTCAAGGAGCATGGTTGGATCCTGAACCTTCCAAAGTCTCATCTGGAGCCGACAAGGAGGCTGTCTTTCCTGGGGATGATCCTCGACACGGAGGTGCAGAGGGTGTTTCTACCGGTGGAGAAAGCGTTGGTGATTCAAACAATGGTCCAGGATGTCTTGAAGCCTGCCCGGGTATCGGTTCATCAGTGCATCCGCCTTCTGGGGAAGATGGTTGCCTCCTACAAGGCTCTGCAGTACGGAGGTTTCATGCTCGATCCTTTCAGCTGGATCTCTTGGACCAGTGGTCGGGATCTCACCTACATATGCACCAGAGGATACGTCTGTCACCGAAAGCCAGGATTTCGCTCCTCTGGTGGCTACAACTACCACACCTTCTGGAAGGCTGAAGGTTTGGAGTTCAGGACTGGATCCTTCTAACCACAGATGCAAGTCTAAGAGGTTGGGGAGCAGTCGCTCAGGGGGAAACCTTCCAAGGAAGGTGGTCGAATCATGAATCCCTTCTCCCAATAACCATCCTGGAGCTAAGGGCCGTATACAATGGCCTTCTTCAAGCAGCACACCTTCTACAGGATCGGGCTGTTCAGGTGCAGTCGGACATCGTGACCACAGTGGCCTACATAAACCGACAAGGCGGAACGAAGAGCAGGGCTGCAATGTCAGAGATGTCAAGAATCCTCATATGGGCAGAAAGCCATGCAGTGGCGATGTCAGCAATCCTCATTCCGGGAGTAGACAACTGGGAAGCAGACTTCCTCAGCAGACACAATCTCCATCCAGGAGAGTGGGGCCTCCATCTGGAGATGTTCGAGGAGGTAACCGGTTGGTGGGGGGTTCCTCACGTAGACATGATGGCCTTCCGCCTCAACAAGAAGTACTGTTCCAGGTCGAGAGACCCGCAGGCAGTGGCGGTGGACGCACTGGTAACACCGTGGGTGTTGACGTTGGTGTATGTGTTCCCTCCACTTCTTCTGATTCCAAAAGTTCTTCTACTTGTAAAAAGAACAAAGGTTCTGGCAATCCTCATTGCTCCGGACTGGCCAAGGAGGGCTTGGTACGCGGATCTGCTGGATCTTCTGCTGGAAGATCCAAGGCCCTTACCTCTTTGGGAGGATCTGCTGCTGCAGGGGCCGTTCGCTTATCAAGACTTACCATGGCTACGTTTGACAGCATGGTGGTTGAGCGCCAGATCTTAGCTCGAAAGGGTTTTCCGAGGGAGGTTATTCCTACCCTGATACAGGCTAGGGATGGGGTAACATCTAAACATTACCATCGAATTGGGAAAAGATATGTGTCTTGGTGTGAATCCAAGAAATTTCCTGCGGTGGAGTTTCAACTTGGACGTTTTCTCCTTTTGCTGCAAGCAGGTGTGGATATGGGCCTGAGATTGGGCTCCATCAAGGTCCAGATCTCAGCTTTGTCCATTTTCTTCCAAAAACAATTGGCTGTCCTCCCTGAGGTTCAGACCTTTTTGAAAGGAGTTCTGCACATCCAGCCTCCCTTTGTGGCGCCAACGGCACCCTGGGATCTTGATGTGGTATTACAGTTCCTGCAATCGGATTGGTTTGAGCCTCTACAGGAGGCTGAAATCAAATTTGTCACGTGGAAGGCGGTCACTTTGTTGGCCTTATTATGGAATTGGGGGCTTTGTCCTGTAAAAGTTCCTATCTGGTCTTCCACGATGATATAGCGGAACTCAGGACTCATCCGCAGTTCCTGCCTAAGGTTGTATCAGCCTTTCATATCAACCAACTTATTGTGGTGCCAGTGGCTACTGACTCCTCAATTGCTTCAAAGGCCTTGGATGTTGTGAGGGCTTTGAAGATTTATGTGAAGAGGACGGCTCATCATAGAAAAACTGACTCTGTTTGTCCTCTATGATCCCAAGAAAAATAAGATTTTACTCACCGGTAAATCTATTTCTCGTAGTCCGTAGTGGATGCTGGGACTCCGTAAGGACCATGGGGAATAGCGGCTACGCAGGAGACTGGGCATAACTAAAGAAAGCTTTAGGACTACCTGGTGTGCACTGGCTCCTCCCTCTATGACCCTCCTCCAGACCTCAGTTAGGATACTGTCCCCGGAAGAGCTGACACAATAAGGAAGGATTTTGAATCCCGGGTAAGACTCATACCAGCCACACCAATCACACCGTATACCCAGTTAACAGTATGAAATATAACTGAGCCTCTCAACGGATGGCTCAACAATAACCCTTTAGTTAACAATAACTATATACAAGTATTGCAGACAATCCGCACTTGGGATGGGCGCCCAGCATCCACTACGGACTACGAGAAATAGATTTACCGGTGAGTAAAATCTTATTTTCTCTGACGTCCTAAGTGGATGCTGGGACTCCGTAAGGACCATGGGGATTATACCAAAGCTCCCAAACGGGCGGGAGAGTGCGGATGACTCTGCAGCATCGAATGAGCAAACTCTAGGTCCTCCTCAGCCAGGGTATCAAACTTGTAAAATTTAGCAAATGTGTTTGACCCCGACCAAGTAGCTGCTCGGCAAAGTTGTAAAGCCGAGACCCGTCGGGCAGCCGCCCAAGAAGAGCCCACCTTCCTCATGGAATGGGCTTTCACTGATCTAGGATGCGGCAGTCCAGCCACAGAATGTGCAAGCTGAATCGTACTACAAACCCAGCGAGCAATAGTCTGCTTTGAAGCAGGAGCACCCAGCTTGTTGGGTGCATACAGGATAAATAGCGAGTCAGTTTTCCTGACACTAGCTGTCCTGGAAACATAAATTTTCAGGGCCCTGACTACGTCCAACAACTTGGAATCCTCCAAGTCCTTAGTAGCCGCAGGCACTACAATAGGTTGGTTCAAATGAAAAGCTGATACCACCTTAGGGAGAAACTGGGGACGAGTCCTCAATTCTGCCCTATCCATATGGAAAATCAGATAAGGGCTTTTATATGACAAAGCCGCCAATTCTGACACACGCCTGGCCGAAGCCAAGGCTAACAGCATGACCACTTTCCACGTGAGATATTTCAAATCCACGGTTTTTAGTGGCTCAAACCAATGTGACTTTAGGAAATCCAACACCACGTTGTGATCCCAAGGTGCCACTGGAGGCACAAAAGGGGGCTGAATATGCAGCACTCCCTTAACAATATCTGAACATCAGGCAGTGAAGCCAGTTCTTTCTGGAAGAAAATCGACAGAGCCAAAATCTGGACCTTAATGGAACCCAATTTTAGGCCCATAGTCACCCCTGACTGTAGGAAGTGCAGAAAACGGCCCAACTGAAATTCCTCCGTTGGGCCTTCCTGGCCTCACACCACGCAACATATTTTCGCCATATGCGGTGATAATGGTTTGCGGTCACTTCTTTCCTAGCTTTAATCAGCGTAGGGATGACTTCCTCCGGAATGCCCTTTTCCTTCAGGATCCGGCGTTCAACCGCCATGCCGTCAAACGCAGCCGCGGTAAGTCTTGGAACAGACAGGGCCCCTGCTGCAGCAGGTCCTGTCTGAGCGGCAGAGGCCATGGGTCCTCTGAGATCATTTTTTGAAGTTCTGGGTGCCAAGCTCTTCTTGGCCAATCCGGAACCACGAGTATAGTTCTTACTCCTCTCCTTCTTATTATTCTCAGTACCTTGGGTATGAGAGGCAGAGGAGGGAACACATACACCGACTGGTACCCCCACGGTGTTACCAGAGCGTCCACAGCTATCGCCTGAGGGTCCCTTGACCTGGCGCAATATCTTTTTAGCTTTTTGTTGAGGCGGGACGCCATCATGTCCACCTGTGGCCTTTCCCAATGCTGTACAATCATTTGGAAGACTTCTGGATGAAGTCCCCACTCTCCCGGGTGGAGGTCGTGCCTGCTGAGAAAGTCTGCTTCCCAGTTGTCCACTCCGGGAATGAACACTGCTGACAGTGCTAACACATGATTTTCTGCCCATCGGAAAATCCTTGTGGCTTCCGCCATCGCCATCCTGCTTCTTGTGCTGCCCTGTTGGTTTACATGGGCGACCGCCGTGATGTTGTCTGACTGGATCAGCACCGGCTGGTGTTGAAGCAGGGGTCTAGCCTGACTAAGGGCATTGTGAATGGCCCTTAGTTCCAGAATATTTATGTGTAGGGAAGTCTCCTGACTCGACCATAGTCCTTGGAAGTTTCTTCCCTGTGTGACTGCCCCCCAGCCTCGAAGGCTGGCATCCGTGGTCACCAGGACCCAGTCCTGTATGCCGAATCTGCAGCCCTCTAGAAGATGAGCACTCTGCAGCCACCACAACAGCGACACCCTTGCCCTTGGAGACAGGGTTATCAGCCGATGCATCTGAAGATGCGACCGGGACCACTTGTCCAACAGATCCCACTGGAAGATCCTTGCATGGAACCTGCCGAATGGAATTTCTTCGTAAGAAGCTACCATCTTTCCCAGGACTCGCGTGCATTGATGCACCAACACCTGTATTTGTTTTAGGAGGTCTCTGACTAGAGATGACAACTCCTTGGCCTTCTCCTCCGGGAGAAACACTTTTTCCTGTTCTGTGTCCAGAACCATACCCAGGAACAGTAGACGCGTCGTAGGAACCAGCTGCGACTTTGGAATATTCAGAATCCAGCCGTGCTGTTGTAGCACTTCACGAGATAGTGCTACTCCGACCAACAACTGCTCCCTGGACCTCGCCTTTATAAGGAGATCGTCCAAGTACGGGATAATTATAACTCCCTTTTGTTCGAAGGAGTATCATCATTTCGGCCATTACCTTGGTAAATACCCTCGGTGCCGGGGACAGACCAACGGCAACGTCTGGAATTGGTAATGACAGTCCTGTTCCACAATTTTGAGGTACTCCTGGTGAGGAGGGTAAATGGGGACATGCAGGTAAGCATCCTTGATGTCCAGTGATACCATGTAATCCCCTTTGTCCAGGCTTGCAATAACCGCCCTGAGCGATTCCATTTTGAACTTGAACCTTCGTATATAAGTGTTCAAGGATTTCAATTTTAGAATGGGTCTCACCGAACCGTCTGGTTTCGGTACCACAACCATTGTGGAATAGTAACCCCGGCCTTGTTGAAGGAGTGGTACCTTGATTATCACCTGCTGGAGTACAGCTTGTGAATTGCCGCCAGTACTACCTCCCCTCGAGGGCAGCAGGCAAGGCTGATTTGAGGTAACGGCGAGGGGGAGTCGCCTCGAACTCCAGCTTGTATCCCAGTGATACTACTTGCAGAACCCAGGGATCCACCTGTGAGCGAGCCCACTGGTCGCTGAAGTTCCCGAGACGCGCCCTCACCGCACCTGGCTCCACCTGTGGAGCCCCAGCGTCATGGGGTGGACTCAGAGGAAGCGGGGGAAGATTTTTGATCCTGGGAACTGGCTGTCTGGTGCAGCTTTTTCCCTCTTCCCTTGTCTCTGTGCAGAAAGGAAGCGCCTTTGACCCGCTTGCTTTTCTGAAGCCGAAAGGACTGTACCTGATAATACGGTGCTTTCTTAGGCTGTGAGGAAACCTGAGGTAAAATTGTTTCTTTCCCAGCTGTTGCTGTGGATACGAGGTCCCAGAGACCATCCCCAAACAATTCCTCACCCTTATAAGGCAGAATCTTCATGTGCCTTCTAAAGTCAGCATCGCCTGTCCACTGCTGGGTCCCTAATACCCTCCTGGCAGAATGGACATTGCATTAATTCTGGATGCCAGCCGACAAATATCCCTCTGTGCATCCCTCATATATAAGACGACGTCTTTAATATGCTCTATGGTTAGCAAAATAGTATCCCTGTCCTGACAGGGTAATAGACCACGCTGTAGCAGCACTATCCATGCTGAGGTCTCAATATAGTACCTGAGTGTGTATATACAGACTTCAGGATAGCCTCCTGCTTTTTATCAGCAGGCTCCTTCAAAGTGGCCGTATCCTAAGACGGCAGTGCCACCTTTTTTGACAAACGTGTGAGCGCCTTATCCACCCTAGGGGATATCTCCCAACGTGACCTATCCTCTGGCGGGAAAGGGTACGCCATCAGTAACTTTTTAGAAATTACCAGTTTCTTATCGGGGGAACCCACGCTTCTTCACACACTTCATTCACTCATCTGATGGGGGAACAAAACACTGGCTGCTTTTTCTCCCCAAACATAAAACCCCTTTTTTGTGGTACTTGGGTTAATGTCAGAAATGTGTAACACATTTTTCATTGCCGAGATCATGCAACGGATGTACCTAGTGGATTGTGTATATGTCTCGACCTCGTCGACACTGGAGTCAGACTCCGTGTCGACATCTGTGTCTGCCATCTGAGGTAGCGGGCGTTTTTGAGCCCCTGATGGCCTTTGAGACGCCTGGGCAGGCGCGGGCTTAGAAGCCGGCTGTCCCACAGCTGTTACGTCATCCAGCCTTTTATGTAAGGAGTTGACACTGTCGGTTAATACCTTCCACCTATCCATCCACTCAGGTGTCGGCCCTGCATGGGGTGACATCACATTTATCGGAATCTGCTCCGCCTCCACATAGGCCTCCTCATCAAACATGTCGACACAGCCGTACCGACACACCGCACACACACAGGGAATGCTCTGACTGAGGACAGGACCCCACAAAGCTCTTTGGGGAGACAGAGAGAGAGTATGCCAGCACACACCAGAGAGCTATATATACACAGGGATTAACACTGTAACGGAGTGATTTTCCCAATAGCTGCTTGTATACACAATATTGCGCCTAAATTTAGTGCCCCCCCTCTCTTTTTTACCCTATGTAGTCTGGAAACTGCAGGGGAGAGCCTGGGAGCGATCCTTCCAGCGGAGCTGTGAGGGAAAATGGCGCCAGTGTGCTGAGGGAGATAGCCCCGCCCCTTTTTCGGCGGACTTCTCACGCTTTTTTATGGATCTCTGGCAGGGGTATTTCTCACATATATAGCCTCTAGGACTATATATTGTGATTTTTTTGCCAGCCAAGGTGTTAATATTGCTGCTCAGGGCGCCCCCCCCCAGCGCCCTGCACCCATCAGTGACCGGAGTGTGAGGTGTGCATGAGGAGCAATGGCGCACAGCTGCAGTGCTGTGCGCCACCTTGTTGAAGACCGAAGTCTTCTGCCGCCGATTTTCAGGACCATCTTCTTGCTTCTGGCTCTGTAAGGGGGACGGCGGCGCGGCTCCGGGACCGGACGATCGAGGTCGGGCCCTGTGTTCGATCCCTCTGGAGCTAATGGTGTCCAGTAGCCTAAGAAGCCCAAGCTAGCTGCAAGCAGGTAGGTTCGCTTCTTCTCCCCTTAGTCCCTCGTAGCAGTGAGTCTGTTGCCAGCAGATCTCACTGAAAATAAAAAAACCTAAAATATACTTTCTTTTCTAGGAGCTTAGGAGAGCCCCTAGTGTGCATCCAGCTCAGCCGGGCACAAGATTCTAACTGAGGTCTGGAGGAGGGTCATAGAGGGAGGAGCCAGTGCACACCAGGTAGTCCTAAAGCTTTCTTTAATTGTGCCCAGTCTCCTGCGGAGCCGCTATTCCCCATGGTCCTTACGGAGTACCAGCATCCACTTAGGACGTCAGAGAAATTGGGTGTCCTGCTTATAAGCAGTCAATTTCACGCTGGATCAGGTTCACCATCCAGCATGCATATTCCACGGCAGGATTGCCATGTCCAAAATCTGTAAAGGCCCACTCTACTCGTAAGGTGGGCTCTTCCTGGGCGGTTGCCCAGGGTGTCTCGACTATACAGCTTTGCCAAGCAGCTACTTGATCTGGGTCGAACACGTTTGCTAAGTTTTATAAGTTCGATACTTTGGCCTCTGATGACCTCAAGTTTGGTCTGCAGTTTTGCAGGAGCCTCCGCGCTCTCCCTCCCGTACTGGGAGCTTTTGTACATCCCCATGGTACTAATATGGAACCCAGCATCCTCTAGGACAGGCATGTCTAAACTGCGGCCCTCCAGCTGTTGAGAAACTACACATCCCAGCATGCCCTGACACAGCTTTAGCATTCTCTGACAGCAAAACTGTGTCAGGGCATGCTGGGATATGTAGTTTCTCAACAGCTGGAGGGCCACAGTTTGGACATGCCTGCTCTAGGACATAAGAGAAAATAGTATTTTAATTACCTACTGGTAAATCCTTTTCTCGTACTCTGTAGAGGATGCTGGGTGCCCGCCCAGCGCTTTGTTTTCCTGCATTGGTTATATAGTTCAGTACTGCCTGGTTCCTAGGTAAGTTCTGTGTTATTTGCTGTTTCAGCACTGTTTCAGCTGTTGCTGAGTTTTCCGGCATGTTGGCTGGATTTGCCTGTTGTGTGAGCTGGTATGAATCTCGCCACTATCTGGTAGAAGGAGCATAGAGGGAGGAGCCAGCCCACACTATTAAACTCTTAAAGTGCCAATGGCTCCTGGTGGACCCGTCTATACCCCATGGTACTAATATGGACCCCAGCATCCTCTACGGACTACGAGAAAAGGATTTACCGGTAGGTAATTAAAATCCTATTTTTACTTAAAACTTAGTATCAGACCTATGTGTTTACAGTTACACTTCATTTCTAGGTAATGTGTGTAATGCAAACAGGGAATTAAAATATAAAATAGCTAAAATTGTATAACAGACCTTATATAAAAAAGTTGTTAAGCAACACTAGTACAACAGAAATATCCAATCATGGGTCTGACAACGCTACAAAGTTTAAAATCAAAATGCATTGTTGAGTATTGCAAAGATAAAATGTAGAGCACTCGTGGTATATCAGTTTCTGATGCATAATGTTAAATGTTAAGCACTGTGTCTTGGGCTATGGCTGTACCCCCTTACCCTTTTTCTTTCCCCATGCCCCCTCCCCCTGATAATCCACCCACAGGGAAGGGTATATAATAATATTTTGGTGGTTCCCCTTATAAGAACTAGTAGCATAACAATCAGGGCTGTAACTAGGTGTGTGTGGAGTGTGCACTGCACAGAGCGCTGCAGGGTAGGGGGGCGCTGTTGCCGGCACTTGTCAATTATCAGTTGTAATCACTTTCACTTGCAGCTTCCCCCCTTTTTGAAGCCCAGCATCTCTTGACCCCCAATGTCTCCTACACCCATCCCTTCCGTCGGTAATTCCTATTCAACATTCGTGAATTTAAATTGATAGCTCTTTGTTATTCAGTCACACGGTTCTATATTACATTTCAAGATGTTGACTCACCCTGGGATTACAGTCAGACACTATTGATTGAGCTATCTGCCTTTGCATAGAAAGCTAGCGGATTCTAAGCTTGAGAATTCTAACTATTTGAAGCTTACCTTGTACTTTGTGAAAAAATTATCAACATTGCACACTATGAGAAGATCTACGTAGTGTGTGGCTGCAAAGGATTGGTTGTGTGGCTGCACACTACGTAGATCTGCTCAATTGCAATGCTGATTCTTTTTTTACAAAGTACAAGTAGGTTCATATTGTGAGGAATCAGACAAATGAGTAGGGTGTTTGTCTGGAATGCAACAGGGGCTTGAATTCTGGGTATGACCGTATATTGATATGTGTTATTTAATAAATGGTATTGTAACTAAATAAGAGTAAGCTCTCAAGTTAAGTGCACCAATTAAGTGTCCTGTAGATTTGTGTGTTTATATAAACAAAATGTGGGAAGGGGCATCATAGCATGGGGTCAGGTTTGTCATGCCCCTTCCCCACAAGGCATGTGTCTTATGTTCCCGTTGGAAAAAAGGGGGAGGCATCAATTCTCTTTCTGGCACAAGGGCACCAAAAAGTCTAGTTATGACTCTGATAACACTAGTGTGTGTTCAATGAAAAGATGACAGAATATTATATCAAACTGTTTCTCCCTATAATGTATTTCATTTGTGTCTTAACTGTCTTTATTATAGAGTAACTAACATTTGTTTACTTTTACCTTTTCTGCCCTCCCTTAACCCTCTCCCATGTTTCGATTTCTTTAAATCCCCCCCACCTATTAACATGCTATAACATCTGTTACATCTACTACATTTGAATCACCCAGATTTGGCTGATGGTAGCAAAGATTGACCCAAAGGGTTATAGGTCTCTTCACAATCAGCATGCGCTATTTATTCCTCAAGGTTATTGCTAACTTGTCTGTCATCAATGGAGGAAGATTATAATAATAATGGCCCTAGCAATTAGGTACATGGAATATAGGTGGAGTTTATTCTCCGGCCAAAAGACGTAACGTACTTATGTATCTCTCTGAGCAGAACATTGACCTGGTTTGCCACCAGGAAACTCATTTAATGGCCTCAGAAACAAAAAAGTTACAAATGCTTAATAGAACCTTAATAGTGGCAGCTCCCTTTAACTCTAAATCCTGACGGGCTGTTATTTTAGCTTAGCGTTCTTTGTCGATATCATTGGTAGATGTTGACCCTGAAGGTCGCTATGTTATTGCAGAAATCTTGATAAATTCTAAGGATGTCATATGCAATGTGTAAGCGCCGAATATTTATAGAAAATCTTTTTTCATGCATTTATTGAAAAAAACAATTCATAGGTCAAACTTATTGATAATATGTGGAGTCTTTAATCTTATCTCCTCTCCCACGCTAGGTAGATCTCTAAATTAGGAGTTCCTACTTTGGCCAAGAGGTTACAATTGATTGATGTCTGGAGAGCTATTTATCCAACAGAAAAAGATTACACTTGTTTGTCAGCAGCACATCAAACTCTGTCGCAAATAGATTTTATTATCTCACCCTCACTTCCCCCAAAGTATTGGATGTTTGTATTGAACCTATAGCTCTTTCAGATCACGCCTTGGTGTGGATGACACTGTAGACTCATTTATCACAATCCATCTCTTTTAGAAATAAAATAGATGCGGCTTGGATGGGCTGTAAGCATGGAAATCTATCCCATGAAGAGTCTGATCCTTCCTTATTTTGTCAAAAGGGCAAAGCAGTATTGTGTGGGGTCATTATTTCTTATGTTTCAATGGAAAATAAAAAGTTGACTAAGGCTTATTTGGTACTTCTGATTAAGGTTTCAGATTCTTTTCAACTATTTAAGGCTAAACCGACTCCATCCTCTAAAGCAGCGTACCTCACTGCCAAAACTGACTTTGAAGAATATCTTAAAAGTAGAAGCGAACGATATGTATTTTCTATAAATTATAAATTTCACAAGTTTGGTAATAAAAGTGAAAAATGATTGACTAAATTATTACGTGGCATGCAATCACAGATGATAGTACATCCATTATGACCTGATGATTGGTGGCCAAATCACTGACATTATAAAAAGCTGCTATACTACACTTTATTCGGATACATTAAGTCCTACCTCTAGCTCTGATGGGCTTTTTAATACATGGAGTACCCCCCATCTGCCACAAATACCAGAAGAATTAGCTAAAAATTATTCAGCAGCTAAAACCTCCCGGGCCCTGATGGCCTATCAGACGGATTTTACAAAATACTCTTACCACGTGTAGGAGAAACATTAGTTTAATTTTACAATCAAATGATCAAAACCAAACCAATTACACTTTATTTTAATTCAGCAATCATAGAAATACTCCCGAAACCAGGAAGAGATCTTACACTCCCAGGATCCAATCTCTTTATTAAATTTAGATTATAAAATATTAACAAAAATATATGCAGATAGACTAAAACATTATTTTACCACAATGATAAATCAGGCTTTATATCAGGGAGACACTCAGTGGTAAATGTTAGCAGAGTTTTGGCTGCTATTCAATAATCCCATACAGCTAATTGTCCACTCCGCAGATGATAGTTTCATTTGACGCCGAAAAGGCATTTGATCTTGTGAAATGGAATTACCAATATATACTACACTTCAAGCATTTTGGCTTTCCAACTTTATTTATTGACTTTTTGAAAACTCTTTATACTAATCCATACTCACAAATATCTTGTAATAGGTATATTTCATCCCCTTTTGCTATAGGCCGGGGTATGAGGCAGGGATGTCCACGATCCCCACTTTAGCTACAGAATCATTAGCTATAAAGTTACGGGCTTCGCCACGGGTGGAGGGAATTCAAGTTAACAAAATGTTATTAAAAGTCGCACTCTTTGGTGATGACGTTTCTTTTTCTCTCAAATCCTGATATCTCATTACCAGCTGTACTTGATATTATATCTTCTTTTGGGTCTGTATCAGGATATAAGGTCAATTTGGATAAATTAGAGATTGTCCCTATCAGTGGCTCAGCTACATATTATAATTCCTTATCGATTTTGCGATCCTTCCATATATCACATAAATCTCTTAAATATGTTGGTGTCTGTATTACAGCTGATATATCTCAACTGTATATGGCTAATTTTACCCAGTAATTAACAAAATTACTAACATACTAGATGGTTGGAGGTTCCTGTCTCTATCTCTGTTAGGCTGCCTAGCGTTGATTCAAAATATAGTATTCCCTAAGATTTTTTATTTTATGCAAATGTTACCAATAAGGCGTACCAGACAAGATATTAAGCATATTACTAACTGTTTTTCATGGTTTGTTTGGCAAGGTGAGACCTTGTTTGGCACTGAGTAAAATTAAAGCACCATGTTGTAAAGGTGGCCTTGGCTTTCCCCATCTAGCATCTTATTCTCTCTCAATCTTTTTTCATTATGTCAGTGATTGGTTATTGGAAACTAGTTCTTACACCGATTATCAATTAGACATGGCCCTATTAGACCTTTACTCCCCTAGTGTGTTATTACATTCTAAACCAGAAGATATTCCATCTTTTATAGTAAACAATATACTTTTTAAAGATACATGGATCGGTATTAATCGTAAATTGCAAAGTAATCCACTTTTTTCTCCAAATGTCCCATTATGGGGAAATCCAGCTTTTCCACCTTTAATAAATAACAAATAACAACTATTTCCAATAGAAGGAGAAAGGCCTGCCATCCATTGCCAAGGTGTTTGATCCAGGTGGGAAATTGTAAGAAAAGATACAGCAATTATACTCATTATCGAGGCAACATTTCTGTATGTTACCTCCAAACCAGACACTGTGGGCGGTATTCAAATGATATATCGCGCCCATTCTCCTTTCTAAAATGATCCCCGTTATCGCACATATCACGCCCATAGTAATCAGGTTTAGCTGTGTAAAAGGCTAGGAGCCTCGCTACTCCGGGGGTAGCAAGCTCAAATGATGATACCACGCCCCCGAAGGGCAGAAACAGAATGGGTGTGGAAGGGGGTAAAAAGAATTAAATACCGCCCTATATATCTTCTTTTCCCAAGTCTCCAGAAGCTGAAACAAATCCTAACTCATTATATTCATTTCTTAAATTGATTTCTTCAATTCCATATAAGCTTAGAATGCTTTATATACATTTATCAGTAAATCACTCAGATGCTCATTGGACCTCATTACTTAATGTGTGGACAATAGACATTCCTTCTATATCCACTATCTCAGATTTACTTGCCCATCACGATTCTACTCTTAAACATTTACAATCTTCTTATCTACAGGAAGTTCATATATGTACTGTTAATAGAGCATATATATCTCTGACTCAGCGAAAGCATATGGTATTATCAGAATTTGGCCTTTGCCAGAAATGTCATATGTCTAACGCTACATTCTTTCATTGTATCTGTGAGTGTGGCAAAATCAAAAGATTTTGGTGTAAGGTATTTTTTTTCATTAAAACTATATTTTCACTTTGATTAAATCCGGATCCATAAGCCTGTATTTGTAACAACTATAAGAACTGGAATCTAGGACCAGATAAAAAACACAACTTTATCTTATTACTGTACATATCACAGTTGCAAAGGCAATTATTCTTACACA
Source organism: Pseudophryne corroboree (assembly GCF_028390025.1). NCBI lineage: Eukaryota > Metazoa > Chordata > Amphibia > Anura > Myobatrachidae > Pseudophryne > Pseudophryne corroboree. The sequence goes on from NC_086445.1 coordinate 703,972,535, forward strand.
TTGGGTACATAAAGCCTCTCCTTCCCTTTCTGAAGTAAAACAAAACATGTTACAAATTTTATATTATGATAGATGTTCAACTATGCCTGATATTAATAAAGGAGTAGACAACATTTACCAAAGATGGGAACCTTATATTAATCCTTTAGAGGCATCTGTGCAGAACCATATACTAAAACTACATGAGAATACAGATTGGAATTTACTTAGGCGTATTTCATCTGATACATAACGATCTGAGATAAGCTAGATCTTTTCTATATTCCTCTTACGTTCCTAAAGTACAATAATATTTATCTTATATACTTTATAGTCAATATCTCAAGGCAAAATAGTCTATGCAGTCAGGTATTTTTGTACTACATCGCATACATTACATATTGTAGTGTAGTCAAAATCAGGTGTACTTCAAATCACATGTAGTTCAAATCGCATACCACTTAGTCCAAATGGCATAGAACACATTGTATAGGCCCCCCTATTTCCTATATCAAGATATATGTATGTATGTGTGTGTGTGTGTGTGTGTGTGTGTGTGTGTGTGTGTGTGTGTGTGTGTGTGTGTGTGTGTGTGTGTGTGGAGTGTTCTGAAAAAAAATGTATATACTGTATTTATACATTTAATTGTCTTTTATTTTAAATCACACATTTCTTAGCAGTCATACCCAGGATTAGAACCCATGACCTGTTACACTAACAGCAGACACTTTACTTATGGAGCTATTTGCTCCTGTAGAGGAAGCATGAGAATGCTAACTATATAAAGTTACGTGTAATTGTCAGAGAAGTATCTTCATATAGTTAAAATTCTCATATTTTGTATACAAGAGCAAACAGCTTCATCAGTAAAGTGTCTGCTTCCAGTGTAATAGGTTGTGGTTTCTAATTCTGGGTGTGACACTTGTAAAATGTGTATAATAAAGAGGGTGTGATTTGTAAGGTGCAGGGACCAATGAGGAAGTTGGCCACTGATAAGACAGCTGCAGCTATCAATTAACTTAATTCAATGGTCTCACAGAATGGGAGGAGAGGTGCCCCCTTTCAGAGCAGGAGCCCGGCGGCAGATGACTCCGTTGCCTCCCAGAGTTCTGCCTCTGGTATAGGCTCAAATCGCTCCTAGCACAGATCTCACCGTGTGTAGATACCATTACTTTACCTTCTGTGTCTCATCCTAGTGTTATGTGGTGTTGTTGTTTTTATTTTATTCTCTTATGTCGGAGTTACATTTAATAGATTTTCCGTTTAAACTCTTTAGTTTCAAGAGTAATTATGGGATCTATTTACTAAGCCTTGAATGGAGATAAAATGGACAGTGATAAAGTACCAGCCAGTCAGCTCCTAACTGTCATTTTTCAAACCCAGCCTGTAACATGGCAGTTAGGAGCTGACTGGCTGGTACTTTATCACTGTCCATTTTATCTCCATTCAAGGCTTAGTAAATAGACCCCTAAATCTTTTACGGATGAATGGAGATACATTATATTAGTTTTGCCTGATTCTTAATGATATATGAATACATGCAGGTTATTGTGAAAAAATGTACATGTAAACTTTATTTTGTGTACTCCAATATTCAAAATATTACAAAATGTTTTGTAGGCTTATTCGTGAAAATTAACAAAAAAAATGTGAAAAAAGTATATAACTGTAAGTTAAAGAAAACCGTTGAAGTCTAGGCAAGATATAGAAGACCTAAAAAAAAATACCTGCCCATGTATTCAAACCCGAACACAAATTCTAGTGACCAGTAAAGAAAACGTCCTAACACAATAATCGAAAGGCGTTTTACTGGCTACAAGAGATGTTTGAAAGGTTTCATTTCTGTTGAGTGAGTGGTGACAGATATATGACCTTCCCCTGGTTTGTAACAATCCAATGTCTTTGTTCCTTGAGCTGCAACTAATGCTGGGTACACACTAGATAATCCAGGATCGTGGCCGATGGCCTGACTGACGGCATAATATGTCGGTCGGCTGCACACACTGAACGATGTATTGCGAGATCATGCGATATATCGTTCAGTGGCCACATCCAGGAGCATGCTGTCATTAAATATATCTTCTGATCTGCCTGCAGTGCAGTGCAGGCAGATAAAATGGTAGGCGCGACGCATAGAAGCGCGCAGTAGTGCACACTAGATGGCATGGACGATTTGTTGTTCCACTTCGGCCAAAATGACAAAACATCCAATATATCGTCTAGTGTGTAGAGCTACACCATTCTGAGTGGCTAGGAGTAGAAATATGATGCATTCCATTCAGTGGTATCAGAAGGCAGCTCAGAGTTTCTCACCTGTATTAATGTGACAGGTCCATCAGTCTTGGACATTTTATAAAGGGACTAGTGCCTCAATATCATTCTAACATCATTCTGGTTTACAGTAGAGACTACATTTATTCCCATGACAAGTGCATGTTGTGGATATAAATTGTTATCTTTGTAAATATAAAAAAAAAATGAATATATAAAAAAAAAATCTGTGTTTTACCAATTATTCTGTATTGAATTTTTCTTACTAATATATGTTTCTTTTTCAGCTGTGTGTGTTTCTCCTCCCGATCTTCCTTATGCAGAACTTGATGAAAGCTCTGCTCACCTACCCAATTATTTCAGTGGCACGACTGTGCAGTACAAGTGCAAACACGAATATGAACTTGTTCCTTATACAAAAAATAATATAACTTGCTTAGACAAAAGCTGGTCCACAGCTGACGAGTTCTGTAAAAGTAAGTACTTTTTGTTCCTCCTAATGCTAAGGTATGTGTATTTAATTGGGTTTATTGGAGAAAAAAACCCATAATATTATTTACGTTTAAAGGATCTACACACTGGCGCCAGGTCCTGAGCCACCCATCAGCGACCTCTCCCTGTCTCTCTCATCTTCAGCTCATGGCCCAAGGGTGTCATTTGTAACGGAGATGTATTCAAGTCTCCTCACCGGCAAATATACTTTATGCTTATTTTTGCAAATGAAGGTTATTTTACTTAAAACATAGCATCAGACCACTGTATTTATGCTTCATTTCTAGGTAATGTGTGTAATGCAAACAGGGAATTAAAATATAAAATAGCTAAAAGTATATAACAGGCCTTACTGGCTTATATAGCAAAGTTGTTAAGCAACACTAGTACAACAACATAAATATCCACAAAGCTTAAAATCAAAATGCATTGTTGAGTAGTGCAAAAATAAAATGTAGGGCACTCGTGGTATAATAGTTTCTGATGCATAAAGTAAAATGATTAGCACTGTGTCTTGGGCTATGGCTTTACCCCCTTACTTTTTTCTTTCCCCATGCCCCCTCCCCCTGATAATCCACCCACTAGGAAGGGTATATAATGAATATTTTGGAGGTTCCCCTCATAATAACTAGTAGCATAACAATAGTGTGTGTTGAATGAACTGATGGCAGAATATGCTTTAAAAAAAAACTCTCCCTATATTGTATTTCATTATTTTTTTTAATTACAACTAGCAATTGTATACTTTTACCTTCCCTGCCCTCCCTTAACCCTCTCCCATGTTTAGATCTCTGTATTCGAACCCCATGGAGGACGGCATCAAGAACAATAAAAAGTATAATAGACCTTAGATAAAATCTTCATAAAGAACCAAGTGGCATTTGTAATCCCATGCCAGATACAATGGCAATACAGGTTGAGTATCCCATATCCAAATATTCCGAAATACGGAATATTCCGAAATACGGACTTTTTTGTGTAAGAGTGAGATAGTGAAACCTTTGTTTTCTGATGGCTCAATGTACACAAACTTTGTTTAATACACAAAGCTATTAAAAATATTGTGTTAAATGACCTTCAGGCTGTGTGTATAAGGTGTATATGAAACATAAATGAATTGTGTGAATGTAGACACACTTTGTTTAATGTACAAAGTTATAAAAAATATTGGCTAAAATGACCTTCAGGCTGTGTGTATAAGGTGTATATGAAACATAAATGCATTCTGTGCTTAGATTTAGGTCCCATCACCATGATATCTCATTATGGTATGCAATTATTCCAAAATACGGAAAAATCCGATATCCAAAATACCTCTGGTCCCAAGCATTTTGGATAAGGGATACTCAACCTGTAATACATTTTAGTAAGCAGATAAAATATTAATAAGAGTAAACCAACAATATACTGCAGCATTCACAGTCCGTTTCCCAAGAATTGTCACAAACAGATCAATAAAAAGAGCTAGAAACATATTGGCAGATTCTAGTCATCCAAATTACTCAGTTTTTGAGAGATTACCATCACAAAACGCTTTAGAAGTGTACGTACTCATACAAAACGTATGCTTAATTGTTTTTTCAAACAGCTATACGTGCACTAAACGGCTTAACGAAATGAGATAATTTATAAGTAAGACTTGTTTTAATGTCTGTTTTATTGTGCAGGATGTTTATTGGAAAATTTCATTGACATTTCATTTGTCTTGTCTTGTTAATGACAATAAAGTATTCTTATTCAACAGTAGAGACAACTAAGGATGTCATGAAAGCAGGTCACGCAGTCCTCCTTATTGAGACCCTGTGGCGACATTGTGTTTAGTTAGTTGATACACCAATATTTTCATTGCACAAATATAATCTGTTGCCCCCTTTCTGGAGAGCTATATATTATCAGTCACAATACAACAAAGACTGGAGACCTAATGTGCCATATTGAAAAAAGTGGCAACAGATTTCTCAGGTTACTTGCTGCGCTGATTGAAGAACAGTATTGTCTACGTAAACTAGTCTACATAGACAGCAAATTAAAAAATATGGCAAAATCCAATGAAGGTAGACAATGTTAATACCATATTCTCTTTAGTTTTCTTATGTGTGTTCTGGACGTATATTCAGGTTAACATGCTATTACATCTGGTACATCTACTACATTTGAACAATCCAGATTTGGCTGATGGTAGTAAAGATTGACCCAAAGGATTATAGGTCTCTTCACAATCAGCATGCACTATTCATTCCTCAGGGTTATTGCCAACTTGTCTGACAACAATGAAGGAAGATTCTTGTCTGTTGCTGCAATCGGCCAGACTCTTTAGTAGTATCGGAGGCTATGTTAAGCCAAAATCTATATTCCCTTTTGTCTTTTGAGTTTGTACTTTATGATGTGCTCTAGGGGAACTATACTATCATAAACAACTTTCTATTATTATCCCTTGTAACTCCTTTGTAAAAAAACAAACAAAAAAAAAACATTCAGCAATACTGGCATGTTATTGGTCAGCTTTTAGTACATCAGTATTATTATTTTTATATTTATCTGCAGAAATTTTGAATAAGGTAATTTTGAATAAGGTAACTTGTTTCAGATAACAGCACAGAGATACGAGTTTGCATCTATGTTTTTTTTCTAATGAAGTGATCCTATCCCTTATTGATTCAAAGGTCAAAGTGATCTGTGTTTTCTGGCAGGGAAATGAGGCACTGTGATAGTTAATATAATGCAATTACAGTAGGTGCATGTTGTGTATGCCACTAACACATTTTTAGATTAGTAAAAGTTTTAAAATATATACAGATGTGTCCTCATACATCTTTCCTCAATACGCCATGCAGCAGGAGATGCCTGGCGTGAAGTCGAATCTGCATCTGCAGAAAATAGTCGAAAACGGACGCGTTTTCGACAAAAACACGTGGATCTGCAAGTAATTCGCCAATCCATGTGTTCACCGACAGTTCCAAATTTTTTCGACAGTCGAAAAATCGGTAATTAATTGAATATGTCCAATGTAAATAAGACTTAAAAATGGACAAAAAGCTCTGATTTTCTGACTGTCGAAAAATTTGGCACTATTTGAATACCCCCCATACGGTGATAAAGTACCAGCCAATCACACACATTACACTACCGCTGCTACCCAGCTCCCCTCTTCCCACACAGACTACATTACACTACCGCTACTACCCAGCTCCCCTCTTCTCACATACACTACGTTACACTACCGCTGCTACCCAGCTCCCCTCTTCCCACACACACTACATTACACTACCTCTGCTACCCTGCACCCTCTTCCCACACACACTATATTACACTAACGCTGCTACCCAGCTCCCCTCTTCCCACACTACATTACACTACCGCTGCTACCCAGCTCCCCTCTTCCCACACTACATTACACTACCGCTGCTACCCAGCTCCCCTCTTCCCACACACACTACACTACCGCTGCTACCCAGCTCCCCTCTTCTCACATACACTACACTACACTACCGCTACTACCCAGCTCCCCTCTTCTCACATACACTACATTACACTACCGCTGCTACCCAGCTCCCCTCTTCCCACACACACTACATTACACTACCTCTGCTACCCTGCACCCTCTTCCCACACACACTATATTACACTAACGCTGCTACCCAGCTCCCCTCTTCCCACACTACATTACACTACCGCTGCTACCCAGCTCCCCTCTTCCCACACTACATTACACTACCGCTGCTACCCAGCTCCCCTCTTCCCACACACACTACACTACCGCTGCTACCCAGCTCCCCTCTTCTCACATACACTACATTACACTACCGCTACTACCCAGCTCCCCTCTTCTCACATACACTACATTACACTACCGCTGCTACCCAGCTCCCCTCTTCCCACACACACTACATTACACTACCTCTGCTACCCTGCACCCTCTTCCCACACACACTATATTACACTAACGCTGCTACCCAGCTCCCCTCTTCCCACACTACATTACACTACCGCTGCTACCCAGCTCCCCTCTTCCCACACTACATTACACTACCGCTGCTACCCAGCTCCCCTCTTCCCACACACACTACACTACCGCTGCTACCCAGCTCCCCTCTTCCCACACAGACTACATTACACTACCGCTACTACCCAGCTCCCCTCTTCTCACATACACTACATTACACTACCGCTGCTACCCAGCTCCCCTCTTCCCACACACACTACATTACACTACCTCTGCTACCCTGCACCCTCTTCCCACACACACTATATTACACTAACGCTGCTACCCAGCTCCCCTCTTCCCACACAGACTACATTACACTACCGCTACTACCCAGCTCCCCTCTTCTCACATACACTACATTACACTACCGCTGCTACCCAGCTCCCCTCTTCCCACACACACTACATTACACTACCTCTGCTACCCTGCACCCTCTTCCCACACACACTATATTACACTAACGCTGCTACCCAGCTCCCCTCTTCCCACACTACATTACACTACCGCTGCTACCCAGCTCCCCTCTTCCCACACTACATTACACTACCGCTGCTACCCAGCTCCCCTCTTCCCACACACACTACACTACCGCTGCTACCCAGCTCCCCTCTTCTCACATACACTACATTACACTACCGCTACTACCCAGCTCCCCTCTTCTCACATACACTACATTACACTACCTCTGCTACCCAGCTCCCCTCTTCCCACACACACTACATTACACTACCTCTGCTACCCTGCACCCTCTTCCCACACACACTATATTACACTAACGCTGCTACCCAGCTCCCCTCTTCCCACACTACATTACACTACCGCTGCTACCCAGCTCCCCTCTTCCCACACTACATTACACTACCGCTGCTACCCAGCTCCCCTCTTCCCACACACACTACACTACCGCTGCTACCCAGCTCCCCTCTTCTCACATACACTACATTACACTACCGCTACTACCCAGCTCCCCTCTTCTCACATACACTACATTACACTACCGCTGCTACCCAGCTCCCCTCTTCCCACACACACTACATTACACTACCTCTGCTACCCTGCACCCTCTTCCCACACACACTATATTACACTAACGCTGCTACCCAGCTCCCCTCTTCCCACACTACATTACACTACCGCTGCTACCCAGCTCCCCTCTTCCCACACTACATTACACTACCGCTGCTACCCAGCTCCCCTCTTCCCACACACACTACACTACCGCTGCTACCCAGCTCCCCTCTTCTCACATACACTACATTACACTACCGCTACTACCCAGCTCCCCTCTTCTCACATACACTACATTACACTACCGCTGCTACCCAGCTCCCCTCTTCCCACACACACTACATTACACTACCTCTGCTACCCTGCACCCTCTTCCCACACACACTATATTACACTACCGCTGCTACCCAGCTCCCCTCTTCCCACACTACATTACACTACCGCTGCTACCCAGCTCCCCTCTTCCCACACTACATTACACTACCGCTGCTACCCAGCTCCCCTCTTCCCACACACACTACATTACACTACCGCCGCTTCCCCAGCACCCATCTCCCCACACAAACTACATTACAGTACTGCTGCTACCCTTCATTCCCCCCCCCCCCGCACACACAGACTACCGCTGCTACCCTGCACCCCACACATGACACTGCCACTACCCTGCACCCTCTTTGTCTGCACAACAACACCATCGCTGCTACCCTGCATCCCTCTCCCTATACACTACAACGGTCAGAGAATGCAGTAGCGGGGAACGAGCACCAGAGCAGGTGAACATTTCCCTTTTTCTTTCCTCCCACCGCTGGGTTTTCAAAGCAGAAAACCCAACCTGCAGCACACACTGTTACTATGCCACTTCTGCCCCCGCCCACAGCACACACTTAATTTGCCTCACCCCAGCACATATTATTATGACACCCCCCCACCCTAGCACACATGAATATGATACTTCCCCTACTCCAGCACACATAAATATGGTACTTCCCCTTCCCCGGTACACATAAATATGGTACTCCCCCCCCCCTCCCCCAGCGCACATGCATATGGTACTCCCCACCCCCCTCCCCAGCACACATGAATATGGTACTTCCCCCCCCATCCCCTCCCCAGCACGCATGAATATGGTACTCTCCCTCTCCCTCCCCAGCACACATGAATATGGTACTCCCCCCCCCCCCCTCCCCAGCAAACATAAATATGGTACTCCCCCCCCCCCCCCTTCCCCAGCACACATGAATATGGTACTCCCCCATCCTCCCCAGCACACATGAATATGGGCCCTCATTCCGAGTTGTTCGCTCGGTAAATTTCATCGCATCGCAGCGATTTTCCGCTTAGTGCACATGCGCAATGTCCGCACTGCGACTGCGCCAAGTAAATTTGCTATGAAGTTAGGATTTTTACTCACGGCTTTTTCTTCGCTCAGGCGATCGTAGTGTGATTGACAGGAAATGGGTGTTTCTGGGCGGAAACAGGCCGTTTTATGGGCGTGTGGGAAAAAACGCTACCGTTTCCGGAAAAAACGCAGGAGTGGCTGGAGAAACGGGGGAGTGTCTGGGCGAACGCTGGGTGTGTTTGTGACGTCAAACCAGGAACGACAAGCACTGAACTGATCGCAGATGCCGAGTAAGTCTGAAGCTACTCTGAAACTGCTAAGAAGTTTGTAATCGCAAAATTGCGAATACGTCGTTCGCAATTTTAAGATGCTAAGATTCACTCCCAGTAGGCGGCGGCTTAGCGTGAGCAACTCTGCTAAAATCGCCTTGCGAGCGAACAACTCTGAATGACCTCCATGGTACAATGCAGCACACATGAATATGGTACTCCCCCATCCCAGCACACGTGAATATGGTACTCTCCCCCCCCCCTCCCCAGCACACATGAATATGGTACTCCCCCCCACCACACATGAATATGGTACCCCCCCCCCCTCCCCAGCACACATGAATATGGTACTCCCCCCCCCCCCCCATCCCCAGCACACATGAATATGGTACTCCCACCCCCCCTCCCCAGCACACATGAATATGGTACTCTCCTCCCCAGCACACGTGAATATGGTACTCCCCCCTCCCCAGCACGCATGAATATGGTACTCCCTCCCCAGCACACATGAATATGGTACTACTCCCCCTCCCCAGCACACATGAATATGGTACTCCCCCCCCCCCTCCCCAGCACACATGAATATGGTACTCCTCCCCTCCCCAGCACATATGAATATGGTACTCCCCCCCCCCCCCTCATCCCCAGCACACATGAATATGGTACTACCCCCCCCCCCCCTCCCCAGCACACATGAATATGGTACTCCCCCCCTTCCCCAGCACACATGAATAAGGTACTACCCCCCATCCCCAGCACACATGAATATGGTACTACCCAGAGCCGGCCTTAGCTATAGGCAGGCTAGGCATTTGCCTAGGGCATCCAAGCATGTCTAGGGGCATCCAAGCATGTCCCTGCAGTATCTCATGCTGGGAGGGACAGTCCGCAAACTAACTGTTACTTTCCAAATGTATTCAATCAGTACTTGTATACACTGCTGTTTACATTTGTAAAAAAAAATGCACACTGTGCCTTAAACTTCCTCTAACATGCTTGAATGCCCCTGACTTGTGAGACCTCAGACAGACAGCAGAAGCCCAGTAAATGCAATTCCTGGACCTGTGACATTTTCACTGACTATATAAGGTTATTACTGGATGGTTACTTATGATACCACATGTGTATTTTGGAAGACTGCTTCACAGAAACCTGACATCACCTATACTGCTTGTGCACATGGGGGAGGGGGACCCTGTTATCCTGTGTCCCTTATCCCTGTGCAATTCCCAGGTGTCTGCAGGGACATAACATGGGCAATGTTCTCCCCACACTTTATTTCCTAGTCAGTCCATGCCGTAAAATTCCCCTGCCATCTAGCACTGTAACGTGGTCAGTAAGTTGCGTTGTGCTTTTCTATATGAAACATCAGTGCAGCGTGACTTTTGGACACATCAGACTGGAGGGCAGAGCATATCACTCCCACAGTATAAAGTAAAGGGCATGCAGTAACAGACACCAGCAAACACACTGAATAGTGAAGAGAATGGACAGTTTCTACATGTTTGATACTGGTCTTTTTGTATAACCAGCAAGTGTGGCAGTATCTGTGGCATTATGTGTATTATGGGCATTACTAATGTGGGGCATATGTGTAAGGTTCCTTTACTATGTGGAATTATATGTATTATGGTCATTACTGTGTGGCATTGTGCAGAGTTGAACTGGCCCACAGGGTAACCCCCCAGTGGGCCCCACTACCTGAGCGTTGCAGGTACAGATGCAGAACTAGCGGCGGAGCTAGGGGGCACCAGACAAAATTTTGCCTAGGGCATCAAATTGGCTAGGGCCGGCTCTGGTACTACCCCCCCCCCCCCCCCCATCCCCAGCACACATGAATATGGTACTCCTCCCCTCCCCAGCACACATGAATATGGTACTCCTCCCCTCCCCAGCACACATGAATATGGTACTCCCCCTCCCCCCCAGCACACATGCATATAATACTGCTACCCCCCCCCCCTCTCCCCCTCCTTCCTTCCTCCTCCTTTGTTTGTCAGCAGCAGAATTTACCTCAGTCAGCTCCTCTCTGGCTGGTCACTAGGTCTGCAGGCTTCTACACTGGCTGGCTGTTCCTCTTCACACAACAGCTTGCTCCTCCAGAGTCCAGAGTCAGACAGTGCATAGTCACGTCTATATATCATGTGACTTCCTGTGTCCCCTATCTGACGCTGAAGACTGTCTTCAGTGACAAAGGGGAGGGAAGAGACGAGTTGGGGGGAGGCGCCGCTGCTCCCTGTCTTCCACCTGACATGGGCAGCAGCCAGCAGCAAAGAAGAGAGAGGAGGTGAGGGGGACGTGACACACAGGACAGGAGGAGATCTGTTCATACTGCTGGCGCCGCTGCCTGAGGCTGTCACAGTGTCACAGGTGCAGCGACAGCCAGCAGCAACACGGCGCATCAGCAAGGTAGCAGAGTGGGGAGAGCGCCTCTCCATCCTGGCGCCTCCCTGCTTTGCGGACCTTGTTGAACGGTTAGCGCCAGCTCTGATTACAGTGATTTCGAGGAAAACATTTTGATACAGCTGCATATTCCAGGAAAACAATGTAACGTAATATTTTGTCATCAGATACAGCCGCGGTCACACACAGAATATAGGCATGCCACATATAATTTAAATCAGCATAAACTGCTTGTGCATCCTATTCACCTAGCAATGCGACTTAAACACATTTAAATTGAAAAAGTTGCACAGAAAGACACTCAGCACTACCGAATCACGTCATGCGCTGTTTAATGGGACTTCAGCAAGGATGTAGGAGGACACATCTGTAAACCATCTCTATTTATCTTTTATATCTGTTATATGAATTTGCTTATTTGTGTTTCTGTGATTTATGATTACTAGTATTTTAATTCCTATACTACTGTACATTGATTGATGGACTGCTGTTTCTTTCTCAGCGGTGTGTGAGTCACCTCCCACACTCTCCTATGCAGAACTTGATGAAAGCTCTGCTCACCTACCAAAGTACTTCAGTGGTACGATAGTGCGGTACAATTGCACTAATGATTACAAACGTGATCCTGATAAAGAAAATAGTATAACTTGTGTGGATAAAAGCTGGTCCATGCCTGATCAGTTTTGTATACGTATAAGTGAGTACTTTTTGTTCATCCTATAGCTGTATATGTATGGGTTTCTAAAGTTATAATTGACATCCTGTTAGCAATGGAGGGATACAATCAATCATTTTGCACTGGTGGGATGACAGGGTATGTCCATATTTTTAAATGTTTTGCGCCGCTGGCTGCTCAGATTCTCCTTCTTCTCTAACGCAATACGGATAGTTAAACAATGGACAGCCACACAGGCAAACAATATAATACACAACAAAGTCGTTGTACAGGTAACCACATGTTGGATTTCGTATATTTTATTTGAATGGGGATGTCTAAAAGGAGAACCTGATTGAATTATCTGTGTTACACATTCCAAATAACAGTAGCAGTCCCTTGGTTTAGTAAAGCAATTGTTAAAACTAATTTGCCATGTAAGTTTTTTCCTCTGGACAGTACCTATACCTATATATATATATATATATATATATATCCTATATAATAGCTCAGATCTGTGACTCTGTGCCTGTCTGTCTAACGCTGGGCATGGCTAGGAGCTCTTATTGGGTTAGCAGCAGGTCTATCACGCCCAGTCCACAGCTGATTGGGCGAGAAACACCCTCCCACACAGGTTACATCCAATGGGAGGCTCTGCCCTTTGGCTGCTGTGTGTTCCCAGAGCAGGATTAACAATGGGGCCCAAACCCCGAAATAGGCCCACTGCCTCTGTAGCAACATACCCTCCAACAATTTACTCGTAAAAATCGGCACAAATTCAAAAAGGGGGCATGGCCACGGGTAAAGTGGCGTGGTCATGCCCCTTTTCCTATACTTTCAATGGAAGTTTGGAGAGCCAAAAATCGGTACAGACCATTAAAAAAAAAAAGGTACTGTACCTGCTGAAAAGGTACAGTTGGAGGGTATGCCAAGTCTCTGCGCTATAGAATCTTAGATAGGAAGAAAAAAAAAACTTTTACTGCAGCGTCCTATGTCCTGCTGCCAGTCCGCCTGCTCCCTCCGCCATCAACAATCCCCACTCCCTAGCGGCAGCGCAGGTGGAACAAAAGCTGCTATGGCCACCAGCATAGAAAGCGGCGCTGCGTATGAAAGCGGCACTGCGGAAGGCTTTCATAACCCTCCCTGCGCCGCATACTCTCTGAGCCCCGGAGCCTCCTCTGCGCGTGATGTCACATTCGGGTCTTCCCGCCACAGCCGCACCCAGATCCCCAGAGGCTTTGACTCCGCAACACAGCACCCGGGCTGCCGGCCTGGAAGCCCCAAGATGGCTAATGTAACGGATAGAGTGGGTGATACTGCGGAGGATAATGTATGGACGCTGAATCAATGTAAAAGGTGACAGTGCTGTGCAGTCAGAGGCGGATTGGCCATAGGGTTTACAGGGAAGATTCCCGGTGGGCCGCCGCGCCCGTGGGGCCTGTTTTGTTTGAGGACATGTGGTCCTTTTTTTTAGACATAATGAGTAAGATGCAAAATTATTTGCATATATGAAAATGACTTTGCCACTTAGCCTGTGATTGCAGATGATCTAGTGTATGCTCTGTCTGCCTGCTTGGCTGACATATAAGATTGAGTGAATAGTGATTGGGATATGGTTGGTGTAATAAGCAAGAAAATATATCTTTCTAAAGAATTATATAGTTTCCTAAATTCTGAAGGTGTATCATATAATGTGCTCATAATATTTTATTTTATTTCTTTTTAACTTCCCCCTTGATGCTGGACAAGCCCACTATCTGGAAAGTCTTTGGGAGAGGGTGCTGCTGCCATGGCCCATGGCTAGACCTTACACCTCTGGTGCTGCCCATGTGGGGCCACTAGTACAAATTTTTCCAGGGCCGCTTTTTGTTCCCAATCCGCCCCTGTGTGCTGTGCAGTGGGTGTGCAGTGTCACTGACACTGCAAAGTACTCTCACCTTTTACATTGATTCAGCGAGTCAGTCAGTTCTGCCAGCCAGTCACTATTGTTAGCACCGGTGTCCCAACGCGCCACATTGCAGGGAAGTATACACACTAAATAAACTACAGCTCCCATTAGCCCTTAGCGCTAAAGCATTCCGGCCCTTAGGGCTGCTGGGAGCTGTAGTTTATTGAGTGCATCTTCTTCCCTGTAATTGTGACTGGCTGCTTGGCTGTTGTGCGCCTCTCCAGGAGAGCCACTGCCAAAGGGAGGCCAGCAGCTTAGCTGCTTCCAGGAGGAGAAGCATTACCCGCCCCTCCCTCACTCGCAGTACCTCCGGGCCCCATCCGCGGCACCCCCCCCCCCCCCACACTCCCTCCAGCACCCGCGGTGGATCCAGACCCCAACCCACAGCACCCCCGCACTCGCCTCTCCCCCACCAGCGGTGGCTCCGGACCCCCACCCGCGACACCCTGCTACACCACCACACCAGCCCCTCCCCCACCCGTGGCACCCCCGCAACTGCCCCTCCCCCACCCGCGGCACCCCGGACCCCATCCACGTCTCCCTCGCACCCGCCACTCCCCCAACTACTGCACCTACTAGGTGATTCATCAGGCCCATCGACCCCTTAACCATTGCACACCCTTTATCCGTACAATATTTAACCACTCACACAATTATGATTGGAGGTAATACTCCATATAATAAAAATATTGCATGCCACAAGGGTGCGCAAGGGTTAAGGGGGCATAGCCCCTTACGACGGTGTGAAGAGTGCCCGTAGGGCCTGATGAATCACCTAGTATATATATATATATATATATATATATCCCTGTTTTACTGTAGGTATTACAACCTTATTGGGAACGATCTAGAGCATGTCTAATATTGATATTCATATGCAAAGTGATGGGTGTACCTAACATTAATACTTGCCACGTCTCCATGGGGTCTATGGGCGTCATTCCGACCCGATCGCTCGCTGCAGTTGGTCGCAGCGATCGGGTCGGAACTGCGCATGCGCCACAGTGCGCCGGCGCATGGCAGCTGTCGTTGCCTAGCTATCGCCTCTGAGGCAGAGGCGGTCGCTGGGCGGGAGGGGGCTGGATGGCGGTGTTAAGCCGCCATTTAGGGGGAGCGGTCCGGACAACGCAGGCGTGGCCGGACCATTGGTAGGGCAGGCCACGGCGGCTTCGTGACGTCACACTCAGCCGCTGCGGGCCGGGGAGCGACGAGTTGCTCCCGGCCAGCACGCTAAAGTTGCGCTGATCGGGAGCTACTCTGGAAGTTCAAAGGCATCGCTGTGCGATGCCTTTGCACTTCTGTGGGGGGGGGCAGCACTGACATGGGGGGGCAGCACTGACATGCGGGGCGGACTAGCCCTGTGCTGGGCATCCCCCTGCATGTCAGTGTGAATGATCGTAGCTGCAGTCAACTCGGAATGACCCCTATGTACTAAGCCTTAGAGAGAGATAAAGCGGAGGGAGATAAAGTACTAGCCAACTAGCCCCTAACTTATTTTTCAAATACAGCCTGTTATACCCTTTTCAGACAGAAATGTCTGAAAATCCCGGCTGTTACAGCATTTGAGTGCCAGGTAGTTTTGTCAGTCCCTGCTTGACCTCCCTTTTACACCGACAAGCAAATTACCGGGTCTAGAATTTCTACCCAGTTAATTGCAGATCAAAATGGGTATTTTGTCTGTGTGAAAGGGTCAACCTGGGATGAAATTTTTGGGTCTCCAACCCTGGTAAATTCCTGAGAATTTCAACCTGGATTGACCCTTTCACACAGAAAAAGGACCCGTGTTTACCGGAGTAGTACTTCTTTACCCAGGAATTTGCCTTTCTGTGTGAATTGGCTGATACTTTGGGGGATATCCAATTATCCCCGTTAAAACATCGGGCCCGAAAAACGGCTGTTTTCAGCTGTTTTTCTGACTTTCTCTTAATTCCTAGAGGATGCTGGGGTCCATTTTAGTACCATGGGATATAGACGGTTCCGCAGGAGCCTTCGGCACTTTAAGACTTTTCAGCAGTGTGAACTGGCTCCTCCCTCTATGCCCCTCCTCCAGACCTCAGTTTAGAAAATGTGCCCAGGAGACTGGATGCACACTAGTGGAGCTCCACAGAGTTCTGCTAGAAAAATACTTTGTTATGTTTTTTATTTTACAGGGAAGCTGCTGGCAACAGCTTCCCTGCTTCGTGGGACTTAGGGGGGGAAGTAGGAACCAACTTCTCAATTAGTTCAATGGCTCTGCTTCCGCTGACAGGACACCATTAGCTCCTGAAGGGTACTGAACACAGCCCAAGCCTGGCCAGCGTTCACTCCCACAGCACTGCCGCCACCCCCTAACAGAGCCAGAAGTCAGAAGGCTGGTGAGTATATTACCGGAGTCCTGCAGAGAGGGAATCCTCCGGTCATCGTTGGCGGCAAAAAAGGTACAGCGCAGCGGCTGAAGCTGCACGAGCATGCATCTCAAAACACACACTGTTAGGTTCCTGGTGCTCAGAACAAGGGAGATGTTCATGAAGTGAGTCCAGAGCACCAGGACGTAACGCTGGGAAAGGGGAATGGAAAGGGAATAGCCCCTGGCGCCCTAACTCTGTTGTCTCACCCGTGCTATCGGAAATCCCTTGCGAGACTATGGTTTCTTGAGCCCTTGGCAGCCACGTTTGAAGGGCGGATTATGTCTGCCCAACTCCGGTGCCCCCCGGTCTTAATGAGAGACAAAGAGAAATCCGAGGCAGAATGATAACAAGAGGACCTCTAACTAAGCAAACAGGCCAGGGGCTACAAGCTAACTAAAAACCTAAAGTATGTGCGGAGAAACCGCCAAAGGAAAAGAACAACAAAGGAAATGCTGATCACACGCCGACACAATACCTTTGTGTACCGGCGGTGACAGCATAAGCAGAACCCTCTGCAAAACACCAGGGACAGAAACAATAATGGAATACAGCGGCCTAGGCCAACGGACGCGGGAGAGCCGCTACTCACGGAACCGGTACGAAATACTGGCAAACGGACAGGAACTTCTAATGCTGCCGACACCGACTCTCAGAACTGGAGGACAGGCAGAATCCCAAACGACAGACCGGTGGACACCAGGAAGCCAGAAGACTTGACCAGGGACAGGCAAAGCCACTGGACCTCAGGGCAGGAACGCCTCACAGCAGGACACAGGATCAGACACAGGGACTGACACAGGAATCAACACAGGGACTGACACAGGAATCAGCTCACACTTCAAGCAGACTGCAAACCAAGGAATATCACCAGCATCTGTGAATTGCAGTCAGCCAGCATATAACAGAGAGGCCTAATTAATAATCCCATGCAGCTGCCCTGTTGCATGATTCCAAACTGACAAGATGCAATTAGCAGCCAGGTGAGGCTGAACACATGGGAACAAGCTGCAATTACACAGACTCACCAGCGGCAGCAGACAAGAGTATTCTAAAACAGAGCAACAGGAAATCCTGGCATGCAAGACAACTTTATAAACATAAAATAGGAATGAACCACTACCTGTGGTTCATAACAGTATTCCCTCCTTAAGGGTGAGCTCCGAGCACCCCATGTCACCCACGGGGAACATAAACAGAAGTATAACATGAAATACAGAACAAAACTGCAAAACAGGAATGAGCCACAGCCGTGGCTCATAACACACACAGGGTGCAGGGCGCGGAGAGGGGCGCCCTGAGCTGCATGGAAAATCCTTACTCTTACTGGCAAAACGGTAAATACATGTATAGCCTCTGATTTACAAACCCCAGCCAGTAAAAAAATTATTGTAGCTGAGGCAGGAAGGCGTGGCTTCTCCTCAGACTTGCCAGACACTCACTCTGCCATTTTCTCATGCAGGGTCACAGAGAAAAGCTGACAGACACTGTTCCTCCTCATAACAATGCTGAAACAAGTACCAGGGTGTTATAGAGAGGGGGGGGGGGGGGGTGGTGGTGGGGGGGGGTTATTACATTAGGTGAGCATGCCTAATATTGAAATAAAGCGCTGAAGGTTTTGTATAATAAATATACATATACAATTCTCTACATATATGGCGCAGTGTGTGAACTGGCACATCTCTCTGCGTTTCTCTGACAGATTTTAGTGTGGGTCTGTCATCGATAGCTCCCCTGTATGATTGTAGTATGAAAGTGCACGTTTGTGACATGTCAGACAATGGAGAGAGCTCTTCCCCTGAGGAAGCCATTTTAGATACGCAGGAGTGTAATGTGGTGGCCCGTCCCTCACAGAAGGAGCTAGAGTGTGTGAGAAAATTACAAAGTAATATGTCAAAGCTTTCTAGAAAATTCTCTGAGTCTGAACAACAGACAAAATACTGGAGATAGTCAGTGGAGGATGTACTATTTGCTGATCCCTCCATATCATCCACACGGGACCCCTCAAGTTCCCAGAAAAGTTCTCTGTCCCAGATAATGCAAGGGGACACACACAGATTCCGACTCTGACATCGACACTGGGGATTTGAGAGGGGTAGACCTCAAATTAGCCAAAAGCATACAATCTATGATAGTTGCTATACAGGAAGTGTTAGAGTTTCCTGAAACAACACTGGTCCCTGAGGAAAAGGATTATTTTAAATTAAATAAAGGTTGTGACTTTTCCTCCTTCGAAGGATTTGAATGCGTTCTTTGAAGAATCCTGGGCTAACCCAGAGAAGAAATTTACCCTTCCCAGAAGGATACGTGTAGCATACCCTTTCCCTGAGGAAGACAGACACAAATGGGAGACACCGCCAATGATAGTGTCACAACTGAGGGCCTGAGCTGACGGGAGGCAGCCTCAGTTGTAGGGGCTGAGATGTACCGGAACCTGGGAGGTTGTATCAGACCCCTGGACATGTAAGTAACATGAATAATAACTGCCCGAAGGCGTGACCACGACAACTTAGATAAAAGTCAATGATGTTTATTATGACAACTCCGCATCACAGCAGCAATAAAGGAAAACGTAAAAGTCAGCAAAGAATAAATACAGTTCCTGAGTACTACAGCATGGCAGGAGCCACAGGGCACTGGTAGTGTGAGATAGTTCTTATGATCTTCTAGATGGAAAGTCCTTACCAGGCCCGGCTGTAGCAATGGAGATAACCCAGGATTGTACCAGCTGGTGTTCCGGGAAGAGCTGGGTTGCTGAAGGTAAAACAGCTGCTGTGGATACTGGCTGGAACCAGACTGTTGTTAGCACGGAGTGGATACTGGCTGGAACCAGTTAAATAATAAATGAACTTTGGGAGCGATGAAATGTGAACTGAAATGTAGAACTTGAGAGCGGAGAAATAATAATTCCGGTGGAGAGTGGTAAAGTGTAGAAAGGACACCGGCCCTTTAAGGGAAGCTGTATTCTGCTGGAAGCTGAGGCTGGAAGCAGGTAGTGTTGTAGCTGGAAACAGATGAATCCACAATGGATTGGAGAGTCAGGCTACACCGCAGGTGGAATGCTGGTGCGGGTCTCTATGGTGGAAGTCTTGAGACAGGAGCTGGAACCTGGAAGACAATCATAGAAGAGAGACAAACAGGAACTAGGTTTGACAACCAAAGCACTGACGTCTTCCTTGCTCAGGCACAGCTTACTTATACCTGCAGCAAGGAAGGGGTTGGCTAGGCAATTATGCAAATCAACAATACAAACAGCAGATTGGTGGAAATGATCAGATGACAGAATCCAAGATGGCTGCGCCCATGCAGACACTTGGAGGGAAGTTTGGTTTGTAATCCATGTGGTCTGGGAAACAGTAATGGCGGCGCCGGCCACCGGAGACAGGAGACGCCAGGCTGATAGATGCACATTTAACCACGCGGGCACAGCGGAGGCCGCGGCTGATGAAAACACCACTCTGACACTCTGCATGTGGAAACTCAGGAACAGCGGAATCTGGTCCTGGAACGCTGAGCCCGCCTTAGGAGGCATCTGAAGGGTAAGTAATGGCGTCCAGATACCCGGATCGTGACAGCACCCCCCCCTTTAGGAGTGGCCCCAGGACACTTCTTAGGCTTTAAAGGAAACTTTGCGTGGAAATTTCGGACCAAGGCAGGAGCATGGACGTCAGAGGCATTGGTCCAAGAGCGTTCTTCAGGACCATAGCCCTTCCAGTCAATGAGATACTGAAGTTGACCGTAACGGTGACGTGAGTCCAGGATCTTGGCCACTTCATACTCAACGCCTCGTTGAGTTTGGACTTTCGGAGTTGGTGGAAGTGAGGAATGAAACCGATTCAAGATTAGCGGTTTCAACAGGGAAACATGGAATGTCCTGGGTATTTTTAAGAAGGGAGGTAACTGGAGTCTGTAAGCAACAGGATTGATGACTTGATCAATTTTAAAAGGACCGATGTAGCGAGGTGCAAACTTCATACTGGGAACTCTTAACCTCAAATTCTTCGTGGATAACCATACCCGATCACCCACCTTGAGAGCAGGAACTGCTCGACGCTTCTTATCCGCAAACTTCTTGTACCTGAACGATGCCTTGAGCAGAGCTGATCGTACGCTCTTCCAGATATTGGCAAACTGATGCAAGGTGATATCCACTGCGGGAACAGAAGTTGCTGGAAGCGGTTGGAACTCAGGGACTTTAGGGTGGAATCCAAAGTTGGTGAAGAATGGTGTTGAAGAAGATGAAGAATGATACTGGTTGTTATGACAGAACTCGGCCCAGGGAAGTAATTGAACCCAGTCATCTTGAGAGGAGGACACATAGATGCGGAGGAAGGCCTCCAAGTCCTGATTCACCCTCTCAGTTTGACCATTGGTCTGAGGATGGTAAGCCGTGGAAAACTTTAACTTGACTTGGAGGACTTGACATAAACTTCGCCAGAATTTGGCTGTGAATTGAACTCCTCGATCTGAGATAATTTCTTCTGGAAGACCGTGGAGTCGGAAGATCTCTTGTATGAATACTTGAGCCAACTTGGAAGCTGACGGAAGACCGGTGAGAGGAATGAAGTGTGCCATCTTGGTGAACCGGTCAACTACCACCCAGATGGTATTGAACTTGTTGCACATGGGCAAATCTGTAATAAAATCCATCGACAAATGGGTCCATGGTCGACGGGGAACAGATAGTGGAACCAGTTGCCCCGCAGGCGACTGGCGGGATACTTTATGTTGAGCACACTTTGGGCAAGATGCAATAAACTCCAAAACGTCCTTTTTCAGAGTTGGCCACCAATAGGACCTAGAGATAAACTCCAGGGTTTTTTGGATACCTGTATGTCCGGCAAAACGGGAAGCATGGGCCCAATGCATGAGCTTCTTCCTTAGTGTCGGCTTCACAAAACTTTTCCCTGATGGGGGCGTAGAGTCCATCCCTACCGTGGAGAATGCCAACGGATTTATAATAGGATGCTTGTCTGAAGACTCTGACTCATTTTCTTGCTCCCATGAGCGGGAAAGGGCATCGGCCTTGCGATTCTGAGAGCCCGGACAGAACTGGAGTTTAAAGTCGAACCTGGAAAAGAAAAGTGCCCATCTGGCCTGACGAGGGTTGAGACATTGTGCGCCTTTTAGATATAGAAGGTTCTTGTGATCTGTAAGGATGGTGATTGAATGAGAAGCTCCCTCCAACAGATATCTCCACTCCTCTAGAGCGAGCTTGATGGCTAGCAACTCCTGGTCGCCAATGGCATAGTTGCGCTCCGCTGGGGAGAACTTCCGTGAGAAGAAACTGCAAGGATGTAAATGACCATCTTTAGCCCTCTGAGATAACACCGCTCCTACTCCAACGGAGGAGGCATCCACCTCTAAGATGAAAGGAGAGTCGACGTCAGGCTGTTTCAGGACAGGTGCAGAGATGAACCTCTGTTTTAAAAGATGAAAAGCTTGCATGGCTTCTTCAGACCACTTGGACGGGTTAGCACCCTTCTTGGTGAAAGCAGTAATAGGCGCCACAATGGTGGAAAAGTCTCGTATAAACTTTCGGTAATAATTGGCGAACCCTAAGAACCTCTGGACCCCTTTGAGGGTTAAGGGTACTGGCCAATTCTGGATTGCTTGTAGTTTCTCAGGATCCATCTCTAGTCCGGAACCGGACACAATGTACCCTAGAAACGGAATGGACTTGACTTCAAAGACGCATTTCTCTAATTTGCAGTAGAGATGATTGACACGGAGACGGGACAGAACCTCCTTTACCCAGAAACGATGTTCCTCTAAATTGTTGGCAAAAATGAGGATATCATCTAGATAGACCACGACATGACGGTATAGAATGTCTCTGAAGATCTCATTGACGAAATGCTGGAAGACAGCTGGAGCATTGCTCAATCCGAAGGGCATGACGAGGTACTCATAATGTCCGTCACGGGTGTTAAATGCGGTCTTCCACTCGTCACCCTCACGGATCCGGATGAGATTGTATGCACCTCTCAGGTCCAGCTTTGTAAAGATGGTAGCTCCGCTAACTCTGTCAAAGAGCTCAGTAATCAGGGGTAAAGGATAGCGGTTCTTGATGGTAATGTCGTTCAAACCTCTGTAGTCGATGCACGGCCGCAGACCACCATCTTTCTTCTTTACAAAAAAGAAGCCTGCGCCGGCTGGAGAAGAAGAAGGTCGAATGAACCCCTTTGCTAGGTTCTCTTTTATGTATTCCTCCATAGAATGCGTCTCGGGGAGAGACAACGGATAAGTTCGGCCTCGAGGTGGAACCTTCCCTGGAACGAGATCAATCGGGCAGTCCCATTCTCTATGAGGGGGAAGGATATCAGCAGAAGCTTTACTGAACACATCCGTGAAATCTTGATATGGAGGAGGTGGAACATCAGACGACCTGGGGGAGGAGGAACAGACAGGCAACACTTTAAACAAACATGTCTTAGTACAGGAGGAACCCCATGCCAGGATTTGCGTAGTCGTCCAATCAATTGTAGGATTGTGAAGACGGAGCCATGGAAGGCCCAGGACCACAGGATGTGTGGCTCTTGGAATCACTAAAAGTGAAATAAGTTCGGAATGAAGAACTCCCACTCTCAGACGAACTGGTAGAGTCCTTAGAGAAATAACTGTATCAAAAATTTTACTGCCATCCACAGCAGTTAAGGAAAAGGACGAAGGAAGTCTCTCGGTGGGTAGGGACCACCGTTTAACATAGGCTTCGGTAATAAAGTTCCCAGCTGCTCCGGAATCCAGGAGGGCAATGACGTTCTGATAACGTTGAGCAACTTGAAGCGAGACTGGGAGGTTACAATCTTGAGGAGATGGAGAGGAGATCATTACTCCTAGCCGGCCCTCTCCTTGGCGAGCTAGGATTTGGAGTTTCCCGGACGTTTGGGACAGGCATTAATGGTGTGAGACGGAGCTGCACAGTACAAACAGAGAAACTCGGAGAGACGTCTTCGGCGCTCAGCAGGAGTTAAACGGGAACGGCCAATTTGCATGGGTTCATCTTTAGTTGGTGACAGTTGGCGAGGAGGAGGAGCAGAAGATTTTGGAGCAGATGATCTTCCACGCTCAGTTGCTCTCTCTCTGAAACGTAAGTCAACTTTCGTACAAAGTGAGATTAACTCATCTAACTTGGAGGGTAAGTCTCTGGTAGCTAACTCATCTTTAATACGCTCGGATAAACCATGCCAGAATGCAGCATACAGGGCCTCGTCGTTCCATGCCAGTTCGGATGCCAGGATCTGGAACTGTATAAGATATTGTCCTACAGTACGTGATCCCTGGCGTAAACGGAGAATCTCAGACGAAGCTGAAGTTACCCGGCCTGGCTCGTCGAAGATGCGCCTGAATGTTGACACGAATGCAGTGTAAGAAGATAGCAGGGTGTCGGACCTCTCCCATAACGGTGATGCCCAATCGAGGGCTGAGCCACTGAGAAGAGAAATAATGTAGGCAATTTTTGTACGGTCACTGGGGAAATTGCCAGGTTGTAGCTCAAACTGAATCTCACACTGGTTGAGAAATCCCCTGCAGAATCTTGGAGATCCGTCAAATTTTGCTGGCGTTGGAAGATGAAGACGTGGAGCAGGAATGGGTAAGGTGGGTGGGGTTATAGCTGGAGTCACTGTGGTTGACGCACCAGACGCGCCTGATCCACGGAGAGTGGTCTGAATCCCATCCAGCCGAGTAGAGAGATCCTGGAGACAGCGGATGATGTGGCCCTGTGCAGCCTCCTGATGTTCTAGTCGGGCTGCCAGTTCTTGCATCGGCCTGGCCGCTTGATCCTGGTCTCCGGCTGGATTCATTAGGTCAGTGCTTACTGTCACAACTGAGGGCCTGAGCTGACGGGAGGCAGCCTCAGTTGTAGGGGCTGAGATGTACCGGAACCTGGGAGGTTGTATCAGACCCCTGGACATGTAAGTAACATGAATAATAACTGCCCGAAGGCGTGACCACGACAACTTAGATAAAAGTCAATGATGTTTATTATGACAACTCCGCATCACAGCAGCAATAAAGGAAAACGTAAAAGTCAGCAAAGAATAAATACAGTTCCTGAGTACTACAGCATGGCAGGAGCCACAGGGCACTGGTAGTGTGAGATAGTTCTTATGATCTTCTAGATGGAAAGTCCTTACCAGGCCCGGCTGTAGCAATGGAGATAACCCAGGATTGTACCAGCTGGTGTTCCGGGAAGAGCTGGGTTGCTGAAGGTAAAACAGCTGCTGTGGATACTGGCTGGAACCAGACTGTTGTTAGCACGGAGTGGATACTGGCTGGAACCAGTTAAATAATAAATGAACTTTGGGAGCGATGAAATGTGAACTGAAATGTAGAACTTGAGAGCGGAGAAATAATAATTCCGGTGGAGAGTGGTAAAGTGTAGAAAGGACACCGGCCCTTTAAGGGAAGCTGTATTCTGCTGGAAGCTGAGGCTGGAAGCAGGTAGTGTTGTAGCTGGAAACAGATGAATCCACAATGGATTGGAGAGTCAGGCTACACCGCAGGTGGAATGCTGGTGCGGGTCTCTATGGTGGAAGTCTTGAGACAGGAGCTGGAACCTGGAAGACAATCATAGAAGAGAGACAAACAGGAACTAGGTTTGACAACCAAAGCACTGACGTCTTCCTTGCTCAGGCACAGCTTACTTATACCTGCAGCAAGGAAGGGGTTGGCTAGGCAATTATGCAAATCAACAATACAAACAGCAGATTGGTGGAAATGATCAGATGACAGAATCCAAGATGGCTGCGCCCATGCAGACACTTGGAGGGAAGTTTGGTTTGTAATCCATGTGGTCTGGGAAACAGTAATGGCGGCGCCGGCCACCGGAGACAGGAGACGCCAGGCTGATAGATGCACATTTAACCACGCGGGCACAGCGGAGGCCGCGGCTGATGAAAACACCACTCTGACACTCTGCATGTGGAAACTCAGGAACAGCGGAATCTGGTCCTGGAACGCTGAGCCCGCCTTAGGAGGCATCTGAAGGGTAAGTAATGGCGTCCAGATACCCGGATCGTGACAGATAGACACCTCAGTTTCTCGGCTGTCTAAGAAAATAGTTGTGTCTGCCCCTGGTTCAGCCTCATTAAAAGATCCAGCTGACCGTAAATTAGAAACAACCCTAAGATCCATATATACGGCTAACGGAACGGTGCTCAGGCCCACCATTGCTTGTGCGTGGGTAGGTAACGCTGTGGAAAAATGGTCTGACAACTTGCTTGTTAACATAGACACAGTTGACAGGGATGAAATAGTCCTAACTCTCGGCCATATCAAAAATGCTGCAGGTTACTTAGTTGAAGCTATGAAGGATATTGGGTTGCTGAGTTCAAGATCCTCCGCCATGGCGATTTCAGCCAGCAAGGCGCTGTGGATTCGCCAATGGAATGCTGATGCAGAATCAAAAAATAATATTGAGGCGCTTCCTTACAATGGAGAAGCCCTCTTTGGAGACAAGCTGGATGCCATGATTTCAACAACTACATCAGGCAAATCAGCATTTCTGCCTTCCGCAGCTGCTCCACCTAGGAAAGGATTTCATTCTCATACGATGCAATCCTTTCGGCCCAACAAGTCCAAAAAAGGCAAAGGGTACCCCCTGCTTCGCAGGAAGAGGTCGAGGAAGACGTAAAAAATCTGCAACACCATCAGGCTCGCAGGAGCAGAAGTCAACAGCTACTTCTGCTAAAACCTCAGCATGACGCTGGGGCTCCCCTGCGGGAGTACGATCGGGTGGGGGCACGTCTACTGTCTTTCAGCCAGGTCTGGGTTCACTCAGATCTGGATCCTTGGGTATTGCAGATAGTATCCCAAGGGTACAAATTGGAATTTCAGGACCTTTCCCCATGCCGATTTTTCAAATCAGCCTTACCAGCTTCTGTTCAGGACAGAGCAAAAGTGCTGAACGCAATACAGAAATTATGTCAAGACAATGTAATTTCCTTAGTTCCTGTGTCACAACAGGAAAAAGGGTTTTATTCAAGCCTGTTTGTAGTGCCGAAACCGGATGCCTCGGTCAGACCGATTTTAACCCTAAAGACTCTGAACCTTTATTTGAAAAGGTTAAAATTGAAGATGGAATCCCTGAGAGCGGTGATCTCCAGCTTGGAGAAAAGGAATTTCTGGTATCGAAGGACATCAAAGATGCTTATTTACATGTTCCCATCTACCCGCCGCATCAGGCATACCTGAGGTTTGCGGTGCAGAACTGTCACTACCAGTTCCAAACATTGCCTTTCGGGCTCTCCACGGCTCTGAGAATATTCACCAAAGTGATGGCGGAGATGATGGTTCTTCTTTGCAAGAAAGGAGTCAAAGTCATCCCATACTAAGCGAGGGGAATTGGACACGGAAGCACAGAAAGTATTCCTACCGGTGGAAAGGCTCTGGAGATCCAGAGGATGGTCAAACAAGTTTTGAAACCAGCATGCGTATCGATTCATCAGTGCATCCGCCTGCTGGAGAAGATGGTAGCGGCCTACGAGGCTCTACAATTGGCCGATTCCACGCCAGGGTGTTCCAATGGGACCTACTGGACAAGTGGTCCGGATCGCACCTATACATGCACCGGAGGATAATCCTGTCAACAAAAGCCAGAATTTCACTCTTGTGGTGGCTTTAAAGTTTTCACCTCCTGGAGGGACGCAGGTTCGGGATTCAGACTTGGATCCTGGTGACCACAGATGCAAGCCTCCGAGGTTGGGGAGCAGTCACGCAAGGGGAAAGCTTCCAAGGACGATGGTCAAGTCAAGAAGTACTCCTTCACATAAACATTCTGGAATTGAGAACTGTGTACAACAGCCTTCATCAAGCGGCACACCTTCTTCAAGGTCGTCCCATACAGATCCAGTCAGACAATGTAACGGCAGTAGTTTACATAAACTGCCAGGGCGGAACAAAAAGCAGAGCGGCAATGGCAGAGGTGACAAAGATACTCCTCTGGGCAGAAAGACATGCAAAAGCTCTGTCGGCAATTTTCATTTCAGGAGTGGACAACTGGGAAGCAGACTTCCTCAGCAGACACGATCTCCATCCAGGAGAATGGGGCCTCCACCCAGAAGTCTTTGCAGAGGTAGCAGATCGTTGGGGCGTTCCTCAAATAGATATGATGGCATCGCGTCTCAACAAGAAGCTTCAGAAATATTGTTCCAGGTCAAGAGACCCACAAGCAATAGCAGTGGATGCACTGGAGACCCAGTGGGTGTTTTAGTCGGTGTATCTGTTCCCTCCACTTCCACTAATACCAAAAGTTCTCAAGATCATCAGAAGAAAAAGGGTTCGAGCAATTCTCATTGCTCCAGACTGGCCAAGGAGGGCTTGGTATCCAGTATGGTGGCCAATCCCGGGATTGGGATCGGCTGGATCCCGGGATTTAGGCCCAAAAATGGCCGGGATTCAAACCCGGGATTGGAAGCTCCAATCCCGGGGATGGAGGGATCAGCGTTGAGCGTCCACAGGACGCTCAAACGCTGCCCGTCTTCCTCCTTCCGGGTCGCCAGCGCAGCGTGAGAGGTCACGCTGCGCTGTCAGCTGCTGATGGGAGCCGCCAGCAGCGTTCGCAGAATGTTCCCCTCCCGCCTGCCCCCGGAATATGGTGAGTTATAGTGCGGGGTGGGGTGGGGTGAGGGGGCGGCCACCTTGGTAAAAGCCAATCCCGGGAATCCCGGGATTGGCCATTTTTCAATCCCGATACCCGGGATTGAAAAAATGGCCCGGGATTGGCTTCCCTAGTATCCAAATCTTCAGGAGTTATTACTGGAAGATCCTCAGCCTCTTCCTCTTTGCGAGGACCTGCTTCAGCAGGGGCTGTTTATTATCAAGACTTACCGCGGCTGTGTTTGACGGCATGGCTGTTGAGCGCCAGATCCTAGCCCGTAAGGGTATTCCCAATGAAGTCATTCCCACACTTATTTTGTCCAGGAAAGGGGTAACGTCCAAACATAACCATTGTATGTGGAGAAAATATGTATCTTGGTGTAAATCCAAAAAGCCTCCAGCGGTGGAGTTTCAATTAGGACGTCTTCTCCTATTTCTACAGGCGGGTGTGGATTCTGGCTTGAGATTAGGGTCTATCAAGATCCAAATTTCGGCCTTGTCCATTTTCTTTCAGAAACAGTTAGCTTCCCTTCCTGAGGTCCAGACGTTCGTGAAGGGGGTTCTGCGCATCCAACCTCCCTTTGTGCCATGGGATCTTAATGTGGTGTTGCAGTTCCTTAAATCGGACTGGTTTGAGCCTCTACAAGAGGTAGAGTTGAAGTTTATCACTTGGAAAGTGGTCATGCTGTTGGCCTTGGCCTCAGGCAGACGAGTGTCTGAAATAGGGTCTCTGTCACACAAGAGTCCTTATTTGATTTTTCATGAAGATAGAGCTGAACTGCGGACGCGTCAGCATTTTCTTCCAAAGGTTGTGTCTTATTTCCATATCAACTAACCTGTGGTGGTGCCAGTGGCTTCTGACACCTCAGCCGTTTCAAAGTCCTTGGATGTCGTCAGAGCGTTGAGGACTTATGTTGCAAGAACGGCTCGTATAAGGAAAACAGAATCTTTGTCCTCTATGACCCCAACAAGTTTAGGGGTCCTGCTTCTAAGCAGACTATTGCGCGCTGGATCAGAGGTACCATTCAGCATGCTTATTCCACGGCAGGATTGCCGTTACCGAGTTCGGTAAAGGCCCACTCTACAAGGAAAGTGGGTTCTTCCTGGTCAGCTGCACGGGGTGTCTCGGCGTTGCAAATTTGCCGAGCAGCTACTTGGTCAGGGGCAAACACGTTTGCTAAGTTTTACAGGTTTGACACCTTGGCTGCTGACGACCTTCAGTTTGGTCAGTCAGTTCTGCAGGAACATTAGCACTTTCTCGCCCGTACTGGGAGCTTTGGTACATCCCCATGTTACTAAAATGTACCCCAGCATCCTCTAGGACGTAAGAGAAAATAGGATTTTAATTACCTACCGGTAAATCCTTTTCTCGTAGTCCGTAGAGTATGCTGGGCGGCCGCCCAGTGCTCATTTTTCCTGCAGAATTACATTTTATCTTTTTACACAGGTTCTCATGTGTTAAGAAGTTCACAGCTGTTGCTGTTGCGTTATGCATGCACGTTAGCATGGGTTATGTTGAAAGCCATGTTAGGCGGCATGTTTTGTATGGTGTGAGCTGGTGTGAATCTCGACACTAGTTTAATGTCAATTCTTCTCTCAAAGTTGTCCGTCTCCTCGGGCACAGTTCCTATACTGAGGTCTGGAGGAGGGGCATAGAGGGAGGAGCCAGTTCACACTGTTGAAAAGTCTTAAAGTGACGAATGCTCTTGCGGAACCGTCTATACCACATGGTACTAAAATGGACCCCAGCATCCTCTACGGACTACGAGAAAAGGATTTACCGGTAGGTAATTAAAATCTTATTTTTTTCCGATGTTTCACCGTTTTTTTTTTTACAGGCTATCCAGATGGATCGCCTGTAAAAAAAAAAAACCTTTCTCCCGAAAACACACAGGTTCAGTGAAACCTGTGTGTTTTCGTGTAAAACAGCCCCGTTTTCGGACGAAAACGGGTCTGTTTCCGGGGATTCTGCTTCGCCTGCCGGAGGCAGGTGAAACAAACTCCCCGATAAGCCGTGGCACGTGCCGGCTTATCGGGGCTAATTAGATAGCCCCCGGCAGGACAATTAGCCCTGGTGAAACACCGGGGCTAATTGGATATCCCCCTTTATCTCCGTCCACTTGATGAGATCTATTCATGTAAGAATGCAATGTTTAGGTTTAACTTTTCACTAAACATCGCATTCTTGTTTCAGGTTTTTTTTTTATATTTTAAACGCAATTTGTTAATACTTACCTGTCTTTTCAGGGCTGGGGCTTTTCTGCGCATGTGCGGTGTGCTTCCTGCGTCCTGGTGTCTTCTGTGCGTGCACTGTTGAATGAGCACTGCAGCGGCGGTGGGACACTGTAGAACTGAGGAGCGGGGATCGAGCCAGCAAACAGAGCAGGACAGTCAGCAGCGGTGGCAGGGTGCCGGTCAGAGTGACAGTGTGGTGGGGGAGAGAGCCGGCAGCAGGCTGCTAGAGCGGGTGGGGGGAAAACAAGGGGGCATTGGGGGCAATAAGAAGGAGGTGACCCGGCATATGCATATGTCGGGACACCTTATAGCAGCGGCGGGGGTAGGAAAGCTGCGAGAGGTCACCGGGCAATGAGGTTAACAGTCAGGAGGAGGCCCGGCATATGCATAATTGCATATGCCTTGAGCTCCTCTGATTGGCTGGCAGCAGAAAAGGGAAAACCGGGAGGAAGCGGGGAGACAACAGTCTCCGCTGCGCTTCTCCATTCTGCAGCCTTGCTATGCTATCTTGAGGTGGGGAGTGGATTTTGAGAAGGGAAGCGGAAAGCTGAGCTCCTATTAATTGCTCTCCCTATGCTAATGTATGGGAAAGTGATCCTGATTTCTCCTCAGTAACCCCTTCTGTGAGTAGGAGGTACCAGTGAAAAACGCTGTTATCACTGATATAGGGCTTTTCACTGCTACATGAATAGACCCCCATCTCTCTCCAAGGATTAGTACATAGACTCGCATGTATTTTACCAGCTTAGTTATACTGTAGAGCATAGTAGCTTGTGCCCAGCTTCGTATGGTTGCTTAGCAACAAACGGGCACTGCGGCATCAATATGCACTGCACAGCCCTCTACTTACGGGTAGGGTTAGCGTGGAGTTCCACTTTCCTGGTATACTCTGGAAGGCAGCTAATGGTGCTATTTAAGGCAAGCACTTGCTGTATAACAGTAGCTCAGCTGCGGAAACAATAAACGCATCTCAATCCTGAAATGTCGGCCTGCAGGAAGTGAGATATTATGCTATTATGCTGCATGAATACAGTTTACCTCTTCTTTTTTTGTGATTACTTCTAACTTTATGGTGTTGCTATTGCTTATGCATTCTACAATATATGGAAAGTTTTAAAACAATTTTCCATTGTTATGCTATTACCATAATCAGGCATGATTTCCAAAGACAGATAAGTCACATGTGTCAGTGAGAGCTGACAGTAGGTAGCTAGCTCTCTGTTGAAATATAAACTCATTGAAGTATGTATGTTTGGAGTGCAGCTGTTAGATTTTAATATGAGAAAATATACCAAGTCTTCTACAGTTAGGGTAGCAGCATCAGAGTAAATATCCATCTGACAATTCAGGGATTAAAACATGAACAGAGGTTTAAGATTCTTGATTCACTGAAATAAGACCATGACTAGGTACACTCACTTATTTGATTACTAATTCATTGTGATGATAATATTCTTAATTCAGTTTTATCTTTTCTATGCTTTAGAAAACCCCGTCTACATTTACATCATCATAGGTAAGTCAGCAAAATTATGATTGACCAATCATTTGGATGAGTTTTGTTGTGTTTGAATGAGTTTGTTCAGAATGTTTTTAATTGAACAAATGTCTGTCTTTACTTAGAGATATATCCTGATACATCTTTGCTTCAGTCGTGCCAAACAGCCCTTCTTGGCACGCTAGGTCGCATGAGAATCTTCTAATGTCTAACGCAGTGCAGCTAAGATGCATGAGTACACCGTGCTGATTCATTTGATATATGACACTAGTATATCTGTGTGTGACAGAGTCTCTGTGTGTTCAAAGTGGTACAATGTAGCAGCAGCAGTAGCATTTTTCCAATACAACTTCTTTTCTGCGCCATATACAGACTCAGTCACACAATATACACATTAATCAGCACAGTCTCCTTGTGTGTCCTAGTTGCATTGCATTAAAACTAAGACGCATTTGCGGCAAAAAAGATGGCCGGTATTAGCAGAGTTGCACAGGACCTGGCGGCTCATTCACGCCATGCATCTCCAGCTTTTGGATTTTTGAGACCTAAGTGCATGATTTTGCATTTTTTGGCATTGAACTGTAATTGCAATGCTCTTGACCATTCCCCTAGTCTAGTCTACCTACTGTAGATCCTCAATCATTTGTTTTACGCCTCCTGGTGTGTCTACCCTGTTGCATACCTTCGTGTCATCTGCAAAAAGGCAAACTTTTCCTCTAATTTAAAAAAACCAACTAATTAAATAAAAATATATTTATTTATTTTTAACTAAAATAATTTTGGATAGGGTTAAATTCATTTTCTTCACCTAGTTTACTCATAAAAAAACAACAGTTTCTGACCTTTTTTTTGGAAAAAAAATCGTCAGTTAAGTGGTTAACTACAACTGTCTTTCTCTAGCATCCATAAGGGATATTGGGGACAGATTAGTACAATGGGGTATAGACTTGTCCAAAGGAGCCAGTGCACTTTAAATTTCTTCCACTGGGTGTGCCGGCTCCTCCTCTCTATGACTCCTCCTACAGGTCAGTTTAGAAAAAAAGTGCCCTCAGGAGAGGATGCACACTCTGCAAGCTCCAGAGTTTTTCTTCAGTTTATTTTAAAGTATTATTTCTTTCAGTATGCTGTTTGGGCAACAGCATACCTGCAATGTGGGAGTTGGGGGGACGGTCAACGTCTTCCTGAGGTACAGAGCCGCTTCCCCGCTGCAGGACCACCATCCTGAGGGGTTGTTTGTTCAGCGGGGAATGGCGCCTTGGCTGTCGCAGCTGCAGCATGCCGCACACCCCTAACATTGCCTGAAGGTGATCAT
Source organism: Pseudophryne corroboree (assembly GCF_028390025.1). NCBI lineage: Eukaryota > Metazoa > Chordata > Amphibia > Anura > Myobatrachidae > Pseudophryne > Pseudophryne corroboree. The sequence continues at coordinate 704,005,914 of NC_086445.1, forward strand.
CGTTGGTGAGTACTCGCCGGGGACCCCACTAGGGGGGTCCCACGGTTCACTGTACGGCTGAAGCGCAGGTGAGGCATACAAGTCCCTCCTGGGGGGCACCCGCTGTAGCCCCTGTGTGAGACTGGCTAAAATACATTGTACCAAGCATTTATGTGAGGCTACAAAAATAGGCAGACATGGCCAGTATAAATATAGAACAGTAGTTCCGGCGCCATGGCGGGGGGTGGAGCTACATGAGAGCGGGCTCAGCTGCATTTTGGTGCCTTCCTCTGCATAGCAGCAGCAGCAGCCTCAACAGCTCCTCCGTAACAGTCCCTGGATCACTGGTACCGGGTGTAGAGGGGTAGAGTCGCTATAATGTGCACAAGTAACATCCCTCTGAGGGATTTTTCATAATACAGTCTCACTGTTGTTTACATATATAAAAAAAACTGACAGCCTCACTGGGGCTGTGCAGCGTTGGGTGCGCTGGTGTCCTCTCTTCTGTGTCTCCTCTCACATACAATAGGACAGGCTTGTATTGTATTTCAGGCTGTTTTGTATGTGTATTGTACCTGTTTTTCTTATTCAATTTGGTAAAACAGATGTTATGCAGTGTTTGTAATGCTAGATTCTCCGCTAGTTCATCTTGCTCAATATCATGTAAGAAGTGTAGTCAGTCATCTCAGAATGCTGATAACAATGTGGGGAAGAGTCCAGAGCCCTCCTGGTTGGGGGCTATCAAAACTATGATGTCTGATATGTCATCTCAGCTCACTGCAAATGCAAATAAAACTCAGGAACTGCAACAAGCAGTGGCAAGCTAACTGCTAAACATTCCCCCTGTCTGCTACAGGTGCACAAAAATGTGCTCTACCTGCACTCCTATCAGATACTGATGATGATATACAGGATGATGGAGATGATGTGGACCCCATAAGTGGGGATTCCACCCCTACCCAGGGAATCAAACCCCTCATACTGGCTATTTGGGAGGTGTTAAAGCTCCCCCTGGGGGATGCTAATACTCAGCAGTCATTTTTCCTCCCATAAGACAAACTGACAGTCACATTTCCTGATTCCAAGGAATTGGATGACTTATTTAAAATAGCCTGGAAAAATCCAGATAAAAAATATCAGGTGTCCAAACGTTTTCTGCATACATTCCCCTTTGCCCCTGAAGGCAGAAAATTCTGGGAAGAATCTCCAGCAGTGGATGTCTCAGTCTCTCGCCTTTCTGCTCCGGGCTCTTTTACGGTAAAGGACCGTAAATTGAGGCCACTCTAAAATCTGTCTACACTGCTGCAGGTGTACCTCAAAGACTGGTCATTGCTGGTTGCTGGATGACACATGCAATTCATTCCTGGGCTTCTCAAATTCAGGAAGGTCTTTCGGGTAGTATGACCTTAGTTACTGTAACTTTCCTAAAACATATTCAGGACACGGCAAGAGTCCTCTGTGACTCCCTTAAAGAGATTGGCAATATTAATGCTAGGACCTCTGCTATGGATGTGTCTGCGCACAGAGCCATATGGTTGCATAAGTGGATTGCTGACACTGACTCCAAACGTAATGTGGAATCTCTTCCCTTTACAGGTGAATGGCTCTTTGGAGGTGAATTGGACGCATGGATCTCCAAAGCTACTGCTGGGAAATCCACATTTCTCCCTTCAGGAGCTCCGCCTGCTAGACGTACCTACCCGGGACTGTCTACTCAGTCCTTTCGGTCCTCTAGATTTCGATCTAGGGCCAGGGGGGCCTCCAACGCAGCTAGAGGCACCAGAGGTAAGCCTAAGAAACAAGCCATTGCCGGATCTCAGGATCAGAGCACCAGTTCTGCTTCCGCAAAGACTTCAGCATGACGGTGCCCACCCATCCCGAGGGGATCTCGTGGTGGGAGCTCGGTTATGTCACTACCTGGTGCGAGGAACACACATATCTCTCTGCGGAATTCCACTTGGGAAGATTCCTACGTTTCCTGCAGGCTGGAGTGGATAAAGGATTACGTCTGGGATCCATTAAGGTCCAGATTTCAGCTCTTTCCATCTTCTTCCAGAAGAAGTTGGCTTTTAGGCCGGAAGTTCAGACCTTCTTGCAAGGGGTGCTTCACATACAACCTCCATTCGTGCCGCCTACGGCACCTTGGGATCTGGATGTAGTGTTACGCTTTCTACAGTCCTCCTGGTTTGAACCTCTGATGACGGTAGAAGATAAGTACCTCGCGTGGAAAACGGTGATGTTACAGGCCCTGGCTTCTGCTAGGCGTGTCTCAGAATTGGGGGCCTTGTCGTGAAAAAGTACATACTTGGTCTTTTACGAGAACAGAGCGGAGCTCAGGACTAGACAGCAGTTCCTGCTGAAGGTGGTCTCCGCGTTTCACTTGAATCAACCTATTGTGATTCCGTCCAGTTCTGACAATTCTGCTCCTCCGGAGGCATTGGATGCAGTGCGAGCCTTGAAAGTCCATGTCAAGAAGACGGCTCGGATCAGAAAGACGGATTCCTTGTTCGTGCTGTATGATGTGCGGAAAAAGGTTTGCCCTGCTTCAAAGCAGTCCATTGGTCGTTGGATTCAGCTTACTATCCAACAGGCCTATGCGTCAGCAGCCTTACCTGTTCCACAGTCTCTGGAGGCCCACTCTACCAGGTCGGTGGGCTCTTCCTGGGCGGCTGCCCATGGAGTCTCGGCCCTACAACTATGCGAGGCTGCTACCTGGTTAGGGAAGAACACCTTTGTGAATTTCTACAAGTTTGATACCCTGTCTAAAGAGGACACCCAGTTTGCTCAGGCGGTGCTGCAGATGTCTCCGCACATTCCCGTCCGTTCTGGAAGCTTTGTGACATCCCCATCGTACTAATCTGTTCCCAATATCCCTTAAGGATGCTAGAGAAAATAGGATTTTAAATACCTACCGGTAAATCCTTTTCTCGTAGTCCATAAGGAATATTGGTCGCCCGCCTCTGTGCGGTGACTTTCTGCAGGTTCTCTGTTCTGTGTTTCCTGTTCAGCTGTTGCTGTTAATGTTGCTGGCTAAGTTATATGTTGGGGTGCTGGTGTGTAAATCTCACCACACCTTTTGTTGTTATGTTCCTTCCCTCAAGTATGTCATTCTCCTTCGGGCACTGTTTTTACCTATAACTGACTGGTAGGAGGAGGCATAGAGGGGAGGATCCAGCACACCTAGTTGAAGAAATTTAAAGTGCACTGGCTCCTTTGGACCCGTCTATACCCCATCGTAATAATCTGTCCCCATTATCCTGCAACCAAGGTCTTATGCATTCACCCAAGATCTTAGCCATTCCATGTGCATGTTCTCATTTTTTGTCCTTGCTTTTGTGTTATTTTACTCTCAAACTGGTATAATTTATCGTAACCTCTAGCAATGATTACAGTGGGGAGTCGCAGGCACCCAAGGGAGGGGTCGCAGCAGAGTGACGATGTTGTGCCTGTGCGCAATGAAGTCACAGAGGAAAAAAGGAAAGTAATACAGTGGATGGGGCGCCATCCTTGCAGCTAGAGAAATGGGGCAGCCTTGGTTTTCAAACGATGTGCCCCCCCATCATAGAAGCTATTGCCTGTTGATACTGTAGTTTGATTGCTAGCCAATAGCCTCTACACTACAGAAATTCATTCTCTACCAATCTGAGTTCCATCAACTAAGGGGCACCAATATGTGGAATGGAGAGTCTAGTTTTCTTTGTACATATTTTTGGGTGATCACGTGACTACTGAAAAAATGTATTCTCCACAGATGGGTGACAGCATAACATGTGCTCTAAAAATAATTTTTTCTATAGTGCAGGGTGGCATTGCATTGGCCATGGCCGCAACTAGGGGGGATCTAGGGGGGCATGTGCCCCGGGTGCCGGACTAGAGGTGTGTGTGGTGTGCAGACTTGGGACAACTGGCCAGTACCTAGCAGGAACGAATAAGAGGTCCAGCAGATGGAGCTCCCTGTCATGGCCATGTCCCCTGTTGTGTCAGGACACATATGGAGACAGAGCATACCACCATACCCGGGGGGTGGTGTGGTTATAGTCACTCACACACATGCCGAGTGTGCTGGCAGCGCACTGGACACCGCCATGGTACTGATTCATAGTGATGACTTGGTGTCACTCCCCACCCGCGCTGTACTGAGCGCAGCCTGTGTCTCCCCATACCACGTGGACGGTGATGTTACAGTCCAGCTTCCGCTCCTGCTCCGGAGGCATTATGGTGTCTCCGTCCGCTGCTGCCATGACTCTGAGCCGACAAGGCAACCAGATGTTGAGTTACACTAGCCCTGATCGCATCTGCAGCATCAGGTCTGTGGGTCCAGTGCTGTGCACCCAGGGGTCCTGTCATCCTGGAGTAAGACCTGGTTATGTCATGGTTCCCAGGGACCCTCCTATCCTAGTGTAAGACCCCTTTTTTTGCAGGCTGTCCCTTTTATAAACTGTGGTAGTGAGGGAGTTGGATATAAAATTTATGTCAGAAAAGGGGGGGTGCCAAGTTGCTCTCCTGCCCCGGACGACAGAAATTCTAGTTTCAGCCCTGCGTAGGCAAACGTAAGAGGGAGTTCCGGTTACATAAAAAAAACCTCCCCAGCCCACACCATGACCACAATAACAATATTTGATAATACAATTTTACTAGAGCTGCACAGTGGCCCTCATTCCGAGTTGTTCGCTCGCTAGCTGCTTTTAGCAGCATTGCACACGCTAAGCCGCCGCCCTCTGGGAGTGTATCTTAGCTTAGCAGAATTGCGAACGAAAGTTTTGCAGAATTGCGAATAGAAATTTCTTATCAGTTTCTGAGTAGCTCCAGACTTACTCAGCCATTGCGATCAGTTCAGTCAGTTTCGTTCCTGATTTGACGTCACAAACACACCCAGCGTTCGCCCAGACACTCCCCCGTTTCTTCAGACACTCCCGCGTTTTTCCAAGAAACGCCAGCGTTTTTTCGCACACGCCCAGAAAACGGCCAGTTTCCGCCCAGAAACACCCACTTCCTGTCAATCACACTACGATCACCAGAACGATGAAAAATCCTTGTTATGCCGTGAAATACCTAACTTTTGTGTAAAATAACTAAGCGCATGCGCTCTGCGAACCTTGCGCATGCGCAGTAAGCGACTAATCACAATATAGCGAAAATCGGCAACGAGCGAACAACTCGGAATGACCACCTGTGTCACAAAAAAATATTTAGCACCACCTGTGCATATTTTTAAAAAGAGGTAGTTAGTATGCACCTGTGCACCAACTAGGAGATCTGGAAACATGACCTGTTAGGGGTGCACTGCTATAGTCCATCTATAGGGTTATTATTAATACTGTATAACATTCACTATCCAGTGCATAAGGAGACCAACGTGTACATATATGTCCAATGCAGTACTAAGTGCTTCTGCCACTCCCCCAGATTCACAGATTTGCTCCATTGAGCTGGATTGGTGCACACAACTGAAATAACATTCAACTCAGGCAGAATGGCCCTACTGCCACATCTGTTGTCTCTATTGCTGGCCCTATATATGTCACAATTATGACACATACACTTTGGGGATTATTCAGAGATGAACGCAGATCGCTGCTTACGCAGACAGATCTGCGTTCATCTCCTCACATGCTGGGGTCCTCCCAGCACAAGGCAAGGCCAGCCAGCATGTGTAAGCCCGCCTCCCGATGCATTCGCAATTAGATTGTGGACCCCTCAGAACTTAGGTTGACACCTGGCAGCGCAGCTAGCGGTTGGCGGGCATTTTTTTTATCGGACATCACGCAGCCCCCGAAAATGTCCAGGGCAGCCCCCATTCATATCGCCCGCCCCCAAAAAGACGCCCTTCCAACAGCTGCCACTGTCAATCACACTTCCTACGGCTGGTGCACTTGCGCAGATCACCTGGATGTGGCTGCTGCGAGCGACCGCGGGGCTGCGTCCTGGTCTGATTTAAACCCTTTTATGATATATATTATAGCTGGTTAAGTACTAATATTGCCCTCTTCATGGACTGGCCACACACTCTCACTCTGCCCCTGTAATAATTCACTGTAATAATAAAATTGTGACATCCAGAGTTTTGCAATAAAAGAAGTGTATCTTCTTAAAATAAAGGCATGGCAATCAGAAATTGACTATACAATATCATTTCCATAACCATCATACTTTTTCTCATGTTAGCAAGGTGGTTTAGCATAAAGGGCTCATGTTTTTTTGAGCTCTCCACAAAGTAAAGATGGTCATCGATACTATCAATGACAGAGCAGGCTGGGGGTTTTTTTTTTACCCCTTTCCTTTTTTGATTGACCTGCTCAGTCCCAACTCAAGTCACCTGCTCTAGTGATCGATGATGGTGTAAACCATCAATGGTTTCTTGTTGATGGCTTCATACCAGTCACTGATGGTAACACCTATGGAGACCTTCGAATCCACCCCTACCACACAGTTTCAAGTTCTATGTTCAAGTATTGGCTCTCTTATTCTCAATATGTTTGGGGAAGTGTTTTGCGGGTATATGTATTTCTGCTGCGGGGTACACTGGGCTCCACAAGGATAGACATTGGGGTGTAGAGTAGGATCTTGATCCGAGGCACCAACAGGCTCAAAAGCTTTGACTGTTCCCAGAATGCATAGCGCCGCCTTCTCTATAACCCCGCCTCCCTGCACAGGAGCTCAGTTTTGTAGTTGGTGCCGCAGATAGCATGCACATAACAGAGGGGCTGCTCTGGGCAGCCCTAAGAAGAGCTTTTTTGAGAAGAAAAGTGGAGACATGTCTAGTGACATTCACTGCTGCAGCTCCATCTCTACCCAGAGGCGCTGTACACTCCCGAGCCCTGGTTGCCGGGTAACTACATCAGGAGGCTCCGGTTTTCTTCTGGTCAGGCACACACTACAGGGGTTCTCCGGGATCGCGTGGCCGCGCTTCGGGAGGTGGTGAGTGGGTCCCGCTCGCGGGACCCGTACTTTATCGCGATCCAGCGCGGTCGGTGGGAGGCGGGCCGGCGTGCTGACGGTGGACACTGTGGCAGTACAGGCGATCCCACTAGATCACCAGGGCATGGGTGCAGGTCAGGTTTTCTCTTAAAACCTTTTTATATGTAGCCCGCAGTACCTGGTGGTTTTGCCAGCAGAGGCTTTGACCTGAAGCCCCTCCCCCAGCCCCAGGGCGCCATTTCCAGCAAATGTTCCCACCCTGGAGCTGCATATCTGTCTCTCCCTCACTCCCTGTCAGTGTTTGGGCGCCATTTCTCTCAGCTACACTGTTCCTGGGACTGCTTGGGCAAATCCTCCTTTGTAAAGCCGCCTGGTTGTCAGCGCTGTGACTTTACATGACACTTAAGTATTCTACATGTCAATTAGACAGTGTTAGTTAAGAAAGAGTGCAATTAGTCAGGGTTCTCTAGTACAAGTACCCTGTGATATACATCCAGTTCTTACTGTGCAGTGTTATATCTATTGACCACATAGATATATTTATATAAGCTGGTCTAGTGCAGTATTATTGTTAGTAATAACCTCTGCATTGTATAACTGTGACTATATGTGTGTGCATTAGCTTGCTGAGTGGTTTCCATTTCGTGTCTCTCACTCAACTTGCTATCCCTATATTGTATAACCTGAGGGGGCTTGGTGCGTCAGGTTTTATAATTATATAGGATTTTCACAAGATATACTTTAATACGTATTTTTCTCTGTGATTTTAGTCACCATATCTCTCCTGTATCACTGCTTGTGCTGACTACACTACGCAGGGGTTTGGGTAAGAGGTATTGTGCTGCTGGCAATTGTACTGTGTTACCTGATACTGCAGGTTATATCATGTCTGCTTCTGAAGGTAACGTTTCTGGAGCTGAACACACTGCCGGTGTTGCTGAAGCCGCAGATCCCTATGAGGAGACTATAGCAGCTGTGGGCTCTGGTTCTGGGGGCTCCTTGCCCCCCAGTGGGACTGTGGCAACGGAGGTACATAATGACCCACCGTGGGCCACTTTTTCCACTCTTCTACATACGCTAGTTACTAACTGACACCCCCTATGGGACCTTCTATGCCGGTGCAACCGTATGTGATCCCTGCAGCTAACCCGCCGTGGGCGGATAATTTGTCTGCTCAATTGAAGAAGTTTAACCAGTCCTTGACTACTAAAAAGTCTGACCCTCGCTCGCCTAAGACCAAGGGGTCCTCTAAGCGAGCTCTTATCTCCTCACAATCCACTGCTGTCACTGACACCTCGTCTGATGAAGATGGCGCTTACACTGACCCCACAGATTCTGAAACAGATACTGCAGAGGGGGAGGGTAGTTCACATGTGGATGTACCTGATCTTTTGGAGGCTATTAAGTTGATTTTACAGATTGCGGATGATCCCGAGCCATCCGCCCCTCCTAAGAAACCAGATAGGTTCAAGCGTCAGTAGGTGGTTAAACAAGTTTCACCTCACTCTGACCACCTAGTGGATATACGTCAGGAACCCTGGGTAAACCCTGGAAAGAAGTTTGTGCCTCAAAAGAAGATGCTGGCTCGCTATCCCCTCGCGCCAGAGCTGTCTAAAAACTGGTAAATGCCTCCTCCAGTAGACTCACATGTGGCTAGGATGGTGGTTTCCTCAGCTCTACCTGTCACTACCATCACGTCTCTAAAAGAGCCTACGGATAAACGTGTGGAGGGTTGTCTGAAAGCGATTTACTCCCTCACGGGTGCTGCACAAAGGCCCACTATTGCAGCAACATGGGCTGCAGAGGCTATTGAAGCATGGGCCCTAGAGTTAGAAGCTTTAATCTCTTCTGACCATGCTAGACAATGCTTGTCATATATTGTCACAGCTTCTCACTATATTAAAGAGGCGGCTTCTGATACCGGTATTCTAGCAGCCAAGGCCTCTACTACATCAGTCCTGGCTCGCCGGATATTGTGGCTGAGATCCTGGTCTGTGGATCTGGACTCTAGAAAAACCCTGGAGGTACTCCCTTTCAAGGGAGATATTCTGTTTGGGGAGGACTTAAATAAGATAGTGGCTGACTTGGCTACTGTCAAAACTGCCTGTCTGGCAAGTACCGCTCCTTCTGCGTCGAAGGCTAAAGGTACTTCCTTTCGCCCCTTTCGTCCTTCAGGTAAAGCAAAAGGTCAGGCGTACAACAAGCAGGCCGGCATTTCCAAACCTGGTAAGCCGAAGCCCAAAAGAGCCTGGGCTGCCCGTCAGCCAGCTTCCAAGACCGATAAGCCTGCCGCATGGATCCCAGGGTGGGGGCCGGCTTCTAGGGTATACCCAGGAGTGGTTGAAGACCACTTCAGATGCCTGGGTACGGGAAGTTGTCACTCGAGGTTACGTCATAGCCTTCAAAAACCGTCCCCCTCATCGATTTTGCCTGACAGACGTCCCGTTGGACCAGACAAAGGCAAACACTCTACATTCGGTGGTACAGACCCTCCTGGATACAGGAGTCGTAGTACAGGTGCCTCTTGCTCAGAGGGGCCGGGGGTACTATTCTCCGCTGTTTCTGATCCCGAAACCGAATGGGTTTGTGAAAGTTTCCAAGTTCCGTATGGAAACCCTTCACTCTATAGTTCTGGCCTTGGAACATGGGGACTACATGGTCTCCCTGGACATACAGGATGCTTACCTGCATATTCCTATAGCAGTGTCACATCAGCAATACCTGAGGTTTGCGATTGGCAACCTCCATTACCAGTTTCGGGCGTTACCTTTTGGTTTAACTACAGCTCTGCGAGTCTTCACCAAAGTTATGGCGGTGATGACGGTGGTACTCCGCCGTCAAGGGGTCAGGATACTGCCGTATCTCGACGACGTGTTAATCCTGGCAAATTCCCCAGAACTTCTCCTACGTCATCTGGATATGACTGTCCAGTTTCTACAAGCCCACAGATGGATCATCAACTGGAAGAAATCCTCCCTGGTCCCTGCTCAGAACATGGTGCACCTGGGAGCGCTATTGGACACTCACAACCAGCGGTTGTTCTTGTGTTAGGAGAAAGTCCTGAAGCTTCAGGACAGGATTCGTTGCTTCCTTTCTTGTCAGCAAGTGTTAATACATTCGGCGATGCAGGTGCTGGGCCTCATGGTATCAGCATTCGACATGGTGGAGTATGCTCAATTCCATTCTCGCCCCCTCCAGAGGCTGATTCTAGAAAAGTGGGACGGCCTGCCTCACCGGATCAGATCTCACATGATCTCATTGACTCCGGAGGTCAGTCTGTCGCTGCACTGGTGGCTCCAGGACCAACGATTGTGCAGGGGCCGTCCCTTCTGGATATCCGACTGGGTCCTGTTGACGACAGATGCCAGTCTAAGAGGTTGGGGAGCGGTACTGGAGCAACACTCCCTTTAGGGTCGGTGGACCAAGGAGGAATCTCTCCTCTCGATCAACATTCTGGAATTGCGGGCGGTCTTCAATGCGTTGAACCTGGCCCAGCATTTAATTCAGAACCGTCCTGTTCAAGTACAGTCGATCAACGCCACCACAGTGGCTTACATAAATCATCAAGGCGGCACTTGAAGCCGGTTGGCAATGAAGGAAGTCTCACGGATTCTACATTGGGCGGAACGCCATCTACGGGCCATATCGGCAATATTCATTCCGGGAGTCCTGAATTGGGAACCGGACTTTCTCAGTCGTCAGGATGTACACGCCGGAGAATGGGGCCTCCATCCAGAAGTGTTTCAACTCCTAGTGGAAACGTGGGGCCTTCCAGACGTAGATCTGATGGCGTCTCGACACAATCGCAAGGTTCCGGTCTTCGGAGCAAGGACAAGGGATCCTCAAGCAGCATTTGTGGATGCGCTGGCGGTGCCGTGGAGGTTTTGGCTGCCGTACGTGTTCCCTCCGGTGTCACTCCTGCCCAGGGTAATTCGGAAGTTCAAGCAAGAAAGAGGAATTCTGCTTCTCATAGGTCCGGCGTGGCCAAGACGGCACTTGTTCTCAGACCTGCAGGGCCTATCGTCAGAGCGTCCAATTCTACTTCCACAACACCCAGACCTCCTCGTTCAGGGCCCCTGTGTCTACCAGGACCTAGCCCGGCTGTCTTTGACGGCGTGGCTCTTGAAGCTTCCGTCTTAAGGGCTAAAGGGTTTTCTGAGGCGGTCATTCAAACTATGTTGCGGGCCCGGAAACCGGCTTCTGCTCGGATTTACTATAGGGTCTGGCATTCTTACTTTGTTTGGTGCGCATCTAACAGTTATGACGCTTCCAAGTTTAGTATAGCCAAGTTGTTGGACTTTCTTCAGCAGGGCCTGGACTTAGGCCTGCGTCTGGCCTCCCTCAAGGTTCAAATATCTGCCTTGTTGGTGTGGTTTCAGAGAAAGATTGCGACCTTACCTGATGTGCATACCTTCACTCAGGGTGTGTTGCGTATCTAACCTCCCTTTGTCCCGCCTGTGGCTCCTTGGGACTTGTCGGTGGTTTTGGAGGCGCTACAAGAGTCTCCATTTGAACCTCTTGGTTCAGCTGATCTTAAGTGGCTTTCCCTTAAGGTGGTGTTTCTGCGGGCTATTGCTTCAGCTAGAAGAGTGTCAGATTTGGGTGCCTTGTCTTGTAGTTCCCCATATCTGATATTTCACCGTGACCGGGCGCTTCTTAGGACTCGTCCCGGTTATTTGCCTAAGGTGGTTTCTTCGTTCCACCTTAATCAGGAGATTGTAGTACCGGCCTTTGTCTCTCCTGATCTGTTTCCCAAAGAGCGGTCTTTGGCTGTGGTACGGGCTCTCCGTATCTATGTGAAGAGAACTGCTTTTGTTAGGAAATCTGATTCTCTCTTTATTCTGTTTGGGTTTCACAAACGGGGCTGGTCTGCTCACAAGCAACCTTTGGCCAGATGGATTAGAATGGTGATTGCACATGCTTATGTAAGGGCTGGTCTGTCAGCTCCTGCTCACATTACGGCCCATTCTACTCGGTCTGTTGGACCTTCTTGGGTCGTCCTGCCGTGGTGCGACCCTTGAACAATTGTGCAAGGCGGCTACGTGGTCCTCAGTGAACACGTTCATAAGGTTCTATGTCTTCGATACTGCCGCTTCCCAGGATGCTTCCTTTGGACGCCGGGTTCTTGTGCCCGCTACAGTGCGTCCCCTCCCATAAGGAACTGCTTTAGGACATCCCCAATGTCTATCCTTGTGGAGCCCAGTGTACCCCGCAGCAGAAAACAAGATTTATGGTAAGAACTTACCTTTGTTAAATCTCTTTCTGCGAGGTACACTGGGCTCCACAAGGCGCCCACCATGACGCACTTAGCTTCTTTGGGTTGGTATGGCATTAGCTTCTGACACTTCTCCTGTCGTGAGAGTGTGATGTATGTGGCTACTAACCGTTGTCGTCTCTTTTCCTGCTACTGCATTGGGCTGGTTAACTAAAAACTGAGCTTCTGTGCAGGGAGGCGGGGTTATAGAGGAGGCGGCGCTATGCATTCTGGGAACAGTCAAAGCTTTTGAGCTTCAGCTAGAAGAGTGTCAGATTTGGGTGCCTTGTCTTGTAGTTCCCCATATCTGATATTTCACCGTGACCGGGCGCTTCTTAGGACTCGTCCCGGTTATTTGCCTAAGGTGGTTTCTTCGTTCCACCTTAATCAGGAGATTGTAGTACCGGCCTTTGTCTCTCCTGATCTGTTTCCCAAAGAGCGGTCTTTGGCTGTGGTACGGGCTCTCCATATCTATGTGAAGAGAACTGCTTTTGTTAGGAAATCTGATTCTCTCTTTATTCTGTTTGGGTTTCACAAACGGGGCTGGTCTGCTCACAAGCAACCTTTGGCCAGATGGATTAGAATGGTGATTGCACATGCTTATGTAAGGGCTGGTCTGTCAGCTCCTGCTCACATTACGGCCCATTCTACTCGGTCTGTTGGACCTTCTTGGGTCGTCCTGCCGTGGTGCGACCCTTGAACAATTGTGCAAGGCGGCTACGTGGTCCTCAGTGAACACGTTCATAAGGTTCTATGTCTTCGATACTGCCGCTTCCCAGGATGCTTCCTTTGGACGCCGGGTTCTTGTGCCCGCTACAGTGCGTCCCCTCCCATAAGGAACTGCTTTAGGACATCCCCAATGTCTATCCTTGTGGAGCCCAGTGTACCCCGCAGCAGAAAACAAGATTTATGGTAAGAACTTACCTTTGTTAAATCTCTTTCTGCGAGGTACACTGGGCTCCACAAGGCGCCCACCATGACGCACTTAGCTTCTTTGGGTTGGTATGGCATTAGCTTCTGACACTTCTCCTGTCGTGAGAGTGTGATGTATGTGGCTACTAACCGTTGTCGTCTCTTTTCCTGCTACTGCATTGGGCTGGTTAACTAAAAACTGAGCTTCTGTGCAGGGAGGCGGGGTTATAGAGGAGGCGGCGCTATGCATTCTGGGAACAGTCAAAGCTTTTGAGCCTGTTGGTGCCTCGGATCAAGATCCTACTCTACACCCCAATGTCTATCCTTGTGGAGCCCAGTGTACCTCGCAGAAAGAGATTTAACAAAGGTAAGTTCTTACCATAAATCTCGTTTTTCCATAACTTAAAACACCTTTCCAAAGATATACTTAATTACATTTACAATTACACCAGTCTTTTTCCACACTGTCCTAGGTATTTTGCTCCTTACTGAGGGCCCGATTCAGACATGATCACTGTTGTGCGAATTCGCAAGCCATCCGATTATTGATCGACTGCGCACGAGGCCATACAGCGAAAAAATACAGCAACTTTTTTGATCGCTAGCCGTATGCAGGTTGATTAACAGGAATCCTGCGTTTGGGGGTGGTAACTGCCCGTTTTCTGGGAATGTCAATAAAAATGCAGGCGTGCCTAAGCGTTTTCAGGGAGGGTGTGTGACGTCAGCTCTGGCCCCGATCAGACTGTTTCTATCGCAATGTAGGAGTAGGTCCTGGGCTACGAACAGACTGGAAAAAAATTTGTTGGTGAGTTGCGAACAGATTTGCAGCGGACTGTCAAGTGCCGAGATTTTTGCTAAGGCATATGCAGACTTGCATGTGGAGGGTTTTCACTCTGGGCGGGGGCTATCTGATCGCAGACCTCTGCAAATTCGCAGAGGAGCGATCAGGTCTGAATAAACCTCTTAGTACTGCTCTTTTCAATTACTGTTGCAGAAAATGGACAGTGGTTGTGGGCCTGATTCAGAGATGGGTGCAAAGCCGATGTTCCACGCACCTTAGTGATTATTGGCAGACAGCACGTGTCGCGATCGCATTGTGCATGCATCAAGGTGCCACTGTGATCCTGCATGAAATGAGGATTTCATTGCAACGTGATTGACAGGAAGTGACCGTTTGGAGGTGTTAATTGGGGAGTGACAGCAAAAATACAGGCGTGTCATGAACGGTTTTTGGGACGTGTATCTAGCATCATCTGCAAGCCCTAACGTACAAAAACATGGCATCTCTCTGTAGCTTCTGCAGGGTCCAGTCTGCTTATCCATAGATCTACCCTTAAGCCCAATGTTCCTTGTTCTTGTGTATAGGCTGCGTCTGTGTATGCAATTGCAAATTATATTGCAATGGCTTCGGTGGGTGTCACTTTTAATCCGTGGAAAGGGGGGGGGGGGCAGCTTCACTTGCTGATATCAGCAGTTGCAAAGTTGTGAAATCACACTTGAAATTGCACTTGCGTCCATGTCTGAGTCAGGCCCAATGTCAACGTGTATGAGGTCATCACCAGACAGCTGAAGTCGTTTTTCTTTTTGTCTTCATGGCTTTCTGAATTTGAGGGATAATTGTTTTCTTGATAACAATAACTGTAAATGTTTCATACAAATTAAGAGAATAATTATTCAGTTACTTATATAATTTACAGTATTTGACGCAGAATGTGTGTTCCGATAAGAGAGGCTGGAATGTATAGATCAGACACGTAACATCGTATAAAGGCCTAATAATATAGTAGCTGGTTATTAATAACATATTCTTTTTTCTTTTTTTATTTAAGGCACAGTCTGTGTATTTATTGTTCTACTACTTGTTGTACTTGTGATTTGCTGCTGTAAGAAAATGACAAAAAGCGGGTGAGGACAATTTTTCCACATTTTCTTTTTATTTAAATATCTATTTTCTTTTAAACTTTCTAGAGATTACAGTTCAGCTCTTTTTTCTATCTTCAATTTCTTCCATTCTATGTTTAGAATTACTTGTTTTTGCTTGGTCTCTCTTTTATATTTATCATATGTTCTTTTAACCCCTTCGGTGGTATGTCCAGAAAGCTTCCGGGGTAGCCAGCATTGACAGCGCTGGCACCCCCGAAAGATTTCCGTGCATACTACCTGATGATTCCCTGGAAACATTAGTGCAGTGTGCATGGCGCCCGGGAATCAGCATACACCATTATGGAGTTAAGCCCGCCCCCAGGACTCCTATTGGCTGGGGAGCGGGCTTAGCTCAGCGCTTGGGCTGGTGATGTCCGTGGGCGATCGCCAAGCGATAACCTCGCCCTGCCCCGTCACTCGCCGCCCCTACACCTTCCCCACCACTCCCACGCCAATTTAAAAGAAAAACCTATGGTGTGTTTTTAAATTGAAAACTCACCACTGAAGGGGTTAAAGAAGAATGAAATATTTAAGCTAATAGAATTTCACAGGAGTGGCATCTATAACATTATTTTCCTTTAGTCTGGAGGTACCAGAAAAGTTAAGATCCGTTTTTGGATGAATCCAGTACCTGTGGCCCGTAAATGGAAACTATGTAAAATGTACAAGCTATTATTTGTTTATGTTTTGTTACCATTTTGAGGGGACAATCCAATTATGGAAAATCATTATTCTAAGGCATTGGTTCCCAAACTGTGTGCCTAGGCACCCTGGGATGCAGTGGATTTGTGGTCCAAGACCATATCAAATTATTTATGGTCAAAGTGATAGGGAAGACCAGTGCTAGTGGCTGAGAAATCATAAAACATGATGACAATCAGTAGCACAACTGTACACCGCCACATTACTGAGCCTAAGGATGACAGGTAGGCACAATTTACTTCATTTAAAAAAAATTTTTAAAGTTAACAATACATTTTTTTTATCCTTATGGTGCCATGAAAAAACTGCTGACACCGTAGGGCGCTGTGATTCAGGAAAGTTTTGGAACCACTGTTCTAAGGTATTAATGTCGGGACACAGTACAGAACTTCTGGTACATTCCTCTTAATGAATAATTATGCACTTACATGGTGTAATATGGCCAATAAATACATGTCACTTTTCAGGTAAATTTCTCTAAGGAGTTTTAGAACTAGCAGATGAGAGGAAAAAGTGAAAACTTACTTTACATACATTTTTCTGTACCCCAAAAAAGCTGAAAAGACTTTCGTGAAAAAAGCTTTCTATTAGCTGTTAAAAAAAAGTGCAAAAATCAGCCATTTGACACCTTTTGAAACCCTCCAGTACTTTCCTGTTGGCCACTAACAGTCTTCTTTATGGCCCTGCTATCTCAGAGCCTAGTTGAGAGTTTTGTGCAGTAGAGGGGCTGCACTGTAGACTGCAGGGTGCCTGTCTGGAGTGTATAAAGGATGCTCCAGCGGCACTGCAGCAGTGATCCTGTTTGGCAGAAGCAAGGGCCGTGGGAGAGTGAGAGTGCTGTCCAGAGAGCCCTGCACTCTGTGTGGAAGCACTGGTCGCACACCCCTAGTCATGGCCCTGCATTCAAAAGCTAATAATAAATACCCCAATGATGTCCCTGAGATTATAACCTCATATCATTTGAATGATGACAGTAAAGTCCTTTCTTTCAAATATTTCACCTGTGCTAACTGTGGAGAAGATCCAATAATTTTCCTTGTTCTGTCATAACAGTGGAGATTTAATTATGTTTTTGCTACCTTAACACACAGAGGTACAAGCAAAAAATGTTGAACAACTGTAACTTCCTATGTGTGCACCTGTGTATTATGCGACCATGGCGCTTAATTTAATCTCTCTTTAGGAACTCTTCTGAGAATTTATAGTAACTTGAAATGTTAGCAGAAGATAATTGGCTAATTGTACTGGACCCATTTTATTGCTTGATCTTTATGGCTATTACATTTTTATTCCTCCAAAACCCGACTAAGGGGGTATTCAATTATTGCCGTTTTTTTGACCCGTCAAAAAACAGCACTTTTCCCCTGTATTTAGGTCGGCCAGTCGAAAAAAAGGCACATAATTGAATACCCCCCTAATTCTGTTTAAATTAATCATCATGTTATCATGTTTTCTCTTCTCGTTTATCTTACATAAATCTCCTTAAAAGAGAGGAAATTTACATGTATTGTTTTGTGTTGGTGGGGATTTATGCAATTGTAGCTTTGTTTCTTCTTTATCCAGTGAATATTATTGTGACTATAAAAAGGACAAGTGTATGAAGACCGTAGAGCACGCACTGTGAAATAATAAAAATAAATAAAAATAAGGTATATCTATGCTTACACATGTGTAACCTTGTAATGCTGTTCAGGAGTTTCTTTGAAAGCATCAGTGTTTACTTATATTGTTTAAATTGCTGTGCTGCATACTAACATCAATGTGCAAAAACATCTGTGCTTACTAAAAAAAATTATATTTGTTTATTTTCTGTTGCTGGCTGGATAGGTGAACTAGACCTAGCAATGCATATTTTAAGGCACAATATGGAGACACACAAATTACAAAAAAAAAATCTATAGTTAACAGTGGCAAATGCAGAATTTCTGGAAGCGGGGCTTCCAAATGTTTGGTTTTAGTGTGATTGTCGCCAGCCCAAGGATGCATAATTAGCATGTAGCAAGATATAGTCTGCCACAGTGCAGTTTATTAAATACAGTACTTCAGACATCTGCTGACCCAATGATCACGGTAAACCACTTATCCAGATTCTCTCTCTGGTGCGATGATTGACCACTCAGATCCACAGACACATGTACAGCAGACTTGGTAGGAAAATCTGCTGCCACTGGGCACATGCAGCAGCTTTAATCTGCATTTCATACTGCATGTAGTGGCCACTATCTTAGGCAGGGGTGGGCAATTATTTCAGCTGGGGGGCCGCTTAACACTTCCAGTGAATATTCGAGGGCCGCACACAAAATATCTTGTATATACAATACCGATCGGGTCTGAACTGTGCATGCGTATGCACCGCAATGCACAGGTGCGTCGGTCCGCAGCGCCGGGCAGCAACGGGATGGTGCGAACAAAGCGATCGCACGGGCAATCGCAAGGTGATTGACAGGCAGAGGGTGTTTGTGGGTGGCAACTGATCGTTTTAGAGGAGTGTCCGGAAAAAACGCTGGAGGGACCAGGCATTTGGAGGGAGGGTTTCTGATGTCAGCTCAGGCTCCGATCATCGCACTGGAAGAGTAAGTCCTGGGCTGTTCAGAGACTGCACAAACTTCTGTTTGTGCAGCTCTCTGCACTTGTGATCACACACCTGCACAGCGATTTCCCCTTCCCCCTGTAGGTGGTGACGAACTGATCGCAGCAGTGCAAAAATCGCCTGCTAGCGATCAGGTCTGAATTAGGCCCATAGTTATGTATAGAACTATAAAAACATAGTATATATAACTATAATAACACACACCACAATATACAGTACGTTGCATATATAGTTTTTTTACAGCCAAAATACAAATGTCTAAAAAAAAAACATTAATCCAGTAATAAAAAAAAAAAACAATGCTGAAAACAAACAAACAGCATCCTGTGTAATGCTGAAATTCACCGCTCCTGTCTCTGTCCCTGGGCACAGTTACTAGCTCCTCCCCTCCCCCGGACCCATATAGCAGTCTCTAATCCCCTTCCCACCCCCTCCCCTAAACCCATAGAGCAGTCTCTACCCCCCTCCCCTGGACCCATATAACAGCTTTTAAAGTTATGCACAGATCCTTACCTTTTTTTCAGTGGCAGATCTGCTGCCCGCTGCCAGATCCCCGCTGCCAGATCCCCGCTGCTTGCTGCCAGATCCCCGCTGCCAGATCCTCATTTCCTGCTGACAGATGATCCGCGCTGCCCGCTGTGCTGCACGGAGTCACTGCTGCTGCCCGCTGTCCACTCCTGCTGTGGCTCCGCCCCCGTGCCGCCCCGCGCACGACGTCACAGAGGAAATCCCGGTCAGGTGACCCTGTGACGTGACCGGCATTTCCTCAGCGGCGCCGCTTCTGGGAGCTGTGTAGCGCAATGACAAGCGGCTCAGCCAATCGGGCCGCTTGTCATTGCTCACTGGTGGGGGACTTCGGGCCAGGCAAGATCGGTCCACGGGCCGCATCCGGCCCGCGGTCCACATGTTGCCCACCCCTAATCTAAGGTGTGGGAGGTGGGTTTCCGGGCAATTGGACACCCCCCACCAGTGTTTGTCTATGATTAAAATAATAAACATCCAAGTCAACATTCAAAGTAATATCCAAGTCAACACACAGTTTGAATAAAACATGAAGTATTTTAATGTAAACTATAAAAAATATGCAGTAAGCCAAATGGAACGGCATAGAAGTGTTGGTTTGTGTTTGATTTAAAAAGCAACTGGCAGTGGTTTAGATTAGATTTAAACAACAAATATTGTGGCATGTGTAATTACTATATTTTTTTTGTGTAAAGGACAAATTTCTAATAGTTAGCAACTGTGTATAAAAAGGCCTGTTCACCTATGTGCATTCTGCATTTAGGAATGGGAAGAGTTGCTTGTACTTTAGATCTTAATTTGTAGGCTAAGAGATATGAGAAGGTGTAATCTGGCAACACAGTGAATTACAGCACCATACACAAAATGTCCGTATGTGAAAGAGTTGGGTCATTTTAGAGCAGTGTAAAGTTGACAATGGTGCTTGAGAGATGGCGATAAGACAAAAGATAGCATATGTATCACTTGTGCAAATAAACTGTATCTGTTGTTAATTTACTTTTTACTACGTCTCCCTTATTGCAAACAGTTACTGTTATTTCATCTAAAAAACAACTGGATTAGATCTGACCAATAAATCCTACATTTGTCCTGTAAGAATTTTTGTAAACGTGTCCATACTGGTCCCAGACCAATACTACCTAATGTAGATATATTAATAAAAGCATTGTCAGTAGTAGATGTAAAATTCCTCAACTTTCCAGAACATATCCTTTATTTCCAAAATGTGTTATATACATGTTCCACTGTAGCATTTTTTAAAATAGTGATACCAAGAATTTCAATGGACCCCCAACTATGGGGCTGAATGCACAGCAGCGATCAGGTCTGAACTGCGAATGCGCGCCGACGCATGGCAGACAGGCAATGGCTGGCGTAGCCCTGCGATCGCCTTTGCCTGATTGACAGGCAAAGGCGGTCGCTGGGCGGACCAACGACGTTTAGCAGCCGCTTAGGGGAGCTGCCCGGGCAACGTAGGTGTGCCTGGACCGTTGGGGGGGGGCGGGCTGCGGCGGGTGCGTGACATCACACGCAGCCGCTGCGACCCGGGCAGCGACGAGTAGCTCCCTGCCAGTGCGCAGGCGCTGTGCTGGCTGGGAGCTGCGCTTGGCAGGTAGTTACTCCTGAAGTACAAAAGCATCGCCGCTCTGCGATGCTTTTGTACTTGTGCGACGGGGCAGGGACTGACATGCGGGGCGGGCTAGCCATGTGCTGGGCGTCTCCTGCATGTTAGTGTGACTGGTCGTAGTAGTTGTGCTAAATTTAGCACATCTACGATCAGGTCTGAATTAGCCCCTATATTTCTAGCTCAGTATGATAGGAGTATTCAGTAGATTGAGTTTATTAATTCATTTTTCACATCCACTTCATATGAAAACAAAAACTGTCATCAATAAATTTACAATAAAAGCATATACAGGGGTTGGTAGGACAAGAAAAATTTAATCTGAGATTCTTCCAAACACCAGAATCTATAATGTATGGGCCCATTAACTATACAGCATACTTAAGACAGACTGTGGATGAGTTTTAATAGAGACTCAGTCCCCAAACCAGCGTCTCAATCCCCTCCCATTTGTCCGCAAAAGCGATCTCTGGCCCATATCCTGCAATCTTACTCTGACGCTGACGGGTCAGACATGGAGGAGGGTGAGGTGGATTTGGAGGGGGGGATGCTACTCTGTCACAGGGAATAGAGGCTCTTATAGCGGCTATCAGAGATGTTCTGCAAATTCCTGATAAGGTGCCGGAGGAGTGTGAGGAATCTTATTTGAATGTAAAAAAGAAATCCTCAGTCACTTTTTCTGCGTCAAAGGAATTGAATACCCTGTTTGAAGAACCGTGGGTTAATCCTGATAAGAAATTTCAAATCCCTACAAGGTTGCTCTTTTTCTTTTCCTCTGGAGGATAGGAAAAAATGGGAAAATCCACCGATAGTGGACGCATCAGACTCTAGGCTGTCACAAAAAATTGTATTGCCTGTCCCTGGTGCAGCCTCCCTAAAAGACACTGCGGCTGGGGTGGCCCAGAGATCCACTATTGCATGTGCATGGATCACAAAAGCCATTGCTACATGGTCAGGTAACCTAATTGAGGGGTTAGATTCCTTGTCTGGGGGGGATGTTGTTTTACTCCTGCAGCATATACAAGACTCTGCAAACTTTATGGTGGAAGCCATAAAAGAGATTGGTTTGCTTAATGCACGCACCACAGCTATGGCAGTGTCAGCATGCAGGGGCTTGTGGCTACGCCAGTAGACTGCTAATGCGGACTCCAGGAAAGGCGAGGGAGGCCTACCATTCACAGAAGAGGCATTGTTTGGAGACGAACTAAACAAATGGATCTCCAAAGCTACTGCGGGTAAGTCTACATACCTTCCTTCTGCAGCTCCCCCAGCCAGGAAAGCTTATTCAGCTTCAAATTTACAGTCCTTTCGGATGGCCAAGTTTAAGGGCAAATCCAGAGGTGCTTCTACGGCCTCCAGAGACGCAAGAGGTAAACCAAGCAAACCAGCAACTGCAGGTGCTCAGGAACAGAGCTCAGGCTCTGCTTCCTCAAAGCCTTCAGCATGACGGTGGACTGCGACGCCTGGAGGACTGTCAGGTGGGAGCCCGACTAAAATTCTTCAGTCACATCTGGTCAAGTTCGTGCCGGGATCCCTGGGTCATAGATCTTATTTCCTGGGCTACAGACTGGAGTTCCAAGAGCTCCCACCTTACAGATTCTTCAGATCAGTCTTACCAGCTTCACAAAAGGCAAGTATAACTTTACAGCATGCCATCCAAAAACTGTTACAGACTCAAGTCATTGTTCCAGTTCCACCTCATCTGCACAACATGGGGTACTATTCCAGCTTGTTTGTAGTACCGAAACCGGACGGTTTGGTACGACCGATTCTGAACCTGAAGTCCTTGAATCCGTCATTAAGAGTGTTCAAGTTCAAGATGGAGTCTCTGAGAGTGGTGATCTCATGTCTGGAGGAAGGGGAATTCCTAGTGTCTCTGGATATCAAGGATGTGTATCCTCACATCCCCATCTGGCCGCCTCATCAGACTTATCTATGGTTTGCACTGCAGGACTGTCACTACCAGTTCCAGGCCCTGACAGTTGGTCTCTCCACAGCACCGATGATATTCACCAAAGTGATGGCAGAGATGATGTTTATACTCCGCAAACAGGAAGTGAATATAATTCCGTACCTGGACGATCTTCTGATAAAGGCGCCGTCCAGGGAGAGGTCGCTGGACAGCATTGGTCTCTCAACCAAACTTCTCCAGGATCACGGGTGGATTCCGATCCTTCCAAAATCTCATCTAGAGCCAACACTGCGGCTCCCATTCCTGGGAATGATTCTGGACACGGAATCGCAGAAAGTGTTCTTTCTGTTGGAAAAGGCATTGGTCATCCAATCGATGGTTCGGGATGTCCTGAAGCCAACCCGGATATCGGTGCATCTCTGCATTTGCCTTCTGGGGAAAATGGTGGCCTCTAACAAGGCGCTTCAATACGGAAGGTTTCACGCAAGACCCTTAGAGCTCGATCTGTTGGACAAAAGGTCCGGATCGCATCTTCACATGCACCAGAGGATCCTCTGTCGCTGAAAGCCAGGATCTCCCTTCTGTGGTGGCTACAGATTTCTCTCCTCGTCGAGGGTCGGCGTTTCGGAATTCAGGACTGGATCCTGTTAACCACAGACGCAAGCCTCAGAGGTTGGGGAGCAGTCACCCAGGGGGTGCAGTTTCAAGGAAGATGATCAAGTCAGGAAGTCATCCTTCCAATCAACATTCTGGAACTCAGGGCCGTATACAGCGCTCTTCAGCAGGCCTCATATCTTCTTCACGATCGGGCCATTCAGGTCCAGTCCGACAATGTGACGGCAGTGACGTACATAAACCGACAGGGTGGAACGAAAAGCAGAGCAGCGATGTCAGAGGTGTCAAGAATTCTCCTCTGTGCAGAAAAAAATGCTGTGGCATTGTCAGCGGTCTTCATTCCGGGAGTAGACAACTGGGAAGCAGACTTCCTCAGCAGACATGACCTCCACCCGGGAAAGTGGGGCCTTCACCCAGAAGTGTTCAGGCGCTTGACACGTCGTTAGGGATATCTACAAATCGACATGATGGCTTCTCATCTCAACAAGAAGCTCAAGTGGTATTGTACCAGGTCGAGAGACCCACAGGCAGTGGCAGTAGATGCTCTGATGACTCCATGGGTCTATCAAATGGTGTACGTGTTTCCCCCACTTCCTCTGATCCCAAGAATTCTAAAAATAATAAAAAGGGAAAAGGTTCAAGCAATACTCGTTGCTCCGGACTGACCAAGACGGGCCTGGTACGCGGACCTTCTGGAGATGCTCCTCGAAGATCCTTGGCCACTACCTTTTCATGAGGATCTTTTGCAACAGGGCCTGTTCATCTATCAGGACTTACCGTGGCTACGTTTGATGGCATGGAGGTTGAACAGCTGATTCTGGCCAGAAGAGGGATCCCTAACAAAGTTATCCCGACTATGATCTAAGCCAGTAAGGGGGTAACGTCTAAACATTACCACCGTATTTGGAAGAAATACGTCTCTTGGTGTGAGAGCAGAAATTATTCTGCGTTGGAATTTCATCTGGGACAATTCCTGCTTTTTCTGCAGGCAGGTGTGGATGTGGGCCTATGCCTGGGCTCCATCAAAGTCCAGATTTCGGCCTTGTCCATTTTTTCAGAAACAATTGGCTTCTCTCCCTGAGGTCCAGACGTTCTTGAAAGGTGTTCTGCGCATCCAGCTTCCCTTTGTGCCTCCCACAGCACCTTGGGATCTCAATTTGGTGTTGCAGTTCCTCCAGTCGGACTGGTTTGAACTGTTACAGGAGGTGGACGTGAAATGTCTTACATGGAAGACCGTCACACTGTTGGCCTTGGCTTCAGCAAGACGTGTGTTGGAGCTGGGGGCTTTGTCTCACAAGAGTCCCTATTTAATTTTCCATGAGGACAGAGCTGAACTCAGAACTCTTCAGCAATTTCTTCCTAAAGTGGGGTCGGTGTTTCACATCAACCAACCTATTGTGGTTCTGGTTATTACCGACACTTCGGCTACTTCAAAGTCTCTGAATGATGTGAGGACTTTGAATGTATACGTAAAGAGGACAGCTCGTCACAGAAAATCTGACTCGCTTTTCGTTCTCTATGATCCCAATGAAACTGGGTGTCCTGCTTCGAAGCAGACAATTGAACGCTGGATCAGGCTCACTATTCAGCATGCTTATTCCACGGCAGGTTTGCCTGTTCCAAAATCTGTACAGGCTCACTCTACTTGGTCGGTGGTTTCTTCCTGGGCGGCTGCCCGGGGTGTCTCGGCTTTACAGCTCTGTCGAGCGGCTACTTGGTCTGGTTTCGAACACGTTTGCTAAGTTCTACAAGTTCGATACTTTGGCCTCTGAGGGCCTTCAGTTTGGTCAATCAGTTCTGCAGGAACCTCAGCACTCTCCCACCTGGTTTGGGAGCTTTGGTACATCCCCATGGTACTAAATGGAACCCCAGTATCCACTAGGTCGTAAGAGAAAATAGGATTTTAATTACCCACCGGTAAATCCTTTTCTCGTAGTCCGTAGAGGATACTGGGCACCCGCCCTGTGCTTTGTTCTCCCTGCACTGTTACTTGGTTAGGTATTGTTGGTTCAGCTGTTGCTGTTCCTGTTTAAAGTTGGGTTAGTATAGCTTTCCTCTGTTTTGTGTGTGCTGGTTCGGAATCTCGTCACTATCCTTTATATCCTTCTCTCAAAGTATGTCCGTCTCCACGGGCACAGTTTCCTAGACTGAGTCTGATAAGAGGGGCATAGAGGGATGAGCCAGCCCACACTATCAAATTCTTAAAGTGCCCATGACTCCTAGTGGACCCATCTATATCCCATGGTACTAAATGGAACCCCAGTATCCTCTACGGACTACGAGAAAAGGATTTACCGGTAGGTATCACTGACCTGGGTTGAGAGTGTTGTGAACTCGGGGGTTCTTCCGGTGACCGGTAGGCAGAGCTTGTGACGGATGCTGGAATCCTCCTGAAAGACAGGACTTGAGAAGGGTGCTGGTGATTACTGTGAGATATGCTAAAGAATCCCTGTAGCGATGCTGAAGCACACTGAGTGATAAGAAATTTGGGAGCGATGCTGAAGCACACAGAGTGGTGAGAAACTTGTGAGCTATGCTGAAGCACACTGAGTGGTGAGAAACTTGTGAGCGATGCTGAAGCACACTGAGTGGTGAGAAACTTGTGAGCGATGCTGAAGCACACTGAGTGGTGAGAAACTTGTGAGCGATGCTGAAGCACACTTAGTGGTGAGAAACTTGTGAGCGATGCTGAAAGCACTGTCAACTGTGTGACAGAGGAACACGCTGAATGCTGAGAACCCTGGAGACTGTGAGACGGAGGACACGCTGAAATGCTGGGAACACTGGAGACTGAGACGGAGGACACGCTGAATGCTGGGAACACTGGAGACTGTGAGACGGAGGACACGCTGAATGCTGGGAACACTGGAGACTGTGAGACGGAGGACACGCTGAATGCTGAGAACACTGGTGACTGTGAAACAGGGAACACACTTGGACAAAGGGAGCACTGGAGTCCGGCGTCCACCTTTGAATTCCCCGCCTTCCTCCGATTGGTGGAGGGGAGCCAGCGACGTCACCCGCCCACCACCCATGTGACAGCTGGGCGCAATGGCGGCGCCCACGCTCCGGGGAACCACCGGGAGCAGCGCCGCCAGACGCCGGGAGCCAGCGACCACCGGAGGTGGAGACCACCAGGAGGACCAGCGGACACGCAGGGGTAAGCGCGGCGGCCGCTGCCCCTGGCGTGTGACAGTACCCTCTCCCCCAGGAGTGGCCCCTGGACACTTTCCGGGTTTCGTTGGATGTTTGGAATGCAAGATCCGAACTAGTCGAGGAGCAGTGACTTCGGAAGCTTTTACCCAACTTCTTTCCTCAGGACCATAGCCTTTCCACTCCACTAGGTACTGAAGATTCTTGTGGTAGTAGCGGGAGTCAAGAATCGTTTTGATTTCAAATTCTGTTCCAACTTCGGTCTCCACCGAGACCGGACTAGGAGACACTGACTGGAAACGATTTAAAATGAGAGGCCGGAGAAGAGAAACATGGAAAGAATTTGGTACACGAAAGTGAGAGGGCAAACCCAATTTGCAGACTACAGGGTTTAGGACTTGTAAAACTGGGTAAGGCCCGATGAATCTTGGAGCAAACTTCATAGCGGGCACTTTTAGACGGAGGTTGCGGGTGGAGAGCCATACCCTGTCGCCAACCTTGTATTGAGGAGCTGCTCGTCGTTTTTTGTCTGCAAAGAACTTGTATCGAATAGAGATTTTCTTGAGATTAGCATGAACCTTACTCCAAATTTGACTGAAGTGCCGAAGAGTGGAAGTAACAGCAGGAACATCCTCTGAAGGAAGGAGTGGTAATTCTGGAATTCGTGGATGGAATCCATAATTGATGAAGAATGGGGACTCACCAGTGG
Source organism: Pseudophryne corroboree (assembly GCF_028390025.1). Taxonomy (NCBI): domain Eukaryota; kingdom Metazoa; phylum Chordata; class Amphibia; order Anura; family Myobatrachidae; genus Pseudophryne; species Pseudophryne corroboree. Next base: position 704,032,727 of record NC_086445.1, read on the forward strand.
AAGCGTGATACAGATGGTTATGGGCGAACTCAGCCCAGGTTAACAGCTCCACCCAGTCGTCCTGTGAAGGAGAGAGATAAATGCGGAGAAATGTCTCTAAATCCTGGTTGACTCGTTCGGTTTGACCATTGGTTTGTGGATGATAAGCAGATGAAAACTTGAGTTTTATTTGCAACGCCGAACAGAGAGCCCTCCAAAACCTTGCAGTGAACTGTACCCCTCGATCAGAGACTATTTCCTGAGGTAACCCATGCAAGCGAAAGTGTTCTCGGATAAATAATAGAGCCAACTTGGGAGCCGTTGGTAGACCTGTCAACGGAACAAAGTGTGCCATTTTTGAGAAGCGGTCAATAATCACCCAGATGGTATTGCAACCCTTGGAGGGAGGTAACTCGGTAATGAAGTCCATAGAAATATGGGTCCATGGTTTCCTAGGAATGGACAGTGGACGAAGCAAACCGGCAGGAGGCAAACGAGGAGTTTTGTGCTGGGCACACTGTGGACAAGAGTTAACATAGTCTTGTATATCCCTCCTCATGGTGTTCCACCAATATGTCCTTTGTAGAAACTCGAACATTTTCTGGGCTCCCGGGTGACCGGAGAACTTGGATATATGGGCCCACTGCAGTAACTTTGGTCGAAATTCCACCGGTACAGATATTCTCCCAGGAGGAGGCCCTAGAGAAGTGGGAGCTGCGGAAAATGGAAACTGGACTGAGAATTAGACTCTTCTCAAGGGAATTCTCTTCATCTGAGGCCGTTAGGGAACGGGACAGAGCGTCAACTTTGGCGTTGAGAGTCCCAGCCCGGTACTTAATAACAAACGAGAACCGAGTGAAGAAGAGCGCCCATCTAGCTTGACGGGGGTTTAGACATTGGGCAGTTTTGATATACAGCAAGTTCTTATGATCGGTGTAAATAGTAATTAGATGTTTAGCACCTTCCAATAAATATCTCCATTCCTCCAAGGCAGATTTTATTGCCAAAAGTTCCTGATCTCCAATGGTGTAGTTTCGTTCCGCAGAGGAGAACTTCCGAGAATGGAAACCACATGGATGCAACTTTCCATCAGAAGAGTACTGTGAAAGAACGGCTCCAATGCCGACTTAGGAAGCATCGACTTCCAGGAAGAATGGTTCTGTGAAATTTGGCTGTTGGAGTACCGGAGCTGACATATAGGCTGATTTCAACCGGGCAAACGCTACTATGGCTTCAGAAGACCACAGACTTGGATCGGATCCCTTTTTTGTCAATGCAGTAATGGGTGCAACAATGGTGGAGAATCCCTTAATGAATTTTCTGTAGTAATTCGCAAAGCCCAGGAATCTTTGTACTGCTTTGAGAGAAAGAGGCTGAGTCCAATCCCGAATGGCCGAGAGTTTTTCCGGATCCATGCGCAGCTCCGTGCCTGAGGTGACATAACCGAGAAAAGGAATTGAACGGACCTCAAAGGTACATTTGGAAATTTTGCCGTAAAGACGATTTCTTCGTAGGCAGGAAAGTACCTCTTTGACCTGTACTCGGTGCTCCTCAAGACTCTTGGAAAAAATCAGAATGTCATCCAAATACACCACTACACTTTGATATAACATATCTCGGAAGACTTCGTTTACGAATCCCTGGAAAACGTCAGGAGCATTACTGAGACCGAACGGCATTACCAGATATTCGTAATGCCCGTCCCTGGTATTGAAGGCAGTCTTCCATTCATCCCCCTGTCGAATGCGTATAAGATTATAGGCTCCTCTCAAGTCGAGCTTCGTAAACACATGGGCTCCACGAACCCTGTCAAATAGCTCCGTGATTAGTGGCAACGGATATTTATTCTTAATGGTGATATCGTTTAAACCACGATAATCGATACATGGTCTTAATCCCCCGTCCTTCTTCACGAAGAAGAAACCCGCTCCAGCCGGGGAGGTAGAGGGACGGATGAATCCTTTAAGCAGATTAGACTTAATATATTCCGACATAGCCTGGGTCTCAGGTAGTGACAAGGGATACGTGCGCCCCCGGGGTGGCATCTTCCCTGGGATAAGCTCAATGGGACAGTCCCAGGGCCTATGGGGTGGTAACTGATCAGCCGCCTGTTCAGAGAAGACATCTGCGAACTCCCGATAGATCTTCGGAATGAGTTCTTCATCCGACCTGGAAGATGCACGGAGCGGATAAAAGGGTGTGATGCAACTAGAGTGACAAAGTGAGCTCCAGGACAATATTTGCGACGACTTCCAGTCAACGTGAGGGTTATGAATTTTGAGCCAAGGCAACCCCAGGACAAGATCGTGGGGCATCTCCGGAATCACTAGGAACTCTAAACGCTCTTGATGTAGAGCTCCGACCTGTAGCTTGATGCGCTTTGTACGACTTGTAATAAGACCATTGGTTATTTTGGTACCGTTGATAGCAGTCAGCGTAATAGGTCTTTTGATAGACTGCAGCTCTAAACCCAGCCTCTGAACACAAGAAAGAGAAACAAAATTCCCTGCAGCCCCAGAGTCCAGTAGGGCATTAAGAGGTTTGGCAACTGACTCAGGAAACAGAGACACTGAGAGTAGACAATCCACAGTCGGAGAAGATTTGGTCGTGATTCCCAACTTGACTCCTCCAGAACAAGCTAGGCCTGCCCGTTTCCCGGACGGGATTTACAGAACTTGATAAAGTGATCTGCGGCTCCACAGTACAGGCACAGTTTACCCTCACGACGGTGCTGTCGTTCCTCCGGAGACAGTCGAGATCGGTTAATTTGCATGGGCTCGTCCGGACATGGTACAACCGCTTGCCTAGGAGGAGGAAGCCGAAACCTGGACCGATCCGACCGACTACGTTCACCACCACGCTCCTGCATGCGGAGGTCCACCTTGACGCAGAGTGAGATCAATTCTTCTAGTGGATCCGGCAGATCCCTAGTGACCAGCTCGTCTTTCAGATGGTCAGAGAGCCCGTTCCAAAAGGCGGCCCTGAGAGTGTCATTATTCCAGCGTAGTTCTGAGGCAATGGTCTGGAAATGAACAACGTACTGCCCCACAGAACGGGAGCCTTGACGAACACGAAGCAAATCAGAGGAAGTGGCGGTTGCCCTACCGGGCTCGTGAAAGATTCTTCGGAAGGACGTGATGAAATTGGTGTAATTGGAAACCAAAGGATCAGATCGTTCCCATAACGGAGACACCCAATCCAACGCTGAACCTTCTAGCAAGGAAATAATATAAGCCACTTTAGACCGATCCGTGGCGAAATTGTGTGAAAGAAGTTCAAAGTGCACCTCGCACTGGTTTAGAAAACCGCGGCAATTCTTTGGATTCCCATTATAGCGGGAAGGAGTAGGAAGCTGAAGGCGTGACCTGGTACCGGCCGAAGTTTGGACATTACTGGAAACGGCAAGTGGAGCGGTTACGGGAACTGGAACCGGAATTACCGAAGCTAAAGATGCTTGAATTTGATTCAATCGACCGGACAATTCCTGGAGATACTGCATCACCTGGCCCTGTGTCGCCTCCTAACTCTGTACTCGGGAAGCCAAATTTTGGATGGCGCTCGACTCTGTTTTCCGATCCCCCGGGTCCATGGGGCCTGAGTATACTATCACTGACCTGGGTTGAGAGTGTTGTGAACTCGGGGGTTCTTCCGGTGACCGGGAAGGGGAACCACAGCTGGGCCGAAGTAGAGATGGCCGAATATAGGTTTTCTTCATGCAGGACTTTAGCGGTAGGCAGAGCTTGTGACGGATGCTGGAATCCTCCTGAAAGACAGGACTTGAGAAGGGTGCTGGTGATTACTGTGAGATATGCTAAAGAATCCCTGTAGCAATGCTGAAGCACACTGAGTGATAAGAAATTTGGGAGCGATGCTGAAGCACACGGAGTGGTGAGAAACTTGTGAGCGATGCTGAAGCACACGGAGTGGTGAGAAACTTGTGAGCGATGCTGAAGCACACGGAGTGGTGAGAAACGTGTGAGCGATGCTGAAGCACACTGAGTGGTGAGAAACTTGTGAGCGATGCTGAAGCACACTGAGTGGTGAGAAACTTGTGAGCGATGCTGAAAGCACTGGCAACTGTGTGACAGAGGAACACGCTGAATGCTGAGAACCCTGGAGACTGTGAGACGGAGGACACGCTGAAAGCTGGGAACACTGGAGACTGTGAGACGGAGGACACGCTGAATGCTGGGAACACGAGACTGTGAGACGGAGGACACGCTGAATGCTGGGAACACTGGAGACTGTGAGACGGAGGACACGCTGAATGCTGAGAACACTGGAGACTGTGAGACGGAGGACACGCTGAATGCTGAGAACACTGGAGACTGTGAAACAGGGAACACACTTGCACAAAGGGAGCACTGGAGTCTATCACTAAGGAGAGACGATACTCAGGCGCCGGGCTCTGTCCGGCGTCCACCTTTGAATTCCCCGCCTTCCTCCGATTGGTGGTGGGGAGCCAGCGACGTCACCCGCCCACCACCCACGTGACAGCTGGGCGCAATGGCGGTGCCCACGCTCCGGGGAACCGCCGGGAGCAGCGCCGCCAGACGCCGGGACCCAGCGACCACCGGAGGCAGGGACCACAAGGAGGACCAGCGGACATGCAGGGGTAAGCGCGGCGGCCGCTGCCCCTGGCGTGTTACAGTAGGTAATTAAAGTCCTATTATTTTTTACTTGCAATAGCACTCCCCTTGTTTAGTGGCTTATGCAGATTGAACTATCTCCAAATAAATTTCAGCTTGCTTATCTCTTCATTGTTGTCAAATTATAATGCATGTAACACAAGAATGATTTAAATATGTAGCGATTCAAAGGCTACTGGAAGTTTTCAGATCTTTAACAAGTTAAACTTACTTTCTTATCTTAAAATAAAGGTTTGACTGCTCCTACAGCAGCAGCCAAGATTTCCTGTATTCATAGTCCAGTTACATGCTGCCAGCATGAGAGCCCACCTATGAATGGCCCTGGCCCTAGGTGAAGGGGTGTCTTGGGGAATCATTCCACATCTGTTCTAATAGGGTTGGTGTTTTATATATATATATATATATATATAATACGTTTTGCTTCACAAGAACGACTCTTCACTCGGGTTGCTCTGTCAGGTGGCTTCCTCTGGCCACTACCTAAGCCCAAACCGGCCCTCTCTGTCATACAACCACTAACTGGCATCTGAAGCCCAACCCACTGGTTCCCACAAGCCTTTAAACCTTCACATAATGAATTAGTCACACCAACATAGTGCAGTTGTGTGTGTATTACCTTCACTGTAGCAAGGAGCAGGATTCTTAACCCTACCTGCCCCTTGTTCTAGGGAGTGAGCATCAGAATGTGGCAAAGTACCCTCTTTGCCAGTCTCTCTCTCTCACTATATATATACCAGGCAATAGGTGGCACTCACGGTATAAGAAATAAAGACAGCAGTCTCGTCTTTAGCGTCAACGTTTCAGTGTTTTCACATTTTATCAGGACGTCCTGATGAAAATGTGAAAACATTGAAATGTTGACACTGCAGACGAGACTGCTGTCTTTATTTCTTATACCGTGAGTGCCGCCTATTGCCTGGTGTTAGGATCCGCAGGTAGCGGATCATTTTGCTGGCAGGTCCCGGTTATTTGTTGCCATGGGGTATGGCTTCAAACATGGGGGGTCATTCCGAGTTGATCGCACACTAGCTGCTTTTAGCAGCCGTGCAAACGTATAGTCGCCGCCCACGAGGGAGTGTATATTTGCAAGTGTGCGAACGCGTGTGCAGACGAGTGGGCCGAAAAAGTTTTTTGCCATTTCTGAGTAGCTCGGGACTTACTCAGTCCTTGCGATCACTTCAGTCTTTTTGTTCCCGGAATTGATATCAGACACCCGCCCTGCAAACGCTTGGACACGCCTGCGTTTTTCCAAACACTCCCTGAAAAAGGTCAGTTGCCACCCACAAACGCCCTCTTCCTGTCAATCTCTTTGCGATCGGCTGTGCGAATGGATTCTTTGTTAAATCCATCGCCCAGCAACGATCCGCTTTGTACTCGTACGACGCGCCTGCGCATTGCGATGCATATGCGTGCGCAGTAGTAACCTGTTCGCTGTGCTGCGAAAAACATCAGCGAGCGATAAACTCGGAACGACCCCCATAGTTCTGTTTTCGTCTTGAGGAAGTCTCCGGTTGCTAGGAGACGAAACGCGTTGACGCCCCTTTCTCACAATTGAGTTCTTCTGAATGAACAGCACTACAACACGGACCAGCTCTCCACTTTTAAAATTCCTGCACTCCGCTGTTCATCTATACCACAGCCGTCCAGTCTATTTCAGCTCAACCTCCGCAGTGAGGTACGATTACTACGGCCGTCTACGGCATAGCTGTTTCCGGGCACTATCTCCGGGAATCGGACATTCACGGACCCCCGCTGTGAGGCTGAGACAGCGCCGGGCAATTGCGGGCATATTGTTATTCACCGCTGCTGCCAGCCAAACGGATGACGTCCTCCGCTGTGAGGCTTTTCATTTAACAACATCCCGCTGATGACTGACGGCCCTTATAACAGCGATTTCATAATACCAGCGGGTCCGCTCTACATCCATTATTAGAGGCAATAATTATATCACCTTTTCTCACCACGTGCAGTTGCACACAGGACCCTGTAGCAATATCCAGGAACCAGCACGGTGGTAACTATTACGGCTTGCATACCTCAAATAACTCTATAATCATTGTGGAGCTTTATTATTTAATGTTACAATGGGACGCCAGTGTTTTAATTAGTAATCATTTAATTTAGAGAGAGCTTTGTCCTTGTCTGAATTTTAACTCAGTTCTATTGTATGCTGTCTTAACTAGCACATCCCTGAGACAGTTTATTATTACTTTCCAATGTGTATTTAAGAAGTTGCAACTTTTGTTTCTTTTTAACCTGCTTTATATGTATCAATTGTTTCTTCAAGCTGTGTGTCTGTTTCACATAATATTCTGATAAAATTATCTATTTTTCAAAGAGAGTTGCATTGAGTCAATTATTCTCCCTGCTAGACTGCACTTAATTAATTAATTAATCAATTAAGCTCAAGTGATTCTTGGAGCGCAGAGCATCCCTTTCTTCTGTTCATATTAAATTTTATTTCAGTCTAACCAACTGTTTTTGCTCAGCAGCTTCATAGCTCACCATTTTTTGAATACTACTATATATAGCGCCAGGTTATACAGTTTGAGATTATTCTCTAACTGTATTCACATATTTGTACATTCTGTTTTCATACAGTTTAGCTGGTCTTTCCTGTCTCCCTGTGCCTTCACTTCATGTGTTCACTAAGTAATTAGCTGTCTGTCTACAGAGCAGGTACACACATGCCTTTGATTTAGAATTACTCTCCAGGAGCTGTCTGATTGGGCCCTGCCTTCTTTAAATTACTGCCAGCCCTGTACTCAGTGCTGATTATACTGTCTCTAAGGTCAGACTTTCCAGAGGCTTTTTAGACTGCAAGTTCCAATGAGATTATTGCTTAATCCTTCCAGTAGTCAGCTCTGCTGGAGTGCCAGATTAATCATCTGAAGGTTGGTGAAACCAGATTCTTCACCTGCAGTGAGCTCCACCTCATCTCCTCCAGATTGTGTACCTGCATCTTCCAGATCTGCCTGGCGGTCGTCTGGATCCTGCATTTCCGGCCTCCAGTTGCACCTTCAGCAAACAAACTACTATATCAGCTTATTAGCTGCAACATCGGCGCAATCGCCACTCCTTCAGCAAATAAACTACAATCTCGGCTCACCAGCCACAACATCGATGCAATTGCCGCACATTTAACTAACAATATCAGCTCATTAGCTGCAACACTGGCGCAATTGCCGCACCTTCAGCAAACAAACGACAATATTGGCTCACTAGCCACAACATCGGTGCAGTCGCCGCACCTTCAACTAACGGATTACAATATCGGCATTAGCCGCAACATTGGCGCATTCGCAGCACCTTCAACAAACGAACTATAATACAGGCTCACTAGCCACAACATCGGCGCAATCACTGCACCTTCAACTAATAGGCTACAATATCGGCTCATTAGCCGCAACATCGGCGGAATCGCAGCACCTTCTGTAAATGTACTACTAGATCGGCTCACTAGCCGCAACACCGGCAGAACTGCCACACTGTTGGATTACAAACTATTATTCTGGCTCCCTGGCCGTAAAATAGACTCACTAACCACTTCCACAACTCAATAGTCACTCTACGTTTCCTTTATCATCACCAGCATTCAGCCGCATCATCTGCGTTCAGCCGTCTCCCCTTCTTTGAACTCTGAGTGACTATCAAACACATCATCTGCGTTCAGCCATCTCTCCTGCTTTGGACTCTGAATGATTATTATTTGTGTCCAGGTTCTTTTGTGACAATAAAGTCACCATTTCTTATTTAATTATCACTTTGGCCGTGTCTCTCTTCATATAGGTAACTTTGGTTGTCTGGTCACTGACAACCGTAACATTATAATCAGCCCCTTAGGAGAGATCACGTAGGCATCTAGAATGGAGCAGGCACAAAATCCCACGCAAGTCCTTGCAGCCCAGATCTCTGCACTGACCCAAAAGGTTCAAGAGCTGTCCCTTTGGGTAGCAGACGTCCGAACATCGTTCACTCCGTCAGTCGTTCGTGAACCCAAGATCAATCTCCCAGATCGCTTCACTGGTAATCGGGAACAGTTCTAGAACTTTAGGGAGAGTTGTAAGTTGTATTTCCGACTCTGGCCTCTCTCCTCAGGGTCAGAAACGCAGCGTGTCGGGATCATTATCTCCCTGCTCCAGGGAGACCCTCAGACTTGGGCCTTTAGCCTGCTGCTGGCTCATGCCGCATTACAGTCCGTTGAGGCCTTTTTCTCTGCACGTGGCCTTCTGTACAAAGATCCAGACCAGGCGGCATTGGCCCAATCTAAACTATGATCCTTGTCCCAAGAATAGATGGTAAAGAAGATTACTCCTCCGAGTTCCACAGATGGGCCATAGACTCGGGATGGAATGATCCAGCTCTACGAAGCCAATACCGCCTAGGCTTGTCTGAGGCGATCAAAGATATCCTGGTTCAGCAGTTCACACCAAGAACATTGGATGAGCTCATCTCCACAGCCATCAGAATTGATCATCGTCTCCGGGAATGAAGACGTGAGCATAACCTGCCCGTTCGGTCTCCTCAACCATCGGCTGCGTGGGCTCCAAGTCATGACTCGGAGCAACCCATGCAAATTGGCGTCTTCTGCCTGCCGCCTCAGGAGAGATACCATAGATAGGCACAGGGTCTTTGCTTATATTGTGGTTGCAAGGGACACAATTTGAAGACCTGTCCCCCTAAGTTGGGAAAAAGACAGGTGTTCAGGAGGAATTGCACCTAGGTCTTTCTTCCATTTCCTCCGACAATTCTAACCTGCTGCCAGATACCATCCAATTTTCCCAGGCTTCCCTCTCAGTGTCCACCTTCTTAGATAGCAGAGCTGCGGCAAATTTTATGGACCTGTCGTTCTTCCGCCAGTACGGTTTGTCCACTATTCCGCTGGAAGGAGAGATACCTAGCTGTGGCCTGGATGGGACCCATATCTCCAGCGATACAGTTAAGTTTTGGACTACGCCTCTCCGATTATCTGTGGGCCGTATACAACGGTCTTCTCCAAGTGGCACATCTTCTGCAAAATCAGGCCATTCAAGCACAGTCGGACAATGTGACAACGGTGGCCTACATAAACCAACAGGGAGGAACGAAGAGCAGAGCTGCTATGTCAGAGGTAACATGAATCCTCCTCTGGGCAGAAAAGCACGCAGTGGCGCTGTCAGCAATCTTCCTTCCAGGAGTGGACAACTGGGAAGCAGACTTCCTCAGCAGGCAAGATCTCCATCCAGCAGAATGGGGCCTCCATCCGGAGGTGTTCAAAGAGGTGACCATTCTTTGTGGCGTGCCCCATATAGACATGATGGCCTCTCGTCTCAACAAGAAACTTTGGAGGTACTGTTCCAGGTCGAGAGACCCACAAGCAGTGGCGGTGGATACCCTGGTAACACCGTGGGTGTTCAAGTCAGTGTATGTGTTCCCTCCACTTCCTCTCATTCCAAGAATTCTAAAATTCATAAAGAGAACAAGGGTTCAGGCAATTCTCATTGCTCCAGACTTCCCAAGGAGAGCTTGGGACGCGGATCGTTCTGACTTACTGCTGGAAGATCCGAGGCCTTTTCCTCTTCGCGAGGATCTTCTGCAACAGGGGCCAATTGCTTATCAAGACTTACCGCGGCTATGTTTGACGGCATGGAGGTTGAACGCCAGATCTTAGCCGGGAAGGGTATTCCGAGCAAGGTTATTCCTACCCTGATACAGGCTAGGAAAGGAGTAACGTTTAAACATTATCATCGCATTTGGAAAAAATATGTGTCTTGGTGTGAGACCAAGAAGTTTCTTACGGTGTAGTTTCAACTTGGACGGATTCTCCTCTTCCTACAAGCAGGTGTGGATATGGGACTGCATTTGGGATCCATAAAGGTCCAGATTTTGGCTTTGTCCATTTTCTTCCAGAAACAATTGGCTGCCCTCCCTGAGGTTCAGACTTTTTTGAAAGGGGTTCTGCACATCCAGCCTCCCTTTGTGGCGCCGACGGCACCCTGGGATCTTAATGTGGTGTTGGATTTCCTGCAATCAGATTGGTTTGAGCCTTTACAGGAGGCTGAGGTCAAGTTTCTCACGTAGAAGGCTGTCACATTGTTGGTCTTAGCTTCTGCTCGATGTGTGTCGGAATTGGTGACTTTGTCCAGTAAAAGCCCCTACTTAAATCTTCCATGAAGATAGAGCTGAGCTCAGGACGCGTCAGCAGTTCCTTCCAAAGGTTGTGTCGGCTTTTCATATCAACCAACCTATTGTGGTGCTAGTAGCTACTGACTCTTCGAATACATCAAAGTCCTTGGATGTTGTGAGGGCTTTGAAGATCTATGTGAAGAGGACTGCTCGTCACAGGAAATCGGACTCTCTGTTTGTCCTTTTTGATCCCAAGAAAGTTGGGTGTCCTGCTTCTAAGCAGACGATTTCTCGCTGGATCAGGTTCACTATTCAGCATGCATATTCTACAGCAGAATTGCCGTGTCCAAAATCTGTTAAGGCCCACTCTACTCGTAAGGTAGGTTCTTCCTGGGCAGCTGCCCAGGGGATCTCGGCTTTACAACTTTGCCAGGTGGCTACTTGGTCAGGGTCGAACACGTTTGCTAAGTTCTACAAGTTCGATACTTTGGCCTCTGAGGACCTAAAGTTTGGTCAATCATTTCTGCAGGAGCCTCAGCACTCTCCCTCCCGTACTGGGAGCTATGGTACATCCCCATGGTACTAAATGGACCCCAGCATTCTCTAGGACAGGGCTGGCCAAACCAGTCCTCGAGATCTACCAACAATTCATGTTTTCCAGGCCTCCTGGAGATCTCTAGATTTGTCAGTTAGGAATGAATGCAGCATATCTTAATTAGTAATGACTACACCTGTGCACCAGCTAAGTGGTCTGGAAAATGTGAACGGTTAGTAGATCTCGAGGACTGGTTTGACCAGCCCTGCTCTAGCACATAAGAGAAAAATAGGATTTTAATTACCTACCGGTAAATCCTTTTTCTCGTAGTCCGTAGAGGATGCTGGGGTCCATTTTAGTACCATGGGGTATAGATGGTTCCGCAGGAGTCTTCAACACTTTGAGACTTTTCAACAGTGTGAACTGGCTCCTCCCTCTATGCCTCTTTTCCAGACCTCCGTATAGGAACTGTGCCCGAGGAGATGGACAACTTCGAGAGAAGAATTTACATTAAACTAGTGGCGAGATTCACATCGGCTCACACCATACAAAACATGTCGCCTAATATGGCTTTCAGCATAACCCATGCTAACGTGCATGGATAACGCAACAGCTGTGAACATCTTAACACATGAGAACCTGTGTAAAAAGATAACATTTAATTCTGCAGGAAAAATAAGCACTGGGCGGGCGCCCAGCATCCTTTACAGACTACAAGAAAAGGATTTACCGGTAGGTAATTAAAATCCTATTTTCTCTTACGTCCTAGAGGATGCTGGGGTCCATTTTAGTACCATGGGGATCTACCAAAGCTCCCAGTACGGGTGGGAAATTGCTAATGTTCCTGCAGAACTGACTGACCAAACTGAAGGTCGTCAGCAGCCAAGGTGTCAAACCTGTAAAACTCAGCAAACGTGTTTGCCCCTGACCAAGTAGCTGCTCTGCAAATTTGCAACGCCAAGACACCTCGGGCAGCCGCCCTGGAAGAACCCACTTTCCTTGTAGAGTGGGCCTTTACCGAACTCGGTAACTGCAATCCTGCCGTGGAATAAGCGTGCTGAATGGTACCTCTGATCCAGTGCACAATAGTCTGCTTAGAAGCAGGACCCCCAATCTTGTTGGGGTCACAGAGGACAAACGAAGATTCTGTTTTCCTTATCCGAGCCGTTCTTGCAACATCAGTCCTCAACGCTCTGACTACATCCAAGGACTTTGAAACTGCTGAGGTGTCAGAAGCCACTGGCGCCACCATAGGTTGGTTGATATGGAAATAAGACACAACCTTTGGAAGAAAATGCTGACGCGTTCGCAGTTCAGCTCTATCTTCATGAAAAATCAAATAAGGACTCTTGTGTGACAGAGCTCCTAATTCAGACACTCGTCTGCCTTAGGCCAAGGCCAACAGCATGACCACTTTCCAAGTGAGAAACTTCAACTCTACCTCTTGTAGAGGCTCAAACCAGTCCGATTTAAGGATCTGCACCACCACATTAAGATCACATGGCGCTACAGGAGGCACAAAGGGAGGTTGGATGCGCAGAACCCCCTTCACGAACGTCTGGACCTCAGGAAGGGACGCCAACTGTTTTTGAAAGAAAATGGACTAGGCTGAAATTTGGACCTTGATAGACCCTAATCTCAAGCCAGCATCCACACCCACCTGTAGAAATAGGAGAAGACGTCCTAATTTAAACTCCACCGCAGGAGACTTCTTGGATTCACACCAAGATACATATTTTCTTCAAATACGATGGTAATGTTTGGACGTTACCCCTTTCCTGGCCAGAATAAGTGTGAGAATGACTTCATTGGGAATACCCTTACGGGCTAGGATCTGGCGCTCAACAGCCATGCTGTCAAACGCAGCCGCGGTAAGTCTTGATAAACAAACGGACCCTGCTGAAGCAGTTCGCGAAGAGGAAGAGGCTGAGGATCTTCCAGTAATAACTCCTGAAGATCTGGATACCAAGCCCTCCTTGGCCAGTCTGGAGCAATGAGAATTGCTCGAACCCTTGTTCTTCTGATGAGCTTGAGAACTTTTGTTATTAGTGGAAGTGGAGGGGACAGATACACCAACTGAAATACCCACTGGGTCACCAGTGCATCCACTGCTATTGCTTGTGGGTCTCTTGACCTGGAACAATATTTCTGAAGCTTCTTGTTGATACAAGATGCCATCATATCTACTTGAGGAACACCCCAATGATCTGATACCTCTGCAAAGACTTCTGGGTGGAGGCCCCATTCTCCTGGATGGAGATCTTGTCTGCTGAGGAAGTCTGCTTCCCAGTTGTCCACTCCCGGAATGAAAATTGCAGACAGAGCTTTTGCATGTCTTTCTACCCAGAGGAGTATCTTTGTCACCTCTGCCATTGCCGCTCTACTTTTTGTTTCGCCCTGGCGGTTTATATAAGCTACTGCCGTTACATTGTCTGACTGGATCTGTATGGGACGACCTTGAAGAAGGTGTGCCGCTTGATAAAGGCTGTTGTACACAGCTCTCAATTACAGAATGTTTTATGTGAAGGAGTACTTCTTGACTTGACCATCGTCCTTGGAAGCTTTCCCCTTGCGTGACTGCTCCCCAACCTCGGAGGCTTGCATCTGTGGTCACCAGGATCCAAGTCTGAATCCCGAACCTGCGTCCCTCCAGGAGGTGAGAACTTTGAAGCCACCACAAGAGTGAAATTCTGGCTTTTGTTGACAGGATTATCCTCCGGTGCATGTGTAGGTGCGATCCGGACCACTTGTCCAGTAGGTCCCATTGGAACACCCTGGCGTGTACACCCTGTAGAGCCTCGTAGGCCGCTACCATCTTCCCCAGCAGGCGGATGCACTTATGAATCGATACATGTGCTGGTTTTAAAACTTGTTTGACCATCCTCTGGATCTCCAGAGCCTTTTCTACCGGTAGGAATACTTTCTGTGCTTCCGTGTCCAATATCATTCCCAGAAATTATAACCTCCTTGTGGGTTCCAATTGTGATTTTGGAAGGTTTATGATCCAACCGTGCTGTTGAAGCACCGTCAGGGAAAGTGCAATGTTCTGCACTAGTTTCTCCCTGGATCTCGCTTTTATGATGAGATTGTCCAAGTATGGGATGACTTTGACTCCTTTCTTGGGAAGAAAAACCATCATCTCCGCCATCACCTTGGTGAATATTCTCGGAGCTGTGGAGAGCCCGAAAGGCAATATTTGGAACTGGTAGTGGCAGTTCTGCACCGCAAACCTCAGGTATGCCTGATGCGGCGGGTAGATGGAAACATGTAAATAAGCATCTTTGATGTCCATCGATACCAGAAATTCCTTTTCCTCCAATCTGGAGATCACCGCTCTCAGGGATTCCATCTCGAATTTGAACCTTTTCAAATAAAGCTTCAGAGTCTTTAGGTTTAAAATCGGTCTGACCGAGCCATCCGGTTTCGGCACTACAAACAGGCTTGAATAAAACCCTTTTTCCTGTTGTGACACAGAAACTAAGGAAATTACGTTGTCTTGACATAATTTCTGTATTGCGTTCAGCACTTTTGCTCTGTCCTGAACAGAAGCTGGTAAGGCTGATTTGAAAAATCGGCATGGGGGAAGGTCCTGAAATTCCAATTTGTACCCAGGGATCCAGATCTGAGTGAACCCAGACTTGGCTGAAAGACAGTAGACATGCCCCCACCCGATCGTACTCCCGCAGGGGAGCCCCAGCGTCATGCTGAGGTTTTAGCAGAAGTAGCTGTTGACTTCTGCTCCTGCGAGCCTGATGGTGTTGTAGATTTTTTTACCTCTTCCTCGACCTCTTCCTGCGAAGAAGGGGGTACCCTTTGCCTTTTTGGACTTGTTGGGCCGAAAGGATTGCATCGTATGAGAATTAAATCCTTTCCTAGGTGGAGCAGCTGCGGAAGGCAGAAATGCTGATTTGCCTGATGTAGTTGTTGAAATCATGGCATCCAGCTTGTCTCCAAAGAGGGCTTCTCCATTGTAAGGAAGCGCCTCAATATTATTTTTTGATTCTGCATCAGCATTCCATTGGCGGATCCACAGCGCCCTGCAGGCTGAAATCGCCATAGCGGAGGATTTTGAACTCAGTAACCCAATATCCTTCATAGCTTCAACTAAGTAACCTGCAGCATCTTTGATATGGCCGAGAGTTAGGACTATTTCATCCCTGTCAACTGTGTCTATGTTAACAAGCAAGTTGTCAGACCATTTTTCCACATCGTTACCTACCCACGCCCAAGCAATGGTGTGCCTAAGCACCATTCCGTTAGGCGTATATATGGATTTTAGGGTTGTTTCTAATTTACGGTCAGCTGGATCTTTATAAAGAGGCTGAACCAGGGGCAGGCAAAACTATTTTCTTAGATAGCCGAGAAACTGAGGTGTCTATCATTGGGGGTGTCTCCCATTTGTGCCTGTCTTCCTCAGGGAAAGGGTACGCTACACGTATCCTTCTGGGAAGGGTAAATTTCTTCTCAGGGTTAGCCCAGGATTCTTCAAAGAATGCATTCAAATCCTTTGAAGGAGGAAAAGTCACAACCTGCTTTTTATTTAATTTAAAATAATCCTTTTCCTCAGGGACCAGTGTTGTTTCAGGAAACGCCAACACTTCCTTTATAGCAACTATCATACATTGTATGCTTTTGGCTAATTTGGGGTCTACCCCTCTCAAATCCCCAGTGTCGACGTCAGAGTCGAAAT
Organism: Pseudophryne corroboree; assembly: GCF_028390025.1. Lineage (NCBI taxonomy): Eukaryota > Metazoa > Chordata > Amphibia > Anura > Myobatrachidae > Pseudophryne > Pseudophryne corroboree. The sequence goes on from NC_086445.1 coordinate 704,048,685, forward strand.
CTGTGTCTGTGTCCCCTTGCATTATCTGGGCCAGAGACCTTTTCTGGGAACTGGATGGGACCCGAGTGGATGATATGGAGGGGTCAGTAAACAGTGCATCCTCCACAAACTGCCTCCAATATTTAGTCTGTTGTTCAGACTCAGAGAATTTATTTGCAGGCATTGACATATTCTTTTGCAACATTCTCACCCACTCTGGCTCCTTCTGAGAGGGAAGGGCCACCACATTACCCTCTTGTGTATCTAAAATGGGTTCTTCCTGGGAACCCTCCCCAATGTCTGACATGTTACACACTTGTACACACACACACACACACACACACACACACACCCCTATCACACAGGGGAGCTATTGGGGACAGACCCACACTAAAGTCTGTCAGAGAGCCACAGAGGGATCTGCCAGTCCACACACTGCGCCTTATTGTGAATTGTGGAAATATTACCCACTTACAGCGCATATACCAATAATAGGCACACAGATCTAATTATAATGAACACTCTCTGCCCCTTCTATAACACCCTGTACTTGTATCAGCGTTGTCAAGAGGAGAAACAGCATTAAGGAGTTTCACACTGGAGTTTCTGTCTGGAGAAAATGGCACCCAGTGAGTGTTCTGGCAAGTCTGAGGAGAAGCCCCGCCCTTCAGACTCAGCAATGTAATATTTATACTGGCTGGGGATGGCACATCAGCGGCTGTACATGTATGTGCCCTTTTTGCTAGTGAGAGTAAGGTTGTAAAACATGCCCTCAGAGCGCCCCCCCCCGTGCTCTGCACCCTTGTACTGAGAGACATGGCACGCACTGCGCGTGTACCTGTATGCCGCCAACGATGACCGGAGGATCCCCTCTCTGCAGGACTCCGGTAATATACTCACCAGCCTTCTGACTTCTGGCTCTGTTAGTGGGTGGCGGCAGTGCTGTGGGAGTGAACGCTGGCCAGGCTTGGACTGTGTTAAGTACCCTTCAGGAGCTAATGGTGTCCTGTCAGCGGAAGCAGAACCATTAACTAATTGAGAGTTGGTTCCTACATCCCCCCCTAAGTCCCACGAAGCAGGGAAGCTATTGCCAGCAGCTTCCCTGTAAAATAAAAAACCGAAGAAAGTCTTTTTCCAGCAAAGCTCTGTAGAGCTCCTCTAGTGTGCATCCAGTCTCCTGGGCATTTTCTAGACTGCGGTCTGGAGGAGGGGCATAGAGGGAGGAGCCAGTTCACACTGTTGAAAAGTCTTAAAGTGCCGAAGGCTCCTGCTGAACCGTCTATACCCCATGGTACTAAAATGGCCACCAGCATCCTCTAGGACGTAAGAGAAATAGGATTTTCATTACCTACCGGTAAATCCTTTTCTCGTAGTCCGTAGAGGATGCTGGGCGCCCGCCCAGTGCTTCGTATTGCTGCATTGTTACTTGGTTCAGTATTGTTGTTCAGCTGTTGCTGAATTGTTCCAAGTTGGTTAGCTTGGCTTTCATTTTTGTTATGTGTGAGTTAGTGTAAATCTCAACTCTATCTGTGTACTTTCTTCTCTTGAAGTATGTCTCCTCGGGCACAGTTTCTAAACTGAGTCTGATAGGAGGGACATAGAGGGAGGAGCCAGCCCACACTATTAAACTCTTAAAGTGCCAGTGGCTCCCAAAGGACCCATCCATACCCCATGGTACTAAATGGACCCCAGCATCCTCTACGGACTACGAAAAAAGGATTTACCGTAGGTAATTAAAATCCTATTTTAAGGCATAACGGATGGGAAACACCTACAGTACAGTATTCACTCTTGCCTATGGCATTCATAGTACTGTAAAAGGACCCCCAACATTAAGCAAGGCAGCCAACCCAGGATATTAATTGTGGCTCCAGAGACCCGACTGCAAGAGATCTGGCCATTTGCCCACACAAAGCAAGGGAGGCTCGTCCTCATGCAGCAAGGGAGGTTGTGTCTTTCAAGGATGATGATGGAGAGGTTTAATGGAAAATGTCCTTTCAAAACTGTAAAAGCAGTTATGATTGCTGATAAGTGCAGTATTTTATATTTTATGGCTGGCTTACTCTGTAGGGTATGGGACTCCAGGTCGACACACCTTAGGTCGACATGGACAATGTTGGCATGGAAAAAGGTCAACATGAGTTTTTTAATGTTTTTTTGGTGTCGTTTTCTTCGTAGAGTGACCGGGAACTTCAGTTAGTGCACCGCTTCGCTCGCCATGCTTCTGGCAAGGTTACCGTTCCCAAATGTAGTCAACCTGGATTGTAAAGTATGAAAAAGTTCATAAAATATATATATTTTTTAAAAACTCATGTCGACCTTTTGTCCATGTCGACAAATTGCAGGTATTGTGTCAACCAATTGGTGGCAACCTAAGGTGTGTCGACCTTTTTGGTGTCGACCTGGAGTCCGGATACTCTAACCCAGTGGTTCTCAACTCCAGTCCTTGAGAACCCCGAACAGATCATGTTTTCTGGAATTCTTTAATCATGCACAAGTGTGTTAATCTAATTTGTTGGATCAGTAATTACCCCACCTGTTTCCACAGATGTTTTCTGTAAACATGGTATTTTTCCATAAATTGCACAAAATGTATTTATTGCTTGTTAAAAAAAACTAAAAATTGTAAATAAGCAATCTATTAAAAAGCCGCCTGCTGAATAATGAGACATGAGTATAAATGTCAGTGTTGCATATCTTGAATGAAAAGCTACAGTACTGGATTGTTCAAAGTAAATTTTACTTTATTAAATGCCACGTTATAGCCACTGTACAGTGTAAAAAAGCTATTAAAAAAACAAACTTTTTTAGAACTAAAATGTTTTGTAGCAACTTGCTTTTGTTAAACCTCTAGGTGAGAGTGTGATCAATGCCTATCCCCATAGTAGACATGAACCACCTTCATGCACCCTCAATACTAATGATATACTCCACACCACATATAATAAGTTCATTATAAAACTATTTTGGTGTATTTAACATTGTTGTCTATTGTAAGTATTTTTACATTTGTGCTTTGGTACATTAACAATATTTCACTTCTATTTTGTACTTCCTAAGATTTGTACAGTTTGTTCCTGCTTGTCCTTAAGTATGTCTTTAAAGCTACTTGTTTTAAAAGCTGTCCTGCATGATGAGCTATGTTCAAGCACAATATGTATATTTTGTTCAATGCAGGAATAGATAACTCAAGTCCTCAAGATTAATATTATGTGATACTTCAGCGCTGATGGACCAGAAATGTTCAGTTTGCTGAAGTACAGGCTACATGACAGTAAGAATTAGTAAATATCTTTTGTACTTTATTTTTCTGTTATTGAGTCTTTCTTCATTTATTTATTTAATTATTATTATTAACAATGAAAATGAGGGTATCAATTGCTTCTCTTAGAATTACATTAAAGACTAGTTACAAATTTTGGAATAATGGACAAAATATTAAACAAAACCATACAATATTTGGTATCATCCAGCAATATGTCATGTATTCGGTTCTGTACATTTTGTAGAATAATACAGATGTGTTCTCATACTGTACATCTAGCCTCAATACAAGATGACTGGCGTGAGTAAGCCGCCAGATCCCATGCAACTCTAACATCTGGCGTCTTTTCTTTCTTGCCAAAAATGCACGTCTTATTCACAAAGCAATGTAACGAGGATGTACGAGTAGACTGTGCTGATTAATTTGATATATGATACTGGTATATGTGTGTGAATGAGTCTGTATACAGAACAGAACAGAAATTGGCATGGAAAAAAGCTGAGGTTGCTACATTGTAGCACTTCGTGTACAGATTCAGAGACTCAGTCACACACAGATATACATGTGCCATATATCAAATTAATCAGCAGTCTACTCATGCATCCTAGTTGCATTATGTTACGAATAAGTTATATTTTCGGCAAAACAGTAAAAAGACGCCTGACGCTATAAGAGACCCACGCGACCTAGCGTGCCAAGAGGATCTGTTTGGCATGACTGCAGCAAATATGAATGAGAACATATCTGTAGCTTCTGAATGATTTCTTGAGGACTTGAGCTACCTGTTACCTATCTTTGTCATCACCTTGGTCTGTTTTCCAATCTTTATCTCCTTTTCTAGATTTTATGAATTGTCCTTTTTGTCTTGGCACCATTAATTTATTTATGGTTTTCTGTCTATATATTTGATGATGATTTTTTGTTGCTTCATTTTCTTCTTAGGAAACCACAAGTCATATGAGCCCAAATGTGCAGTTCACTTAATGTGAAGCATCATTACATCTGTAGAACTGAAGATCTTTATACAACTTTCTGACTTATTGACCTCTGAGTCTGAAATACACAAAAAATCATATTCTGAGAATTGACTTGGATCTTTCCTTATAAACTGGATTGTTTAAAGTATACTGTACCTACTGTATGTTTCAACAGAGATGAGTAACAAAAAAACATTTGTGCCTATATAAATCTTCCACTGTTTAGAACAACAATTTTGGTATATGTTTTAAAGAATCACAGTACCTTCTCCAAACTTTTTTAATGCATATTTCGTGAATTTTCAATTTACATATCTAAAGTCTCATACAACACAATGCATAAAATGGTGCAAACATGTATATTAATTTTTTTATATTTTCTTTTTGTGTGTGTATGGCAAAGAAGTGTTTAATTTGTTGTGTTCCAGATATAGTGATGTCACATAAATGTGACTGCTGTAGCCTAGTTCTTTTTCTACATTTCTTTTAAGAACACCATAGACTTCAGTCTATAAAAAGTTTACATAGTATTTTATCAAGATCAGTCGATGGAGGGAATGTGCAGATAGTGGTATTTAATGGTCACAATTTGGAAAAATTATTATTATTAGTTTCACCCCAAATAAGTCCTGCATGAATGAGAGCGAGTTATGGATGAGAGACGCAGATCTTGTGCAGAGGTGAGAGGTCAAGTTGGGAGATATTTGGAGATAAGCGAAGAGATGTACTTTGGTGTAGTTTGGTTAATGGCCTTGAGTGTAAAATAATTTTATATTGAATATGGTAGAATACAGGCAGCCAATGGAGGGACTGACAGAGCAGATCAGCGGACAAACGTTTAGTGAGAAAGATTAGCCTTGTAGCTGCATTCAAAATGGAATGTTGAGGTAAGTATCTGCTTTTGGTAAGATCAGTAAGGAGACAATTGCAATAATCAATGCGGGAGATAATGAGTGCATGGATTAGAGTTTTTGCAGTGTTAGATGTATGTAACATGATTTAGAGACAGATTGAATGTAGGGAACAAAGCACAGTTTAAAGTCAAGGATGACACCTAGGCAGTGAGCTTGTGGGGTAGGGTTGATTGTCGAGTTATCAACAGTGATAGACATGTCAGGTTGGTAACTAATATTGACCGGTGGAAATATAATTAATTCTGTTTTGGAAATATTCAGTTTGAGGTGGCAGAAAGGCATTCAGTGACCTGGACCAATACAGATGGTGACAAATCTTAAGAGGATAGGTAGATTTGAGTATAACCCGTATACAGAAGATACTGAAATCCGAAAGAGCTGATAAGTTTGCCAAGAGATGTGGTATAGTTTGAGAAAAGCAGAGGGCCTAAGACTGAGCCTTGCAGTACTCCAACTGATAGAGGTAGCGAAGCGGAGGTGGAATCAGAGAAGCGAACACTGAAAAATAGATTAGATAGGTACTGTAGGATGAGAACCAAGAAAGGGCTGTGTCCTGAAGACCTAGGGATTGTAGTGTTTGTATGAGAAGACAGTGGTCAACAGTGTCAAAAGCAGCAGAGAGATCTAGAAGAATATGAAGTGAGTAATGGCTTTTAGACTTAGCAGTGACCAGATCGTTCACTACCTTAGTCAGTGCTGTCTCTGTGGAGTGTTGGGAGCGAAAGCCTGACTGATGTGGGTCCATTAGAAGTTTAAATAATTATCAACTGCAATAACACAGTTAATGTAACTATAATTATACCAAACTGCAAATGGATATCTTCAACATCCATAATGTATGCAAATAACAAACGTTGATCTACTCAATTTAGCTTAGACTGTTCCATGTGAGAGTTAGTAATTCTTAATTTAATATTTGTGTGAAATATATGAGGCTGAAGCAGAGATGGTTGCAAGAAAAGCATGTAAATAGTGTATTTACAGACATAGGCAGCCATTTCCAACCAAAAATGTATCTGTATTGTGATGCAAGTACTGACTTTTGCAATATGTGGATAGATAGAATAAATAGAAGCCGCAAACATTTCAGCAGTTTTACAAACCCAACATTTATTAATTTTCCCCCTTTATTTCTATCAATTGGCTCGACCTAATTAGATGCAAAGAATGCGAGTTGCCATTGCCATGGTGTTTCAACGCCAGCAATGGTATCGCATCTCGCGACACTAGCGGTCTAATTTCTGCCCGAATTTACTCAAAACTTCATGCGTATGAATATTTTTTTACTTGAAGTTTGGAAGGAGTTGCATGATTACCTTTCCCATTTTTGACTCTCAAATTAATTTGATATTTCGATCATTTATTAAGAGGAAAATGTACCTGTTCATACCATTAAGTGGAAGATCCGGAACCTTTGAAAGAATCAAATTGCTTGATTGAGAAAAAAGAACTGCACATTTCACTGTAGACAAAATCAATTCATAGGGAAGTGTTCTATAATTTATCCTCAAGCTTTCAATGGTTTATATGGGGATGGTACACTGTTTTATGTGGTGATGTCATATTACACTGAAACACCTCTCCTGCATGTGTTTGATTGTTTTGAAGGTGCATACACACGGTGCGATATGCACTTAACTTTCCTTACGCCTTTGACTATATAGTCAAAATCGTAAGGAAAATTAGTGCATATTGCACCATATGTACACAGCTTACGATGCCGATGCGAGGTCCCACGGGATTGGCATCGCAACAAAAAATAGACTGCACAGGCAGCCTAACATTTACTATATCGGCCCCGTTGAATAGTCAATGTCGGGCATACGGTGCATCGCATCGTGTGTACACACCTTTAGCACTATTTGCAACTCAAGGTAGTGCCCTACTGGTTCATTCAACAATCGTATTTTTTGGAAGAAAGACATAGCTTGTGCCACTGGCTGCAATCCTGGGTGTATTGTGCAAATTTATAGGTTTATATTTATTTATTTCTAACTGCTGACTTATGGCAGATGATCTATTAGACATATTAGGAAGTAGTATGTTAGTGCCATCGGTTTTCTTTTATTGCTCCTGTCTACCCCCTTTCATTCTGCCTCCCTCTCTCCTTCTGTGTGACACTTACCCTGGTCGTGGGCTGTCAGACATCTTCAGCTTCTGTTGTGCTTCCCATCTCCGTTTCACCAGTGGAAGCATTAGTAAGCTCCAGCTCCCAATGTGCATGACGGAGATGGGACAGCCATTCAAGATTATATTGATGTGGCCTCATACACTGTGGCTCTAGGTCCCCGGCAACTCGGCTGTGAGGAGTGTCTTTTTAGTCCAAAACTATTTGCAGAAATAAAACAATTGAAAGCAACGCAGTGTAGTTCCTATGTGCCCCTTATGAAAGGGATTATCTCATAACCCTAATGAGGACATATCTGAGTTCTAGATTATTCCATGTGGTAAACAGAAAAATTTAGGGTTGTTTTTTTAGCATGGGGTTGATAAGCATTCACATGTTATTCCTTTTTTTATCAAGTGTGTTACAGCAATTGATATAAAACTTGTTCATTGTTTTTGATAATTTCATGTTAATACTATAAATGTATCTTTTGTTGGAGAAAAAGATATGAAGGACTGTCACTGTACCGGCATGTTGGACTAGTGTGGTGTTGTTATATGTAAATAAGCTTTAACAGCTGTTTAATTACAAAGATTATTAAAAGGGAAAAAAAACACAGATTGAGTTCCAGTCTCCTAATAAACCCAAGTTAAATAAAAAAAATACATTACAAGCAAGTTTAGTACTTTATTTTATTTGTACTGTTTGGTGTAGAACATTTTGTATGCGTTTACTTTACAACATTGATAACATTTATTATTTCCCTGAAGACTCCTGGGAGGCTGGGGGTAAATGTAATCATTTATAAGGCAAAACCAAACCTGGACCACACTGGTTAACAATCCGGTGACAGCAGAAGTGGCATTCCTATCTTCCAAGGTGATCTATACAGTACCTGCCTAATCCCTCAGCAGCTGTTCACTGCTCACAAGCACACAGCAGCTGTATGGACAAATGGTGCACCAGCTCACCAATCTTTTCTGATACTTGTCACACACAATACAGAATACTATTTTTTTATTGGTGCAGAACTTTGTTATTTATTGTTCAAGCACGTGAATAGGATATATTTTCATGTGTGTTTTAATGTATACTGGGGATCATTCCGAGTTGATCGCTACCTGCCGTTGTTCGCAGCGCAGCGATCAGGCAAAAAAATCTGCATTTCTGCGCATGCGTATGGGCCGCAGTGCGCACGCGCGACGTACTTTCACAAAAAACTATGCAGTTTCACACAAGGTCTAGCAACGTTTTTCGGTCGCACTGCTGATCGTTGAGTGATTGACAGGAAGTGGGTGTTTCTGGGTGGCAACTGACCGTTTTCCGGGAGTGTGCTAAAAAACGCAGGCGTGTCAGGTAAAAACGCAGGCGTGCCTGGAGAAATGGGGGAGTGGCTGGCCGAACGAACGCAGGGCGTGTTTGTGACGTCAAAACAGGAACTAAACAGACTGAAGTGATCGCAAGGAAGGAGTAGGTCTGCAGCTACTCTGAAACTGCTTGAAAAAAATGTAACCCCGTTCTGCGATCCTTTCGATCGCACTTCTGCTAAACTGAGATACACTCCCAGAGGGCGGCAGCTTAGCGTTTGCACTGCTGCTAAAAGCAGCTAGCGAGCGATCAACTCGGAGTGAGGGCCACTGTCAGGTATTGCAACTTGATGCAATGATATGAGAGTTTACTTCATTACAAGTTCGCCATTCTTATTGTGAGTACTAGTAAATGCTAATCTGACACCAGAGCTTAAGGGTTAATACATTATTATTATTAATTAATTTTATAGCACCACAAGGGTTCAGCAGCGCCTAACAAAGTACGTAAACACATGAGCAAACCAAGAAAACAGCGAGTTACAGTACAAGACAGTGTAGGGCAAGTACATGGTATATAAACAGCGGGCACAGGACACTCAAATAATCATCAGGGTTGCAAAAACTAGGGTTAAAGCACATGTGGGGAAAGGGCCCTGCTCGTGAGAGCTTACATATCTAAAGGGGAAGGGCAGACGGGATCTGGATGATTGGTTGACAGTTACTAGGTCAACAGTCAATAGATCGATACCATATGGTAGACATACATTAGGTCAATGTGACACAACAAAAGGTCGACATGAGAGTTTGTTTTTTTAAATGTTCAACTTTTTTATGCTTTACCATCCACGTGGACTACGATCGGGAATAGTAACCTTGCCCCTGCATGGCAAGCAAAACGAGTCATGTGAGGGAACACGTTATATTAATTGGGGTTCCACATGCTAATATGGAGAAAATGACACCAAAATAAAAAAAACTCATGTCGACCTTTCCCATGTCGACCTTTTGTCAAAGTCAACAATTTGTCAATGTTGACCTTATGCATGTTGACCTTTTGACACTGTTGACCAAATAACTGTCCACCTTGTAAAGTATACCTGGTGCAGACAGACATGGGTGACACAGGAGGGGCAGACAGACATGAGTGACACAGAGAGGAGGGACAGACAGACATGGGTTACACAGAGAGGAGGGGCAGACAGACATGGGTTACACAGAGAGGAGGGACAGACAGACATGGGTTACACAGAGAGGAGGGGCAGACAGACATGAGTGACACAGAGAGGAGGGGCAGACAGACATGGGTTACACAGAGAGGAGGGGCAGACAGACATGAGTGACACAGAGAGGAGGGGCAGACAGACATGGGTTACACAGAGAGGAGGGGCAGACAGACATGGGTTACACAAAGAGGAGGGGCAGACAGACATGAGTGACACAGAGAGGAGGGGCAGACAGACATGGGTTACACAGAGAGGAGGGGCAGACAGACATGAGTGACACAGAGAGGAGGGGCAGACAGACATGGGTTACACAGAGAGGAGGGGCAGACAGACATGGGTTACACAGAGAGGAGGGACAGACAGACATGGGTCACACAAAGAGGAGGGGCAGACAGACATGAGTGACACAGAGAGGAGGGACAGACAGACATGGGTTACACAGAGAGGAGGGGCAGACAGACATGAGTGACACAGAGATGAGGGACAGACAGACATGGGTTACACAGAGAGGAGGGGCAGACAGACATGAGTGACACAGAGATGAGGGACAGACAGACATGGGTTACACAGAGAGGAGGGGCAGACAGATATGGGTTACACAGAGAGGAGGGGCAGACAGATATGGGTTACACAGTGAGAAGGGACAGACAGACATGGGTTACACAGTGAGGAGGGGCAGACAGACATGGGTGACACAGAGAGGAGGGACAGACAGACATGGGTTACACAGTGAGGAGGGGCAGACAGATATGGGTTACACAGAGAGAAGGGACAGACAGACATGGGTTACACAGTGAGGAGGGGCAGACAGATATGGGTTACACAGAGAGAAGGGACAGACATGGGTTACACAGAGAGGAGGGGCAGACAGACATGAGTGACACAGAGATGAGGGACAGACAGACATGGGTTACACAGAGAGGAGGGGCAGACAGACATGGGTTACACAGAGAGGAGGGGCAGACAGATATGGGTTACACAGAGAGAAGGGACAGACAGACATGGGTTACACAGTGAGGAGGGGCAGACAGACATGGGTGACACAGAGAGGAGGGACAGACAGACATGGGTTACACAGTGAGGAGGGGCAGACAGATATGGGTTACACAGAGAGAAGGGACAGACAGACATGGGTTACACAGTGAGGAGGGGCAGACAGATATGGGTTACACAGAGAGAAGGGACAGACAGACATGGGTTACACAGAGAGGAGGGGCAGACAGATATGGGTTACACAGAGAGAAGGGACAGACAGACATGGGTTACACAGTGAGGAGGGGCAGACAGACATGGGTGACACAGATGGGGTAGTACGAAATGATCGGAGCTAATTCCATGCACCCCTATACTGTGGTTCTTTTCTTGAATGACTGACCTGCTCTTTGGGCCCGGATGGTACCAATATCGGCATTACACCTGCTAAACAACGAAAAATAATTTATTTAAATCTACAGAGCGGTTATTTCCTTTTCTGCTTCTGGGTACACTGGGCTCCACAAGGATTAACATCGGGGTGTAGAGTAGGATCTTGATCCGAGGCACCAACATGCTCAAAGCTTTGACTGTTCCCAAGATGCACAGCACCGCCTCCTCTATAACCCCGCCTCCACGCACAGGGAGCTCAGTTTGTAAGTTGGTGCCATGCAGTAAGCAGGCAATCAACAGGGGGGCTGCTTTTGCAGCCCGTAGTATAGCTTAAATTGAAGAAAAGAAGAAAGAAAACTTTTAAGACTTCAAGGGCTGCAGCTTTTATGTATGTTATAAGACATACTCTGCTGCAGCTCCATCACTCCCCCAGCGGCACTGTTTACTCCCACGCCCTGGTTGCCGGGTTACTACAGCAGAAGCTCCGGTGTCCTTCGTGTTAGTCACACACACCCGCCGCTGACCTCCAGGATCGCGTGGCCACAGGTAAAAGGGGAGGTAGGGGGTCTCTTTGGCCGCTGTTAACCGCGATCCGGCGCGGCCGTGGGAGGAGGGCTGCTCGCACTGGCGTAGACACTGTTACTGGGCAGCAACTCCACTAGCCACCAGGGACACTGGGCACAGGTGGGGGGTTTTCCTCTAATAAAACCCCATTTTTTAACAGCCCGAAGCGCCCGGTCGGGAAGCCAGCAGGGGGAGAAGGCCTAACCTGTAGACCCCTCCCCCGGGCCCAGGGCGCCATTTCAGTGAATATTCCCACCCTGGAGCTGCAGATCTCTCCCTCACTCCCTGTCAGCAGCCAGCACAACGGAGCTGAGCTGTTCCTGGGACTGCTGGGGCAAATCCTCCTCTGTAAAGCCGCCTGATCGCCAGCACTGTGCATTTTACAGGACACTTTATTCTACCTGTCACTGGGACAGTGTTAGTTAAGAAAGAGTGCATACATTCAGGGCTGTGTGGTACAAACGCCCTGTGATATACATCCAGTGTCTACTGTGCTTTGTTATATCTATTGTTAACATATATAGCTATACTGAGTATTACTTTGTATTGCTAGTCCAGTGCAGTTTTATGGTGCATAATTTCTGCATGGTACGCTTGTGACTATATGTATGTGTGTGTGTGCATGTAGCTGCTGCGTGGCTGCCATATCGGTTATTTCACTTAGTGTGCTACTCCTATATTCCATAACCTGAGGGGGCTAAGTGTATCAGGTTTTCTCTAACGTCCTAGTGGATGCTGGGGACTCCGTCAGGACCATGGGGATTAGCGGCTCCGCAGGAGACAGGGCACAAAAATAAAGCTTTAGGATCAGGTGGTGTGCACTGGCTCCTCCCCCTATGACCCTCCTCCAAGCCTCAGTTAGGTTTTTGTGCCCGTCCGAGCAGGGTGCAATCTAGGTGGCTCTCCTAAAGAGCTGCTTAGAAAAAGTTTTTAGGTTTTTTATTTTCAGTGAGTCCTGCTGGCAACAGGCTCACTGCATCGAGGGACTTAGGGGAGAGAAGTCAACTCACCTGCGTGCAGGATGGATTGGCTTCTTAGGCTACTGGACACCATTAGCTCCAGAGGGATCGAACACAGGCCCAGCCATGGAGTCCGGTCCCGGAGCCGCGCCGCCGACCCCCCTTGCAGATGCCGAAGATTGAAGAGGTCCAGAAACAGGCGGCAGAAGACTTTTCAGTCTTCATGAGGTAGCGCACAGCACTGCAGCTGTGCGCCATTGTTGTCAGCACACTTCACACAGCGGTCACTGAGGGTGCAGGGCGCTGGGGGGGGGCGCCCTGGGCAGCAATGTATAATACCTTTTTTATGGCTAAAAATACATCACATATAGCCCTTGAGGCTATATGGATGTATTTAACCCCTGCCAGATCTCACAAACTCCGGGAGAAGAGCCCGCCGAAATAGGGGGCGGGGCTTATTCTCCTCAGCACACAGCGCCATTTTCCTGCTCAGCTCCGCTGTGAGGAAGGCTCCCAGGACTCTCCCCTGCACTGCACTACAGAAACAGGGTAAAACAGAGAGGGGGGGCACTTTTTTGGCGATATTACTATATTTAAGCTGCTATAAGGATACAACACTTATATAGGGTTGTTCCCATATATATTATAGCGCTTGGGTGTGTGCTGGCAAACTCTCCCTCTGTCTCCCCAAAGGGCTAGTGGGGTCCTGTCTTCAATAGAGCATTCCCTGTGTGTCTGCTGTGTGTCGGTACGTGTGTGTCGACATGTATGAGGACGATGTTGGTGTGGAGGCAGAGCAATTGCCGGTAATGGTGATGTCACCCCCCAGGGAGTCGACACCGGAATGGATGGCTTTGTTTATGGAATTACGTGATAATGTCAGCACATTACAAAAATCAGTTGACGACATGAGACGGCCGGAAAACCAGTTAGTACCTGCCCAGGCGTCTCAGACACCGTCAGGGGCTGTAAAACGCCCTTTACCTCAGTCGGTCGACACAGACCCAGACACGGACACTGAATCTAGTGTCGACGGTGAAGAAACAAACGTATTTTCCAGTAGGGCCACACGTTATATGATCATGGCAATGAAGGAGACTTTACATATCTCTGATACTGCAAGTACCACAAAAAGGGGTATTATGTGGGGTGTGAAAAAACTACCTGTAGTTTTTCCTGAATCAGAGGAATTGAATGATGTATGTGATGAAGCGTGGGTTAACCCAGATAGAAAAGTGCTAATTTCAAAAAAGTTATTGGCATTATACCCTTTCCCGCCAGAGGTTAGGGCGCGCTGGGAAACACCCCCTAGGGTGGATAAGGCGCTCACACGCTTATCAAAACAAGTGGCGTTACCGTCTCCTGATACGGCCGCCCTCAAGGATCCAGCTGATAGGAGGCTGGAAACTACCTTAAAAAGTATATACACACATACTGGTGTTATACTGCGACCAGCCATCGCCTCAGCCTGGATGTGCAGTGCTGGGGTGGTCTGGTCGGATTCCCTGACTGAAAATATTGATACCCTGGATAGGGACAGTATTTTACAGACTTTAGAGCAATTAAAGGATGCTTTTCTTTATATGCGAGATGCTCAGAGGGATATTTGCACTCTGGCATCGAGAGTAAGTGCGATGTCCATATCTGCCAGAAGAAGTTTATGGACGCGACAGTGGTCAGGTGATGCGGATTCCAAACGGCATATGGAAGTATTGCCGTATAAAGGGGAGGAATTATTTGGCGTCGGTCTATCGGATCTGGTGGCCACGGCAACTGCCGGAAAATCCACCTTTTTACCTCAGACCCCCTCCCAACAGAAAAAGACACCGTCTTTTCAGCCGCAGTCCTTTCGGTCTATAAGAACAAGCGGGCAAAAGGACAGTCATATCTGCCCCGAGGCAGAGGAAAGGGTAAGAGAGGGCAGCAAGCAGCTCCTTCCCAGGAACAGAAGCCCGCCCCGGGTTCTGCAAAGCCCTCAGCATGACGCTGGGGCTTTACAAGCGGACTCAGGAGCGGTGGGGGGTCGACTCAAGAATTTCAGCGCGCAGTGGGCTTGCTCACAGGTGGACCCCTGGATCCTGCAGGTAGTATCTCAGGGTTACAGGTTGGAATTCGAGAAGTCTCCCCCTCGCCGGTTCCTAAAGTCTGCTTTGCCAACGTCTCCCTCAGACAGGGCGACGGTATTGGAAGCCATTCACAAGCTGTTTTCTCAGCAGGTGATAGTCAAGGTACCCCTCCTACAACAGGAAAAGGGGTATTACTCCACACTATTTGTGGTACCGAAGCCGGACGGCTCGGTAAGACCTATTCTAAATCTGAAATCTTTGAACCTGTACATACAAAAATTCAAGTTCAAGATGGAGTCACTCAGAGCAGTGATAGCGAATCTGGAAGAAGGGGACTTTATGGTGTCCCTGGACATAAAAGATGCTTATCTGCATGTCCCAATTTGCCCTTCACATCAAGGGTACCTCAGGTTCGTGGTGCAAAACTGTCATTATCAGTTTCAGACGCTGCCGTTTGGATTGTCCACGGCACCTCGGGTCTTTACCAAGGTAATGGCCGAAATGATGATTCTTCTGCGAAGAAGAGGCGTATTAATTATCCCTTACTTGGACGATCTCCTGATAAGGGCAAGGTCCAGAGAACAGCTGGAGGACGGAGTAGCACTAACCCAAGTAGTGCTGCAACAACACGGGTGGATTCTGAATTTTCCAAAATCTCAGTTGACCCCGACAACACGTCTGCTGTTCCTGGGAATGATTCTGGACACGGTTCAGAAAAAGGTGTTTCTTCCGGAGGAGAAAGCCAAGGAGTTATCCGAACTTGTCAGGAACCTCCTAAAACCAGGAAAAGTGTCTGTGCATCAATGCACAAGAGTCCTGGGAAAGATGGTGGCTTCTTACGAAGCGATTCCATTCGGCAGATTCCACGCACGAACTTTTCAGTGGGATCTGCTGGACAAATGGTCCGGATCGCATCTGCAGATGCATCAGCGGATAACCTTATCGCCACGGACAAGGGTGTCTCTTCTGTGGTGGTTGCAGAGTGCTCATCTGTTAGAGGGCCGCAGATTCGGCATACAGGACTGGGTCCTGGTGACCACGGATGCCAGTCTGAGAGGCTGGGGAGCGGTCACACAGGGAAGAAACTTCCAGGGAGTATGGTCAAACCTGGAGATATCTCTTCACATAAATATACTGGAGCTAAGAGCGATTTACAATGCTCTAAGCCTGGCAAAACCCCTGCTTCAGGGTCAGCCGGTGTTGATCCAGTCGGACAACATCACGGCAGTCGCCCACGTAAACAGACAGGGCGGCACAAGAAGCAGGAGAGCAATGGCAGAAGCTGCAAGGATTCTTCGCTGGGCGGAAGATCATGTGATAGCACTGTCAGCAGTGTTCATTCCGGGAGTGGACAACTGGGAAGCAGACTTCCTCAGCAGACACGATCTACACCCGGGAGAGTGGGGACTTCATCCAGAAGTCTTCCACATGATTGTGAACCGTTGGGAAAAACCAAAGGTGGACATGATGGCGTCTCGCCTCAACAAAAAACTGGACAGGTATTGCGCCAGGTCAAGAGACCCTCAGGCAATAGCTGTGGACGCTCTGGTAACGCCGTGGGTGTTCCAGTCAGTGTATGTGTTTCCTCCTCTGCCTCTCATACCAAAAGTACTGAGAATCATACGGCAAAGGGGAGTAAGAACGATACTTGTGGCTCCGGATTGGCCAAGAAGAACTTGGTACCCGGAACTTCAGGAGATGCTCACGGAAGATCCGTGGCCTCTACCTCTAAGACGGGACCTGCTTCAGCAGGGACCGTGTCTATTCCAAGACTTACCGCGGCTGCGTTTGACGGCATGGCGGTTGAACGCCAAATTCTAAGGGAAAAAGGCATTCCGGAAGAGGTCATTCCTACACTGGTAAAAGCCAGGAAGGAGGTGACTGCACAACATTATCACCGCATTTGGAGAAAATATGTTGCGTGGTGGGAGGCCATGAAGGCCCCCACGGAGGAATTTCAATTGGGTCGATTCCTACATTTCCTGCAAACAGGATTGTCTATGGGCCTCAAGTTGGGGTCCATTAAGGTTCAAATTTTGGCCCTGTCGATTTTCTTCCAAAAAGAATTGGCTTCAGTTCCTGAAGTCCAGACTTTTGTAAAAGGAGTACTACATATACAGCCCCCGGTTGTGCCCCCAGTGGCTCCGTGGGACCTTAATGTAGTTTTGGATTTTCTCAAATCCCATTGGTTTGAGCCACTCAAATCGGCGGATTTGAAATATCTTACATGGAAGGTAACCATGCTACTGGCCCTGGCTTCAGCCAGGAGAGTGTCAAAATTGGCGGCTTTATCGTATAAAAGCCCATATCTGATTTTCCATTCGGACAGGGCAGAACTGCGGACGCGTCCTCATTTTCTGCCTAAGGTGGTGTCAGCGTTTCACCTGAACCAGCCTATTGTAGTGCCTGCGGCTAATAGCGATTTGGAGGATTCCAAGTTGCTGGACGTTGTCAGGGCATTGAAAATATATATTTCAAGGACGGCTGGAGTCAGAAAATCTGACTCGCTGTTTATACTGTATGCACCCAACAAGCTGGGTGCTCCTGCTTCTAAGCAGACGATTGCTCGTTGGATTTGTAGCACAATTCAACTTGCACATTCTGTGGCAGGCCTGCCACAGCCTAAATCTGTCAAGGCCCATTCCACAAGGAAGGTGGGCTCATCCTGGGCGGCTGCCCGAGGGGTCTCGGCATTACATCTCTGCCGAGCAGCTACGTGGTCGGGGGAGAACACGTTTGTAAAATTCTACAAATTTGATACCCTGGCTAAAGAGGACCTGGAGTTCTCTCATTCGGTGCTGCAGAGTCATCCGCACTCTCCCGCCCGTTTGGGAGCTTTGGTATAATCCCCATGGTCCTGACGGAGTCCCCAGCATCCACTAGGACGTTAGAGAAAATAAGATTTTACTTACCGATAAATCTATTTCTCGTAGTCCGTAGTGGATGCTGGGCGCCCATCCCAAGTGCGGATTGTCTGCAATACTTGTACATAGTTATTGTTACAAAAAAATCGGGTTGTTCTTAGAGATGAGCGGGTTCGGTTTCTCTGAATCCGAACCCGCACGAACTTCAGCTTTTTTTACACGGATCCGAGCGACTCGGATCTTCCCGCCTTGCTCGGTTAACCCGAGCGCGCCCGAACGTCATCATGACGCTGTCGGATTCTCGCGAGGCTCGGATTCTATCGCGAGACTCGGATTCTATATAAGGAGCCGCGCGTCGCCGCCATTTTCACACGTGCATTGAGATTGATAGGGAGAGGACGTGGCTGGCGTCCTCTCCATTTAGATTAGGGTTGAGAGAGAGAGAGAGAGATTGACCTGAGGCTGTGATACTGTAGAAGAGAGTGCAGAGTTTAGTGACTGACGACCACAGTGACCACCAGACAGTGCAGTTGTTTGTTTTATTTAATATATCCGTTCTCTGCCTGAAAAAAACGATACACACAGTGACTCAGTCACATACCATATCTGTGTGCACTGCTCAGCCCAGTGTGCTGCATCAATGTATATATATATCTGACTGTGCTCAGCTCACACAGCTTATAATTGTGGGGGAGACTGGGGAGCACTGCAGTGCCAGTTATAGGTTATAGCAGGAGCCAGGAGTACATAATATTATATTAAAATTAAACAGTGCACACTTTTGCTGCAGGAGTGCCACTGCCAGTGTGACTAGTGACCAGTGACCTGACCACCAGTATATATAATATTAGTAGTATACTATCTCTTTATCAACCAGTCTATATTAGCAGCAGACACAGTACAGTGCGGTAGTTCACGGCTGTGGCTACCTCTGTGTCGGCACTCGGCAGCCCGTCCATAATTGTATATACCACCTAACCGTGGTTTTTTTTTCTTTCTTTATAGTCATACTAGTTACGAGTATACTATCTCTTTATCAACCAGTCTATATTAGCAGCAGACACAGTACAGTGCGGTAGTTCACGGCTGTGGCTACCTCTGTGTCGGCACTCGGCAGCCCGTCCATAATTGTATATACCACCTAACCGTGGTTTTTTTTTCTTTCTTTATACATACATACTAGTTACGAGTATACTATCTCTTTATCAACCAGTCTATATTAGCAGCAGACACAGTACAGTGCGGTAGTTCACGGCTGTGGCTACCTCTGTGTCGGCACTCGGCAGCCCATCCATAATTGTATATACCACCTAACCGTGGTTTTTTTTTCTTTCTTTATACATACATACTAGTTACGAGTATACTATCTCTTTATCAACCAGACTATATATTAGCAGCAGACACAGTACAGTGCGGTAGTTCACGGCTGTGGCTACCTCTGTGTCGGCACTCGGCAGCCCGTCCATAATTGTATATACCACCTAACCGTGGTTTTTTTTTCTTTCTTTATACATACATACTAGTTACGAGTATACTATCTCTTTATCAACCAGTCTATATATTAGCAGCAGACACAGTACAGTGCGGTAGTTCACGGCTGTGGCTACCTCTGTGTCGGCACTCGGCAGCCCGTCCATAATTGTATATACCACCTAACCGTGGTTTTTTTTTCTTTCTTTATACATACATACTAGTTACGAGTATACTATCTCTTTATCAACCAGTCTATATTAGCAGCAGACACAGTACAGTGCGGTAGTTCACGGCTGTGGCTACCTCTGTGTCGGCACTCGGCAGCCCGTCCATAATTGTATATACCACCTAACCGTGGTTTTTTTTTCTTTCTTTATACATACATACTAGTTACGAGTATACTATCTCTTTATCAACCAGTCTATATATTAGCAGCAGACACAGTACAGTGCGGTAGTTCACGGCTGTGGCTACCTCTGTGTCGGCACTCGGCAGCCCGTCCATAATTGTATATACCACCTAACCGTGTTTTTTTTTTCTTTCTTTATAGTCATACTAGTTACGAGTATACTATCTCTTTATCAACCAGTCTATATTAGCAGCAGACACAGTACAGTGCGGTAGTTCACGGCTGTGGCTACCTCTGTGTCGGCACTCGGCAGCCCGTCCATAATTGTATATACCACCTAACCGTGGTTTTTTTTTTCTTTCTTTATACATACATACTAGTTACGAGTATACTATCTCTTTATCAACCAGTCTATATTAGCAGCAGACACAGTACAGTGCGGTAGTTCACGGCTGTGGCTACCTCTGTGTCGGCACTCGGCAGCCCGTCCATAATTGTATATACCACCTAACCGTGGTTTTTTTTTCTTTCTTTATACATACATACTAGTTACGAGTATACTATCTCTTTATCAACCAGTCTATATATTAGCAGTAGACACAGTACAGTGCGGTAGTTCACGGCTGTGGCTACCTCTGTGTCGGCACTCGGCAGCCCGTCCATAATTGTATATACCACCTAACCGTGGTTTTTTTTTCTTTCTTTATACATACATACTAGTTACGAGTATACTATCTCTTTATCAACCAGTCTATATTAGCAGCAGACACAGTACAGTGCGGTAGTTCACGGCTGTGGCTACCTCTGTGTCGGCACTCGGCAGCCCGTCCATAATTGTATATACCACCTAACCGTGGTTTTTTTTTCTTTCTTTATACATACATACTAGTTACGAGTATACTATCTCTTTATCAACCAGTCTATATATTAGCAGCAGACACAGTACAGTGCGGTAGTTCACGGCTGTGGCTACCTCTGTGTCGGCACTCGGCAGCCCGTCCATAATTGTATATACCACCTAACCGTGGTTTTTTTTTCTTTCTTTATACATACATACTAGTTACGAGTATACTATCTCTTTATCAACCAGTCTATATATTAGCAGCAGACACAGTACAGTGCGGTAGTTCACGGCTGTGGCTACCTCTGTGTCGGCACTCGGCAGCCCGTCCATAATTGTATATACCACCTAACCGTGGTTTTTTTTCTTTCTTTATACATACATACTAGTTACGAGTATACTATCTCTTTATCAACCAGTCTATATATTAGCAGCAGACACAGTACAGTGCGGTAGTTCACGGCTGTGGCTACCTCTGTGTCGGCACTCGGCAGCCCGTCCATAATTGTATATACCACCTAACCGTGGTTTTTTTTTCTTTCTTTATACATACATACTAGTTACGAGTATACTATCTCTTTATCAACCAGTCTATATATTAGCAGCAGACACAGTACAGTGCGGTAGTTCACGGCTGTGGCTACCTCTGTGTCGGCACTCGGCAGCCCGTCCATAATTGTATACTAGTATCCAATCCATCCATCTCCATTGTTTACCTGAGGTGCCTTTTAGTTGTGCCTATTAAAATATGGAGAACAAAAATGTTGAGGTTCCAAAATTAGGGAAAGATCAAGATCCACTTCCACCTCGTGCTGAAGCTGCTGCCACTAGTCATGGCCGAGACGATGAAATGCCAGCAACGTCGTCTGCCAAGGCCGATGCCCAATGTCATAGTACAGAGCATGTCAAATCCAAAACACCAAATATCAGTAAAAAAAGGACTCCAAAACCTAAAATAAAATTGTCGGAGGAGAAGCGTAAACTTGCCAATATGCCATTTACCACACGGAGTGGCAAGGAACGGCTGAGGCCCTGGCCTATGTTCATGGCTAGTGGTTCAGCTTCACATGAGGATGGAAGCACGCAGCCTCTCGCTAGAAAAATGAAAAGACTAAAGCTGGCAAAAGCAGTAGCACCGCAAAGAACTGTGCGTTCTTCGAAATCCCAAATCCACAAGGAGAGTCCGACTCCAATTGTGTCGGTTGCGATGCCTGACCTTCCCAACACTGGACGTGAAGAGCATGCGCCTTCCACCATTTGCACGCCCCCTGCAAGTGATGGAAGGAGCACCCGCAGTCCAGTTCCTGATAGTCAGATTGAAGATGTCAGTGTTGAAGTACACCAGGATGAGGAGGATATGGGTGTTGCTGGCGCTGGGGAGGAAATTGACCAGGAGGATTCTGATGGTGAGGTGGTTTAAGTCAGGCACCCGGGGAGACACCTGTTGTCCGTGGTAGGAATATGGCCGTTGACATGCCTGGTGAAAATACCAAAAAAATCAGCTCTTCGGTGTGGAAGTATTTCACCAGAAATGCGGACAACAGGTGTCAAGCCGTGTGTTCCCTTTGTCAAGCTGTAATAAGTAGGGGTAAGGACGTTAACCACCTCGGAACAACCTCCCTTATACGTCACCTGCAGCGCATTCATAATAAGTCAGTGACAAGTTCAAAAACTTTGGGTGACAGCGGAAGCAGTCCACTGACCAGTAAATCCCTTCCTCTTGTAACCAAGCTCACGCAAACCACCCCACCAACTCCCTCAGTGTCAATTTCCTCCTTCCCCAGGAATGCCAATAGTCCTGCAGGCAATGTCACTGGCAATTCTGACGAGTCCTCTCCTGCCTGGGATTCCTCCGATGCATCCTTGCGTGTAACGCCTACTGCTGCTGGCGCTGCTGTTGTTGCTGCTGGGAGTCGATGGTCATCCCAGAGGGGAAGTCGTAAGCCCACTTGTACTACTTCCAGTAAGCAATTGACTGTTCAACAGTCCTTTGCGAGGAAGATGAAATATCACAGCAGTCATCCTGCTGCAAAGCGGATAACTGAGGCCTTGACAACTATGTTGGTGTTAGACGTGCGTCCGGTATCCGCCGTTAGTTCACAGGGAACTAGACAATTTATTGAGGCAGTGTGCCCCCGTTACCAAATACCATCTAGGTTCCACTTCTCTAGGCAGGCGATACCGAGAATGTACACGGACGTCAGAAAAAGACTCACCAGTGTCCTAAAAAATGCAGTTGTACCCAATGTCCACTTAACCACGGACATGTGGACAAGTGGAGCAGGGCAGGGTCAGGACTATATGACTGTGACAGCCCACTGGGTAGATGTATGGACTCCCGCCGCAAGAACAGCAGCGGCGGCACCAGTAGCAGCATCTCGCAAACGCCAACTCTTTCCTAGGCAGGCTACGCTTTGTATCACCGCTTTCCAGAATACGCACACAGCTGAAAACCTCTTACGGCAACTGAGGAAGATCATCGCGGAATGGCTTACCCCAATTGGACTCTCCTGTGGATTTGTGGCATCGGACAACGCCAGCAATATTGTGTGTGCATTAAATATGGGCAAATTCCAGCACGTCCCATGTTTTGCACATACCTTGAATTTGGTGGTGCAGAATTTTTTAAAAAACGACAGGGGCGTGCAAGAGATGCTGTCGGTGGCCAGAAGAATTGCGGGACACTTTCGGCGTACAGGCACCACGTACAGAAGACTGGAGCACCACCAAAAACTACTGAACCTGCCCTGCCATCATCTGAAGCAAGAAGTGGTAACGAGGTGGAATTCAACCCTCTATATGCTTCAGAGGTTGGAGGAGCAGCAAAAGGCCATTCGAGCCTATACAATTGAGCACGATATAGTAGGTGGAATGCACCTGTCTCAAGCGCAGTGGAGAATGATTTCAACGTTGTGCAAGGTTCTGATGCCCTTTGAACTTGCCACACGTGAAGTCAGTTCAGACACTGCCAGCCAGAGTCAGGTCATTCCCCTCATCAGGCTTTTGCAGAAGAAGCTGGAGACATTGAAGGAGGAGCTAACATGGAGCGATTCCGCTAGGCATGTGGGACTTGTGGATGGAGCCCTTAATTCGCTTAACAAGGATTCACGGGTGGTCAATCTGTTGAAATCAGAGCACTACATTTTGGCCACCGTGCTCGATCCTAGATTTAAAGCCTACCTTGGATCTCTCTTTCCGGCAGACACAAGTCTGCTGGGGTTGAAAGACCTGCTGGTGACAAAATTGTCAAGTCAAGCGGAACGCGACCTGTCAACATCTCCTCCTTCACATTCTCCCGCAACTGGGGGTGCGAGGAAAAGGCTCAGAATTCCGAGCCCACCCGCTGGCGGTGATGCAGGGCAGTCTGGAGCGACTGCTGATGCTGACATCTGGTCCGGACTGAAGGACCTGACAACGATTACGGACATGTCGTCTACTGTCACTGCATATGATTCTCTCAACATTGATAGAATGGTGGAGGATTATATGAGTGACCGCATCCAAGTAGGCACGTCACACAGTCCGTACTTATACTGGCAGGAAAAAGAGGCAATTTGGAGGCCCTTGCACAAACTGGCTTTATTCTACCTAAGTTGCCCTCCCACAAGTATGTACTCCGAAAGAGTGTTTAGTGCCGCCGCTCACCTTGTCAGCAATCGGCGTACGAGGTTACATCCAGAAAATGTGGAGAAGATGATGTTCATTAAAATGAATTATAATCAATTCCTCCGCGGAGACATTGACCAGCAGCAATTGCCTCCACAAAGTACACAGGGAGCTGAGATGGTGGATTCCAGTGGGGACGAATTGATAATCTGTGAGGAGGGGGATGTACACGGTGATATATCGGAGGGTGATGATGAGGTGGACATCTTGCCTCTGTAGAGCCAGTTTGTGCAAGGAGAGATTAATTGCTTCTTTTTTGGGGGGGGTCCAAACCAACCCGTCATATCAGTCACAGTCGTGTGGCAGACCCTGTCACTGAAATGATGGGTTGGTTAAAGTGTGCATGTCCTGTTTTGTTTATACAACATAAGGGTGGGTGGGAGGGCCCAAGGACAATTCCATCTTGCACCTCTTTTTTCTTTTCTTTTTCTTTGCGTCATGTGCTGTTTGGGGAGGGTTTTTTGGAAGGGACATCCTGCGTGACACTGCAGTGACACTCCTAGATGGGCCCGGTGTTTGTGTCGGCCACTAGGGTCGCTTATCTTACTCACACAGCTACCTCATTGCGCCTCTTTTTTTCTTTGCGTCATGTGCTGTTTGGGGAGGGTTTTTTGGAAGGGACATCCTGCGTGACACTGCAGTGCCACTCCTAGATGGGCCCGGTGTTTGTGTCGGCCACTAGGGTCGCTAATCTTACTCACACAGCTACCTCATTGCGCCTCTTTTTTTCTTTGCGTCATGTGCTGTTTGGGGAGGGTTTTTTGGAAGGGCCATCCTGCGTGACACTGCAGTGCCACTCCTAGATGGGCCCGGTGTTTGTGTCGGCCACTAGGGTCGCTTATCTTACTCACACAGCGACCTCGGTGCAAATTTTAGGACTAAAAATAATATTGTGAGGTGTGAGGTATTCAGAATAGACTGAAAATGAGTGGAAATTATGGTTTTTGAGGTTAATAATACTTTGGGATCAAAATGACCGCCAAATTCTATGATTTAAGCTGTTTTTTAGGTTTTTTGGAAAAAAACACCCGAATCCAAAACACACCCGAATCCGACAAAAAAAATTCGGTGAGGTTTTGCCAAAACGCGGTCGAACCCAAAACACGGCCGCGGAACCGAACCCAAAACCAAAACACAAAACCCGAAAAATTTCCGGCGCTCATCTCTAGCTTGTTCTTGTTGTGAGCCGTCTGTTCAGAGGCTCCTACGTTGTCATACTGTTAACTGGGTTCAGATCACAAGTTGTACGGTGTGATTGGTGTGGCTGGTATGAGTCTTACCCGGGATTCAATATCCTTCCTTATTGTGTACGCTCGTCCGGGCACAGTATCCTAACTGAGGCTTGGAGGAGGGTCATAGGGGGAGGAGCCAGTGCACACCACCTGATCCTAAAGCTTTATTTTTGTGCCCTGTCTCCTGCGGAGCCACTAATCCCCATGGTCCTGACGGAGTCCCCAGCATCCACTACGGACTACGAGAAATAGATTTATCGGTAAGTAAAATCTTATTTTCTGTATAATATAGGTTTTTCACAAGTTATACTTGCTGTGTATTTTTCCTTGTGAATTATAGTCACCATATATCTCTTGGATTCCCGGTTTGTCCTGACTAATACCCCTTTTCCGCTAGCTTTAAAAACACTTGTAAATGTGCGCCCCTGCTTTTTTCCTAGTGGAAAAGGGTCCCCCTGCAAGTTCCCGGATCAAGTGATCCGGAAATCCTACCCGGGTAGCTTGCCGGGTTGAACACGTGTTCATCCCGGTAAGCTGTGTAGTGTGAACGGGAGCCGTGTCGATGCGACACGGCTCCTGTTCACAGTGAATGGAAGGGCGGCGCTGGGAGATCATGTGATCTCCCAGTGCCGCCCCTGCCGCATCAGCAGCAGCGTCACCAACCAGGTAATATGCCGGGTTGGTGAGCACTGTGGGAAAGAGGGCTGTAGCACGGGTCGCATCCGTGTCAGGCTCCCGGCTGCGACCCATGCTGCAGATGGAAAAGGGGTAACAGTCACACTTCACTGGGAGTTCTCGCTAGGTATATTGTTGCTAAGAATTGTACCAGGTTGCCCAATATTGTGCTTCTTATTATGTCAGCTACACGAGGCAACGGAGCTGGGGCTTCTCCCACATTACGTGGTGGTGATGCCACAGACATTTTGGAGGAAAATTTGGCAGCAGAGATATCAGGTTTAGGGGGTTCCTTACCCCCCCAGTGGGACCTTAGCACCGGGGGCAACAAATGACCCACCTTGGGCTACCTTTTCCATGCTGTTAAACACGCTTGTAACTAAACTGGCGCCCCCTGTGGGACCACCTGTGCCAATGCAGCAGTTTATGGTCCCTGCTCTTAATCCGCCATGGGCAGATCAAATCTCCACTCAGTCACAGCAATTGAACCGGTCACTGACTAAATCTTAGTGTCACTCTCACCCGCCTAAGACTAAGACGTCTTCTAAACGGGCCATTACCTCCTCACAATCCACTGCTATCCCGGACACGTCCTCTGAGAAGGATGGTGCATATACTGACCCCACAGACACTGACTCAGATGCTTCTGATGGGGAAGGGAAGTCAATGGTGGATGTCCCTGATTTGATTGAGGCTTTTAGGTTCATTCTTCAGGTCTCCGATGAGCCTGAGGCTGTCTCTAAAAAGCTGGACAGATTTAAATGTAAGAAGGGGGTTAAACAAGTTTTACCTCATTCTCAACACCTGGCTGACATAGTCAGGAGTCCTGGGAAAATCCGGGGACGAAATTCACACCGAATAAGAGACTTTTGGCTCGCTATCCTCCCTCCGTGGAGCTATGTAAAAATTGGGAAACTCCTCCACCAGTAGATTCTCATGTGGCGCGCATGGTGGTTTCCTCTGCTCTGCCAGTAACTACCATCACCTCTCTGAAGGAACCGAAGGAAGTGTGGAGGGTTGTTTGAAAGCAATTTACACCCTAACCGGGGCGGTGCATAGACCAACCATTGCAGCGACTTGTGCTGCTGAAGCTGTTGAGGTGTGGGCTCAGGAGCTAGTGGCGGAGTTACCTTCTAGTGCATCTGAGCATGCTCGACAATGTCTCTCGTATATTACCACGGCTTTTCTGTACCTTAAGGAGGTGGCATCCGATGCCGGGGTGCTGGCGGCCAATCCTGCTACTACATCCGTCTTGGCCAGACGTATCCTTTGGTTGAGATCCTGGTCGGTGGATATGGATTCCAAGAAAAACCTGGAGGTGCTTCCTTTCAAGGGAGACATTCTCTTTGGAGAAGACCTCAATAAGATTGTGGCTGATCTGGCTACTGCTAAAACAGCTTGCCAATCTAGTACGGCTCCTTCTGCACAGAAGGCTAAAAGTACTTTCCCTCTGCCTTTTCATCCTCCAGGTAAAGCAAAAGGTCAGGCGTACCCAAAGCAAGCTCGTGCTTCCAGACCTGCTAAGCCGAGGCCGAAGCGAGCCTGGGCTGCCCGTTAGCCTACTTCCAAAACTGACAAGCCTGCCGCATGATGGGGTGGACCTCCCTCTGGGGTATCCCAGGGTGGGGGGCCGACTTCTAGGTTTTGCCCAGGAATGGTTGAAGACCACTCCACATACCTGGGTAAGGGAAGTCATCACTCGAGGTTACGCTGTACTCTTCAAGAATCGCCCGCCTTATCGATTTTACCTGATAGATGTTCCTCTGGACCCGGCAAAAGCAAACACTCTGCATTCGGTGGTACATTCCCTCCTGACCACAGGAGTGGTAGTACAGGTGCCTCTGGCTCAGAGAGGCAAGGGGTACTATTCACCACTGTTTCTAGTCCCGAAACCGAACGGGTCTTCGCGGACCATTCTCAATCTGAAGTCCTTGAACAAGTATGTGCGGGTCTCCAAGTTTCGTATGGAAACTCTGCGCTCTATTGTTCTGGCCTTGGAGCCTGGGGACTATATGGTCTCCCTGGACATACAGGATGCCTACCTGCATATTCCCATTGCAGTCTCATCAGCAGTACCTGAGGTTTGCGGTGGGTAACCTCCATTACCAATTTTGGGCGTTACCCTTTGGTTTGACAACAGCTCCCCGAGTTTTCACTAAAGTAATGGCGGTCATGACGGCTTCACTTCGCCGTCAAGGGGTCAGGATACTACGGTACCTAGACAATTTGTTGATCCTGGCAAACTCCCCAGAAATTCTCCTGTGTCATCTAGATCTGACTGTCCAGGTCATGACAGCCCACGGGTGGCTTGTCAACTGGAAGAAATCATCCCTGGTTCCTGCTCGGAGCATGGTACACCTGGGAGCGTTATTGGACACTCACAACCAGTGGTTGTTCTTGTCTCAGGATAAAGTCCTGAAACTTCAGGACAGGATTTGATGCTTCCTATCTTGTCCACAAGTGTCGATTCATTTGGTAATGCAAGTGCTAGGTCTCATGGTGTTGGCTTTCGACCTGGTGGGAGTATGCTCAATTCCATTCTCGCCCTATGCAGAAGTTGATTCTGTCCAAGTGGGACGGCCTTCCTCACCGGATCAGATCTCACATGTTCTCCTTGTCTCCGGAGGTCTGCCTATCACTAAGCTGGTGGCTGCAGGACCATCGATTGGGCAGGGGCCGTCCCTTCTGCATATCCAACTGGGTCCTGCTGACGACGGATGCCAGTCTGAGAGGTTGCGGAGATGTGTTGGAACAACACTCTCTCCAGGGTCAGTGAACTGAGGAGGAGTCTCTACTCCCGATAAACATTTTGGAATTGCGGGCAGTGTTAAATGCGTTGACAATGGCCCAGCATCTGATACAGAACAGACCTGTTCAAATACAATCGGACACCGCCACCATGGTGGCATACATCAATCATCAAGGCGGCACTCAAAGCCGCATGGCAATGAGAGAAGTATCATGGATTCTTCAATGGGCAGAACACCATCTGCCAGCCATATCAGCAGTGTTCATTCCGGGCATTCTGAACTGGGAAGCGGACTATCTCAGTCATCAGGACATACACGCTGGAGAGTGGAGCCTCCATCCAGAGGTGTTTCAACTTCTCCTGGACACGTGGGGCCTTCCAGATGTGGACCTGATTGCGTCTCGACACAATCGCACGGTTCTGGTCTTCGGAGCAAGGACAAGGGATCCTCAAGCAGCATTTGTGGACGCTCTGGCAATTCCATGGAACTTTCGGCTGCCGTATGTGTTCCCTCCGGTGTCGCTCCTGCCCAGAGTAATACTGAAGTTCAAGCAATAAGGAGGAAACCTACTTCTAGTCGCTCCAGCGTGGCCCAGGCGGCACTGGTTCTCCGATCTACAGTGCCTCTCGTTGGATCGTCACCTTCTACTTCCACAATGACCAGACCTCCTCGTTCAGGGCCCTTGTGTTTACCAGGATTTGGCCCGTCTGGCTTTGACGGCATGGCTCTTGAAGCTTCCGTCCTTAGGGCCAAGGGTTTTTCTGAGGCGGTTGTTCAAACTATGTTGTAGGCCCGTAACCCGGCTTCTGCTCGGATTTACCATAGGGTCTGGAATGCTTACTTTACTTGGTGTGCATCTCACAATCATGACGTTTTCAAGTTTAGTACGGCCAAACTATTGGCCTTTCTACAACAGGTCCTGGACTTAGGCCTGCGTCTGGCCTCCATCAAGATTCACATCTCTGCCTTGTCGGTTTGGTTTCAGAGAAAGATTGCTGCCCTACCTGATGTCCATACATTCACTCAGGGCGTGTTGCGGATTCAGCCTCCTTATGTGCCACCTGTGGCCCCTTGGGATCTGTCATTGGTTTTGGAGGCCTTGCAAGAGTCTCCGTTTGAACCTCCTGCCTCTGCTGACCTTAAGTGGCTTTCGCTTAAGGTACTGTTTTTGCTGGCCATTACTTCAGCTAGAAGGGTCTCAGACTTGGGTGCCTTATCCTGTAAGTCTCCCCATTTGATTTTTCACCGTGACCGGGGGTTCTTAGAACGCGGCCAGGTTATTTACCCAAGGTGGTGTCTTCCTACCACCTTAACCAGGAGATTGTGGTTCCGGCCTTTAATTCTCCTGAGTTGTCTACCAGAGAGCGGTCTTTGGATGTAGTACGGGCTCTCTGTATCTATGTGAAGAGAACATCCTCCATTAGGAAATCCGATTCTCTTTTTGCGCTGTTTGGTTTTCACAAACATGGCTGGCCTGCTTCCAAGCAAACCTTGGCCAGATGGATTAGAATGGTGATTGCACATACTTATGTACAGACTGGTTGTCCGGTTCCTGCTACCATCAAAGCCCATTCTACTCGGTTGGTTGGACCTTCTTGGGCAGCCCACCGTGGTGCGACCCTTGAACAATTGTGCAAGGCGGCTATGTGGTCCACTGGGAACATGTTCATTAGGTTATATGCCTTCGATACTTCCGCCTCCTTTGGATGCCGGGTTCTTGTGCCCGCTACAGTGCCTCCCCTCCCATAAGGAACTGCTTTAGGACATCCCCGATGTTAATCCTTGTGGAGCCCAGTGTACCCCGCAGCAGAAAACGAGATTTATGGTAAGAACTTATCGTTGTTAAATCTCTTTCTGCGAGGTACACTGGGCTTCACAAGGCGCCCACCCTGACGCACTTAGCTTCTTTGGGTTTGTTATGGCATAGCCGCTGACACCCTCTCCTGTGGTGTGTGGTGTAATTGGCTATGAGCGATTGTCGTCTCTAGTACCTGCTACTGCATTGGGCTGGTTAACGAAACTGAGCTCCTGTGCACGGAGACGGGGTTATAGAGGAGGCGGTGCTGTGCATCTTGCGAACAGTCAAAGCTTTGAGCCTGTTGGTGCCTCGGATCAAGATCCCACTCTACACCCCCATGTTAATCCTTGTGGAGCCCTGTGTACCTCACAGAAAGAGATTTAACAATGGTAAGTTCTTACCATAAATCTCGTTTTTGCAAGAGACCCACTTAATTTGAACACCAAAAATGCCAACGTATAGTTGCATTTGCCTCTTATAATTTTATTTATTTATTACCAGTTATTTATATAGCGCGCACATATTCCGCAGTGCTTTACAGAGATTATTGAGCATTCACAACAGTCCCTGCACCAGTGGAGCTTACACTCTATATTCCCTACCACATGTACACGTACACACATTCGCATTAGGGTTAAAAAAATTTTTGTTGAAAGCCAATTGACCGACCAGCATATTTTTGGATTATGGGAGGACACTGGAGTACCCGGAGGAAACCCACGCAAGCACGGGGAGAATATACAAACTCCATACAGTTAGAGCCAAATGAGAATCGAACCCATGACCTCAGTGCTGTGAGGCTAACCATTACACCATCTGTGCTGCCCAATGCTAATTCCGAGGTTTTGCCATATTGATCAGGAAAAATATTCTGTAAAAATGACTCACCAGAAGTCAGATCCAAATGGGCGCTATGTTTTCTTGATTGTTGAGTTATTTGGGATATCTTATACCCTTTGCAATATTTATGCATAGACTGTATATGACAAAACTTTCTTTCTTTCTCTTCCAAGTCTATTGTATCCTTCCTATATACCCCTTTGATACTAGGGGGGCAATTTTAACGTCATAGTCTCGCAGTTTATGGATAGATAATCTCATGCACCCAACATAGATTTGTCATACAATATTTACTGAAACACTTACAATAGTTGATATATGGTGTCTTCACCATCCAATTGACAAAGACTCTCCTTATTTTGGCCCCCCATTCCTCATTTTCTAGGATAGATTACGTTCTACAGTCCTCTTTGGCCTCAAGAATTCTTGATTCTGGAATAAAGACGTTGGTTGTGACTGACCATGTTCTGATTTGGTTTAATGTGTTCTCTGGTTCCCTCTGGCTCTTGTAAATTGTGGCACTTCCCCTCTTTTTTAGCCTCTTCTTTTAATTTAAAGACATGTTGCAGATTGCTTAGAATGACTATATGTTTTCTAATTCTTAACATTTACATGATCCTTCTCTATATTGGCAAACTGCAACAGCATACACACTTGCCGAGAAAATGAGCGATGTCGCTCATTTTCACCCTTTCTGAGCGGCGTCGCTCATTTTCTTGGCAAGTGTGTATGCAGCCGCCGCCCAGTGATTCGTGGCCCTGCAGGTCGTTAATAACACTCGCTGTGAGCCGTGCAGGCAGCTCAATCTGGACTGTCATCCAAGAGCTGCCTGCATGGCCCAGCCACTGCATCACGTCATTGAGCGTTATGAACGTCATATCGCTCAGTGTGTATGCCCGACTGCCCAGCCCGGGAGGGGGAAACACTAGGCAACATCCCTCCTAGAGCACGTCACCTAGTGTGTACCCACCTTTAGAGGTCAGATCTTACTTGTTTCTCATTTCAACAAGCACCATTCAGAAATGTTGAAAACTGCTCAAGCTGACTTGACATGGGCCTGTGAAGTATTAAAACAATCTCCCTCTCCCATTCATAAAACTACATTTCAGGAATGCAAGGTAACTTTTGACGTATTAATGCAGCAGGTTAGTGACCTAAAGGTGGACAATAACAGGCACTAACTTCCATCTACAGTACATGGTAATAAAAACAGCAGATTGCTCTCACACTTATTACATGGTGATAGGACCAGTTCTGCTATTTTTAGTCTGATTGATGATTCTGGAGTTTCGCACAGCTCCGGTCTTAGGGGGTAATTCAGAGTTGATCGCAGCAGCAAATTTGTTAGCATTTGGGCTGGGCAAAACCATGTGCACCGCAGGTGTGGCAGATATAACATATGCAGAGAGAGTTATAGGCCCTACACACTGGCCGATATGCCTCAAAGATATGAACGATCTCGTTCATTATTGAACGAGATAACGTTCATTTCTTTGAGTGTGGAGGCACCAGCAATGAACGATGCGCGGCCCCCCGTTTCATCAACAGGTCCGGCACGGGCTCACGGACGGAGACCGCATCAGGCGCTTTTCCAACTGCCACACACCGCCGCTCAGAGAGGCCGGTTGTTAACCAGCGCATCCGTTCTGACGACCGCTGCAGCTCTGGCTCAACTACTCACCTGTCCTTGCCCGGGTGACACGGAGTCGGCTGATGCTGCACTGATCCGGTGGCGGCGATCAACAAGGGCTCCCTACACGGTGCGGCACGGATCCTGCTTATCGCTGAGGCTCTGGTGTCTTCAATTTCCCTGGCCAATGGGATAGCACCAGGGAGCAGGCACAGAAAGTTCCTGCCCAGCGACACATGTGCTTGTATATCCATTGCCACATCATCGATCTTTCACCGACTGAACGACGCTAATCATCTTGGGCTTCATGCAGTACTGTTCAATTACACAGCCGTGAGTTATCTCTTATGTATTGACAACCATATTTTAGGTTTCCATTTAAGTGCATCCACTGAACTTTGCACTGTTCACGTCCCCCTCTGGGTTATTAGCAATTGAACTTGGAATTTTAGTACTGAGGATACGCCACATGATGAGTTCTTGAAAAATTCAAACAGACTAGAAGAGCTTCTTAAATCTAAATCGAGACATTGGGGGTCATTCCGAGTTGTTCGCTCTGTAAATTTCTTCGCATCGCAGCGATTTTCCGCTTAGTGCGCATGCGCAATGTCCGCACTGCGACTGCGCCAAGTAAATTTGCTATGCAGTTAGGAATTTTACTCACGGTTTTTTCCTTGTTCTGGTCATCGTAATGTGATTGACAGGAAGTGGGTGTTTCTGGGCGGAAACTGGCCGTTTTATGGGTGTGTGTGAAAAAACGCTACCGTTTCTGGGAAAAACGCAGGAGTGGCTGGAGAAACGGAGGAGTGTCTGGCCGAACGCTGGGTGTGTTTGTGACGTCAAACCAGGAACGACAAGCACTGAACTGATCGCAGATGCCGAGTAAGTCTAGAGTTACTCAGAAACTGCACAGAGATGTCTTATCGCAATATTGCGAATCTTTCGTTCGCAATTTTAAGAAGCTAAAATTCACTCCCAGTAGGCGGCGGCTTAGCGTGTGCAAAGCTGCTAAAAGCAGCTTGCGAGCGAACAACTCGGAATGACCCCCATTGGTGGGACAAAATGTCCCTATCAAAATATATGGAACATAATAAAATACCTCGGTGTCTGCGAATTTTCAAGAGCTCATCTTTTAATAATGACCCTGATCTTTTAGAACAATGGGAAAAAATTTTACATAAATGCTCGTTTGCACTGATGCAACTATTAATTGACTATAGGGGAAATAAATTTAGTGAAATTGAGGATGAGACTAATCAAACACAAGATATACTTTTGAAATATAAAGATGAGGATTACTATAAAGATAGGGAAACAGTAATGAATAAAAGATTATTTAACACTACGAGGAGATTATAGAGAGGAAGGCGAAGAAATTCTCACGAGATTTGAGAGATAACAATACAAATACCATTACAAAATGATCATATTAGAGGGGCGTGGCTTGGCTGTGGAGAGAGGACAACGCCTTGAGCCTGGGCTCCTGCATATGCTGGATTTTACAGCCCTTTCTGCCCCTTATCCTGCCTTTTGTCTCGCACCACTGCACTAGGTGTGGCCGGACCGGAAGTGACGCGACGGGACCTCGCACGAGAAGGAGGTACGGAGCTTGCCCACCGCTTCCCCTCCCTGCGGTCTCCTTACCGGCTCTGTGCCTGCTCGTCTGGAGTGGTCTCCCCGGCATTAACCGAGACCCCCGCTGAGAGGCCCGACGAGGCGGGTGAGCGGATTCGCGGCTGCGCTGCCCGCTGTCCGCGGCGGCCGCTGCTGCCCGCCCCCGGCGCTGGTATACTGCTATACATGATGGGGATCCCGGGGCTCCCAGTGCACAAACCGCTGACACCACCAATGATTCCGGGGGGCCCACAGCATTGCCATCCCAGAGGCCCGTGCTGGAACCTGACGGCGTAATTTTGTTTGCTGGCAAACGGCCAGTACTAAGGTACATTCACCCTGCTCTACAATTTCCACATCCCTACACAGCTCCACATCTATATACCTTTAAATACGAGACATCCTCTTTGTCCCCTCATTCCCGGATATCAATTACGCAGCCTTAAAGGGAGAAGTCAGGCATCATTATTGAGACACTCCAGACGCTTCCCTTAACCCTTCATATCCATCTGGCGGACCCCCCCCCTCGCTGCACTCGATTACTGGGTGCCACGGGGGGACTCGCCTCTGCCTGGGCCGTGCTGATGTAACATAGATGTGATGTCTGGGACTCCCCCTCACTCCTGATGCTGTGATCCCGCCCCTGGCGCACATATCAAGCCGACATAGGTTTATCTATCCTCCTGCTTCCGATTTCTCTTGTCAACGACTACCGCGGTGGAGCATACCCTCTGGGATAATGCCGCCTAAACGCTAAAAAGACCCGACCCCGGTCCGCCCGGTCGCTTTCTTCAAACAGTCTCCGGCATCCCAGAGCCTGAAAGGTCCTGCTGTGTCGGATCCCCTCTCCAAGCACGCCTCGGGAAGCGACGACGTGTCTATGGCTCCCCGTGTGACTCAAACAAAACTCTCTCAACTAGATGACGATGCACCTCTCACACTCGGCTCTATGCGGCAACTTCTGGCTTCCTTCAAAGATGATATTACGATGGAAGTTAGGACGGCGCTCCAGTGCTGCCAGCAAACGGTCTATGCCATAGGCCAACGTACGGATCACCTAGAGAATAAGTGTGAGGAAGTGGTGAAGTCTCACAATGAGGTGATTAATCAACTTGAAGAGCTACAAGCTGAGGTCGCGGACCTAAGACGGAAGACCTGTGACCTTGAGGATAGGTCACTCCGTAACAATGTAAAACTCTGCGGCATCCCAGAAACGGTCTCCAACTCAGAGCTTAAACAATTTGCGACAGACCTCTTCATGACTCTTCTTCCTACTAGCTCTATTGATGATTTCCTCATTAATCGTATCCACCGCCTACCGAAGGCTAGAAACGCCCCAAAGGACGCTCCGAGAGACACTTTGATGAGGATGCATTACTTCCATGTCAAGGAACAAATCCTGCAGGCAGCTATGCGCCCGGATTTGTCGGCCACGACTCTGGGAGATATACAAGTGTACGGAGACCTTTCGGCGGCTACCCTGGCGATGCGATGCTCATTCTATCCGGTGACAGCGGTATTAAAGAGAGCTGATATTCTTTACCGATGGGGATTTCCGACGAAATTGCTTGTTAGACGAAACAGTGTCATGCACGCGATAATCACGCCGGAGGCTGGTTTGAAGATTCCTGGAATAGGGAGGATTCACCTGAAAAGGCTCCTACAACTCTCAAATTGGCTCAGGAGTTGTCAACTGCCAGCCAATTGACTGTAGAGATTAATTACTTTACCCAGGTTGTATGTAATAGCCGGACTTGATCTTCTTGTCCCTCTTTACGTTGATGTGGGCCTTCACCTTGCCTTCCCGGGCAGTGTTTCGGATAATCACGGAGCGTGATTTATATATATGCATGTGTGATATAAGCTTAGTTTAGGATGCTTACATTGTATTATCTTGACTGTCACCCTATTGCTCTATGTTTGTCTTACATTCCATCAGTGATGTTCTTGCTTCTCCTAACGCTATATGCGTTGATCCTAGTGTGGCCCGGGAGACGGCATTCACCCTATGTCTCCTTGATGTTGTTATGATATGTTGATAGTTCTAGGAGTGGGGGGGTGCCTCCCCGCACCTCGCCACGACCCCATGTGTTGCCTGTTTAGGCAACCCTGTTTGGCATCCTTGTGGTGCCCGCTCTGTTTTCCTTTTTTTCTGTTTCTCTCTCCTTCTCTGTTTTCCCTGTCTCTCCAAGTTTTGGTACACAAGTACTCACGTAGGTCCCGATATACGGTTTATGTATGTAGATTGAATTTTGCATTGTTCATTGACATCCCTAATGGTTAATGTTTTTTCCTTAAACGCGAAAGGGCTAAATTCGCCCAATAAACGGCGACTGGCCTTGCGCCATTTCGCCAAATGTAAGGCGCACATAGTGGCCATACAAGAGACCCACTTTATGTCCATGTCACCCCCCTCCCTTAAAGATAACAAATTCCCCACTTGTTATACGTCCAATGGCCCAAAGAAAAAAGCTGGGGTTGCTATTTTGTTTTCAAGTACATGCAATTTCTCTCTAGACCACCAAATTAAAGACCAAGGGGTAGATATCTTATCCTGACAGGTAAACTGGGAGACAGGCCGGTCACTATAGCCATGCTGTATGCTCCTAATACCAAACAAATACCTTTCTTTAGAATTTTTTTTAAAACCCTTCAGATGCACTTATCGGGTGCTTTATTATTGCTGGGGGACTTCAACATGGTCCTTGACCCCACGGTAGATAAATCTTTAGCCCGCTCCACCTCCAGTGCAAGCTCGCGGCTGGATAGCTCCCATGCCTTTCGGAATATGGTGGTCATTCCGAGTTGTTCGCTCGGTAATTTTCTTCGCATCGCAGCGATTTTCCGCTTAATGCGCATGCGCAATGTTCGCACTGCGACTGCGCCAAGTAAATTTGCTATGCAGTTAGGAATATTACTCACGGTTTTTTCATCGTTCTGTTGATCGTAATGTGATTGACAGGAAGTGGGTGTTACTGGGCGGAAACTGGCCGTTTTATGGGCGTGTGGGAAAAAACGCTACCGTTTCTGGGAAAAACGCGGGAGTGGCTGGAGAAACGGAGGAGTGTCTGGGCGAACGCTGGGTGTGTTTGTGACGTCAAACCAGGAACGACAAGCACTGAACTGATCGCACTGGCAGAGTAAGTCTCGAGCTACTCAGAAACTGCACAGAGATGTCTTTTCGCAATATTGCGAATCTTTCGTTCGCAATTTTAAGATGCTAAGATTCACTCCCAGTAGGCGGCGGCTTAGCGTGAGTAAATCTGCTAAAAACAGCTTGCGAGCGAACAACTCGGAATGACCACCTATATTACATGAATATGACCTCTACGATGTCTGGAGAGCTAAAAACACGACCTGTAGGGATTACTCGTTTTTCTCCCCGGTACATGGCTCTTTCTCTAGGATCGATCTAGCAATATCGGATAAATGGACCCTCCAACAGGTTTCGAAGTCTTCTATCCTGCCAGTATCGTGGTCCGATCATTCTGCCCTCTAGGTCCATTGGGACCCCCGCCGCATGAGATCCTCCCCTACCCTATGGCGCCTTGGGGACTATCTCCTCTCAAATGCGGATGCCAACCGGTCTATTGCACAGGCCCTTTCCCAGTACATCGAAACCAAGGTCCCGGCCGACATGTCCGTATTTATGCACTGGTGTGCCCTTAAAGCGGTGGTTAGGGGAGTGGCAATCCCAGGCGGCTGCCTATATTCGCAGGACCTCCCGGGAAAAACAGCTAGAACTCGAGGCCCGTCTTAAAGACTTAGACGCCCTACTCAAGCAGAACCCTTCTAATAATAAACTATATCGGGACCTGACTCGGGTCAGAGATGAGATGAATAAATTGGCTTTAACTGAGGTCCACAAAAACCTTTTCCGATTGCGACAAAAGTTTTATACGCAGGGGGACAGGGCAGGTAGAATGCTTGCACGCAAGCTGAGGGGGAAAAAATGCTAAAGAGAGGGTGAAATCCATTATCAATTTAAATAACATCAAAATAACCGACCAGTCAGATATTGCTGGCTCCTTCGCTACATACTACTCCTCCCTCTACAATTTAAAAAACAATGTATCTATCCCGCAACCCACACCAGCTAATATTGTG
Organism: Pseudophryne corroboree; assembly: GCF_028390025.1. Taxonomy (NCBI): domain Eukaryota; kingdom Metazoa; phylum Chordata; class Amphibia; order Anura; family Myobatrachidae; genus Pseudophryne; species Pseudophryne corroboree. Next base: position 704,087,253 of record NC_086445.1, read on the forward strand.
GCCTTTTTGAAAGATGTCCACCTCCTCTCTATCGATTAAACTACTTTACAGGCTTTAAACCAACCCTGGTCCCGTACGGAAATTAATCAGGCTATAGACTCACTCCCATTGGAAAAAGCTCCAGGCCCTCACGGGTTCATAAATAAATTCTATAAATGCTTCAAAGACACTCTTACTCCAGTTTTGGATGGAGTCTATAATCATGCTTCCTCCGTCAGGAATTTCCCGGTAGAAATGTTGGAGGCTTGCGTGGTTGCCTTTCCCAAGCCAGGGAAGAACCCAGCTATGATGCCTAATTATTGCCCCATAGCTCTAATAAATACTGATTTAAAAATCTATGCAAAACTAGTGGCCAACAGGCTTAACCCCCTACTTCCCTCGCTCGTTCATTGTGATCAGGTGGTATTTGTTCCTGGCAGACAGTCCCCCGATAATACAAGGCGGGTAATAAACGTGCTAGACGCCTTCTCTATGTCAGATTCCCCATTATTGTTGCTTTCCCTAGACGCGAAGGCGTTCGATCGCCTTCACTGGGGGTACTTACAGGCGGTTCTTTGTAAGTTTGGCCTTAGTGGCAGGGTTCTCTCCTCCATCTTGGCTTTATATTCTCACCCCTCGGCAAGAGTGTGTGTGAATGGCCTCCTCTCCTCTTCTTTTAGGATCACGAATGGCACACGCCAAGGGTGCCCCCTGTCCCCGCTAGTATTTGCTCTGGCGATAGAGCCCTTGGCGGAGAAAATAAGATCTTCGCCCCTAATAAAAGGAGTGGAGTGTCTGGGACAATCTCATAAGATATGTCTATTTGCGGACGATGTCCTCCTGACACTCACTACTCCTGCAATTTCCCTGCGAGCTATACACACACTCTTTACTGAATATTCGGCTGTATCCTATTATAAACTTAACAATACCAAAACGGAGGCACTTCCTATTAACTTTCCACCCCCCCCCCCCCCCTCTTATCCGCGCTGAAGCTTCCTACTCGTATTCCTGGCAGGATAGAAGCCTCAAATATTTGGGGATTCATATCACCCGGAGGCTGGACGATTTGATCTCTGCTAACTACCCCCCGCTATTGCGTAAATTGACAGCACACACTCTTTACTGAATATTCGGCTGTATCCTATTATAAACTTAACAATACCAAAACGGAGGCACTTCCTATTAACTTTCCACCCCCCCCCCCCCTCTTATCCGCGCTGAAGCTTCCTACTCGTATTCCTGGCAGGATAGAAGCCTCAAATATTTGGGGATTCATATCACCCGGAGGCTGGACGATTTGATCTCTGCTAACTACCCCCCGCTATTGCGTAAATTGACAGCTCTGGTCTCTGACTGGATAATGCATCATGTCTCATAGTTAGGGCGAATAGCTGCACTGAAGATGACGGTCCTCCCCAGGCTCATGTATCTATTTCGGGTCATTCCTCTCCTCCTACCCACTTATCTTTTGTCTAAATTTAATGCTATATTCAACTCTTATATGTGGAAAGGTAAGAAACCAAGGTTAGCCAGGAAAACAATGATCCGCCCCAAATGTGAAGGGGGTTTAGCATATCCAGATTTACATTCCTATCAACTAGCTTGCCGACTTGCACAAATATGAGCCTGGTATTCACATCCCCCGTATAAATCGTGGGTCCAACTAGAACAAGGGCTCGTCGCCCCGCTCCCCCTGACTGATGTTTTCCTACTCCCGAAGTTGGAGGGCAAACTACTAGCCACTAGATCTCTCTCTGTCCAATCTGCCCGCAGGGCTTGGTTGGAGGTGGTGCATAAAGGAAGCGTTATAATCCTCTCCACCCCTGCTCTCTCACTGACGGGCATAGCCTCCTTGATCCGACATGAGATTCGATTCCTGGACATTGAGGGGTATTGTCTCTGCAGGATATAATGGTGAATAATACTCTCCTTACTTTTGCCCAGATACAGGAAAGATTTCAGCTGCCACACAGAGAATTTTATAAATATTTACAGCTCAGACATTGGCTCCACGGGGCTTCAGTATCCCCCCACACCCTATCCTCCTTACCCAAACTTGTTCAGAAGTTTCTAGATACCGGGGAGGTCTGGGGAGGCATCACTAAATGGTATAACTACATTATCAACCTCCAACAACCACAGAAAGCCCCCTTTCAGGTGCTTCATTTCGGAGGAGGAATGGGAGATGATTTTCCGATCCTGCTATACAGTATCTAAATGTATATCACACATAGAGTTATCCTATAAACTCCTCCACCGTTTATATTTCACCCCATCCCGCTTACATGCGATGCAACCCTCCACACCCAATCTGTGCTGGCGTAACTGTGGTAAGGCCGGAACCTTACTGCATATCTTCTGGGATTGCCCAGTGCTTACCCCGCTATGGGACTCTGTCTTCCACCTTTTAGAATTGGTGCTGGGCCTCTATACAACCCCCCACCCACGACTGGCTCTCCTTCACCTATATTATGGCGACTTATCGCCGGGCGATCGTTACGTCCTAGGCCATATTCTTATCTCCACCAAACTCCTAATTGCTCGCCAATGGTGCTCCACCGGGGTTCCACATATAACGGCGATAGAGGGGACCGTACAGTCGCATTGCGAATTTGAGACAGCGGGAGTGGCCTATGCCTCTACCCCATCCTGCCCACTGCTCCGCTGGTATTCGTGGTCTACCTATTGGCTCAATCGCCCACCAGATCCCACACCCCCTCATGACACTTAGGACTGTAACTTACCATTTTATTATGTATTTTCTGTTGGAAGGATTTAGCCTCACGTTGTTTTCATGTATGATGTTTCCCTTAATATTCTCTATGCAATTATGTTTTTTTTTGCTGAACAGTCTGTGTACCCCCCTACCCTTCCCCTTTTTTCTTTTCTGTACCCCTCTCCCTTTTGCTCTTGTTCACCCGCAAAATAATAAAAATTAATATTGAAGAAAAAAAAAATGATCATATTAGAAATAGAACAAGAGATGGATCCAGATCAGAGGTCCGACAGAAGTCTAGCCATAGTGAGAATTATGGTTACCATCAAAAGTCGCAAAGAAGTAAGCCTCAACATAGGTTTACTCAGCATAACACTCGGAATACTTATACAACAGCAAATAACCACCATTCTTCCAATGCACGGATGTCGCCAGGGTGGACAACTGTACCTCCCAAAACGACATCACGGCATCAAGAATCCTCCTCAGCAGCCTCTAATGAAGAGTCTCTCCAAGAGCGCCATCATTTTTTAGACAGAGTGAGGAGAGACAGGATAGAACCGAGTGTCAGAGGGAACAGATATCTCACACACAATCGTTACGACCCTCTAATGAGAGGAAGAGATACCGATCAAGAGGTCGAAGAGGAGGTATGGGGCAACAAAAACCAAAGGTTTTGTTAAAACCAGTTGGTATTTTTAATCTCTCCTCCACATCTCTAACTAAGACTGAAGAAAAACTTCTCTCCAAAGGGATGACACGCCCCAATTTTTTTGAGCTCTTTATTGAGCTCAATAGATTTCTTAGAGGATTGTGCAGAAAGAGATTTTTTGTGACAGCAGAAAAACAGAATAAGCGCACCAGTCAAGACAATTCTGAAATCATATTAGACCAGGATGATGTTTCTGGTCTCAATATGCTGAATGAATTGCTGCTTGAAAATATGCATCCTGATAATTTAGACCAGCAGACTAAAACATTGCTATTTGATATCAATAGTTACCTGTTACACGCCAGAGGCGGCGTTCACCGCGCTTACCCCTGCGTGCCTGCTGGTCGGTGTTGCGACCTCCGCCTTCGGTGGTCCACGGGCTCCGGCGTCTGGCTTGCGCGGCTCCCGGCGGTTCCCCGGGGCAGGGGCGCCGCCATGACACCCGGCATCACGTGGGCGGGGAACTGGTGACGTTATCTGACTTCCGCCAATCCTGCGGAGGCGGGAGATTCAAAGTCAGACGCCGGGCAGAGCCTCGGCGCCTGAGTATCGTCTTTTCCCCTGAAGTGGATGCCAGTGCTCCTGTTCTCGGCGGATCTCTCTGCAGTAATACCCTAGTGTCTCCGGCATTTCCAGGTGTCAGTTGTTGCACAGCTTCCAGCGTGCTTCTTGGAGTCAGCGTGGGCTGCAGGTTAAACTCCGCTCTCAAGTTATACAAATCCTCAGCGTCCTTTAACCCTCGCTCTCAAGTTATACAAGTCCTCAGTGACTTTAACCATCGCTCTCAAGTTATACAAGTCCACATTGTCTTTAACCATCGCTCTCAAGTTCTACAAATCCTCAGTGTCCTTTAACCCTCGCTCTCAAGTTATACAAGTCCTCAGTGTCTTTAACCATCGCTCTCAAGTTATACAAATCCACAGTGTCTTTAACCATCGCTCTCAAGTTATACAAATCCTCAGTGTCCTTTAACCCTCGCTCTCAAGTTATACAAATCATCAGTGTCTTTAACCTCTGCTCTCAAGTTCTTCAAATCACCAGTGTCTTTAACCACCGCTCTCAAGTTCTTCAAATCACCAGTGTCTTTAACCACCGCTCTCAAGTTCTTCAAATCATCAGTGTCTTTAAGCACCGCTCTCAAGTTCTTCAAATCATCAGTGTCTTTAACCACCGCTCTCAAGTTCTTCAAATCATCTGTGTCTTTAACCACCGCTCTCAAGTTCTTCAAATTATCAGTGTCACTATAACCATCACTCACAAGTTCTTCAGTCACCAGTATCTTTTACCATCACTCACTAGTACTTCCTGGACATTTCTCCATACGTTCCTTCTCTGTTATGTGACATTGTGTTGTCCTTTTCCTGCAATAAAGTTCTTCAATAATTTCATCAAGCCTTACTGTCAGAGTCCTGTATGAGGAAGACCTATATCAGGCCATCCCTGTTCCGACCCAACTGTGGTTCCTCTTCCCTACCATCGGAAGAACCCCAGGGTTCACAACACCCCCAACCTAGGTCAGTGACAGTATACTCAGGCCTCATGGACCCGGGGGATCGGAGCCCAGAGGCAAGTACCATCCAGGACTTGGTTTCCCGAGTTCAAAGTCAGGAAGCAGCACAGGACCAGGTGATGCATTATCTCCAGGAATTATCTGGCCGGCTGGATCAAATTCAGACTTCTCTGGCTTCATTAGTGCCGGTCTCAGTTCCAGTACCCGCTCCAGTGGCTGGCGCTAGTAATGTTCCATCCCTCTCCGGAACCAGATCACGCCTTCAGCTCCCTACTCCTTCTCGCTATAATGGGAATCCAAAGAGTTGCCGTGGTTTTCTTAATCAGTGCGAGGTACATTTTGAACTCCTTTCATATAACTTCCCTACGGATCGGTCCAAGGTGGCATACATTGTTTCTTTGCTCGAGGGTTCAGCATTGGATTGGGTGTCTCCGTTATGGGAGCGATCTGATCCACTGGTTTCCAGTTACACCAATTTTATTACGTCATTCCGGAGGATCTTTGATGAGCCTGGCAGGACGACCGCTGCCTCTACAGACTTGCTCCGTGTCCGACAAGGCTCTCGTTCAGTGGGACAGTATGTGATTAACTTTCAGACCATAGCATCAGAACTGTGCTGGAATACTGATGCCATCCGGGCTGCCTTTTGGAACGGACTCTCCGATTGTCTAAATGACGAGTTGATCACTAGAGATTTGCCTGATTCCCTAGAACAGTTGATCTCGCTCTGTGTAAAGGTGGATCTTCGCATGCAGGAACTAGGTGGCGAACGTAGACGGTCAGATCGATCAAGGGTCCGATCTTTTCCATCCAAGCAAACGGTTATTCCGAGTCCCGACGAGCCCATGCAGATTAATCGATCCCAGCTGTCTCCAGAAGAACGTCAGCGTCGTCGTGAGGGTAGACTCTGCCTCTACTGTGGAGCCGCGGATCATTTTTGCAAGTGTCGCCCGGGAAACGGGCAGTCCTAGCTTGTTCCGGAGGAGTCGAGCTAGGGGTTTCTTCTAAATCTTCTCTGTCAGTGGACTGTTTACTCTCCGTGTCTCTGTTTTCTGGGTCAATAGTCAAGCCCGTTAAGGCCCTATTGGACTCAGGGGCTGCAGGGAATTTTATTTCCCTTTCCTGTGCCCAGGATCTGGGTTTTCAGTTACGGTCGGTCGAACGACCTATTACGTTGACTGCTATTAATGGTACCCAAATTTCTAACGGTCTGATTTCAAGTTGTACAGTACCAATCAAGCTGCAAGTGGGAGCTCTGCATCAAGAACACCTGGAGTTCTTAGTGATTCGGGAGATGCCCCACGATCTGGTTCTTGGCCTTCCTTGGCTTAAACTTCACAACCCTCATGTCGACTGGAGTTCGACGCAAATAACATCTTGGAGTCCATTTTGTCATGTAGCTTGTCTCACTCCTGTCTACCCGCTCCGTGTATCTTCCAAGTCAGATGAAGGGCTCATTCCGGAGGCCTATCAGGAGTTTTCAGACGTATTCTCGGAACAGGCGGCCGACCAGTTACCACCGCATAGACCCTGGGACTGCCCCATTGAGCTCATTCCGGGGAAAATGCCACCTCGGGGTCGCACTTATCCCCTATCATTACCCGAGACCCAAGCTATGTCGGACTATATCAAGTCTAATCTGCAGAAAGGATTCATTCGTCCCTCTACCTCCCCGGCGGGGGCGAGTTTCTTTTTTGTGAAGGACAGAGGGCTGAGACCGTGTATTGACTATCGTGGTCTAAATGATGTCACCATTAAGAATAAGTATCCTTTGCCGCTCATCACGGAGCTTTTGGATAGAATTCGAGGAGCCCGAGTTTTCACCAAGCTCGATCTAAGGGGAGCTTATAATTTGATACGTATCCGACGGGGATGAATGGAAGACGGCCTTCAATACCAGGGACGGGCATTACGAGTATCTGGTAATGCCGTTTGGCCTCAGCAATGCCCCAGCCGTCTTCCAGGGATTCATTAATGAAGTCTTTCGGGATATGCTATACCTAAGTGTAGTGGTATATTTGGATGACATTCTGATATTTTCTAAGAATCTCACAGAGCACAGAATGCAGGTCAAGGAGGTACTTTTTCGATTGCGAGAGAACCATCTTTATGGTAAGATTTCCAAATGCACCTTTGAGGTCCCTTCCATTCCATTTCTTGGTTACATCATTTCGGGCACGGAGCTTCGTATGGATCCAGAGAAACTCACTGCCATTCGGGACAGGACTCAGCCTCTTTCCTTAAAGGCGGTACAACGATTTCTGGGTTTCGCAAACTATTACCGGAAGTTCATAAAGGGATTCTCTACCATTGTGGCACCTATCACTGCCCTAACCAAGAAGGGTTCTGACCCAAGTCATTGGTCCTCTGAAGCTGTAGCAGCGTCGTTCAGTTGAAGGCAGCCTTTATGTCCACTCCAGTACTTCAACAACCAAATTTTTCTAAACCATTCTTTTTGGAGGTTGATGCTTCCACGGTAAGCATAGGTGCCGTGCTTTCACAGTATGCTCCAGACGGGAAGTTACATCCATGTGGTTTCCATTCACGCAAGTTCTCTCCTGCTGAACGGAATTACACCATTGGAGACAAGGAGCTTTTGGCAATAAAATCTGCCTTAGAGGAATGGAGATATCTTTTGGAAGGTGCTAAACACCTAATTACAATTTTTACTGATCATAAGAATTTGCTGTACCTCAAGACGGCCCAGTGCTTGAATCCCTGTCAAGCTAGATGGGCGCTCTTTTTCACTCGGTTCTCGTTTGTTATTAAGTACCGGGCTGGGACTTTTAACACCAAGGCTGATGCTTTATCCCGTTCCTTAACGGCTTCGGATGAGGAGAATTCCGTTGAGAAGGCTTTGATTCTCAATCCAGTTTCTATGCCAGCGGCTCCCACCGCTCTGGGCCCTCCTCCTGGGAGAATGTCTGTGCCAGCTAAATTTCGACCAAGGTTGTTGCAGTGGGCTCATATTTCCAAGTTTTCCGGTCACCCTGGAGTTCAAAAGATGTGGGAGTTTCTACGAAGATCTTACTGGTGGGACACTATGAAGAAGGATATTCAAGATTATGTCAGCTCATGTCCTCAGTGTGCTCAGCACAAAATTCTTCGTCTGCCGCCTGCAGGGTTGTTGCATCCTCTGTCCATTCCTAGGAGGCCATGGACTCATATATCTATGGACTTTGTCACCGAATTGCCTCTCTCCAAGGGTCATAATACTGTCTGGGTAATTATTGACCGTTTCTCTAAAATGGCGCATTTTGTACCTCTGACCGGGTTACCATCAGCTCCCAAGTTGGCTTTGTTATTTATCCGAGAACATTTCCGCCTGGACGGGTTACCTCAGGAAATTGTCTCTGACCCCCCCGGTACAATTCACTGCAAGATTCTGGAGAGCTCTCTGTACGGCCCTACAAATAAAACTCAAGTTTTCATCCGCTTACCATCCACAAACCAATGGGCAGACTGAACGCGTCAATCAAGATTTGGAGACTTTTCTCCGTGTTTATCTCTCTCCCTCGCAAGATGACTGGGTGGAACTGTTGCCATGGGCCGAGTTTGCCCATAATCATCTGTACCACTCTTCGACTGGTGAATCCCCATTTTTCATTAATTATGGATTCCATCCTCAAGTTCCAGAATTGCCCATTTGTCCTCCGGAGGATGTTCCTGTTGCAGCCTCTACTCTCCGGCACTTCAATCAAATTTGGAGTCAAGTTCATGCTAACCTCAAGAGAGTCTCCAGCCGCTATAAGTTCTTTGCGGATAGGAAGCGACGAGCAGCTCCCCAGTACAAGGTTGGTGACAGGGTATGGCTCTCTACCCGCAATCTTCGGTTAAGGGTGCCCACTATGAATTTTGCTCCGAGGTTTATTGGTCCTTACCCCGTGTTACAAGTCCTGAACCCGGTTGTCTGCAAATTGGGATTGCCTTCCCACCACCGGCTACCAAATTCCTTCCATGTCTCTCTCCTTCGCCCCCTTATTTTAAACCGGTTCCATTTAAAATCGCCAAGGCCAACCTCTGCAGAGACTGAAGCTGGAACGGACTTTGAAATTAAAGCTATTCTTAACTCTCGTTACCTCCACAAGAATCTACAGTATTTGGTGGAGTGTAAAGGTTTTGGCCCCGAGGAGAGGAGCTGGGTTAAGGCTACTGAAGTTATGGCTCCCCGACTGGTGCGGATTTTCCATTCCAGACATCCAACAAAACCTGGAAAGTGTCCGGGGGCCACTCCTGGAGGAGGGGGTACTGTCACACGCCAGAGGCGGCGTTCACCGCGCTTACCCCTGCGTGCCTGCTGGTCGGTGTTGCGGCCTCCGCCTTCGGTGGTCCACGGGCTCCGGCGTCTGGCTGGCGCAGCTCCCGGCGGTTCCCCGGGGCAGGGGCGCCGCCATGACACCCGGCATCACGTGGGCGGGGAACTGGTGACGTCATCCGACTGTTCCGCCAATCCTGCGAAGGCGGGAGATTCAAAGTCAGACGCCGCGCTGAGCCTTGGCGCCTGAGTATCGTCTTTTCCCCTGAAGTGGATGCCAGTGCTCCTGTTCTCGGCGGATCTCTCTGCAGTAATACCCCAGTGTCTCCGGCATTTCCAGGTGTCAGTTGTTGCACAGCTTCCAGCGTTCCCAGCCGCGGCTGGGTTCCACTGTGCTCCAGTCACCAGTTGGAGTCAGCGTGGGCTGCAGGTTAAACTCCGCTCTCAAGTTATACAAATCCTCAGCGTCCTTTAACCATCGCTCTCAAGTTATACAAGTCCTCAGTGTCTTTAACCATTGCTCTCAAGTTATACAAGTCCACAGTGTCTTTAACCATCGCTCTCAAGTTATACAAATCCTCAGTGTCCTTTAACCCTCACTCTCAAGTTATACAAGTCCTCAGTGTCTTTAACCATCGCTCTCAAGTTATACAAGTCCACAGTGTCTTTAACCATCGCTCTCAAGTTATACAAATCCTCAGTGTCCTTTAACCCTCGCTCTCAAGTTATACAAATCATCAGTGTCTTTAACCCCTGCTCTCAAGTTCTTCAAATCACCAGTGTCTTTAACCACCGCTCTCAAGTTCTTCAAATCACCAGTGTCTTTAACCACCGCTCTCAAGTTCTTCAAATCACCAGTGTCTTTAACCACCGCTCTCAAGTTCTTAAAATCACCAGTGTCTTTAACCACCACTCTCAAGTTCTTCAAATCACCAGTGTCTTTAACCACCGCTCTCAAGTTCTTCAAATCACCAGTGTCTTAAACCACCGCTCTCAAGTTCTTCAAATCATTAGTGTCTTTAACCACCGCTCTCAAGTTCTTCAAATTATCAGTGTCACTATAACCATCACTCACAAGTTCTTCAGTCACCAGTATCTTTTACCATCACTTACTAGTACTTCCTGGACATTTCTCCATACATTCCTTCTCTGTTATGTGACATTGTGTTGTCCTTTTCCTGCAATAAAGTTCTTCAATAATTTCATCAAGCCTTACTGTCAGAGTCCTGTATGAGGAAGACCTATATCAGGCCATCCCTGTTCCGACCCAACTGTGGTTCCTCTTCCCTACCATCGGAAGAACCCCAGGGTTCACAACACCCCCAACCTAGGTCAGTGACATTACCTTTAAGAAGAGATCTCAATTTTTCCCTACTCAACACAAAACTAGTGCTATAGATACTTTTTACCATACAACTCTGGAAGAATTCCGCAATTTGTGTGATTATAAAGTACACCCTTGCTTGTATAATCTATAGCCTGACGAAAGAAAAGCTCTTAAGAGACTCTCTGATAATCAGGCTCTTACCATCAAACCAGCGGATAAGGGAGGAGGGGTGGTGGTGCAAAACACCGAGGATTATGTTAGAGAGGCAAAAAGACAATTGTCTGATACCACCTTCTATAGAACGCTAGTATATGATCCAACCTGACTATCAAAAACAATAAAAAAATATGTTGATACTGGCTTGTGCTGATTAGGTTCTCACACGTGATGAGTTTGAGTTCCTCTACCCCCTCCACCCAATCACTCCCATTTATTATCACCTTCCCAAAGTACACAAGACACTGCATAATCCCCCAGGTCGTCCTATTATTTCAGGGATTGAGGGTCTTACATCTAATTTGCCTTATTATGTTGATAATTATTTACAGCCACACACATCCTCTCTGAGATCCCATATTAGAGATACCACTGAGTTTATTAAACTAGTGGAAGGTTTGAAATGGAATTCAGATTTTTTGTTCATCACTTGTGACATCCAAGCCTTGTACACAAATATCCCACACGAAAAAGGGGGGATAGAATGTGTGGCAAAAAGTCTATGTGAAGACACGGGTATCATAGAGAGGAAACGCCAATTTATTTTGTCTGCTATTTCTTTTATTTTGTCTCACAATTTTTTTTTATTTGACCACTGTCACTACCTGCAGGTCCTCGGTACAGCGATGGGGACCATGTTCGCGCCCAGTTTTGCGAACATTTACATGGGCGACTTTGAAAACACCTACATTTGGGGATGCGCCCATGCTGCGAACCTGGTCCTGTATGGTCGCTATATCGACGACCTGTTTTTTGTTTGGAAAGGGGATTCTGTTTCAGTCACTGAGTTTGTCAGCTACATTAATAAAAAACACTTATGGTTTAACCTTCACGTGCACTCACCATCCCTCACAGATTAATTATTTGGATGACACGGTGGAGGTGGTAGAGGAAACCGTCATAGTATCTCCATTTAAAAATCAGTGGATGTATGTAATTTTAAACCATATTCCAGTAATCATAACAAAAGCTGGCTTAAGAATGTACCGAAAAGCCAGATACACAGAATTTGAAGAAATTGTACATTTGATGTAAAATATCAAGAACAAGTTAGGGATCTGGTGAAAATATTTAAAGGTTGTGACTATCCACAAGTAGTATTGGATGAAGCTCTGGTATATGCCTCTAAACTTGTTAGAAAAGATACCCTCGCTGTTGATGATGACAAAAGCCATGCTGACACATGGATATTTAGTCACTCAGGTGGCTTTAATCCTGAGACTAATGTTGATAATACCATCTCCACATAAGAGAATTCTTCCAGTAGTTTTAACAACACCAAAAATAATAAAAAATAATAATATTAACAATAAAAATCAAATCAAAAATATTAAGAATAAAGACAAGTACAGTCTAGTCTTTAAGTCTAAATTTAATGTAGCTGCTAGTAAAATCAGGAACATAGTTAATAAGAACTACAGGTTACTGTTCACTGACCCTGTTCTTAAGGACCATTTAGATGAAACTCCAGTGATAGTTTTCAAGAAGGCCAGGAACCTGAAAAATATTTTGGCTCCCAGCTTCTTTAAAGGGCACTCGAATCAGGTTTCAAAGAGTACACAAAGAACTCTAATTGGACCAGATGTCATAGGCTTTTACAGGTGTAATCATGTGGGATGCACTACTTGCTCTTTTGTTTTGAACAAAACTAAAAATATTGTCTCTAATGTCTCTAAAAAGAGTATAGACTCAATACTTTTATTAACTGCAGCACTCAATATGTGATACATTTACTAATATGTCCATGTCAATTACACTATGTAGGTCGAACCATACGACCTCTAAAACTTAGATTTATGGAACACAGTAGAAACATCTTAAATAAATGCACGAATCAGTGTTCCTCAACACTTCTTAGAGTTTCATGGAGGTGACCACACGGGGCTCCTGCTGGTTGGGCTGGAACATATCCCAGCCACCAGCAGGGGAGGTGACCGTTTTAGAACCCTGTGTAGACAGGAGGCAGCTGGGATCCTTAGATTACAGACACTCAACATCCAGGGTCTCAATGAAACTATAGATCTTGAGTTCATATAAGAGTTTATTTATGTTCCCCTGGCTTGAGTACTGTATCATGAGGGTATTTAGATTTTTTCTCATTATTCTGGCTTAGGGGTCCTTTCTATTCCATCTTCTTTGTTATTGGTGTTCACCATTTTTTGGTCATTTATAGTGTTTTCTCTGCCGTCTGTGTCTCTCTCCAACTCTGCATATTAGTGCTACGTAAGTGGCTGTTTCTCTACCTTTTAAAACTAAGTTGATAATATTTCCTCATCTTCTCTTCTTCTCCCTTTTTTTTCCTCTCCCCCTCCATCCTAGTTTAACATTTTATGTGGGTTTTTTTTATATATATTAGAATATGTTTGGTTGCTAATCAGTATTGTGTGTGGAAACATGAATTTACACACAACAAGTTGCTCTTAAGCACTGTATATTTTAAACTATTGCGAAGATAATATAGAATTTTATACATTTATATATACATGTATATATGAAAAATGTTATAGAAATTATTAAATATTACAATACATTTTTCAGGTTAAAATTATCCATTCCCAGTCTCATAATCTGTTTTTTTATTTTTATTTATTAAATTTTTTTATTATTCATGCCTTGTATTAATTGTTGCCAGTCTATGGCCTTGCATTAATTGTTGCCACCTTATGGCATCAACATAGAAATAATTTTAAATTTTTTATTGTTCATTTATGAATGTTTGTGTCTGCTTCATAGTGAAGGGGTTTAAAAGCATTACATTTAACTGGATCAACCAGAATGATTTAATTGCAAAGACAATTTAGTTCAAGTATTGACAATCAGCTCCACCTGTGGAGCAGGTATAAGGATTGAACACTCCCACTCTCAGACATACCTTCCTCTTGAAAAAGATGCCCTGCTGGCGTTGAAACGCGTTAAGGATACAGGTGTTTCACCTTGAGGACCAGCACTGCTGTGCACTAAAGCTTTTATTGGAGCCGTCTGTAGGAGCCCAGTCTGACTACTGCCGCCCGGAGATTTCAGCCTGCAGCATTTCATTTATACACCTGCACAGACCAAGCCGCACACACCTTGACCCGGCAGCAAGCGCGGTCACCTGTTTCATCAACAGGTCCGGCACGGGCTCACGGACGGAGACCGCATCAGGCGCTTTTCCAACTGCAACACACCGCCGCTCAGAGAGGCCGGTTGTTAACCAGCGCATCCGTTCTGACGACCGCTGCAGCTCCGGCTCAACTACTCACCTGTCCTTGCCTGGGTGACACGAAGTCGGCTGATGCTGCACTGATGCGGTGGCGGCGATCAACTAGGGCTCCCTGCACGGTGCGGCACGGATCCTGCTTATCGCTGAGGCTCTGGTGTCTTCAATTTCCCTGACCAACAGGATAGCGCCAGGGAGAAGACACAGAAAGCTCCTGCCCCAGCGACACATGTGCTTGTATATCCATTGCCACATCATCGATCTTTCACCGACTGAACAACGCTAATCATCTTGGGCTTCATGCAGTACTGTTCAATTACACAGCCGTGAGTTATCTCTTATGTATTGACAACCATATTTTAGGTTTCCATTTAAGTGCATCCACTGAACTTTGCACTGTTCACGTCCCCCTCTGGGTTATTAGCAATTGAACTTTTAATATTTGTCTCAATTGGTGTCCAAGCCACATGCTGGACGCTCAGTTATATTATATATCAGCATTATTGTGATTTTCTAATATTGTAACATACCCCCAGGAGGTTGTTGTATTTTTTTTTTTTTTTAATAAATGTCTCCAATTGCTTGATTGTTAAGCGCCACTTGGTTTTGTTTGCTATTATTGTGTCTTAAGGGAATGGCAATTCCCTTTACAATAGGCTGCTGACAATCATAATACACTACCACTCACCAGAGTGCTTAGTGTTTTTCTTCTTTTCCTGACTCAATGTTTATCTGGTTTCACTATTATTTTCTTAATAAAATTAGTCATATACCATACCAGCCTCTGGGCAGGGTGTGTGCAGTCTATGGTGGTCATTCCAAGTTGTTCGCTCGGTAATTTTCTTCGCATCGCAGCGATTTTCCGCTAATTGCGCATGCGCAATGTTCGCACTGCGACTGCGCCAAGTAAATTTGCTATGAAGATTGGTATTTTACTCACGGCATTACGAGGTTTTTTCTTCGTTCTGGAGATCGGAGTGTGATTGACAGGAAGTGGGTGTTTCTGGGCGGAAACTGGACGTTTTATGGGAGTGTGTGAAAAAACGCTACTGTTTCTGGGAAAAACGCGGGAGTGGCTGGAGAAACGGAGGAGTGTCTGGGCGAACGCTGGGTGTGTTTGTGACGTCAAACCAGGAACGACAAGCACTGAACTGATCGCACTGGAAGAGTAAGTCTCGAGCTACTCAGAAACTGCACAGAGAAGTCTTTTCGCAATATTGCGATTCTTTCGTTCTCAATTTTGATAAGCTAAGATTCACTCCCAGTAGGCGGCGGCTTAGTGTGTGCAAAGCTGCTAAAAGCAGCTTGCGAGCGAACAACTCGGAATGAGGGCCCATGTTCACTCTTCCATGTGTTGTTAATAATATTGGTACTTTAGGTGTATAAACTGCAGTTTAAGTTATTCAGTAAGCAGTTCACTTGTCTCAGCTTTCTCCCCAGATCGTTCACTTTATTTTGTTTGTATCACTAAGGCCGGGTACACATCAGGCTGACAGACAATCGTTCCCACGGTCTGTACGAATTCCCATGAGGACGTACACACTAGCTGATGTAATGAACGATGGAACGACATCTCATTCCGTCCTTCATTACACTGTACCGGGTATATCTTATGGTTTGCTGTGCAGAATGGCCAACCGGAAGATGACGCATGCAATCTGTTAGGTGATATGCACGATTTGTTGTTCCGATACGGCAAATTGTGCCAATATCAGCCTCACGTGGACCTACCCTAAAGCTGGGCATATCTGGCATACCATATGTCTATCTGTGATTTAACAAAGTTGTCTGAATGGTTGATTGTTATTTGCTCCCATACATTTCCAGATTTTCATTCCAACCAGCCAGATTGGACAGATGGTTTGCCAGATAATTGTATAGAACACAGGTTCTCAAACTCGGTCCTCAGGACCCCACACAGTGCATGTTTTGCAGGTAACCCAGCAGGTGCACAGGTGTATTAATTACTCACTGATACATTTTAAAAGGTTCACAGGTGGAGCTAATTATTTCACTTGTGATTCTGTGAGGAGACCTGCAAAACATGCACTGTGTGGGATCCTGATGACCGAGTTTGAGAACCTGTGGTATAGAGTATGCCAAGCTTTACAGGTAAATGTGATAACTGAAATATTGAACTTTAAAATATAATAATCTCCTTATTCAACATGAGATAAAAATGTTTCACTATTAAACAATTAGGGGTAGATTTATCAAAGCCTCGAGAGATAAAGTGGAGAGAGCTTGTATATTAGTAATGCTTTTTATGAAAACAGCCACACATTAATTTAGTCCTGCTCCCGCTTCTGTGTACGAGTAGCAGGAGCTACCCGTTTGCTTTGTATAGCTACAATACACTATGCCGCGCCTTATAGCACGTGATGCAAGCGCATCGCGGGCAAGATGTAAAAGGACACATCTGTACATCAGAAATGTGTCTGCAATCAGTGCTGCTGCTGCAAATTGATTGTTCTGCTTGCAGCCATGTTGAACTGAAACCATGGTTTCTCCTCTTGCTCTTCGATGGCTGCAGCATTGTTGCATGTAGTGACACCATGATAGCACCGTCATTCACTACCATGGTGCATGCGTTGCATGTACAAGTTAACAGGGGTTGCTGTGGGTCGATGGGGAGGAGGTCACTATGAGGTTGTTGCTGTGGGGAGATTACCTTGGCCTGCTGGCTTCATTGTTTATTTTGTTGGGGCTAGCTGTGTAGCGCCGGACAGCTGGCATATACAGTTGGTCAAATTTAGTTGCCACTGCCCCGTTTTGTGCTCCCCTGAGCTTGGGACCAGGGATGGCTGTCCTCTTTAACCCCTCCCATCGCCGGGCCTGTCTGAGAGACATCTGAGGATGCAGCCCTTTATGTTGATATATGAAAGCATATTTATAGAATATACAATTAACTGGGTTGGCTCCATGTTACCGACTGCCGGGATCCTGTCAGTCAGCGTACCGACACTGGGATCCCGGCAGCATAATGCCAGCGAAAGGGGCAAGTGCAACAAAGCCCCTTGCGGGCTCGTTGTGCTCACCACGCAGCAGGTTCGGTGGCTCGCACAGTTTATATTCCCACCCTATAGGTGTCGTGGACCCCCACGAGTGGGAATAGACCCTATGAGTTGGAATTTCGGCTGGCGGCATTTAGAGCTTTAGAGAGCTCCGTTTTCCGGCGTCGGCATGGTGACCGCCGGTTACATGTCAGTAACCCCCAATTAACTAACAGTCATAATATAGGTTAACATGTTTCCACATATTTTATCATACCCTCCAACAATTTACACATAAGAATCGGTACAAATTCGAAAAGGGGGCGTGGCCACGGGTAAAGTGGTGTGACCACATCCCTTTCCTATACTTTCAATGGAAGTTTGGAGAGCCAAAAATCGGTACAGACCATAAAAAAAGGTACAGGTGGAGGGTATGGTTTGTGGTAATTACTTCATTAAATCTAACCAATCATATTAAGGGGGGTATCCTATTACCAGCAGTAGTTTACCACATGGCTAAACAGGCTAATAATGAGATTTCTGCCCAATCCTTTTGTAGACCGTTTTTGCCATGCGTTAAACTACCTGTTATCGGCTGATAACACGTGGGGTCCGGGAAAAATTCTGGCTTCTTATCGTGGATTATGCTTCGCGTGGCATTCCCCAATAAGTGTTGGCATCGGGGTATCAGCACGCCCCATCGGGGCGGTTGTGCATTGGCCACAATCCCAGATCTCAGTAGCGTGTACCCAGTCGTGGATTGCCTTCAAGATCAAAGGTGGGAAACAATTTTAGTCTCAGTCATGTGGGGACCATATCATGTTTTTCTTTATTTGTATAGTACATTTTTTAATTCAGTTCCTCTGACCAGTTATTTCTGTGTGGAGTCCCTATATTCATGGATTCCCCACATACAGTACCCATTTACTCATTCATCCTTTCTTTTCTCTTAGCAATATCTATACTAAAGGTTTAATTCAAGTTGGAACGCAAATAGTGATCCAACCGGAATTTTACGATCACCCGGCGGGCACATGCGCAGGACCCAGTAAATGCGAATGCCTCTGCCTATCAGGCAGAGGTGTTCGTGGGGCGAGAACGATTCGTTTCCAATGCAGAGACCGCAAGGCGACCGCAATTTCAGCGTGGTCTGAAGGGGGGGGGGGGGGAGCTACGGTTAGCATGCTGGGTGGCCTTGTCCTGCGATTGGTGGCCCCCAGCATGTGATCAAAAGGATTGCAAATTCAGGCCCAAGACTGAAAGGGTTTGGGTTCAGGAGACCGGCAGTTAAGATGTCAGCAGTCTAAATACCGACCCCGCCATACCCACTGTTCTTAATCCCAACAGGGGCTCCACACTAAAGGAACCCTAATCCTAACCCTCCCCATAGCCCTTTCTTCCCGCAGCCTAACCCTACCCTCTCGCAGCCTAACCCTAAACCCCACTCCCCGCAGCGTAAACCTAACCCTACCCACGCAGCCTAACTTAACACCTCCCGAGCTTACTTACGTTTGGGATCCCGGCGGTCGTGATTCCGGCACCGCATTCCGACATGTGTCGGAATTCCTGCATCGCCATTCTGACCAGCACAATCCCGAACGCCAGCATGCTGACTACATCCCACTGAAAGTGCCCACTTGTTTGTGAAAATATATTTAATGTTCATGAAAAAAGGTAAGTAAGTAATCTAGATTTTATTTGTAAAAATATATATTGTACTGGTCTAGAACTGGAAGGCTGAGTTAGAGAAAGGACTCTACAGAATAAACACAGAAATAACACTGATTCATGTGTTTGAACTTTCATACCTGTTCTTGCATACAGTATTAGCAGCAACTTAAGCTCGAGCAAGATAACATTATTGAGAACTCAATAGTTCTAGCTATGTAACACAATGTCAATAGAAAATGTGAAGAAGAAAGATAACTTGGAAAACTTCCAACGAGATGATAATGTGAAGTGAGATACACATGGGTTCAGACATCTCTATACAATTAGAGGCTAATTGCTATCAAACGACAGATGGTTATCTTACCAATGTATTGTGTGTAGTGGGAAAAAACAGTCGCATTATGTATGCCTGCGCCTGGCCCATACTTGCCTACCTGACCCTCTCCATGAGGGAGAAAATGCTCTGTTCCTGGACTTTCCTGGTAATGTATGATTGCCATCACCTGTGGTGAAACACCTTTCTTATCAATTAACTAGCTCACCACAGGTGATGGCAATCATACATTACCAGGAAAGTCCAGGAACAGAGCATTTTCTCTCTCATGGAGAGGGTCAGGTAGGCAAGTATGGCCTGGCCGCAGGGCAGTGTTTTTGGCCGTAGGGTGGTGTATGCAGTCACAGTGTAAAGAATTGAGTATCCGGCAAGTGCAATACTCGTGTTCGTCCTCCAGGTGTCGCTTTTGAAAACTGCCATTGTGCATGCGTAAAGTCTCTAATCTAATGTCAAATGATATTTGCAGTTTACGAACTACTTTTTTTTTAAGATGCTTTTTTATGTCCATCACATGCCTTACAAATGGGTGTGGATTATTAGATCTACACTAAAAAGGTCTACAGTCAATAGGCCTACTACTACTGGTAAGACCTGCATTAAGTCGACAGTGTCAAAAGTTTCTAGAGGATCAAAAAGTCGACTTAGAATAGGTAGACAGTAGGAAAGGTTCACAGGTTCTAAAAGGTCGCCATGGAAATGGTTTATACACAAAAGGTTGACACAATTTTTTTTTTTTTTTTTTGGGGGGGGGGGGGGTTTGTCACTTTTCTGCCACAAACAAGTACCATTATTGTACCTGGTCCCCTCGCATGGGTCGCTTTGCTCGTCATGCTTCGGGCAAGGTGCCTCACTCCATTACCGCTGCACTTGGCACAGGTTACTATTCCCTATCCACGTGGATTGTAAAGTATGAAAAAGATGTAAGGAATTTAAAAAAAACTTGCGTCTACCATATGTGTGTCGACCATTGTCATGTTGACCGTTTGACCCTGTCGGCCTGCCTACCTTTTACATGTCGACCTTTTGACCCTGTCGGCGTAAAGCATGTCTACCATTAGCGGTAGACCTATTGACTGTAGACCTTTTTAGTGTAGATCTATAGTCCAGATATCCTTATGAATGTGCAGTGCTCATGGACTTTGCAATTGCAGCAGTGATACTGTAGCAAGGCTTGAATGGTGGACTCCAGTGTCATCTATGATATACAGTACAGTAAGGCTGTGCTCCTGCTACCCAGAGATATCAGCACTGTAGCCGGAGTCATCGGGCGCACGCGTGTCTATTGAAGTGCGAGCACTACCCTATGCTCACTGCAGCGCCATGAAAAGCTACAAAAAGCAGGAAAGATGCAAGTGGACACATTTGTGATATATATATATATATATATATATATATATATATATATATACACACACACACACACACACACACACACACACACACACAGTATATGTGTGTACAGTATGTATATTCCACATCTCTCTTGGTTCAACGTCTGCAGGGGCACCCGAGAGCCATAAGTGTAGAGGGCTCCAAGAGTTCTGTTTGCCGCCCTGCTCTCAGAACTGTGTGTCCCTGAGACTGTCTTTTTGTCCAGACAACAGGTTCTCAAACTCCTCCTCAGAACTCCACACAGTGCATGTTGTGCAGGTCTCCTCAAAGAATCGCAAGTGAAATAATTTGCTCCACATGTGGACCTTTTAAAATGTGTTATTGTTATTGCGTAATTAATACACCTGTGCACCTGCTGGGTTACCTGCAAAACATGCACTGTGTGAGGTCCGAGTTTGAGAACTGTGATCCAGACAATGGCCCTCATTCCGAGTCGTTCGCTCGGTAATTTTCTTCGCATCGCAGTGAAATTCCGCTTAGTACGCATGCGCAATATTCGCACTGCGACTGCGCCAAGTAATTTTACAATGAAGATAGTATTTTTACTCACGGCTTTTTCTTCGCTCTGGCGAACGTAGTGTGATTGACAGGAAATGGGTGTTACTGGGCGGAAACACGGCGTTTTCGGGGCGTGTGGATAAAAACGCTACCGTTTCCGGAAAAAACGCAGGAGTGGCCGGAGAAACGGGGGAGTGTCTGGGCGAACGCTGGGTGTGTTTATGACGTCAAACCAGGAACGACAAGCACTGAACTGAACGCAGATGCCGAGTAAGTCTGAAGCTACTCTGAAACTGCTAAGTAGTTTGTAATCGCAATATTGCGAATACATCGGTCGCAATTTTAAGAAGCTAAGATACACTCCCAGTAGGCGTAGGCTTAGCGTGAGCAACTCTGCTAAATTCGCCTTGCGAGCGATCAACTCGGAATGAGGGCCAATAAACCCATTTCTTTTTCCAGGCTTCAGTTTTGAACTAAAATTACTTCTTATAAGTGTAAAATAACACTTTTTTTAAATTTCAATTTACTGATCATTAAATAGTATATGACTTTTGCCATATTTAAAAGCCAATTATTATATTTCATAACTAAACCAATATCCTTCTAGAAATACAAAAACACTATAAGGGTAAACTTCTTATTTTAGTACAAACAAGATGCATAACAGTGCATGTTTTCCAGATAACCTCTTATCACCTGACTCGACACCTGCAGCTATCGATTTCGACAGCTGCAGGTGTCCTTGCCCATTCACCACACAGGGACAGCGCTGTCCCTGACTGCAGCGTCTGCCAGCTCCTGGATGCATGGGAGATCTTGCAATAGCAGCGAGATCTCGCACATGCCCAGAGAAGCCGGCCAGGGGTGAGACACAGGATCTCAGCACTAATGCTTCCCGCTTTACCTTGGTAAAGAGGCGAAGCAGGAAAAGCCATACCGGCAAACTATGTGTCTGGTTAATACAACTTCCCTATGTTTAAAAAATAGGATTTTAATACCTACCGGTAAATCCTTTTCTCTTAGTCTGTAGAGGATACTGGGGTCACATTAGAACCATGGGGTATAAACGGGATCCGCAGGAGACATGGGCACTTTAAGACTTTGAAAGGGTGTGAACTGGCTCCTCCCTCTATGCCCCTCCTCCAGACTCCAGTTATAGGAACTGTGCCCAGGGAGACGGACATTTTGAGGAAAGGATTTATTGTTAAACTAAGGTTAGATTCATACCAGCTCACACCTCAAGCATGCCGCACAACGTGGCATTCAACAGAACACAAGCCAACGGAATGAACAATTGCAGCAACATGCCGACAATAAACGTAACACAACATGTGTGTAACCACAACTAATAACTGCAGATACAGTACGCATCGGGACGGGCGCCCAGCATCCTCTACGGACTAAGAGAAAAGGATTTACCGGTAGGTAGTCAAATCCTATTTTCTCATACGTCCAAGACCATGGGGTATAGACGGGATCCACAGGAGACATGGGCACTCTAAAGACTTTTCATTGGGTATGAACTGGCTCCTCCCTCTATGCCCCTCCTCCAGACCTCAGTTTTAGAAATGTGCCCAGGTCGACTGGATGCACTCTGAGGAGCTCTACTGAGTTTCTCTGAAAAGACTTATGTTAGGTTTTTTATTTTCAGGGAGATCTGCTGGCATCAGACTCCCTGCTTCGTGGGACTGAGGGGGCAGAAGCAGAACCAACTTCCTCAGAGTTTCATGGCTCTGCTTCTAGCTGACAGGACACCATTAGCTCCTGAAGGGAACTGAACGCTAGCCGTGTCTAGATGCTCACTCCCACAGCACGTCGTCACCCCCCTCACAGAGCCAGAAGTCAGAAGACAGGCGAGTATGAGAAGAATGATCTTCAATCAAGTAAGTGACGGCTGAGGTGCGGCGCGGCTGGCGGGAGCGCAGCGCGCAATTACTGCCCACACACACAGGCACTGCAGGGTGCAGGGCGCGGGGGGGGGTATGGGCGCCCTGGGCAGCAGGAAAAATACCTCAAACTGGCTAAAAGGGGGCATAAGATGCCGCTGGCACAGCCCTACCCCCGCCAGTATAAATAATAAGTCAATATACTAGGTGTAAGGACGCGCCATTGTGGGGGCGGAGCTTCTTCCTCAGGCAGCCAGCATACTACTCAGCGCCATTTTCTCTCTCTCCTCAGGCTGCAGAGAACACGCTGGTCCTCTCCTCCACTTCTGACAAGTACAGGGTGCTATAAAGGGGGAGCACAAAGCGATTGTGGTGCATTTGATAGTATATATTACTACTTAAAAGCACTTTTGGGCTGTGGACATACTGTGTTCACAGGCAATTCTGGCGCTGGGTTTGTGAACTGGCTGCTCCTATCCTGTGTCCCTCTGACAGATTTTACTGTGGGTCTGTCCCCAAAATAAGTCCCAGTGTGTCTGTGAGTGTGGTGTACACGTGTGAGGCATGCCTGAGGCAGGGAGTTCCTCCCCGGAGGAAGTCATTTTAGGGACACAGAGTTGTAATGTGGTGGCGCTACCGGCACACCAAGAGCCTGCATGGGTGAAAGAGCTACATGACAGTATGCATCTGATTAACCGTAGATTGGATAAGTCTGAATCTAAGGCTGCATGCTGGAGAAAATCTGTGGAAGATGTGATTTTTCAGGATGCTGTTATTCCTTATGCGGGCGGCCCCTCTGGGTCACATAAGAGACCATTTGCAAATGTTGTAAACACTGATACCGACACGGATTCTGATTCTTGTGTCGACAATAGTGAATCCAGAGAGATAGATCATAAATTGGCAAAAAGTATACAATATATGATTGTGGCTATATGGGACGTGTTGGAGGTTACAGAAAGCACTCCTGTACCTCAGGAGAAAGCTTATTTATGTAAGGAAAAGAAATCCAAAGTCACGTTTCCTCCTTCACACAAACTAAATGCTCTGTTTGAAGGGATGTGGGTGAATCCTGATAAAAAATTTCGTATTCCCAAAAGGATTCACATAGCTTATCCTTTCTCGGTTGAAGACAGGAAAAAATGGGAATCACCCCCTGTGTTAGACAGTGCACTTTCCAGGTTGACAAAGAAGGTAATTCTCCCTGCTCCTGGCACGGCTTCTCTTAAAGAGCCGGCAGACCGCAAAATGGAAACAACATTGAAATCCATTTATGTTACCAATGGTACACTGCTCAGGCCCACTATTGCCTGCGCATGGGTGAGTTGCGCTATTGCAAAATGGTCAGAAAGCGTGTCATCAGAAATTGACACGATTGATAAAGATGAGATACTCCTTAAGTTAGGGAATATCAAGGATGCCGCCGCCTACATGCTGGAAGCAATGAAGGATATTGGACTCTTGAGTTCACAAGCCGCTACCATGGCAGTATCGGCTAGGCGGGCGCTGTGGATTCGCCAGTGGAAAGCGGATGCAGATTCCAAAAGAAACATGGAGGCTCTCCCATATAAAGGTGAGGCCTTATTTGGCGATGGCCTGGATGCGTTAGTCTCGGCGGCTACCACAGGTAAGTCAACATTTTTGCCCTCTGCGCCTGCACCGGCAAAAAAGACCAATCACCCGCAAATGCAGTCCTTTCGACCCAATAAATACAAAAAGGTGAGAGGTTCCCCCTTCTTTGCAGGTAGGGGAAGGGGAAAGAAGCCCACACCGGCTCCAGATTCCCAAGAGCAGAAGTCTACCCATAATTCTGCCAAATCCCCAGCATGACGCTGGAACTCCCTTGCGGGAGGCCGCTCGGGTGGGGGCACGTCTCAAACTCTTCAGCCAGGATTGGATTCTGTCTGGCCTGTATCCCTGGGTGTTGCAAATAGTATCCCAGGGATACATACTAGAGTTTCAAGACGTTCCCCCATGCCGATTTTTCAAATCGACCTTGCCAGCTTCTCCGCCAGAGAGAGAAGCAGTAACAGTGGCAATCCAAAAATTATGTCAAGACTAGGTTATAGTCCTGGTACCGTTGTCACAACAAGGGCGGGGTTTTTATTTAAGCCTCTTTGTTGTTCCGAAGCCGGACGGCTCGGTAAGACCGATCCTAAATCTAAAAGATCTGAATTTCTTCCAGAAAAGGTTCAAGTTCAAGATGGAATCACTTCGGGCAGTGATTGCCAGTCTGGAGGAGGGGGACTACTTAGTGTCGGTGGATATAAAGGATGCTTACCTGCATGTTCCCATTTATCCTCCTCACCAGGCTTACCAATTCCAGACGTTACCTTTCGGTCTCTCCACGGCACCGAGGGTATTCACCAAGGTGATGGCGGAGATGATGGTCCTCCTTCGTCAGAAAGGAGTCAATATAATCCCTTATCTGGACGACCTCCTGATAAAGGCGAGATCCAGGGAGCAGTCATTACAAAACATATCCCTCTCCCTGTCAATATTCCAACAACACGGGTGGATCATAAATTACCCAAAGTCACAGTTGGAACCGACGACAAGGTTGCCTTTCCTCGGGATGATTCTGGACACAGAAGTTCAGAGAGTATTTCTTCCGCTGGAAAAGGTTCTGGAAATCCAGAAAATGGTAAAACAGATATTGAAACCATCAAGTGTGTCGATCCATCAGTGCATTCGGTTGTTGGGGAAGATGATGGCGGCCTACGAGGCCATACAGTTTGGCAGGATCCATGCCAGAGTATTCCAGTGGGACCTGTTGGACAAGTGGTCAAGGGTCACACCTACACATGCACAGAAAGATAATCCTGTCGTCAAAAAAACAGGATTTCGCTCCTGTGGTGGTTGCACAGCTCTCACCTGCTAGAGGGACACAGGTTCGGGATTCAGGACTGGGTCCTAGTAACCACGGATGCAAGTCTCCGAGGCTGGGGAGCAGTCTCTCAGGGAGAAAACTTCCAGGGATGTTGGTCACAACAGGAAGCCTGCCTTCACATAAACGTTCTGGAGCTAAGAGCCATTTACAACGACCTTCAACAAGCGGTACATCTTCTTCAAGACCGTCCCGTGCAGATCCAGGTGGACAATGTAACAGCAGTCGCATACATAAACAGGCAGGGCGGAACGAAAAGCAGAGCAGCAATGGCAGAGGCGACAAAAATCCTCCGCTGGGCAGAAAAACATCTACAAGCTCTGTCGGCAATATTCATTCCGGGAGTAGACAACTGGGAAGCAGACTTCCTCAGCAGACACGATCTCCATCCAGGAGAGTGGGGCCTCCACCAAGAAGTCTTCGCAGAGGTGACAAGTCTTTGGGGAGTTCCTCAAATAGACATGATAGCGTCTCGTCTCAACAAGAAGCTTCAGAGATATTGTTCTAGGTCGAGAGACCCTCAAGCAGTAGCAGTGGATGTACTGGTGACCCAGTGGGTGTTTCCATCAGTGTATGTTTTCCCTCCACTTCCGCTGATCCCAAAAGTACTCAGGATCATAAGAAAGACAAGGGTTCGAGCAATCTTCATTGCCCCAGACTGGCCAAGAAGGGCTTGATACCCAGATCTTCAGCAGTTACTCATAGGAGATCCTCTGCCTCTTCCTCCTCGGGAGGACCTACTGCAGCAGGGGCCATGTGTGTACCAAGACTTACCGCGGCTACGTTTGACGGCATGGCTGTTGAGCGCCATATCCTAGCCAGGAAGGGTATTCCTAAGGAGGTCATCCCCACCCTTATTCAGGCCAGAAAGGGAGTAACGTCAAAACATTACCACCGTATTTGGAGAAAATATGTGTCTTGGTGTGAATCCAAGAAAGCTCCTACGGAAGAGTTTCACTTAGGACGTTTTCTCCATTTTTTGCAGGATGGTGTGGAGATGGGCCTACGATTGGGATCAATCAAGGTCCAGATTTCGGCCTTGTCAGTGTTCTTCCAAAAACAATTGGCCCCTCTTTCAGAGGTTCAGACCTTCGTGAAAGGGGTTCTGCACATCCAGCCTCCATTTGTGCCTCCAGTGGCACCATGGGACCTTAACGTGGTATTGCAGTTCCTTCAATCGGATTGGTTTGAGCCTCTACAAAAAGATAGAGTTGAAGTTTCTCACTTGGAAAGTGGTGATGCTTTTGGCATTGGCATCCGCAAGGCGGGTGTCGGAATTGGGGGCCTTGTCTCACAAGAGCCCTTACCTGATTTTCCATGAAGATAGGGCAGAGTTGCAAACTCGCCAACATTTTCTTCCAAAGGTGGTTTCTGCTTTTCACATAAACCAACCTATTGTGGTGCCAGTAGTTACTGACACATTCACTGATTCAAAGTCTCTAGATGTGGTTAGAGCTTTGAAAATCTATGTTGCTAGAACAGCTCATATACGGAAAACAGAGGCTCTGTTTGTCCTGTATGATCACAACAAGATTGGCTGTCCTGCTTCTAAGCAGACTATTGCACGTTGGATTAGAAATACGATTCAGCAAGCTCATACTACGGTTGGATTGCCCTTACCGACGTCGGTAAAGGCCCACTCCACTAGGAAGGTGGGCTCATCCTGGGCGGCTGCCCAGGGGGTCTCGGCATTACAACTTTGCCGAGCAGCTACTTGGTCAGGGTCAAACACATTTGCTAAATTCTACAAGTTTGACACCTTGGCCGATGAGGACCTAAAGTTTGGTCAATCGGTGCTGCAGGGTCATCCGCACTCTCCCGCCTGTACTGGAGCTTTGGTATAGACCCCATGGTCTTGATGTCATCCCCAGCATCCTCTAGGACGTATGAGAAAATAGGATTTTGATAACCTACCGGTAAATCCTTTTCTCCTAGTCCGTAGAGGATGCTGGGCGCCCGTCCCAGTGCGTACTTTACCTGCAGTTTAGTTATTAGTTACACAAGTTGTGTTATCTTGGTTTCAGCATGTTGCTGCAATTAGATCATGCCTGTTGGCGTGTGTTATGTTGAATGCCATGTGTGCGGCATGGTTGAGGGTGTGAGTTGGTAGATATCTCACCACTAGTTAAGTAATTCCTTTCCTCGAAATGTCAGTCTCCCTGGGCACAGTTCTTACAACTGAGGTCTGGAGGAGGGGCATAGAGGGAGGAGCCAGTTCACACCCAATGAAAAGTCTTTAGAGTGCCCATGTCTCCTGCGGATCCCGTCTATACCCCATGGTCTTGATGTCGTCCCCAGCATCCTCTACGGACTAGGAGATAAGAATTTACCGGTAGGTTATCAAAATCCTATTTTCTCATACGTCCTAGAGGATGCTGGGGTCATATTAGAACCATGGGGTTATACCAAAACTCTAGAACGGGCGGGAGAGTGCGGATGACTCTGCAGCACCGATTGACCAAACTTGAGGTCATCATCGGCCAAGGTATCAAACTTGTAAAACTTAGGAAAAGTGTTTGATCCCGACCAAGTAGCTGCTCGGCAAAGCTGTAACGCCGAGACCCCCCGGGCAGCCGCCCAGGACGAGCCCACCTTCCTTGTAGAATGGGCCTTCACAGATTTCGGTAACGGCAATCCTACCGTGGAAAGAGCACGCTGAATCATACCACAGATCCAGCGCGCAATGGTCTGCTTGGAAGCAGGACACCCAATCTTGTTGGGAGCATACAGGACAAACAGAACCTCTGTTTTCCTAATCTGAGCCATTCTGGCGACATAAATCTTCAAAGCTCTGACCACATCCATAGACTTTGACTCAGCGAAAGCGTCCGAAGCCACAGGTACCACAATAGGTTGGTTCATGTGGAAAGAGGAAACGACCTTCGGTAGAAATTGCTGACATGTCCTCAATTCAGCTCTATCTTCATGGAAGATCAAATAAGGGCTCTTGTGAGACAAGGCCGCTAACTCAGACACCCGCCTTGCAGATGCCAAGGCCAACAGGATGACCACTTTCCAAGTGAGGAACTTCAACTCCACCTTCTGTAAAGGTTCAAATCAATGTGAATGAAGGAACTGCAACACGACATTAAGATCCCATGGTGCCACTGGAGGCACAAATGGAGGTTGGATGTGCAACACGCCCTTCACAAAAGTCTGAACTTCTGGAAAGGAGGCCAATTGTTTCTGAAAGAAAACCGATAAGGCTGAAATCTGTACCTTAATTGAGCCCAATTTTAGGCCCGCATCCACACCTGCTTGTAGAAAATGGAGAAAACGTCCTAGCTGAAAATCTTCCGTAGGAGCCTTCTTGGATTCACACCAAGAAACATACTTTCTCCAAATACGGTGGTAATGTTTAGACGTTACCCATTTTTTGGGCCTGAATAAGTGTGGGAATGACTTCACTGGGAATACCCTTACGGGCTAGGATTTTGCGCTCAACCGCCATGCCGTCAAACGTAGCCGCGGTAAGTCCTGATACACGCACGGCCCCTGTTGTAACAGGTCCTCGCGCAGAGGAAGAGGCCAGGGATCTCCTATGAGTAATTCCTGAAGATCTGGATACCAAGCCCTCCTTGGCCAGTCTGGGACAATGAGGATCGCCCGAATCTTTGTTCTTCTTATGATCTTTAGAACATTTGGAATGAGAGGAAGTGGAGGGAATACATACACCGACTGAAACACCCATGGTGTCACCAGTGCATCCACTGCTTTTGCTTGAGAGTCCCTTGACCTGGAACAATATCTCTGAAGCTTCTTGTTGAGACGAGATGCCATCATGTCTACTTGAGGAACTCCCCAACGACTTGTCACCTCTGCGAAGACTTCTTGGTGGAGGCCCCACTCCCCTGGATGGAGATCGTGTCTGCTGAGGAAGTCTGCTTCCCAGTTGTCCACTCCTGGAATGAAGATCGCTGACAAAGCGCTTATATGCTTTTCCGCCCAGCGGAGAATCCTTGTGGCTTCTGCCATCGCCGCTCTGCTTTTCGTTCCGCCCTGACGGTTTATGTACGCTACTGCTGTTACATTGTCCGACTGGATCAGTATGGGTAGATCTTGAAGATGTTCTGCTTGCAGAAGGCCGTTGTAAATGGCCTTTAACTCCAGAACGTTTATGTGGAGACAAGTTTCCTGACTTGACCATCTTCCTTGGAAGTTTTCTCCCAGCGTGACTGCCCCCCAGCGTCGGAGGCTTGCATCCGTGGTTACTAGGATTCAGTCCTGGATCCCGAACCTGTGCCCCTCTAGGAGGTGAGAGCTATGCAGCCACCACAGGAGTGAGACCCTGGTCTTGGAAGACAGGATTATCCTCCGGTGCATGTGTCCAACAGGTCCCACTGGAACACTCTGGCATGGAACCTGCCAAACTGAATGGCCTCGTAGGCCGCAACCATCTTCCCCAGCAACCGAATGCATTGATGGATTGACACTCTTGCTGGTTTCAGAACTTGTTTTACCAGACTCTGGATCTCCAGAGCCTTTTCCTCTGGAAGAAAAAACTCTCTGAAGTTCTGTGTCCAGTATCATTCCCAAAAACGACAATTGCGTTGTTGTAAGCAACTGCGACTTTGGCAAGTTTAGGATTTAACCATGTTGTTGAAGAACTGTCAGGGAGAGAGCAATGTTTTGCACCAACTGGTCCCTGGATCTCGCCTTTATCAGGAGATCTTCCAAGTACGGGATAATAGTGACTCCTTGTTTGCGAAGGAGAACCATCATTTCCGCCATCACCTTGGTGAAAATCCTTGGAGCCGTGGATAGACCAAACGGCAACGTCTGAAATTGGTAATGACAATCCTGAATAGCAAATCTCAGGTAAGCCTGATGCGGAGATAAATGGGAACATGTAAGTAGGCATCCTTTATGTCCACCGAAACCATGAAATCTCCTTCCTCCAAACTGGAGATCACTGCCCTGAGAGATTCCATTTTGAATTTGAACATCTTCAGGTAGAAATTTAGGGATTTCAGGTTTAGGATTGGCCTGACCGAGCCGTCCGGCTTCGGGACCACGAAAAGGCTTGAATAAAAGCCTTCTCCCTGTTGTGACGGGGGAACCAGGATGATGACTTGATTCTGACACAACTTTTGTATAGCCTCGCTTACTACCTCCCTGTGCGGAGGAGAAACTGGTAAGGTCGATTTGAAAAATCGGCGAGGGGGAACGTCTTGAAACTCCAGTTTGTAGCCTTGGGACACTATTTGTAAAACCCACAGGTCTAGGCCCGAACGAATCCAGAACTGACTGAAGAGTTTTAGATGTGCCCCCACCGATGCAGACGCCCGCAAGAGAGCCCCAGCGTCATGCGGTGGATTTGGCAGAAGCAGGGGAAGACTTCTGCTCCTGCGAACTCAACAAGGTTGTTGATCCTTTACCTCTTCCCATCCCTCTACTAGCAAGGAAGGAAGAGCCTCGCCCTCTTCTGTATTTATTGGGCCGAAAGGACTGCATTTGATAGTGGTGCGTTTTCTTTTGTTGCTGAGGAACATAAGGCAAAAAAGATGACTTACCCGCGGTAGCCGTAGATACCAAATCATCGAGGCCATCCCCAAACAAGACACCACCTTTATATGGGAGAGACTCCATATTATTCTTGGAGTCTGCATCAGCATTCCATTGGTGAATCCACAATGCTCGCCTAGCCGAGACCGCCATGGCATTGGCTTTTGATCCCAAAAGGCCAATATCTCTCGCAGTTTCCTTTAGGTATGCTGCAGCGTCCTTGATATAACCCAGCGTCAAGAGGATGCTAGCCCTATCCAGTGTATCTATATCAGATGACAAGTTATCTGCCCACTTTTCAATAGCACTACTCACCCACGCAGATGCAATGGCAGGTCTGAGCAGCGTACCCGTGGTCGCATAAATGGATTTTAACGTAGTTTCTTGCTTACGATCTGCTGGGTCCTTAAGGGCCGCCGTACCCGGTGCTGGGAGAGCCACCTTTTTAGACAAACGTGACAGGGCCTTGTCCAAAATGGGGGGTGACTCCCACTTTTTCCTGTCCTCAGTGGGAAAAGGATAAGCAACCGGAATACTTTTGGGGATTTGAAACTTTCTGTCAGGGTTTTCCCAGACTTTTTCAAATAGAGCTTTCAGTTCATGAGAGGGAGGAAACGTCACCTCCGGTTTCTTTACTTTATACATACAGACCCGTTTATCAGGAACAGCAGGGTCCTCACTGATATGTAATACATCTTTAATAGCCACAATCATGTACTGAATGCTCTTTGGCAATTTTGGATCTAATCTGGAATCACTATAGTCGACACTGGAATCAGTGTCCGTGTCGGTATCAGTGTGCATCAACTGGGCAAAAGAACGTTTTTGCGACCCTGAGGGGTCCTGGACTTGCAATAACATTTCCTCCACAGATTTTTTCCACACCTGGGTCTAAAACTCAGACTTATCTAATCTCTTACTGATAAGAGCCATATTCGCATTCAAGACATTCACCAAGTCAGGAGTCGGCGGTGCCGACAGGGTCACCCCCACAGTCGTCTGTGTCCCTAATACAGCCTCCTCCTGGGAAGACCACTCAGCCTCAGACATGTCGACACACGTGTACCAAACACCCACAGACACACCGGGCTTATAGGGGACAGACCCACAGTAAAGTCTGTCAGAGGGACACAGGGTTTGCCAGCTCACAACCCAGCGCCAAACTAACAACTCTGAAAACACAAAAAAATGCCTCATATCTGTAGCGCTTTTAAATGCCAATATACTGCACCAATATGTACTGCGCCCACCCCCCCACCCCCCTGGCTAGCACACTGATACTTGTCAGCAGTGTAAGGAAGGACCAGCATCTCTGCAGCCTTGTGGAGAGGAAATGGCGCCGAGCAGTGAGCTGTGAGAGTAAGGAAGAAGCTCCGCCCCCGTAATGGCGCGCTTCTGTCCCGCTCAAATTAAACAAATAAATATACTGGCGGGGGTTAGGATAGTGCCCAGGCACTAATGTCCTAATGTCCCCTCTTGGCAGTTAACTTTTAATGAGGATTTATGCTGCCCAGCCAGCCCCCCCCCCCCCCCCCGTGCCCTGCACCCTGTGCCTGTGTATGTGTGGGAGCATGGCGCGGTACCTCAGAAAGCCATCACTGGAGAAGTCTTCTGATCTTCTGCTACTCACCTGTCTTCTGACTTCTGGCTCTGTAAGGTGGTGACGGCAGGCTGTGAGAGTGAGCATCCGGGAGCACCCAGCGATCATCAGCCTCAGGAGCTAATGGTGTCCTGTCAGCCAGAAGCAGAGTCATTGAACTCACCAGAAGTTGGACATACTACTCTCCCCTAAGTCCCATGAAGGAGGGAGACAGTTGCCAGCGGTCCTCCCTGAAAATAAAAAACCTAACATAAGTCTTTTCAGAGAAACTCAGTAGAGCTCCCCTAGAGTGCATCCAGTCTGCCTGGACACAAT
Organism: Pseudophryne corroboree; assembly: GCF_028390025.1. NCBI lineage: Eukaryota > Metazoa > Chordata > Amphibia > Anura > Myobatrachidae > Pseudophryne > Pseudophryne corroboree. Next base: position 704,120,251 of record NC_086445.1, read on the forward strand.
TCTAATACTGGAGTCTGGAGGAGGGGCACAGAGGGAGGAGCCAGTTCACACCCTTTCAAAGTCTTAAAGTGCCCATGTCTACTGCGGATCCCGTCTATACCCCCATACCCTCCAACTGTACCTTTTTAATAGGTACAGTACCTTTTTTTATGGTCTGTATCTATTTTTGGCTCTCCAAACTTCCATTGAAAGTATAGGAAAAGGGGCGTGACCACGCCCCCTTTACCCGTGGCCATGCCCCTTTTTCTAATTTGTACCTATTTTTGTGTGTAAAATGTTGGAGGGTATGTACCCCATGGTTCTAATGTGACCCCAGCATCCTCTAGAACGTATGAGAAATGTACCTTACGGAAAGGGTTATTCTGTTGGAGGGTGTGATACTCACGCAGCCAGTTCTGGGGAAGAGGTGAGGCGGCAACAGCAGCCGGTCCTCCCTCCAGGTGCACGTGTGTGTGTGACAGCCGGAACTGGAGGAGGCGGCGGCGGCGCCCAGCAGCAGCGGCGCAGGCTGGGTGACGCTGGTAGAGGGTATAGCTTAATCACCGCAGTTCCTGCCCTGGCTGCTTGTAGCTGCAGACGCCGCAGCAGTGCAAAGAGACGCCGCCGGTGGGAGTGAAGCTGACTGCGGCTGACTGTAGGTAGGGCAAGCGGCGAAGTAGCTACGGTAATAAGCAGCGTCTGTCACTGTGACCTGTGGCTGCAATGAGCGCCGCGCCCCGGGGGCACACCCGTGTGGTTTCAGTCACAGGCCGAGACAGGCCTCAGTAAGCTTCTTGTGCTGGGTTATGTGTGGGAATAGTGGCCGGGGTGTGAGCTGTGTATGTGACGATAGCTGCAGCTATGCAGGTGCATACATAGAGGCATCATAGCTTCCATTGCCAGCACTCTCGGGAGGGCTGTGTTTCCCTCTGGCTGTTGAGTGGCTGCTTGTTATCATCAAAGCTTTCTGATTTATAGTATTGGTTTCCATGGTGATGCCAGGTTGGTTATTAATTTATGTAAAAGTCTGCTTGGCTTATTTATTCTATGTTTCTCTACGTGTTTTTGGGGTAATTTTTTTTTTCTTTTTGTGTGGTAGTAATGTATACCTTTTTGTTAAGCACCTAAAAAAAATTTTTTTTAAATCGGGGTTTCTAATGTTGATTGAACCTAGCGTTTTTAAGTATTTTCGAAACACGTGCGTTTTTGCCGTAACTTCAAACATTAGGCAGATAAAGTGATTTGGTTTGGATTTTTAGATTCAGGAGTAAGTTTCCTTAGAGGTGCAAATTTTGGTGGTGATCCCTTAATAAACACCCGTCATACTTCAAATAAACTGGATAAAGAAGCTGCCATTAGTAAATAATTGAATACATTGAAAAATCAATATTTCTTTTACGTCCTAGAGGATACTGGGGTCCACATAAGTATCATGGGGTATAGATGGGTACACTAGGAGCCTTTGGCACTTTAAGAAATCAATAGTGTACACTGGCTCCTGCCTCTATGCCCCTCCTACCAGACTCAGTTTAGAAAATGTGTCCGGAGGAGCCGCTCACACTTGGGAAGCTCCTGAAGGGTTTTCTGCATTTATTTTCTATTTTATTGTTTTCAGGCAGGTCTGGCTGGCACCAGACTGCCTTCTTCGTGGGACTTAGGGGGGGACGGCCCAACCTCCCTAGGGTTAATGGTTCCTTTCCCCACTGACAAAACACTGAGTTCCTGAGGGTCCTATTCGCCAGCCCCACCACGGCGACCATACAGAACCGCAGCACGCCGCCACCCCTAACAGAGCCAGAAGTGTGGTGAGTAGGTGGCCGGCGTCCCGGTTAGCAGGTCGCCGGCTGTAATGGGGTCACCAGCACTATTTACCTTCTGCAGCTTACACAGGCAGCCTGACAGGAAAGCACAGCTCCTCCACACGGACTCCTGAGCCCCTCAGAGGTACCAGGGGGTCATAGCAAAGGCGGGGGAGCAATAATTTGGTGTACTAAGCCCTGGTAAGGGTACTTAGTTTGCGACCCAGCTAAGTCTATCCTTTAGCTTTAGGGGCGCTGTGTAGCTGGCTCCGATACTGTGTCTCCCTAGAAGGGCTATGTGTGGGTTAACTGCTTTTAACCTATTCCTCACTGGGTGTGTGTGTGTTCTTTTACATTTATCATGTGAAAGGAAGTGTACATCATGCACAGCAGAGTACTTTCTCTGACGTCCTAAGTGGATGCTAGGACTCCGTAAGGACCATGGGGAATAGCGGCTCCGCAGGAGACTGGGCACAACTAAAAGAAAGCTTTAGACTAACTGGTGTGCACTGGCTCCTCCCACTATGACCCTCCTCCAGACTTCAGTTAGAATCTTGTGCCCGGCTGAGCTGGATGCACACTAGGGGCTCTCCTGAGCTCCTAGAAGAGAAAGTATATTTTAGGTTTTTTATTTTCAGTGAGATCTGCTGGCAACAGACTCACTGCTACGAGGGACTAAGGGGAGAAGAAGCGAACCTACCTGACTGGAGATAGTTTGGGCTTCTTAGGCTACTGGACACCATTAGCTCCAGAGGGATCGAACACAGGACCCGACCTCGATCGTTCGGTCCCGGAGCCGTGCCGCCGTCCCCCTTACAGAGCCAGAAGCAAGAAGTGGTCCGGAAAATCGGCGGCAGAAGACCTCGGTCTTCAACAAGGTAGCGCACAGCACTGCAGCTGTGCGCCATTGCTCCTCATGCACACCTCACACTCCGGTCACTGATGGGTGCAGGGCGCTGGGGGGGGGGGGGCGCCCAGAGCAGCAATATAAACACCTTGGCTGGCGAATCATCACAATATATAGTCCCAGAGGCTATATATGTGATAAATTACCCCTGCCAGAATTCCTGAAAAAAGCGGGAGAAGTCCGCCGGAAAAGGGGCGGGGCTAACTCCCTCAGCACACTGGCGCCATTTCTCCCTCACAGCTCCGCTGGAAGGATTGCTCCCAGGCTCTCCCCTGCAGTATCAAGCTACAAAGGGTAAAAAAGAGAGGGGGGGCACTAAATTTAGGCGCAGTTTAACTTATATAGCAGCTATAAAGGGAAATAATTCAGTTAATCCCTGTATTATTATAGCGCTCTGGTGTGTGCTGGCATACTCTCTCTCTGTCTCCCCAAAGGGCTTTTGTGGGGTCCTGTCCTCTGTTAGAGCATTCCCTGTGTGTGTGTGGTGTGTCGGTACGGCTGTGTCGACATGTTTGATGAGGAGGCTTATGTGGAGGCGGAGCAGATGCCTATAAATGTGATGTCACCCCCTGCGGGGCCGACACCTGAGTGGATGGTTATGTGGAAGGAACTACGTGACAGTGTCGACTCCTTACATAAAAGGTTTGACGACATACCAAATATGGGACAGCCGGCTTCTCAGCCTGTGCCTGCCCAGGCGTCTCAAAAGCCATCAGGGGCTCTAAAACGCCCGCTACCTCAGATGGCAGACACAGATGTCGACACGGATACTGACTCCAGTGTCGACGACGACGATGAGACTAATGTAACTTCCAATAGGGCCACACGTTACATGATTGAGGCAATGAAAAATGTGTTGCACATTTCTGATGTTACCCCCGGTACCACAAAAAAGGGTATTATGTTTGGAGAGAAAAAGCTACCAGTAGTTTTTCCTCCATCTGAGGAGTTAAATGAAGTGTGTGAAGAAGCGTGGGCTTCCCCCGATAAGAAACTAGTAATTTCTAAAAGGTTACTAATGACGTACCCTTTCCCGCCGGAGGATAGGTCACGTTGGGAAACATCCCCTAGGGTGGATAAAGCGCTTACACGCTTGTCAAAGAAGGTGGCACTACCGTCTCTGGATACGGCCGCCCTAAAGGAACCTGCTGATAGAAAGCAGGAGGCTATCCTGAAGTCTGTATATACACACACAGGTATTATACTGAGACCAGCCATTGCTTCAGCATGGATGTGCAGTGCTGCAGCTGCGTGGTCAGATTCCCTGTCGGAAAATATTGATACCCTAGACAGGGACACTATATTGCTAACCGTAAAGCATATTAAAGACGCAGTCTTATACATGAGAGATGCACAGAGGGATATTTGCCGGCTGGCATCTAAAATAAGTGCAATGTCCATTTCTGCCAGGAGAGGGTTATGGACTCGGCAGTGGACAGGTGATGCAGACTCAAAAAGGCACATGGAAGTTTTGCCTTATACAGGTGAGGAGTTGTTCGGGGATGGTCTCTCGGACCTAGTTTCCACAGCAACTGCTGGGAAGTCTGCATTTTTACCCCATGTTCCCTCACAGCCAAAGAAAGCACCGTATTATCAGGTACAGTCCTTTCGGCCCCATAAGGGCAAGCGGGTTAAAGGTGCGTCCTTTCTGCCCAGAGGCAGAGGTAGAGGGAAAAAGCTGCAGCATACAGCCAGTTCCCAGGAGCAAAAGTCCTCCCCCGCTTCCTCTAAGTCCACCGCATGACGCTGGGGCTCCACAGGTGGAGCCAGGTACGGTGGGGGCCCGTCTCAAAAATTTCAGCAATCAGTGGGCTCGCTCACGGGTGGATCCCTGGATCTTTCAAGTAGTATCTCAAGGGTACAAGCTGGAATTCGAGACGTCTCCCCCCCGCCGTTTCCTCAAATCTGCCTTGCCAACAACTGCCTCAGGCAGGGAGGCAGTGCTAGAGGCAATTCACAAGCTGTATTCCCAGCCGGTGATAGTCAAGGTGCCCCTACTTCAACAAGGACGGGGTTACTATTCCACAATGTTTGTGGTACCGAAACCGGACGGTTCGGTGAGACCCATTTTAAATTTGAAATCCTTGAACACATATATAAAAAAATTCAAGTTCAAGATGGAATCGCTCAGGGCGGTTATTGCAAGCCTGGACGAGGGGGATTACATGGTATCACTGGACATCAAGGATGCTTACCTGCATGTCCCCATTTACCATCCTCACCAGGAGTACCTCAGATTTGTGGTACAGGATTGTCATTACCAATTCCAGACGTTGCCGTTCGGTCTCACCACGGCTCTGAGGGTATTTACCAAGGTAATGGCCGAAATGATGATACTCCTTCGAAAGAAGGGAGTTTTAATTATCCCGTACTTGGACGATCTCCTGATAAAGGCGAGGTCCAGGGAGCAGTTGTTAGTCGGGGTAGCACTATCTCGGGAGGTGCTACAACAGCACGGCTGGATTCTAAATATTCCAAAGTCACAGCTGGTCCCTACGACACGTCTACTGTTCCTGGGGATGGTTCTGGACACAGAACAGAAAAAAGTGTTTCTCCCGGAGGAGAAGACCAAGGAGCTGTCATCTCTAGTCAGAGGCCTCCTAAAACCAAAACAGGTGTCGGTGCATCACTGCACGCGGATCCTGGGAAAAATGGTAGCTTCCTACGAAGCAATTCCATTCGGCAGGTTCCATGCAAGAACCTTTCAGTGGGACCTGTTGGACAAGTGGTCCGGATCGCATCTTCAGATGCATTGGCTGATAACCCTGTCTCCAAGGGTCTCTGCTGTGGTGGCTGCAAAGTGCTCATCTTCAAGAGGGCCGCAGATTCGGCATACAGGACTGGGTCCTGGTGACCACGGATGCCAGCCTTCGAGGCTGGGGGGCAGTCACACAGGGAAGAAACTTCCAAGGACTATGGTCAAGTCAGGAGACTTCCCTACACATAAATATTCTGGAACTGAGGGACATTTACAGTGCCCTAAGTCAGGCAAAACCCCTGCTTCAAAACCAGCTGGTACTGATCCAGTCAGACAACATCACGGCGGTCGCCCATGTAAACCGACAGGGCGGCACGAGAAGCAGGACGGCGATGGCAGAAGCCACAAGGATTCTCCGATGGGCGGAAAATCACGTGTAAGCACTGTCAGCAGTGTTCATTCCGGGAGTGGACAACTGGGAAGCAGACTTCCTCAGCAGGCACGACCTCCACCCGGGAGAGTGGGGACTTCATCCAGAAGTCTTCCAACTGATTGTAAACCGTTGGGAAAGGCCACAGGTGGACATGATGGCGTCCCGCCTAAACAAAAAGCTAGAAAGATATTGCGCCAGGTCAAGAGACCCGCAGGCGATAGCTGTGGACGCTCTAGTGACACCGTGGGTGTACCGGTCGGGTTATGTGTTCCCTCCTCTTCCTCTCATACCAAAGGTACTGAGGATAATAAGGAGAAGAGGAGTAAGAACTATACTCATTGTTCCGGATTGGCCAAGAAGAGCTTGGTACCCGGAACTTCAAGAAATGATCTCAGAGGACCCATGGCCTCTGCCGCTCAGACAGGACCTGCTACAGCGGGGGCCCTGTCTGTTCCAAGACTTACCGCGGCTGCGTTTGACGGCATGGCGGTTGAACATCGGATCCTGAAGGAAAAGGGCATTCCGGAGGAAGTCATTCCTGCGCTGATTAAATCTAGTAAAGAAGTAACCGCAAACCATTATCACCGCATATGGCGAAAATATGTTGCGTGGTGTGAGGCAAGGAAGGCCCCAACGGAGGAATTTCAGCTGGGCCGTTTCCTGCACTTCCTACAGTCAGGGGTGACTATGGGCCTAAAATTGGGTTCCATTAAGGTCCAGATTTCGGCTCTATCGATTTTCTTCCAGAGAGAACTGGCTTCACTACCTGAAGTTCAGACTTTTGTTAAGGGAGTGCTGCATATTCAGCCCCCTTTTGTGCCTCCAGTGGCACCTTGGGATCTCAACGTGGTGTTGGATTTCCTAAAGTCACATTGGTTTGAGCCACTTAAAACCGTGGAATTGAAGTTTCTCACGTGGAAAGTGGTCATGTTGTTGGCCTTGGCTTCGGCCAGGCGTGTATCAGAATTGGCGGCTTTGTCATGTAAAAGCCCTTATCTGATTTTCCATATGGATAGGGCAGAATTGAGGACTCGTCCCCAATTTCTCCCTAAGGTGGTATCAGCCTTTCATCTGAACCAACCTATCGTGGTGCCTGCGGCTACTAAAGACTTGGAGGCTTCCAAGTTGTTGGACGTAGTCAGGGCCCTGAAAATTTATGTTTCCAGGACAGCTGGAGTCAGAAAGACTGACTCGCTATTTATCCTGTATGCGCACAACAAGTTGGGTGCACCTGCTTCAAAGCAGACTATTGCTCGCTGGATCTGTAGTACGATTCAGCTTGCACATTCTGCGGCTGGACTGCCGCATCCTAAATCAGTGAAAGCCCATTCCACGAGGAAGGTGGGCTCTTCTTGGGCGGCTGCCCGAGGGGTCTCGGCTCTACAACTTTGCCGAGCAGCTACTTGGTCGGGGTCAAACACATTTGCTAAATTCTACAAGTTTGACACCCTGGCTGAGGAGGACCTAGAGTTTGCCCATTCGGTGCTGCAGAGTCATCCACACTCTCCCGCCCGTTTGGGAGCTTTGGTATAATCCCCATGGTCCTTACGGAGTCCCAGCATCCACTTAGGACGTCAGAGAAAATAAGAATTTACTCACCGGTAATTCTATTTCTCGTAGTCCGTAGTGGATGCTGGGCGCCCATCCCAAGTGCGGATTGTCTGCAATACTTGTATATAGTTATTGTTTAACTAAAGGGTTATTGTTGAGCCATCTGTTGAGAGGCTCTGTTGTTATCATACTGTTAACTGCGTATTGTATCACGAGTTATACGGTGTGGCTGGTATGAGTCTTACCCGGGATTCAAAATCCTTCCTTATTGTGTCAGCTCTTCCGGGCACAGTATCCTAACTGAGGTCTGGAGGAGGGTCATAGTGGGAGGAGCCAGTGCACACCAGTTAGTCTAAAGCTTTCTTTTAGTTGTGCCCAGTCTCCTGCGGAGCCGCTATTCCCCATGGTCCTTACGGAGTCCCAGCATCCACTACGGACTACGAGAAATAGAATTACTGGTGAGTAAATTCTTATTTTTCTCAATCTGGGGGGTCTCTGCAGTGTACTCAAGATAGTACACAATCTCAGGCTAGTGGATCTGAACCTGTTTGGTTAGATTCATTAAAGGGGATGATGTCAAATATTTCAAACAAACTGTGCCAAAATGGAAAGGAGATGCAATATTTAAGGCAATCTGTAGATGACCTGATGAATAGAGATTCAATGGTCATTCCAGCATCTGAGACCCCTGCTATTTGTCTACAGAAGCGTACTCTAGCCCAAATCATGCAGGCTGATACCGATGATGATGTTTCGGATCCAGAGGAGGGGGGGGGTGTACTTAGTGGGGGAAGTGGGAGGAATGCAGCTTTAGCACAGGGAACACAGGCCCTGATTGAAGCTATAAGAGAGGTCTGCACATTCCTGACAAAGTGTCAGAGGATGAGGAGATATCCTCTGCTACTTTCCCTGCTTCTAAGGAATTAAATTCCCTCTTTGAAGCAACTTGAGTTAACCCTGACAAGAAGTTTCAGATTCCAAAACAGTTAATGACATCCTTCCCTTTTCCTCAGGACGATAGAAAAAAATGGGAAAACCCACCGATAGTTGACGCTTCGGTTTCCAGGCTGTCACGTAAGATAGTTTTACCTGTTCCCGGGGCAGCTTCATTGAAGGATGCTGCAGATTGCAAGATTGAGACCACTCTCAAATCTCTGTACACAGCGGTGGGGGTGGCCCAAAGACTCACTATTCGCTTGTGCATGGATCACTAGGGCCATTGCAAAATGGTCTGGTAATCTAATTGATGGGTTAGATTCCCTGTCCAAGGGGGAGATTATTTTACTCCTACAGCAAAGCACATACAGGATCCTGCTAACTTTATGTTGGAGGCCATAAAGGAGATTGGACTGCTCAACGCACGAACCACTGCCATGGCAGTGTCGGCATGCAGGGGCTTGTGGCTACGCCAGTGGACTGCGGATGCGGATTCCAGGAAAGGCGTGGAAAGCCTACCTTTCACAGGTGAGGGCCTGTTTGGAGATGAACTGGATACGTGGATATCCAAGGCTACGGCGGATAAGTCTACATACCTTCCTTCCGCAGCACCCCCGGCTAGAAAATCCTATTCTGCACCAACTTTGCAGTCCTTTCGGACAGCGAAGTTTAAAGGTAAGTCCAAAGGTTCCTCTGCTGCATTCAAAGGCAATAGAGGTAAGACCAGAAAACCTGCAAATACAGGATCAGACCTCTGGTTTTGCTTCCGCAAAAACCTTCAGCATGACGGTGGACCGCACTGCCTGGTCAACAGGCAGGTGGGATCCCGGTTACGATATTTCAGTCACGTATTGACCACATCATGCCTGGATTCATGGGTAAAAGATCTTATTGTCCAGGGCTACAGACCGGAGTTTCAGGAACTCCTACCTCACAGATTCTACGAATCAGGCTTGCCAGCTTCACCGGAAGCAAGTATAACCTTACAAACAGCAGTACAGACTCAGGTCATTGTTCCAGTTACAATTCAACTACAAAACAAAGGTTTCTATTCCAACCTGTTTGTGGTACCAAAACCAGATGGTTCGGTGAGGCCTATTTTAAACCTCAAATCACTGAACACATTTACGGGTGTTCAAATTCAAGATGGAGTCGCTGAGAGCAGTGATCTCGGATCTGGAGGAGGGAGAATTCTTAGTGCCTCTGGTCATCAAGGATGCGTACCTTCATATTCCGATTTGGCCACCTCATCAGGCTTATCTAAGGTTTGCGTTGCAGGACCGTCACTACTAGTTTCAGGCCCTATCCTTTGGGCTCTCCACGGCACCGAGAGTGTTTACCAAAGTAATGGCGGAGATGATGTTTCTCCTTCGCAAGCAAGGAGTGAACATAATAGCGTACCTGGACGATCTACTGACAAAAGCATCATCCAGGGAGAGCTTATTACACAGCATTGCCCTCTCAACGCATCTACTCCAGGATCACAGGTGGATACTGAACCTGCCAAAATCTCACCTGAAACCAACATGGAGGCTTCCGTTCCTGGGGGTGATAATGGATACGGAGGTACAGAAGGTATTCCTTCCTCTGGAAAATGCATTGGTAATTCAGTCAATGATAAGGGACGTCCTAAGGCCGACCCGGATTTCATTGCATCTGTGCATTCGCCTCCTGGGAAAGATGGTAGCCTCTTATGAGGCACTGCAGTACGGAAGGTTTCATGCAAGGCCCTTCCAGCTGGATCTGCTGGACAAATGGTCCGTTTCACATCTACACATGCACCAGAGGATACGTCTGTTTCCAAAAGCCAGGATTTCTCTTCTGTGGTGTCTACAGACTTCTCACCTGACGGAGGGCTGAAGGTTCGGGATTCAGAATTGGATTATGCTAACCATGGATGCAAGCCTCAGAGGGTGGGGAGCAGTCACCCAAGGGGAACACTTCCAAGGAAAGCGGTCAACTCAGGAAACCGTTCTTCCGATCAACGTTCTGGAACTAAGGGCCATATACAACGCCCTTCTGCAGGCATCTCATCTTCTTCACAATCGAGCCCCATCCAGGTTCAATCGGACAATGTGACGGTGGTGACGTACATAAACAGACAGGGCGGAACGAAGAGCAGATCAGCAATGTCAGAGGTGACAAGAATTCTCCTCTGTGCAGAGAGACATGCATTGGTGCTGTCCGCGATCTTCATTCCGGGCGTGGACAACTGGGAAGCAGACTTCCTCAGCAGACACGACCTCCACCCAGGGGAGTGGGGCCTTCGCACGGAGGTGTTCGGGTGCTTGACTCGTCGGTGGGGGACTCCACAGATCAACATGATGGCCTCTTGTCTCAACAAGAAGCTCCAGCGGTATTGCTCCATGTCAAGAGACCCACAGGTAGTGGCGGTGGACGCTCTGGTGACTCTGTGGGTCTAGAACTTTCAAAAGAATAAAAAGGGAAAGGGTTCAAGCAATTATCATTGCTCCGGATTGGCCAAGAAGGGCTTGGTACACAGATATACTGGACCTGGACGATCCGTGGCCTCTACCTTTTCGGGGGGATCTTCTGCAATAGGGGCTATTCATCTATCAAGACTTACCGCGGCTACGTTTGACGGCATGGAGGTTGAGCGTCAAATTCTAGCCCGGACAGGGTAATTCCTACCTTTATCCAAGGCCGAAAAGGGGTAACGTCTAAACCAGGGGTGGGGAACCTCAGGCCCGAGGGCCGTATAAGGCCCACAGAGCCACTTGATCCGGCCTGGCCAGGCTCACCTAGCCGGGCGCATGCTGAGATTATTACTAGTGGGCCCCTGGCTTCTTACCCTCAGTAGCAGCCAGAGGCAGGAGCTCACTCCTGAGCTCCGGCTTCCAGCTCTGGCAGTGTGCGTGTGCTGCTAAGCGGTGTTATGGGAGAGATGTCATGACTTCTCTCCCATAGTTCTGAGGAGCGAGCGGCCAGGTGGAGGGCAACGGTCCTGAAGCAGGAGTGGGGCTGATGAGTATTGTAGTTTTTTTTTCCTATTAATGTATGTGTGTGTGTGTGTGTGTGTGTGTGCTTCGATACTAGGGGGCATAACAAGTGACTGGTGGCATAACTAATGGGGCATGACAAGTGACTGGGGGCATACTTACTGGGGCATAACAACTGACTGGGGGTATATCTACTTGGGGCATAACTACTGACTGGGAGCATAACTACTGGGGGCATATCTACCGGGGGCAGGCTCATTTTTAAGTTGATAATTTTTGTATGGCCCCCAAAGGATTTTATAAATATCCAAATGGCCCTTGGTAGAAAAAAGGTTCCCCTCCCCTGGTCTAAACCCTACCACCGGATTTCGAGAAAATACGTCTCTTGGTGTGAAAACATGAAATTTCCGGGTCATTTTCTGCAGTCTAGGATGGATGTGGGCCTACGCCTTAGATCAGTAAAAGTCCAGATTTCGGCCTTATCCATTTTCTTCCAGAAACAGCTGGCTTCCCTTCCTGAGTTTCAGACGTTCTTGAAAGGGCTTCTGCGCATACAACCGCCCTTTGTGCCTCCCACGGCACCTTGGGATCTTTAACATGGTGTTGCAGTTTCTACAATCGAATTGGTTTGAGCCTTTACAGGAGGTAGATGTAAAGTTTCTTACATGGAAGACCGTCACACTATTGGCCTTGACGAGGCGTGTTTCGGAATTGAGGGGCCTAGTCTCACAAGAGCCCCTATTTGATTTTTCATGAAGATATAGCTAAACTCAGAACTCGTCAGCAGTTTCTTCCAAAGGTGGTGTCTGTGTTTCATATCAGCCAGCCTATTGTGGTTCCGGTGCTTACGGACACCTCTTCCACTTCAAAGTCCCTGGATGTTGTGTGGGCTTTGAAAATCTATGTCAAACGGACAGCTCGTCACAGAAAATCCGACTCTCGCTTTGTGATCCCAAGAAAATTGGGTGTCCTGCTTCAAAGCAGTCTATGGATCACGCTTACTATCCGGCATTCTTACGCTACGGCAGGTTTGCTGGTTCCTAAATCTGTTCATGCCCACTCTCTATTCGGTCGGTGGGTTCTTCCTGAGCGGCTGCTGAGCAGCTACTTGGTCTGGTTCAAACACGTTTGCTAAGTTCTACAAGTTCGATACTTTGGCCTCTGTGGACCGTCAGTTCGGTCAGTCAGTTCTGCAGGAACCTCAGCACTCTCCCACACGGTTTGGGAGTTTTGGTACATCCCCATGGTACTAATGTGAACCCCAGTATCCTCTAGGACGTAAGAGAAAATAGGATTCTAATTACCTACCGGTAAATCCTGTTCTTGTAGTCCGTAGAGGATACAGGGCGCCCGCCCAGTGCTTTGTTTTCCTGCATGGTTACTTGGTTAAGTATTGTTGTTGGTTCAGCTGTTGCTGTTCCTGTTCGTGTTAGGTTAACATGGTTTTCTTCTCGTGTGTGTGTGTGTGTGTGTGTGGATTCGAATCTCACCACTATCCTTTCTGCATCCTTCTCTCAAGATATGTTCATCTCCTCCGGCACAGTTTCTAGACTGAGTCTGGTAGGGGGGCATAGATGGAGGAGCCAGTGCACATTATTGATTTCTTAAAGTGCCCAAGGCTCCTAGTGGACCCGTCTATACCCCACGGTACTAATGTGGACCCCAGTATCCTCTATGGACTACGAGAAAAGGATTTACCGGTAGGTAATTAAAATCCTATTTTAATAAACGTATTGTCAGACAGTCGAGATATTTGGCAGACATTTGTTGTTTTTACATCCTCTCTTAACTAAAAGATTTTCATAAAAATCGGAGATGGGTGGTTGACATGCCTGATTGAACGGACATGAAATGACCCCGCACCAAGATAGGCTTGACTGCAGATTAGATACATGACTCATCCACATGATGATGGCTGGGGTTGAAAGTGTGTTTAAAATGTTATTTAAAAAACATGAGGGGGGGGGGGAGAGATTTAATTGTTTTGGGTGCCTTTACATAATTGGTGCCCGATGCCCGACCAGTGATATTCAATTGTTCTACCTATGGGCTTGGCTCCCCAAATGCACTGAGTTTAGATGCCTAAATACATTCACACTTACTGATGCTGAGTTCCTCCACCAAACACCTACCCAGCAGGGTCTCCTTGTCCTGGGCAGTCATCGTGACTGCACTAGCTATGATGGACAGGCTAGCCTGGAGGAATGCTTGCTCTACAGCTCACCTTTCTGAGCCAAGATTGCCACTGCAGATCAACAGCTCCTGCCACAGCATGGAGATGTCCTTCAGCATTGGTAACACTGCCCCAGACATCACTCCAGTGTTGTACCCTTCCAGGGCAAAGAGCACGGACATTACTTAAATGAATGCTGGAGTGACATTCTGCCCTGATTAAAGCAGGGTGCACACTAGAGTGATGTCGGCATGATATGCCATTTCATAACAAATTGCCTATATTGCTCAGTGTGTATGGGGGATTGCACACTACCAAGGACGCTAGCGATTGACGCTTGGTCGGATGTGCTGAACGTCCAGCCAGGCGTTGTCTATCGTACTTTAGTATGCTGATGAAGAACAGGAACATGTTTGTTCTGACCTTCATTAGCATTGCCCCAGTGTGTACACACAATCTGGACTGACAGGAATTCGTTCCGATGTTGGAATGAATCCCTGTCGCTCTAGTGTGTACCTGGCTTAAAGCTGGGAACACATTAGCCATCAATTTGCCCGATAACGAGTTATTAGGGCAAATAATCCAAATCATCCTAATGTGTACCCACTACATTGCTAGCGATGTGCGCTGCCCAATGCAGCCTGTCCATAAATCAACCCCCCCCCCCCCCCCAAGCATCTGCAAGTGTGTTTGCACTTGCTGATGGCTGCGAAGGACGATGCAATCTCGCTTGTTTACAATTTTCGTTTAATGTGTACCCAACTTAAGGCCAGAGATGTGTGCACTCAAGGGGATGGGTACAGTATTTGGCATAATTTAAGAGTAGAAGAGGCAGATGGCACAGACCACCCCACTCCCTCCTCGTCACATTAAATCAGGAGTTGCACAGAGGATTGAGCAGTGGATTGTGCTCCGGAAAGGGGCAGGGGCATTCTCCCATCTGCAAAATGGGCTGGGCGCTGTTTTCTGCTAAAATAACCATGCAGGAACACTATCCGTTTGTATTTTATTTCTCTCGTAATTATACTTGGGGGCTTATCTTTATCATTGTTGATCTCATTACATTATTTGTAAAGTAATTTTTCATCAGTTGATGAAAGACTAATTTGATTGTCAGTATTATATATATTTTTTTTTAAATTTTTATTTATACAAGGAGAGAAAGCCGGTACAGTAGAAAGACAATTGTACAATAATAAATTGGAACATATTGCTCGATTTTTTTTTTTTTTTTTTTTTTTTCAAAATACAATAAAAACAAAGGGTAATAGTAAGTAATGAAAGACATATCAAAAAGATAAGAGCAGAGGGGAGAAAGAGAATTAGAGAGAGAAAAAGAGAAGGAAAGGGAAACAGAAGAGGACAACTTGAATCAAATTTGCTAGGCAAAGCAAACAATATATAGCGAAAAGGCATCTACTTGCTGTATTGAGAAAGGAGACCCTCGGAAGGAGGACCTGAGGACAGCGCATCCAACAGGATAAAAAAAACAAATCTAGGGTTGGCAAGACATCGCAAGCATCCAGGGACCCCAAACTAGCTAAAATTTATGGGGACAATCATGCAGATAATAGGTGATTTTTTCTTCTTCTACTGTATTCGCAATAAACCATACGTAATTACGTAAAGTGGTTGACTGTAGGGGTGACAGGAGATTTCCAGCTTCTAGCGACTAAAGATTTGGCAGCAGCTAAAATGTGGGAGAATAATTTGTTTAAGGGCGGGTCCACATCCGGAAAAGGATGAGCTATTAGGAACGCCAACAAACGGGAGTGGCAGAGGAAACGTCTTAGACAGTTTGTCAGGGGTATAATGACATCTATAGTACAGCTTATAGGAGGTTTCTTTAATTTGTATGGAGATTGAACTCCTAGCAGTTCCCTCTCTCACCTCCTCCCCATCAGAGGGGGGGCAGTGTCTCTCTCCCACTCCCTTTCGTGGCGGACCTGCGAGACTGAAGTTGCCCCAGCAAGAATGGAATATATATATATATATATATATATATATATATATATATATATATATATATATATATATATATATATATATATATATATATATAAGAAATCATGCCTCTGCGCAGAGGTTTCTTAATAAATACAAATTCAAAGGGTGTAAGATCTTGTTTGACCGATGAAAGGGACAGGAGGAAGTGGCAGATTTGGAAATATTTGAAAAAGGGCGGGGATAGGGAAGGAAATTTAAGTTTAAGTTCATTTATTGATGTCCATGAGTCTTGAAAATAAAGATCGGACACGAGGCGAATACCAGCGGTTTGCCAAAGCTTAAAATGTAGGGGAGACACTCCAGAGGGAAAAGCAGGGTTATCCCATAGTGGGGTAAGGGGGGAGGGAGCAGAAGACAATTTAAATAACAATAGAGTTATCCCACAAGGAGAGGTGGAATTTAAGCGAAGGGGAAAAGATTAGCTACAGAGTATTTATGAGACTTGTCCAGCCCCCAAATAGATGCTAGAGATTGGATTCCCAGAGCATAGGATTCCAGATCAATCCAAGCTATGATCCCCGGAGAACCAAAGGAAGTTGCAATTTGATTTAAATGGCTAGCCAGATAGTAAACTTTGAGGTCAGGAAAGCCTCTGCTCCCTCTCGACCTAGGGAGCTTAAGAATGTTGAGAGCAATTCTTGGAAGTTTATCATTCCATACAAATTTTGAAAAGGCAGTCTGGATTTCTTTAAGAACCCTCTCTGGAACTCTGACAGGTAAAGTCTGGAATAGATAAAGAAGTTGTGGCATAATATTCATTTTTATTGCAATGATTCTTCCCCGCCAGGAAATAATGTGAGATCTCCACTTGTGAAAGTTACATTTAAGTTTGCTCAGCAGACTGGGGAAATTTTCTGCCTATAAGTAATCATAATGAGAAGTGATATACACTGCTAAATATTTTATTTTACCATCTTGCCATTTAAAATTATAGGAAGAATAAAGGGAGATTTTTACTTCAGAGGAAGAGTGTAACAGCATAGCTTCAGATTTAGTAAAGTTAATTTTATATCCTGATAAACTGCCGTATTCATCCATGATTTCATAAAGTGCTGGAAGTGAGGATTGTGGGTGGGTAAGAGATAACAGAACGTCGTCGGCAAAGAGTGAAACTTTCAATTCTCGGGGACCCACCACCACACCCCGGATTCTTTCCGAACATCTGATCATAGCAGCCAGAGGCTCAATAACCAAAGCAAACACTAAGGGTGAGAGAGGGCAGCCTTGCCTTGTACCATTTGAAAGTGGAAAAGGAGCAAAGAGGTTCCCATTAGTAAGGATTCTGGCTATTGGGGAGGAATATAGAGCCAATATTCTCGTTAAGAATTCTGCCGATAAACCATATGCCTGTAGGGTTTTAAATAAAAAAGGCCACAAAATGTGGTCAAACGCCTTTTCGGCGTCTAACGATAGAATTATAGAGGGAGTTTGTCTGATTCAGTATTTGGACAAGATTAATTGCTCTCCTAGCGTTATCCCTGTCTTGGGCAGGAATAAAACCTACCTGATTGTAGTGAATTAGATCAAGGAGAACACTGTTTAGTCTCATCGCAAGGATCTTGGCATACAGCTTAACATCGAGATCCGACAATGAGATCTGTCTATAACTGGTACAGTCGTGGGGTCCTTCCCTTCCTTGCGTATTACCATTTTCTCTGACGTCCTAGTGGATGCTGGGTACTCCGTAAGGACCATGGGGAATAGACGGGCTCCGCAGGAGACTGGGCACTCTTTAAAGAAAGATTAGGTACTATATCTGGTGTGCACTGGCTCCTCCCTCTATGCCCCTCCTCCAGACCTCAGTTAGAATCTGTGCCCGGCCAGAGCTGGATGCACCTAGTGGGCTCTCCTGAGCTTACTAGAAAAGAAAGTATTTGTTAGGTTTTTTATTTTCAGTGAGATCTGCTGGCAACAGACTCACTGCTACGTGGGACTTAGGGGAGAGAAGCAAACCTACCTGCTTGCAGCTAGCTTGTGCTTCTAAGGCTACTGGACACCATTAGCTCCAGAGGGATCGAACACAGGGCCCGACCTCGATCGTCCGTTCCCGGAGTCGCGCCGCCGTCCCCCTTGCAGAGCCAGAAGACGGAAGATTCCAGGAGAAAAACGGCGGCTGAAGACTCCGGTCTTCAATAAGGTAGCGCACAGCACTGCAGCTGTGCGCCATTGCTCCCACAGCACACCACACGCTCCGGTCACTGGTGGGTGCAGGGCGCTGGGGGGGGGGGGGGGCGCCCTGGGCTGCAATTTGTATACCTTACTTGTCAAAATGCACATAATACAGTTCTAAACTGTATATGTGCCTAATCCCCCGCCATAAATATTATTAAAAAAGCGGGAGAAGCCCGCCGCTGAAGGGGCGGGGCTGTCTTCCTCAGCACAGCCAGCGCCATTTTCTCTTCACAGCTCCGCTGGAAGGACGCTCCCCAGGCTCTCCCCTGCAGTATACACTATGGAAAGGGTAAAAAAGAGAGGGGGGGGGCACATAAATTTAGGCGCAATTGTGATAATAAGCAGCTATTGGGGGAAAATTCACTTTGTATTAGTGTAAATCCCTCTGTTATATAGCGCTCTGGTGTGTGCTGGCATACTCTCTCTCTGTCTCCCCAAAGGACTTTGTGGGGTCCTGTCCTCAGTCAGAGCATTCCCTGTGTGTGTGTGCGGTGTCGGTACGGCTGTGTCGACATGTTTGATGAGGACGCTTACGTGGAGGCGGAGCAGGAGCCGATAAGTGTGATGTCGCCCCCTGCGGGGCCGACACCAGAGTGAATGGATATGTGGAAGGTATAAACCGACAGTGTCAACTCCTTGCATAAAAGGTTCGATGACGTAACAGCTTTGGGACAGCCGGCATCTCAGCCCGCGCCTGCCCAAGCGTCTCAGAGGCCATCAGGGGCTCAAAAACGCCCGCTACCTCAGATGGCAGACACAGATGTCGACACGGAGTCTGACTCCAGTGTCGACGAGGATGAGACAAATGTACAATCCACAAGGGCCATCCGATGCATGATTACGGCAATGAAAAATGTGTTGCACATTTCTGACATTAACCCGGTTACCACAAAAAAGGGTATTATGTTTGGGGAGAAAAAGCAGCCAGTGACTTTTCCCCCATCTGATGAGTTAAATGAATTGTGTGAAGAAGCGTGGTGTTCCCCAGATAAGAAACTAGTGATTTCTAAGCGGTTACTAATGGCGTACCCTTTCCCGCCAACGGATAGGTTACGCTGGGAGACATCCCTGAGGGTGGACAAGGCGCTCACACGCTTATCAAAAAAGGTGGCACTGCCGTCTCAGGATACGGCCGCCTTAAAGGAGCCTGCAGATAGAAAGCAGGAGGCTATCCTGAAGTTTGTGTAATACACACTCAGGTACTATACTGAGACCTGCTATTGCTTCAGCATGGATGTGTAGTGCTGCAGCAGCATGGTCTGATTCCCTGTCAGATAACATTGATTCCCTTGACAGGGATACTATTTTGCTAACCATAGAGCATATTAAAGACGTAGTCTTATATATGAGGGATGCACAGAGGGACATTTGCCGGCTGGCATCTAGAATTAATGCAATGTCCATTTCTGCCAGGAGAGTATTATGGACTCGGCAGTGGACAGGTGATACTGATTCTAAAAGGCACATGGAAGTTTTGCCTTTATAAGGGTGAGGAATTGTTTGGGGACGGTCTCTCGGACCTCGTGTCCACAGCAACAGCTGGGAAGTCGACTTTTTTACCTCAGGTTCCCTCACAGCCTAAGAAAGCACCGTATTATCAAGTACAGTCCTTTCGGCCCCAGAAAGGCAAGCGGGTCAGAGGCGCGTCCTTTCTGCCCAGAGGCAGTGGTAGAGGGAAAAAGCTGCACCAGACAGCCAGTTCCCAGGAACAAAAATCCTCCCCTGCTTCTACTAAGTCCACCGCATGACGCTGGGGCTCCACAGGTGGAGCTGGTGCGGTGGGGGCCCGTCTCCGGAACTTCAGCGACCAGTGGGTTCGCTCACAGGTGGTTCTCTGGGTTCTACAAGTGGTATCTCAGGGATACAAGCTGGAGTTCGAGACGTCTCCCCCTCGCCGTTACCTCAAATCAGCCTTGCCAGCTACTCCCAAGGAAAGGGAGGTAGTACTGGCGGCAATTCGCAAGCTGTACCTCCAGCAGGTGATAATCAAAGTTCCCCTCCTTCAACAGGGACGGGGTTACTATTCCACAATGTTTGTGGTACCGAAACCAGACGGTTCGGTGAGACCCATTCTAAATTTGAAATCCTTGAACACTTATATAAGGAAGTTCAAGTTCAAAATGGAATCGCTCAGGGCGGTTATTGCAAGCCTGGAAGAGGGGGATTTTATGGTATCACTGGACATCAAGGATGCTTACCTACATTTCCCCATTTACCCACCTCACCAGGAGTACCTCCGATTTGTGGTACAGGACTGCCATTACCAATTCCAGACGTTGCCGTTTGGTCTGTCCACGGCACCGAAGGTATTTACCAAGGTAATGGCCGAAATGATGATACTCCTTCGAAAGAAGGGAGTTATAATTATCCCGTACTTGGACGATCTCCTTATAAAGGCGAGGTCCATGGAGCAGTTGTTGGTCGGAGTAGCACTATCTCAGGAAGTGCTACAACAGCACGGCTGGATTCTGAATATCCCAAAGTCGCAGCTGGTTCCTACGACGCGTCTGCTGTTCTTGGGTATGATTCTGGACACAGAACAGAAGAAGGTGTTTCTCCCGGAGGAGAAGGCCAAGGAGTTGTCATCTCTGGTCAGAGACCTCCTGAAACCAAAACAGGTGTCGGTGCATCACTGCACGCGAGTCCTGGGAAAGATGGTAGCTTCTTACGAAGCAATTCCCTTCGGCAGGTTCCATGCAAGGATCTTTCAGTGGGATCTGTTAGACAAGTGGTCCGGATCGCATCTTCAGATGCATCGGTTGATCACCCTGTCCCCGAGGGCCAGGGTGTCTCTGCTGTGGTGGCTGCAGAGTGCTCATCTTCTCGAGGGCCGCAGATTCGGCATTCAGGACTGGGTCCTGGTGACCACGGATGCAAGCCTCCGAGGTTGGGGGGCAGTCACTCAGGGAAGAAACTTCCAAGGACAATGGTCGAGTCAGGAAACTTCCCTACACATAAATATTCTGGAACTAAGGGCCATATACAATGCCCTAAGTCAAGCAAAACCCCTGCTTCAAAACCAGCCGGTGCTGATTCAGTCAGACAACATCACGGCGGTCGCCCATGTAAACCGACAGGGCGGCACAAGAAGCAGGATGGCGATGGCAGAAGCCACAAGGATTCTCCGATGGGCGGAGAATCACGTGATAGCACTGTCAGCAGTGTTCATTCCGGGAGTGGACAACTGGGAAGCAGACTTCCTCAGCAGGCACGACCTCCACCCGGGAGAGTGGGGACTTCATCCAGAAGTCTTCCAGCTGATTGTAAATCGTTGGGAAAGGCCACAGGTGGACATGATGGCGTCCCGCCTCAACAAAAAGCTAAAAAGATATTGCGCCAGGTCAAGGGACCCTCAGGCGATAGCTGTGGACGCTCTAGTGACACCGTGGGTGTACCAGTCGGTTTATGTGTTCCCTCCTCTTCCTCTCATACAAAAGGTACTGAGGATAATAAGAAAGAGAGGAGTAAGAACTATACTCATCGTTCCGGATTGGCCAAGAAGAACTTGGTACCCGGAACTACAAGAAATGATCTCAGAGGACCCTTGGCCTCTGCCGCTCCGACAGGACCTGCTACAGCAGGGGCCCTGTCTGTTCCAAGACTTACCGCGGCTGCATTTGACGGCATGGCGGTTGAACGCCGGATCCTGATGGAAAAGGGCATTCCGGTTGAAGTCATTCCTACGCTGATAAAAGCTAGGAAGGATGTGACAGCAAAACATTATCACCGCATATGGCAAAAATATGTTGCTTGGTGTGAGGCTATGAAGGCCCCAACAGAGGAATTTCAGCTGGGTCGATTTCTGCACTTCCTACAGTCAGGAGTGACAATGGGCCTAAAGTTGGGATCCATAAAAGTCCAGTTTCGGCCCTGTCTATTTTCTTTCAAAAAGAACTGGCTTCACTGCCTGAAGTTCAGACATTTGTTGAGGGAGTGCTGCATATTCAGCCCCCTTTTGTGCCTCCAGTGGCACCTTGGGATCTCAACGTTGTGTTGGATTTCCTAAAATCACATTGGTTTGAGCCACTTCAGACCGTGGAGTTGAAGTATCTCACGTGGAAAGTGGTCATGCTTTTGGCCTTGGCTTCGGCTAGGCGTGTGTCAGAATTGGCGGCTTTGTCATGTAAAAGCCCTTATCTGATCTTCCATATGGACAGGGCAGAATTGAGGACTCGTCCCCAATTTCTCCCAAAGGTGGTATCAGCGTTTCATTTGAACCAACCTATTGTGGTGCCTGCGGCTACTCGGGACTTGGAGGATTCCAAGTTGCTGGACGTAGTCCGGGCCCTGAAAATCTATGTTTCCAGGACGGCTAGAGTCGGAAAAACTGACTCGCTGTTTATCCTGTTTGCATCCAACAAGCTGGGTGCTCCTGCTTCTAAACAGACTATTGCTCGCTGGATCTGTAGTAGGATTCAACTTGCACATTCTGCGGCTGGACTGCCGCATCCTAAATCAGTAAAAGCCCATTCCACGAGGAAGGTGGGCTCTTCTTGGGCGGCTGCCCGAGGGGTCTCGGCTTTACAACTTTGCCGAGCTGCTACCTGGTCGGGGTCAAACACTTTGCAAAATTCTACAAGTTTGATACCCTGGCTTAGGAGGACCTTGAGTTTGCTCATTCGGTGCTGCAGAGTCATCCGCACTCTCCCGCCCGTTTGGGAGCTTTGGTATAATCCCCATGGTCCTTACGGAGTACCCAGCATCCACTAGGACGTCCGAGAAAATAAGAATTTACTCACCGGTAATTCTATTTCTCGTAGTCTGTAGTGGATGCTGGGAGCCCGTCCCAAGTGCGGACTTCTGCAATACTTGTATATAGTTATTGCTTAACTATAGGGTTATTGTTCTGAGCCATCTGTTGAATGAGGCTCAGCTGTTGTTCATACTGTTAACTGGGTATAGTTATCACAAGTTGTACGGTGTGATTGGTGTGGCTGGTATGAGTCTTACCCTGGATTCCAAATCCTTTCCTAGTAATGTCAGCTCTGCCGGGCACAGTTTCCCTAACTGAGGTCTGGAGGAGGGGCATAGAGGGAGGAGCCAGTGCACACCAGATATAGTACCTAATCTTTCTTTAAAGAGTGCCCAGTCTCCTGCGGAGCCCGTCTATTCCCCATGGTCCTTACGGAGTACCCAGCATCCACTACGGACTACGAGAAATAGAATTACCGGTGAGTAAATTTTTATTTTCTCTAACGTCCTAGTGGATGCTGGGGACTCCGTAAGGACCATGGGGAATAGACTGGCTCTGCAGGAGACACGGGCACTTTAAGAAAGAATTTAGATTCTGGTGTGCTCTGCCTCCTCCCTCTATGTCCCTCCTCCAGACCTCAGTTTGAATCTGTGCCCGGACGAGCTGGGTGCTGTTCAGTGAGCTCTCCTGAGCTTGCTGTAAAAGTATTTTGTTAGGTTTTTTATTTTCAGGGAGCTCTGCTGGCAACAGACTCCCTGCATCGTGGGACAGAGGGGAGAGAAGCAGCCCTACTCTTTGAAGCTAGGTCCTGCTTCTGAGGCTACTGGACACCATTGGCTCCAGAGGGATCGTACACAGGATCTCACCCTCGTCGTCCGATCCCAGAGCCGCGCCGCCGTCCCCCTCGCAGAGCCGGAAGACAGAAGCCGGGTGAGTATGAGAAGCAAGAAGACTTCGAAATCGGCCGCAGAAGACTCCGTTCTTAACATGAGGTGACGCCATTGCTCCGAAAACACCTCACATACTCCGGTCACTGTAAGGGGGCAGGGCGCAGGGGGGGGGGGGGGGGCGCCCTGGGCAGCATATGGACCTCTGTTGGCAAAAGTACTCATATATACAGTTGGGCACTATATATATGTATGAGCCCCCGCCACAAAGATATGTATTTTAGCGGGACAGAAGCCCGCCGTCGAGGGGGCGGGGCTTCTCCCTCAGCACTCACCAGCGCCATTTTCTCTCCACAGCTCCGCTGAGAAGAAGCTCCCCAGGCTCTCCCCTGCAGTTCATGGTAGAAAAGGGTAGAAAAGGGTAAAAAGAGAGGGGGGGGGGGGGGGGGACATAATTAGGCGCTAAAAACACAATATACAGCAGCTACTGGGTTAACATTAAGTTACTGTGTTATTCCTGGGTTATATTGTGCTGGGGTGTGTGCTGGCATACTCTCTCTCTGTCTCACCAAAGGGCCTTATGGGGGAACTGTCTTCAAAAAGGGCATTCCCTGTGTGTGTGGTGTGTCGGTACGCTTGTGTCGACATGTCTGATGAGGAAGGCTATGTGGAAGCAGAGCGGGAGCAAATGAATGTGGTGTCTCTGCCGACGGCACCGACACCTGAGTGGATGGATATGTGGAAGGTTTTAAATGATGTTAATTCCTTACATAAAAGGTTAGAAAAAGCTGAAGCCTCAGGACAGTCAGGGTCCCAACCCATGCCTGATCCTATGTCGCAGAGGCCGACAGGGTCTCAGAAGCGCCCACTATCCCAAAATTATTGACACGGATACCGACATGGATTCTGACTCCAGTGTCGATTACGATGATGCAAAGTTACAGCCAAGATTGGCTAAATCCATCCGTTATATGATTATAGCTATTAAGGATGTGTTGCACATCACAGAGGAAACCCCAGTCCCTGACAGGAGGGTTCATATGTATGGGGAAAAGAAGCCGCAGGTAACTTTCCCACCCTCACACGAGCTCAATGAGTTATGTGAAAAGGCTTGGGAATCTCCAGATAAAAAACTGCAGATTTCCAAAAGGATTCTTATGGCGTATCCTTTCCCGCCAACGGACAGGTTACGCTGGGAATCCTCCCCTAGGGTGGACAAAGCTTTGACACGCTTATCCAAGAAGGTGGCCCTGCCGTCACAGGATACGGCTACCCTCAAAGATGCTGCTGATAGAAAACAGGAGGGTACCCTGAAGTCCATTTATACACATTCAGGTACCTTACTGAGGCCGGCAATCGCGTCTGCCTGGGTGTGTAGTGCTTTAGCAGCATGGATGGATACCTTATCTGAGGAACTTGATACCTTAGACAAGGATACTATATTAATGACCCTGGGGCATATTAAAGACGCTGTCCTTTTATATGAGAGATGCTCAAAGAGACATTAGCCTACTAGGTTCTAGAATAAATGCTATGTCGATTTCTGCCAGAAGGGTCCTGTGGACTCGGTAATGGACAGGTGATGCCGACTCAAAAAGGTACATGGAGGTTTTACCTTACAAGGGTGAGGACTTGTTTGGGGAGGGTCTCTCGGACCTGGTCTCCACAGCTACGGCTGGAAAGTCAAATTTTTTGCCATATGTTTCCTCACAGCCTAAGAAAGCACCGTATTACCAAATGCAGTCCTTTCGATCACAGAAAAACAAGAAAGTCCGAGGTGCGTCCTTTCTTGCCAGGGGCAGAGGAAAGAAGCTGCACAACACAGCTAGTTCCCAGGAACAGAAGTCCTCCCCGGCTTCCACTAAATCCACCGCATGACGCTGGCGCTCCACAGGCGGAGCTAGGCCCGGTGGGGGCGCGTCTCCGAAATTTCAGCCACAAGTGGGTTCACTCCCAGTTGGATCCCTGGGCAATAGATATTGTGTCTCAGGGATGCAAGCTGGAATTCGAGGAGATGCCCCCTCACCGATACCTCAAATCGGCCCTGCCAGCTTCCCCCTTAGAGAGGGAAATAGTGTTAACTGCAATTCACAAATTGTATCTTCAACAGGTGGTGGTCAAGGTTCCCCTCCTTCAACAAGGAAAGGGTTATTATTCGACCATGTTTGTAGTACCGAAACCGGACGGTTCGGTCAAACCCATATTGAATTTAAAATCCCTGAACATGTACCTGAAAAGGTTCTGGTTCAAGATGGAATCGCCGAGAGCGGTCATTGCAAGCCTGGAAGGGGGGGATTTTATGGTGTCTCTGGACATAAAGGATGCATACCTTCATGTCCCCATTTATCCACCTCATCAGGCGTACCTCAGATTTGTGGTACAGGATTGTCATTACCAATTTCAGACGTTGCCGTTTGGTCTCTCCACGGCACCGAGAATATTTACCAAGGTAATGGCGGAAATGATGGTACTCCTGCAAGGAGTCACGATTATCCCATACTTGGACGATCTCCTCATAAAAGCGAGATCAAGAGAGCAGTTGCTGATCAGCGTAGCACTTTCTCTGGAAGTGTTACGGCAACACGGCTGGATTCTAAATATTCCAAAGTCGCAGTTGGTTCCTACGACTCGTCTGCCTTTCCTGGGCATGATTCTAGACACAGACCAGAAAAGGGTTTATCTCCCGATGGAGAAAGCTCAGGAACTCATGACACTGGTCAGGATCCTATTAAAACCAAAACAGGTGTCGGTGCATCACTGCACTCGAGTCCTGGGAAAGATGGTGGCATCATACGCGGCCATTCCCTTTGGCAGGTTCCATGCGAGGACCTTTCAATGGGACTTACTGGACAAGTGGTCCGGATCACATCTTCAGATGCATCGGTTAATCACCCTATCCCCCAGGGCCAGGGTGTCTCTCCTGTGGTGGCTGCAGAGTGCTCACCTTCTCGAGGGCCGCAGATTCGGCATTCAGGACTGGGTCCTGGTGACCACGGATGCAAGCCTCCGAGGGTGGGGAGCAGTCGCACAGGGAAGAAATTTCCAAGGGCTGTGGTCAAGTCAGGAGACTTGCCTTCACATCAACATCCTGGAACTAAGGGCAATTTACAACGCCCTACGTCAAGCAGAGACCCTGCTTCGCGGTCAACCGGTTCTGATTCAGTCAGACATCATCACCGCTGTGGCTCATGTAAACCGACGGGGCGGCACAAGGAGCAGGGTGGCGATGGCGGAAGCCACCAGAATTCTTCGCTGGGCGGAGAATCACGTAAGCGCACTGTCAGCAGTGTTCATCCTGGGGGTAGACAACTGGGAAGCAGACTTCCTCAGCAGGCACGACCTCCACCCGGGGGAGTGGGGACTTCATCAAGAAGTCTTCGCACAGATTGCAAGTCGGTGGGAACTGCCACAGGTGGACATGATGGCATCCCGCCTCAACAAGAAACTACAGAGGTATTGCGCCAGGTCAAGAGACCCTTAGGCGATAGCTGTAGACGCCCTGGTGACACCGTGGGTGTTCCAATCGGTCTATGTATTTCCTCCTCTTCCTCTCATACCCAAGGTGTTGAGAATCATAAGAAAAAGAGGAGTGAGAGCAATGCTCATTGTTCTGGATTGGCCACGAAGGACTTGGTATCCAGATCTGCAAGAAATGCTCACAGAGGACCCGTGGCCTCTTCCTCTAAGTCAGGACTTGTTGCAACAAGGGCCCTGTCTGTTCCAAGACTTACCGCGGCTGCGTTTGACGGCATGGCGTTTCAACGCCGGATCCTAGCGGAAAAAGGCATTCCGGATGAGGTCATTCCTACGCTGATAAAGGCTAGGAAGGACGTGACAGCTCAACATTATCACCGTATATGGCGAAAATATGTTGCTTGGTGTGAGGCCAGGAATGCCCCTACGGAGGAATTCCAGCTGGGCCGTTTCCTTCACTTCCTACAGTCAGGAGTGACTTTGGGCCTAAAATTGGGTTCCATTTAAGGTCCAGATTTCGGCCCTATCCATTTTCTTTCAAAAAGAGCTGGCTTCTCTACCTGAAGTTCAGACGTTTGTGAAGGGAGTGCTGCATATTCAGCCCCCTTTTGTGCCCCCAGTGGCACCTTGGGATCTTAATGTGGTGTTGTGTTTCCTGAAATCCCACTGGTTTGAACCACTCAAAACGGTGGAATTGAAATATCTCACGTGGAAGGTGGTCATGCTACTAGCCTTGGCTTCGGCTAGGCGTGTGTCAGAATTAGCGGCTTTGTCACATAAAAGCCCCTATCTGGTTTTCCATGCGGATAGAGCAGAGTTGCGGACCCGTCCACAATTCCTGCCAAAAGTGGTTTCATCTTTTCATATAAACCAACCTATTGTGGTGCCTGTGGCTACTACTGACCTTGGAGGATTCCGAGTTGCTTGATGCGGTCAGGGCTTTTAAGGTTTATGTAGCCAGAACGGCTAGAGTCAGGAAAACAGAGTCTATGTTTATCTTGTATGCTTCCAACAAGCTTGGTGCGCCTGCTTCAAAGCAAACTATTGCTCGCTGGATCTGTAACACGATTCAGCAGGCTCATTCTGCGGCTGGATTGCAGCTGCCAAAATCAGTTAAAGCCCATTCCACTAGGAAAGTGGGCTCTTCTTGGGCGGCTGCCCGAGGGGTCTCGGCATTACAGCTGTGCCGAGTGGCTACTTGGTCAGGTTCAAACACTTTTGCAAAGTTCTACAAGTTTGATACCCTGGCTTAGGAGGACCTTGTGTTTGCTCGTTCTGTCCTGCAGAGTCATCCGCACTCTCCCGCCCGTTTGGGAGCCTTGGTATAATCCTCATGGTCCTTACGGAGTCCCCAGCATCCACTAGGACATTAGAGAAAATAAGATTTTACTTACCGGTAAATCTATTTCTCGTAGTCCGTAGTGGATGCTGGGCGCCCGTCCCAAGTGCGGACTTCTTCTGCAATACTTGTATATAGTTATTGCTGCAATAAGGGCTATGTTATTGTTGCATCAGGGTTGAACTGATACTCTGTTGTTGTTCATACTGTTGACTGGGTAAGTTTATCACAAGTTATACGGTGTGATTGGTGTGGCTGGTATGAATCTTGCCCTGGATTACCAAAATCCTTTCCTGGTACTGTCGGCTCTTCCGGGCACAGTTTCTCTAACTGAGGTCTGGAGGAGGGACATAGAGGGAGGAGCCAGAGCACACCAGAATCTAAATTCTTTCTTAAAGTGCCCATGTCTCCTGCGGAGCCAGTCTATTCCCCATGGTCCTTACGGAGTCCCCAGCATCCACTACGGACTACGAGAAATAGATTTACCGGTAAGTAAAATCTTATTTTAGCTTCCAGCATAGGTTTAGGAAATTGGGTGCCATGTAAAATTGCGTTTAAACACGGTTATAATGTGTGAGATCAGGATGGGGCAAAAAAATTTTTTATAAGAAGAAGCCGAAAAGCCATCCCGGGGCTTTAGATGGCTTCTGATCATTAAGGGCATTAGATGTTTCTTCATCGGAGATATCTTGGTTTAACGCTGCAGAGGCTTGTTCGGACAGTCTAGGTAAGTGAGAACGCTGAAGAAAGTCCGATTATATCATCTGATGGGCCAGGGCCCACCCTATCTTTGTTTAGGTTATAAAGTTGAGAATAGAAGTTTTGGAACTCCTGATTTATAGCCTCGGGAGCATTTGTTAAGTTGCCAGATCCGGTTTTTACAGTTAAAATATTAATTTGTAAACGTTGAGTCCGTAGCCTAGATGCTAGCAATCTGTCAGCCTTGTCACCTTTTTCATAGAAGGTCTGTTTTAGCCTCGAGAGTTTTCGCTGTCTTCTCGGATTAAAAAAAAAAAGCGATATCTCTGACTTGGCTTTAAGTAATATCTCCAAGTTCTCTTGGGAAGGGAAAAGTTTGCGTCGTCTTTTGAGCGATTGGAGTTTGGATGACAAGGAGATAAACTGAGATTCTCTGTTTCTTGTGTCTAGAAGCTTGACTAATGAGGTTTCCCTGTTTCACAGCTTTATGGGCTTCCCATAGCGTAATTGGGGAAGTATCCTGTAAATTATTAAAAAGAAAATATTCATTCAGACAGTTCTTAATTTGTTCAGTAAACTCTAAATTATGGTGAAGAGTCATTGATCCTCCAAGAAGAGGGAGGAGGTCGAGGGGCTAAGGATAAGAGATCAGCCGTTATTGGGCAGTGGTCTGACCAAATCATAGGGTATATAGTGGTAGTCTTGAGTTTAAAGGAAAGGTCCTTGCTGAGAAGAATCATGTCAATTCTAGAATACGGTCTATGGACAGAAGAGTAGAATGTATAGTCTCTAGTTGTAGGGTTCATAGAGTAAGTGGTGCTTAAGGAGAGAGTGTAAAGCTGTGGATGCTAGGGAGGAAGGTTTAGATAAACATGCAAGAAGTAGAGGTGGATCTATCTAGAGAACCATCTAGTACTTAATTAAAATCGCCTGCCATAATTCCCCTTTACGCAGTCTGGTTAAATGAGCATCTAATTTCCTAAAAAGTGAGCTTGATTTTGGTTAGGGGCATAAACATTAAGGTGCATTAAGTATTAAGTTTTCCTACCAGGATAGGCTATCAACCTTCCTTATCAGAGTGAGTATCCAAAAGTTCAAAAGGTAAGGTGGGAGGCTAGCATAATTGATACACCACTCTTCTTCTGTCTAGAGTCACAGGCATGGAAAGTGAGGGGGAAGGATTTAGATTGTAATTCAGGGTGAGAGGGCTTTTTGAAGTGGGTCTCCTGGAAAAAAAAATCAAATCACTTTTAGATTGTTTAAGAGAAATAAAGAGCTTAGTACGTTTGGAAGGGTTATTCAGGTCCTTAACATTTTTCAAGTAAATTCTAAGGGCCATGGCGCTTGGGTTTTCGGACCGCCTCGAGTCCTCCAACCGGAGCCTTCATATGTACAACAAACCACAAGAAAAACATTACAGAGGGAAATAAAAGCCATTTCGTAAGGTGAGACAAGTGGTCTTGGAAAAAGAAGTAGTAAAGTAAGACAGATAGAACTTGGAAAAGTTGGGGAAGCGGGGGGGCTTTGGGGACCAGAAGAAAGTACATCTGGTCTCAATTGCCGGTCAGGGGAAAATGGGGAAGAATCACTAAGTGATAGTGACCTAACCCGGGCATAACACCTGGCTAGGGGTACGCAGCCTAGACAGTCCATGGGCACTAGCTAATGTATAGCTCTCAAAGAGAGCATCCCGAGTCTAGGGGTCAATGTCAGTAGAAAAAACTTTTACGAAGGAATACTGAGAAATAGGAACATAAAATCCTGTCACCTACTACAGTTCACTTAAACAAGAGTAACAGGTTAAATATTGTCGAGTAAAACTAAGTTAGACAGAGTCTAAGACCAATATAGACAAACAACGCTGAGAATAGTATAGTAGTTAGTCACACAGTTAGGCCTCACACAAAAGTACCTGAAGATCATAAACTAGAACACAAAGAAAAACAAAACAGAAGACAATCTTCCTAATATTATAGTAAGCATGAAGAGAGGAACATCTAATAAAACAATAAACATATCATATCACCATGGTATTTACGAGGCCATCCCGAAAGAAAGCAGGAATAGACAACAATAACGTCTGTATATTTTCAGGTTGGGTGGCCAGATAAAGCAGACTTCCTTGCAGATGGCACCTTTGTCCAATCCTGATTCAGGGAGCCTCTAGGAGTGGATACTGAGTCAGTTGACTGAGCAGTCTGTGTTTTAGAAGACGCACCAGATGTAGTTGCTGGGAGTGATAGACCTAGGGAATCCAGGAGACTGTGTGCTTCCTCAAGGTTTTTGGCTGAGAGTAGGCGACTTTGATGCCACACAAGAATGCGGAAGGGAAAACCCCATCTGTAGCGGATATTGTTGAATCTGAGCGCCGAAGTGATAGGTTTGAAGTCTCTACGTTTCAAGAGCACAGCAGGGGCAATGTCCTGAAATATATGAAGCGAATGTCCCTGGAAAGACACTGAAGGAAGGTTCCTGGCTCTCCTTAGAATATCCTCCTTAACCGTATAATAATGACATCGTAGAATGACAATGAAAATGTGGGTGTGTTACACTGCGCTTACCATATAGCTCTACAGGTGGCAAATTTATTAATAAACCATAATTCTGATATATTTTACAAATCAAGAGAAAACATGTAGATGTAAAAAAGTATTTATTAAATAGTAAGATAAAAGATTTCTTTGTATGGATAATAATAACAACCTAATACCGGTATACTATACAGGTAGGACAATACATATACACAAACACACAACAAAAAGTAGATGGTATTCTGTGGGGTAGATGCACAATACTGCATTTTACTCATCCCCAATAGTGAAAGTCTGAATAGTTTTAGCTGGCACAGATATAAATTGCTGGGATTAAAATCCGTTTCTCATGTCCAGAACACAAAGTCCATGTTGTATATGAGAGTAGCTTTACTCACAGTAGTAGCAAAATGTCCGTGGTGAGCAAGGAGAATTCCAGTAGCAGCAAGTGTCCCTAATAAGCAGGAAAGTTCTCCGTCACTGGTGCTGAAAAGGGAAGAAATCCAAGAGTCTGCCGGCAGACTAAATCACCTATGCTGAGATCGATCGGTTTCGCCTGAACCCAGGCTTCATCAGGATAACTGAGCAGTGTGAATGTTCCTGGATTATATCCCTGCTGGGCTTTGTATTTCCGCCCACACTCTGGTGCTATGCGGCGCGTCACTTCCTCCCTGGTCCCGTCGCGAGACGTCCCTTCCGTCCCTGTGCTTGATGGGCTGTGTATTATCTCCGCTCCACGAAAGCGCAGCTGCAGCATACTTTTTTGCTGTTTACAATGTACCTGCGGCGATACGTCACTTCCGCCGTGTTGGTGCTGGCTTAGAATAGATCATATCTGCCCTCACTTTAGTTATTGCTGTTATATTAGGCTGATTCTGTCCCCTTCTTAAACGGGACTTCCAATTTTATGTTATTTTTCTCTAACGTCCTAGAGGATGCTGGGACTCCGTAAGGACCATGGGGAATAGACGGGCTCCACAGGAGACAAGGGCACTTTAAGAAAGAACTTGACTCTGGGTGTGCACTGGCTCCTCCCTCTATGCCCCTCCTCCAGACCTCAGTTTGAGACTGTGCCCAGAGGCAGATGGGTGCACTGCAGGGAGCTCTCCTGAGTTTCCTGCTAAGAAAGTATATTTGTTAGGTTTTTTATTTTCAGGGAGCACTGCTGGCAACAGACTCCCTGCATCAAGGGACTGAGGGGAGAGAAGCAGACCTACTTAATTGATAGGCTCTGCTTCTTAGGCTACTGGACACCATTAGCTCCAGAGGGAGTCGGAACACAGGTTCGCCCTGGACGTTCGTCCCAGAGCCGAGCCGCCGTCCTCCTCACAGAGCCAGAAGAAAGAAGCCGGGTGAGTATGAGAAGAAAGAAGGCTTCAAAAGGCGGCAGAAGACTTCGTGAGCTTCACTGAGGTAACGCACAGCACTGCAGCTGTGCGCCATTGCTCCCATACACCTCACATACTCCGGTCACTGTAAGGGTGCAGGGCGCAGGGAGGGCGCCCTGGGCAGCAATATAAACCTCTTATTTGGCAAAAGAGAGCATATATACACCTGGACACTGTATATATGCATGAGCCCCCGCCAATTTTACACTTTTAGCGGGACTGAAGCCTGCCGCTGAGGGGGGCGGGGCTTCTCCCTCAGCACTCACCTGCGCCATGTTTTTCTCCACAGCACCGCTGAGAGGAAGCTCCCCGAACTCTCCCCTGCTTATACCACGGTAGAAGAGAGGGTATTAAAGAAAAGGGGGGGCACATAATTCGGCGCAGATAATAACGGCGCTACGGGGTAAACATTAATTTGCTGTGTTTTTCCTGGGTCATATTGCGCTGGGGTGTGTGCTGGAATACTCTCTCTCTGTCTCTCCAAAGGGCCTTGTGGGGGAACGGTCTTCAGAAGAGCATTCCCTGAGTGTGTGGTGTCGGTACGTGTGTGTCGACATGTCTGAGGTTAAGGAGTTGTGATACGTGGTTCCAGAGCCGCAAGATTTATACACCATTTGATCCAGGACATTGTACTCAGCTGTACCTAAGACCTGACGGTGTATATCCACGTGCGCCTCATCGCTGCGATCTCCAACTTGGCTTGCTGCCACTTCACTCAGTGCCGTCCGGTCCTTGTGCCATAGGACCCGGCACCAACGTTAACACCTACCGCCGCTGCAGCCGCTTCATCCTTGTGTAATAGGATACGGCTTCAAGTACTGCACATTGGTGAGATTAATCTATCAACTTGATAACGGCAGAGTGGTGTCACAAATACGTTGTTAAAGAACCGCAAATCATCTGACAGTTGGATAATCATTGTGTACCATCACATGAATATTATCATCTTTAATGAGGCAATCTATATCACTGCAGGCACTTCGTATAACAACAGGGATTCAGCTGACCAAACAATTTTCTTGGATACTAAGGAACTATTTTTTTCATTTTTGATACACTGGATTAATCAGTTAAGTAGATATAACAAGGGACTAATTACCTAATCATCCTTATTCAACATATTATATATGTATGGTATGAGTAAGTGTTCCTATATACCTTACAAATTGGCTCTCTAGCACCGTTTCACATGGTTAATTATATACTGTTTTATAAACAATAAATTGTTTTTATTATGATATATGTTTGCGCTCTCTATTATAGATATTCATAGTTTTAGTTTAATTAGGTATAACAGAATACCCTTTGAGAGCAGCATTTATTAATTATTATTGGAGTGGTCTCATTCCTAAAGCGCCTGTATTGATTTCCTGTTCAGGATTATCTTCTTTTTAAGTCTGAGGTAAAAGGCTCTCCTTGGGAGGAGATGGAGCAAATGTGTGTGTGTGTGTGGTGTCGCCGTCGACAATGCCGACGCCTGATTGGATATGTGAAATTAAGGGCTAAGATTAATTATTACACAAAAGATTAGAGAACAGACAGGGAATCTACCCATGTCTGTCCCTATGTCACAGAGATTTTTAGAGTCTCACAACACTCACTATCCAAAATCATAGACACGGAGTCTGACTCCGGTGTCGACTACGATAAATCAAAGTACAGCCAAACTGGCAGAAAAGTATTCAATATATGGTTATTGTAATAAAAGATGTTTTGCTTATCACTGATGACTCATCTGTCCCTGACACAAGGGTACACATGTTTAAGGGGAAGAAAGCTGAGGTAAATTTCCCTCCTCTCCTGAAGAAAAAGAGCGTGAATCTCCAGACAAGAAGCTGCAGCTTCCCAAAAAGAATTCTCAGGGAGTATCCTTTCCCTAATGGGGCCAGGATACGATGGGAATCTTCTCCTAGGGTGTACAAGGCATTGACACGTTTACCCAAAAAAGGTAGCGCTGACTTTACAGCTATTCTCAGGGATCCTGCAGATAGCATGCAGTAAAAGTACTTTGAAGTCCATTTACACACATTCTGGTACACTACTCAGACCGGCGATTGTGTCGGCATGGGTTTATATCGCTGTAGCAGCGTGGACAGATTTCTTATCAGCGGAGATTGAAACCCTAGATAAGGATACCATGTTATTGTCCCTAGTGTGTGTGTGTGTGTGTATATATGTGTGTATATATATATATATATATAATCTATATCCAAAGAGACGCTAGTCTACTGGGTTCTAGAGTCAACGCTATGTCGATTTCTGCTAGACGTGTCCTGTGGCACATGCAATGGACAGGTGATGCTGACTAAAGGAGGCATATGGAGTTGTTGCCTTACAAGGGTGAGGAATTGTTCGGGGAGGGCCTTTCGGATCTCGTCTCCACGGCTACGGCAGGTAAATCAAATTTTTTGCCATATATTCCCTCACAATCTAAGAAAGCGCCTCATTATCAAATGCAGTCCTTTCGTTCCAATAAAAACAAGAGAGCACGTGGTTCGTCCTTTCTTGCCAGAGGTAAGGGCAGAGGGAAAAAGCTGCACAACACAGCTAGTTCCCAGGAACAGAAGTCCTCCCCGGCCTCTGCTAAATCCACAGCATGTCAGCTCCTGTGGGGGCACGTCTTCGACTGTTCAGCCACGTCTGGGTCCACTCACAGGTGGATCCATGGGCAATAGAAATTGTTTCCCATGGTTACAAGCTGGAATTCGAAGAAGTGCCTCCTCGCCGGTTTTTCAGGGGTTCCCCTGCTTCAAAGAGGGCAGGGGTATTACTCAACTCTGTTTGTGGTTCCGAAACCGGACGGTTCGGTCAGACCATTTTAAATTTAAAACCCCTGAACCTTTACTTAAAACGGTTCAAGTTCAAGATGGAATCACTCAGGGCGGTCATCGCCAGCCTAGAAGGGGGAGATTTTTTGGTATCTCTGGACATAAAGGATGCATACCTGCATGTTCCCATATATGCTCCTCATCAGGCGTACCTGAGATTTGCGGTACAGGATTGTCATTACCAATTTCAGACGTTGCCGTTTGGGCTTTCCAAGGCCCGAGAATTTTCACCAAGGTAATGGCGGAAATGATGGTGCTCCTGCGCAAGCAGGGTGTCACAATTATCCCGTACTTGGACGATCTCCTCATAAAAGCGAGATCACGGGAGAAGTTGCTGAGCAGCGTATCACTTTCACTGAATGTGTTACAGCAACACGGCTGGATTCTCAATATTCCAAAGTCGCAGCTGAATCCTACAACTCGTCTGCCCTTCTTGGGCATGATTCTGGACACAGACCAGAAAAGGGTTTTTCTTCCGAAGGGAAAAGCACAGGAACTCATGACTCTAGTCATGAACTTGTTGAAACCAAAACAAGTGTCAGTACATCATTGCACTCAAGTTCTGGGAAAGATGGTGGCAACATACGAAGCCATTCCATACGGCAAGGGCCTTCCAATGGGACCTATTGGACAAATGGTCCCGGTCGTATCTGCAATTGCGTCAGCGGATCACCCTGTCCCCCAGGGCCAGAGTATCTCTCCTGGGGTGGCTAGACAGTGCTCACATTCCAGAGGGCCGCAGGTTCGGCATTCAGGACTGGATCCTGGTGACCACGGACGCGAGCCTCCGAGGTTGGGGAGCGGTCGCACAGGGATGAAATTTCCAAGGACTTTGGTCAAGTCAAGAGACTTGTCTTCACATCAACATCCTGGAACTAAGGGCCATATACAACGCCCTACGTCAAGTAGAGATCTTACTTCGCAATCGACCAGTTCTGATCCAGTCAGACAACATCACCGCAGTAGCTCATGTAAACCGCCAAGGCGGCACAAGGAGCAGAGTGGCAATGGCGGAAGCCACCAGAGTTCTTCGCTGGGCGGAGAATCATGTAAGCGCTCTGTCAGCAGTGTTCATTCCGGGAATAGACAACTGGGAAGCAGACTTCCTCAGCAGACACGATCTGCATTCGGGAGAGTGGGGACTTCATCAGGAAGTCTTCGCGCAGTTTGCAAGTCGGTGGGGACTACCCCAAATAGACATGATGGCATCCCGTCTCAACAAAAGCTACAAAGGTATTGCGCCAAGTCAAGAGACCCTCAGGCGGTAGCTGTGGACGCCCTAGTGACACCGTGGGTGTTCCAGTCGGTATATGTGTTTCCTCCTCTTCCTCTCATACCCAAGGTGTTGAGGATAATAAGAAAAAGAGGAGTGAGAACAATTCTCATTGTTCCAGATTGGCCACGAAGGACCTGGTATCCGGATCTGCAAGAAATGCTCACAGAAGATCCGTGGCCTCTTCCTCTAAGGCAGGACTTGTTACAACAAGGTCCCTGTCTGTTCCAAGACTTACCGCGGCTGCGTTTGACGGCATGACGGTTGAACGCCGGATCCTAGCGGAAAAATGTATTCCGGATGAGGTCATTCCTACGCTAATAAAGGCTAGGAAGGACGTGACATCTAAACATTATCACCGAATATGTTTCTTGGTGTGAGGCCAGGAATACTCCTACGGAAGAATTCCACCTGGGCCGTTTTCTTCACTTCCTACAAACGAGTGAATTTGGACCTAAAATTAGGCTCCATTAAAAGTCCAGATTTCGGCCTTTTCCATTTTCCTTCAAAAGGAATTGGCCTCATTACCTGAAGTACAGACTTTTGTGAAGGGAGTACTGCATATTCAGCCTCCTTTTGTACCTCCGGTGGCGCCTTGGGACCTTAACGTGGTGTTAAGTTTTCTTAAGTCACATTGGTTTGAACCACTTAGGACAGTGGAGTTGAAATATCCCACCTGGAAGGTGGTCATGTTGTTAGCCTTGGCTTCGGCTAGGCGAGTTTCGGAATTGGCGGCTTTATCACATAAAAGCCCTTATCTGGTTTTCCATATGGATAGAGCGGAATTGCAGACCCGTCATCAATTCCTGCCTAAGGTGGTCTCATCCTTTCATATGAACCAAACTATTGTCGTGCCGGTGGCAACACGTGACTTGGAGGATTCCGAGTCCCTTGATGTGGTCAGGGCTTTGAAAATTTACGTGGCCCGAACGGCTATGATCAGTAAAACAGAAGCACTGGTCGTCCTGTATGCAGCCAACAAAGTTGGCGGCCCTGCTTCAAAGCAGACTATTGCTCGCTGGATCTGTAACACGATTCAGCAGGCGCATTCTACGGCAGGATTGCCGTTACAAAAATTGGTTAAGGCCCCTTCCACTAGGAAGGTGGGCTCTTCTTGGGCGGCTGCCCGAGGGGTCTCGGCACTACAGCTGTGCCGAGCTGTTACTTGGTCGGGTTCAAACACCTTTGCAAAATTCTATAAGTTTGATACCCTGGCTGAGGAGGACCTCCTGTTTGCTCAATCGGTGCTGCAGAGTCATCCGCACTCTCCCGCCCGTTTGGGGGCTTTGGTATAATCCCCATGGTCCTTACGGAGTCCCAGCATCCTCTAGGACGTTAGAGAAAATAAGATTTTAAACCTACCGGTAAATCTTTTTCTCGTAGTCCGTAGAGGATGCTGGGCGCCTGTCCCAAGTGCGGACTACTTCTGTAAGACTTATATATAGTTATTGCTTACATAAGGGTTATGTTATAGCTCATCGGTCTTGGACTGATGCTATGTGGTTGTTTTCATACTGTTAACTGGGTAGTTTATCACGAGTTATACGGTATGATTGGTGTGGCTGGTATGAATCTTGCCCTTGGATTAACAAAAATCCTTTCCTCGTACTGTCCATCTCCTCTGGGCACAGTTTCTCTTACTGAGGTCTGGAGGAGGGGCATAGAGGGAGGAGCCAGTGCACACCCAGAGTCAAGTTCTTTTTTAAAGTGCCCATGTCTCCTGTGGAGCCCGTCTATTCCCCATGGTCCTTACGGAGTCCCAGCATACTCTACGGACTACGAGAAAAAGATTTACCGGTAGGTTTAAAATCTTATTATAAGTATCTGTATAAAAGCATAGACCAAGGTTAAAAAAAAGAGAAAAGGATGTAGGGACAGAAACAAAAACAAAGCGGACAACATAAAACATGAAACACAGGGATATTTATAAAATAATCAGATAGTAATAAAAATTGTCATAGGAAAATATATATATGGAATATTTTATTATATGAATTCTTATATAAAATAATAATAAATAAAAGATAAAAAATAAATAACATAATTATCTGAGGAATTTTCCTTCTTTGTACAAAAAGTACGCCCACACGAGCTTTATTTCTCTCCCATTGCGAGAAACTACACATCCCAGCAAGCCCTGACACAGCTTTAGCATTCTCTGACAGCAAAACTGTCAGGGCATGCTGGTATATGTAGTTTCACAACAGCTGGAGGGCCGCAGTTTGAACATTCCTGCTCTAGACCTACTGAATGTAGATCTTCTATACTACACCCTAAGAAAGCCAATTTGTCAAGCCCTTAGTGCACTGCTGAAAAAAAACTCTCCTATTTTCATAGTATGCTTGCATAAGACCTCAGGTGGCTGCATATGAACAGATAATCAGTGATATGATGAATGTACAAATGGAATGATGTAAGGGCAAATGTTGATATATAGGTATACAGTGACTTGCAAACGTTATCAAATCACTAAAGTCAACAGATTTGTCTGTATTATACAGATGGTTCCAGACAGGCTCTTAAAGAAATGTTTCATTACTTGTCTGAATATATATATATATATATATATATATATATATATATATATATATATATATATATATATATATATATATATATATATATATATATATATTTACATTTATTTTTTTTTAAAGTAAATAAATGAAAATTATGTTTGTAGTTAACCAGTGCAGACTAGTACTTATTAGTTAGAAAATGTTTGTTTTTTCTGTGGTGCGCTCCCTGGGTTCAAGCAGGTATTCGTACTTATCGATCAGTCTGTAGGGTCAAGTAAATTCAAGGGTGCCTGACGCTGGATGGACCAAATCAAACACAGTCTCTGCTCTTCCACCAAAACACTTCACCCGTTCCCTACTATAGGGATTTTCACAGTCAGTATGAGAGGTAATATGTGATGGACGAATATACCATCATAGGTAGCTCTTCTCCACAGTACGATTCACCGCATCAACCAATATTGGCGTCCCCAAAAAATATAAGGAGAAGATTCGCATATAGTGAAGTACAGTTTTTTTATTCAACGAAAAAGTGCAAATGAGCTAAAAACAAATTCTTCAGTGCAAATATGCTACAGATGATAAGGTATCCAATGTGCAAATAAGCAAGACATGCAATTAGCAGCATAAGAATAGCAGCATACGTTTGATAAAAATGTATAAAAATGAATCCACCACAAATTATGTGGACCTGCCTACCAGATTGTGTGGGGTGTCAGATAGTCCACCCAGAAACGCATGGAATGGTTACTTCCCGGGATTTGCAGCAACCCAAATGACCATAGCAGAATCTCGGCTGGTTCTTGTTCCCCTCTGGTTTTTGGAAGGTCCCTCCAATCAATCACCAACGCGTTTCGGCTCTTATAAGTGAGCCTTCCTCAAGGTGTGTGGTGTGCATATGGTATACTCACTATTTATACCCTCAGATGTGCTTTGATTGGACGGGATTCTAATATGCCAAAAACCAGTTTAATAGAGGATTTCTTTATTTATTACATTGTGTTCATATGCAGCATCTATATTTCATAATAATAAGTAATTCCTAATTTGAAAATAAGCTCAAATAAGGGATAGTACCCAAAACGCACTGGCGTGCGTTCCACGCCCGTGGAACGCACAGCATATCCGGTTTCCGGTGACACTTCTAAATCATTGGGAGCCGTGTTCTTTTTTACTTTAGACGTGAACCGCAGATCATATCTTGCAGTTCACCGTCGTTTCCGGAGGTGTAACACTCTAATACGGCCTGACTGCCATGATCGCGGTCTTGCGGGGACACTGACTTCCTGTCCGTGGAACGCAAATGACGTATGCGTTCCACCCGATTTCGTCCGGAGCGGAAGTCAACCTCTTGCGGGGCTAGTTATTGCTCTACACAGCGCTTTTCCAAGTGGGAGGCGCTGCCCTACCTACTGTGATATACAGTTATGGTTTTAATAACTCATATCATTAGTGTATAGAGTACCAGGAAACAGATATTAAAATAACAGATGCATAAACAGGGAATCATGAATTCTTTCATAAAAACCACTTCAATTCAAAGTCCAAGTTTAACCCTTTTGGACTCAGTGTGCCTATCTCGTATATTAGTTTCATCTCTGTTTGAGCTAATAACTGTTCCTCATTATTTTTTCTCCAATGTTTATGGACAGTTTTTATTCCTATTACTTTGGCTAGGCCATCACAATTATTTTTATGTACTTCTTTGAAGTGGTTCGAGACTGAATGTGTGGTTAGTCCTTTCTGTATATTACGTACATGTTCCGACCACCTTGTTTTGAGCGGTCGTGATGTGCGCCCGATGTATTGTAGGCCACATTTACATTCTATAAGATAAATACAGTTTTTGGTATTGCATGTGATGAAATCTTTGATAACATAATTTTTCCCTGAAGATGTTGACACATAATTTTCAACTTTGGTTGTTTGTGTAGTGTGTGTTTGGCACATTTTGCATAATCCACATCTGTGGAAACCCGTCGTCTTTATTCTATTGGATTTCTTGGGTGGGATAGCACTTTGGGTGATCTTTTGTTTTAGATTGGGGGCTTTTCGATATATAAATTTTGGTTTGGGAGGGATAATGGTTTTCAGAATGGGATCACGTACAAGCAGATGCCAATGTTTCCTCACAATTTTTTCCATACTCTTATATTGGCTATTGAATGATGTAATGAATGGTAGTATAATTTCTTCCGAAGATTCATTAGTTTTGTCTTTTGATTTGAGGATATCACCTCTTTCCATGTGTGTTACCTCGTCGATGTACTTATTCATTGACTCTTTGGAATAGCCTTTGGTCAGAAATTTTTCTTTTAATTTATTGGCCTGATCTCTAAAAACTTCTACTTCAGTGCAGTTCCTTTTCATCCTTCGGAATTGTCCCTTCGGTATGTTTTTGATCCAATTAGGGTGATGATTACTGTCTGTCGGTATATAGGAATTACTATCGGTGGTTTTAAAAAAAGATTTGGTGTGGATCTGACCCTCCTTTATATATATATTGTCAGATCCAGGAAGTTTATTTCTATTCTACTCATATTAAAAACCAAATTTATATTAAAATCATTAGTATTTAAAAGTTTACAGAATTCCTCCAAAAGGTTACTCTCACCCTCCCATATAAAAATGATATCATCAATATATCTGTACCAAAGTTTGATGTTAGACAAAAAGGCATTGTTCTTCCAGACGTGCATATCCTCCCATAAACTCATGAACAAGTTTGCATACGAAGGCGCAAACCGAGTGCCCATAGCAGTCCCCCTAACTTGCTGATAAAATTTCCCACTATACCAAAAGAAATTATTATTTAAAATGAAATTAATACCTTCTATTAAAAAGGGGGATATTTTCTTCATAGTATCATTCTTTTCTAAATGATATTGGACCGCCTGTATGCCTCTTTCATGTTTTATAACGGTATATAGGCTGCTTACATCAGCGGTGCATAAAATGAAGCTGTCATTCCAAATAACTTGATCCAGTTTATTTAAAATGTCTGTCGTATCTTTGATATAAGATTTGACCTTCGAAACCTCCGGTTGGAGATGGTAGTCGATAAAATGCGACAAATTCGACGTAATGGAGTTAGTCCCCGCCACGATGGGTCTTCCCGGCGGGTTTTCTAAGTCCTTATGAATTTTCGGTAGTACATACAAAACAGGAAGACTGGGGTCACTCACTTTGATATATTGTTCTTCTTTATCCGTTACAATTCCCCTTTCTCTGTATTGGGCTACTAGACTGTGGAGATTCTTTTCTATTCTTTCGCTGGGGTTACCTCTTAATGGGATGTAAGTCTCTTTATCTTCTAGTTGTTTTTTTATTTCATTGTCATACTTGTCCGCATCCATCACTACCAAGCCACCCCCCTTATCCGCTGGTTTAATGATGATGTTGGTATTTTCGCTTAAGCTGTTTATGGCGTTTCTCTGTGCTTTTGTTATATTGGAGTTCCGGTTGATTTTCAGGTCAGCTTTTTCCAGGTCTGTGGAGACTGCTTTGTTAAAACTTTCGATAAAACAGCCACGGTTGAAAGTGGGATTGAAAGTTGATTTGGGCCTGAAGGGGTCCCTTGTCTGTGTGGTTTCTCCTTTCTGTGTGAGGAAATATTTTTTCAGGGACACTTTCCTCACAAATTTCTGGATATCCAGATATGTTTCAAACTTGTTCAGTTTGTTATCAGGGGCAAATTTTAGCCCCTTTTCTAACACTTCTTGTTCTTCTTTAGATAACTGATGTTTACTTAAATTGAAAATGGTGATTTTCTCTTTAATTATCTCTTTATCTGTCCTTTCTTTATTGTGGCCTCTTCCCCTCTTGCCCCTCTTCTTCTTTATCCTGGTGAAGACTAATAC
Organism: Pseudophryne corroboree; assembly: GCF_028390025.1. Taxonomy (NCBI): domain Eukaryota; kingdom Metazoa; phylum Chordata; class Amphibia; order Anura; family Myobatrachidae; genus Pseudophryne; species Pseudophryne corroboree. The sequence continues at coordinate 704,163,357 of NC_086445.1, forward strand.
CTTCTTTGCCTCCTCCTGTTCAATCCTAAAAAATTGTCATTATCCAATGCTCGATACCTGTTCTCTGTCGTCAATGGTGGAGTTGATCTGTACTCTTCACTTCTTCTCCATTCATCCTTTGTGTAGAATTTATTTCTCTCACCAAAGTGTCTCTTATAAGGTCTATCTTGTTGGTATTTCCCTCGTCCTCCCCTTCTTGGGTCTGTTTCTCTAATCCTTGGGGAATACCTCCTGATGTTATGATTCCGATATGAATTTTTTCTTTTCAGTTTCGGTGTTATAAATCCCTCTGGAGTGGGGCTTCTTTCACATTCGCAAAGGGTTCTGTCTCTGGATTCCCTTACAGATTCTGTTGGTTTCCTATGAATTGAATCTCTTCGGGCTTTCTCTTTGCCATTTTTTTCGGATTTGTCCCTTACAAACTTTCTCTTTTTCCGCAATATGATTTCCTTCTCCTTCCTAACTATCCTCCTTTCCATCTCTCCTTCCATCTTTATGTATTCGTCTAATTCTCGGTATGGTGATAGTAACTCGGTGTATTCCTCTATTTGTCCTTCTAAATGTACTAGATTTTTCTTTCTCTCTTGAATGATCAGGTTGATCAAAGCCAATGAGCATTCTTCCAAAATCGTTTCCCATTTTTCATAAAAAAAAAAATGGGAAACGATTTTGGAAGAATGCTCATTGGCTTTGATCAACCTGATCATTCAAGAGAGAAAGAAAAATCTAGTACATTTAGAAGGACAAATAGAGGAATACACCGAGTTACTATCACCATACCGAGAATTAGACGAATACATAAAGATGGAAGGAGAGATGGAAAGGAGGATAGTTAGGAAGGAGAAGGAAATCATATTGCGGAAAAAGAGAAAGTTTGTAAGGGACAAATCCGAAAAAAATGGCAAAGAGAAAGCCCGAAGAGATTCAATTCATAGGAAACCAACAGAATCTGTAAGGGAATCCAGAGACAGAACCCTTTGCGAATGTGAAAGAAGCCCCACTCCAGAGGGATTTATAACACCGAAACTGAAAAGAAAAAATTCATATCGGAATCATAACATCAGGAGGTATTCCCCAAGGATTAGAGAAACAGACCCAAGAAGGGGAGGACGAGGGAAATACCAACAAGATAGACCTTATAAGAGACACTTTGGTGAGAGAAATAAATTCTACACAAAGGATGAATGGAGAAGAAGTGAAGAGTACAGATCAACTCCACCATTGACGACAGAGAACAGGTATCGAGCATTGGATAATGACAATTTTTTAGGATTGAACAGGAGGAGGCAAAGAAGGTATTAGTCTTCACCAGGATAAAGAAGAAGAGGGGCAAGAGGGGAAGAGGCCACAATAAAGAAAGGACAGATAAAGAGATAATTAAAGAGAAAATCACCATTTTCAATTTAAGTAAACATCAGTTATCTAAAGAAGAACAAGAAGTGTTAGAAAAGGGGCTAAAATTTGCCCCTGATAACAAACTGAACAAGTTTGAAACATATCTGGATATCCAGAAATTTGTGAGGAAAGTGTCCCTGAAAAAATATTTCCTCACACAGAAAGGAGAAACCACACAGACAAGGGACCCCTTCAGGCCCAAATCAACTTTCAATCCCACTTTCAACCGTGGCTGTTTTATCGAAAGTTTTAACAAAGCAGTCTCCACAGACCTGGAAAAAGCTGACCTGAAAATCAACCGGAACTCCAATATAACAAAAGCACAGAGAAACGCCATAAACAGCTTAAGCGAAAATACCAACATCATCATTAAACCAGCGGATAAGGGGGGTGGCTTGGTAGTGATGGATGCGGACAAGTATGACAATGAAATAAAAAAACAACTAGAAGATAAAGAGACTTACATCCCATTAAGAGGTAACCCCAGCGAAAGAATAGAAAAGAATCTCCACAGTCTAGTAGCCCAATACAGAGAAAGGGGAATTGTAACGGATAAAGAAGAACAATATATCAAAGTGAGTGACCCCAGTCTTCCTGTTTTGTATGTACTACCGAAAATTCATAAGGACTTAGAAAACCCGCCGGGAAGACCCATCGTGGCGGGGACTAACTCCATTACGTCGAATTTGTCGCATTTTATCGACTACCATCTCCAACCGGAGGTTTCGAAGGTCAAATCTTATATCAAAGATACGACAGACATTTTAAATAAACTGGATCAAGTTATTTGGAATGACAGCTTCATTTTATGCACCGCTGATGTAAGCAGCCTATATACCGTTATAAAACATGAAAGAGGCATACAGGCGGTCCAATATCATTTAGAAAAGAATGATACTATGAAGAAAATATCCCCCTTTTTAATAAAAGGTATTAATTTCATTTTAAATAATAATTTCTTTTGGTATAGTGGGAAATTTTATCAGCAAGTTAGGGGGACTGCTATGGGCACTCGGTTTGCGCCTTCGTATGCAAACTTGTTCATGAGTTTATGGGAGGATATGCACGTCTGGAAGAACAATGCCTTTTTGTCTAACATCAAACTTTGGTACAGATATATTGATGATATCATTTTTATATGGGAGGGTGAGAGTAACCTTTTGGAGGAATTCTGTAAACTTTTAAATACTAATGATTTTAATATAAATTTGGTTTTTAATATGAGTAGAATAGAAATAAACTTCCTGGATCTGACAATATATATAAAGGAGGGTCAGATCCACACCAAATCTTTTTTTAAAACCACCGATAGTAATTCCTATATACCGACAGACAGTAATCATCACCCTAATTGGATCAAAAACATACCGAAGGGACAATTCCGAAGGATGAAAAGGAACTGCACTGAAGTAGAAGTTTTTAGAGATCAGGCCAATAAATTAAAAGAAAAATTTCTGACCAAAGGCTATTCCAAAGAGTCAATGAATAAGTACATCGACGAGGTAACACACATGGAAAGAGGTGATATCCTCAAATCAAAAGACAAAACTAATGAATCTTCGGAAGAAATTATACTACCATTCATTACATCATTCAATAGCCAATATAAGAGTATGGAAAAAATTGTGAGGAAACATTGGCATCTGCTTGTACGTGATCCCATTCTGAAAACCATTATCCCTCCCAAACCAAAATTTATATATCGAAAAGCCCCCAATCTAAAACAAAAGATCACCCAAAGTGCTATCCCACCCAAGAAATCCAATAGAATAAAGACGACGGGTTTCCACAGATGTGGATTATGCAAAATGTGCCAAACACACACTACACAAACAACCAAAGTTGAAAATTATGTGTCAACATCTTCAGGGAAAAATTATGTTATCAAAGATTTCATCACATGCAATACCAAAAACTGTATTTATCTTATAGAATGTAAATGTGGCCTACAATACATCGGGCGCACATCACGACCGCTCAAAACAAGGTGGTCGGAACATGTACGTAATATACAGAAAGGACTAACCACACATTCAGTCTCGAACCACTTCAAAGAAGTACATAAAAATAATTGTGATGGCCTAGCCAAAGTAATAGGAATAAAAACTGTGCATAAACATTGGAGAAAAAATAATGAGGAACAGTTATTAGCTCAAACAGAGATGAAACTAATATACGAGATAGGCACACTGAGTCCAAAAGGGTTAAACTTGGACTTTGAATTGAAGTGGTTTTTATGAAAGAATTCATGATTCCCTGTTTATGCATCTGTTATTTTAATATCTGTTTCCTGGTACTCTATACACTAATGATATGAGTTATTAAAACCATAACTGTATATCACAGTAGGTAGGGCAGCGCCTCCCACTTGGAAAAGCGCTGTGTAGAGCAATAACTAGCCCCGCAAGAGGTTGACTTCCGCTCCGGACGAAATCGGGTGGAACGCATACGTCATTTGCGTTCCACGGACAGGAAGTCAGTGTCCCCGCAAGACCGCGATCATGGCAGTCAGGCCGTATTAGAGTGTTACACCTCCGGAAACGACGGTGAACTGCAAGATATGATCTGCGGTTCACGTCTAAAGTAAAAAAGAACACGGCTCCCAATGATTTAGAAGTGTCACCGGAAACCGGATATGCTGTGCGTTCCACGGGCGTGGAACGCACGCCAGTGCGTTTTGGGTACTATCCCTTATTTGAGCTTATTTTCAAATTAGGAATTACTTATTATTATGAAATATAGATGCTGCATATGAACACAATGTAATAAATAAAGAAATCCTCTATTAAACTGGTTTTTGGCATATTAGAATCCCGTCCAATCAAAGCACATCTGAGGGTATAAATAGTGAGTATACCATATGCACACCACACACCTTGAGGAAGGCTCACTTATAAGAGCCGAAACGCGTTGGTGATTGATTGGAGGGACCTTCCAAAAACCAGAGGGGAACAAGAACCAGCCGAGATTCTGCTATGGTCATTTGGGTTGCTGCAAATCCCGGGAAGTAACCATTCCATGCGTTTCTGGGTGGACTATCTGACACCCCACACAATCTGGTAGGCAGGTCCACATAATTTGTGGTGGATTCATTTTTATACATTTTTATCAAACGTATGCTGCTATTCTTATGCTGCTAATTGCATGTCTTGCTTATTTGCACATTGGATACCTTATCATCTGTAGCATATTTGCACTGAAGAATTTGTTTTTAGCTCATTTGCACTTTTTCGTTGAATAAAAAAACTGTACTTCACTATATGCGAATCTTCTCCTTATATTTTTTGGGGACGCCAATATTGGTTGATGCGGTGAATCGTACTGTGGAGAAGAGCTACCTATGATGGTATATTCGTCCATCACATATTACCTCTCATACTGACTGTGAAAATCCCTATAGTAGGGAACGGGTGAAGTGTTTTGGTGGAAGAGCAGAGACTGTGTTTGATTTGGTCCATCCAGCGTCAGGCACCCTTGAATTTACTTGACCCTACAGACTGATCGATAAGTACGAATACCTGCTTGAACCCAGGGAGCGCACCACAGAAAAAACAAACATTTTCTAGCTATTAAGGGACTGAATGTGACCGTCCTGTCTGTTAGGTTGCTGCACCTTTGTATTGAAGCGCCATCTGTACATTTGTTTTTTATACCTTAGTACTTATTAGTGTTGGTTGGGTGACACTTATGGATTGCAAATTTCAAATAGTGTCACAGATTCTAAATGGATTATTATGTGGCCATATAGAACATTCTTATTTTCACCCATGCCACGATTGCTTTGGCCTCTGAAGACCTAGTTTTCTAGAAGACTGAAGCAGGTTGTCCTGCAGTATCTTCCTGTATTTCTCTAACGTCCTAAGTGGATGCTGGGGACTCCGTAAGGACCATGGAGAATAGCGGCTCCGCAGGAGACTGGGCACATCTAAAGAAAGCTTTAGGACTATCTGGTGTGCACTGGCTCCTCCCCCTATGACCCTCCTCCAAGCCTCAGTTAGATCTCTGTGCCCGAACGAGAAGGGTGCACACTAGGGGCTCTCCTGAGCTTCTTAGTGAAAGTTTTAGATTAGGTTTTTTATTTTCAGTGAGACCTGCTGGCAACAGGCTCACTGCATCGAGGGATTAAGGGGAGAAGAAGCGAACTCACCTGCGTGCAGAGTGGATTGGGCTTCTTAGGCTACTGGACATTAGCTCCAGAGGGACGATCACAGGCCCAGCTTGGATGGGTCCCAGAGCCGCGCCGCCGGCCCCCTTACAGAGCCAGAAGGCAGAAGAGGTCCGGAAAATCGGCGGCAGAAGACGTCCTGTCTTCAACAAGGTAGCGCACAGCACTGCAGCTGTGCGCCATTGCTCTCAGCACACTTCACACTTCGGTCACTGAGGGTGCAGGGCGCTGGGGGGGGCGCCCTGAGACGCAATAAAAACACCTTGGATGGCAAAAAATGCATCACATATAACTCCTGGGCTATATGGGTGCATTTAACCCCTGCCAGAATACATAGAAAAACGGGTGATTAGGCCGCCGATAAGGGGGCGGAGCCTATCTCCTCAGCACACTGGCGCCATTTTCCCTCACAGCTCCGTTGGAGGGAAGCTCCCTGGCTCTCCCCTGCAGTCACTACACTACAGAAAGGGTTAAAAAAGAGAGGGGGGCACTAATTAGACGCAGTATTAACTATACAGCAGCTATAAGGGGAAAAACACTTATATAAGGTTATCCCTGTATATATATATATATATAGCGCTCTGGTGTGTGCTGGCAAACTCTCCCTCTGTCTCCCCAAAGGGCTAGTGGGGTCCTGTCCTCTATCAGAGCATTCCCTGTGTGTGTGCTGTATGTCGGTACTTTTGTGTCGACATGTATGAGGAGAAAAATGATGTGGAGACGGAGCAGATTGCCTGTAATAGTGATGTCACCCCCTAGGGGGTCGACACCTGAGTGGATGAACTGTTGGAAGGAATTACGTGACAGTGTCAGCTCTGTATAAAAGACAGTGGTTGACATGAGACAGCCGGCTACTCAGCTTCTGCCTGTCCAGACGTCTCATAGGCCGTCAGGGGCTCTAAAGCGCCCGTTACCTCAGATGGCAGATATAGACGCCGACACGGATACTGACTCCAGTGTCGACAGTGAAGAGACGAATGTGACTTCCAGTAGGGCCGCACGTTACATGATTGAGGCAATGAAAAATGTTTTACACATTTCTGATAATACGAGTACCACCAAAAAAGGGGTATTATGTTCGGTGAGGAAAAACTACCTGTAGTTTTCCTGAATCTGAGAAATTAAATGAGGTGTGTGATGATGCGTGGGTTTCCCCCGATAACAACTGATAATTTCTAAAATGTTATTGGCATTATATCCTTTCCCGCCAGAGGTTAGGGTGCGTTGGGAAACACCCCCTAGGGTGGATAAAGCGCTCACACGCTTGTAAGGGCTCTACCTTCGCCTGAGATGGCCGCCCTTAAGGATCCTGCTGATAGAAAGCAGGAGGGTATCCTAAAAGGTATTTACACACATACTGGTGTTATACTGCGACCAGCAATCGTCTCAGCCTGGATGTGCAGTGCTGGGTTGGCGTGGTCGGATTCCCTGACTGAAAATATTGATACCCTAGATAGGGACAGTATATTTTTGCCTATAGAGCATTTAAAAGATGCATTTCTATATATGCGTGATGCACAGCGGAATATTTGCCGACTGGCATCAAGTCTAAGCGCGTTGTCCATTTCTACCAGTAGAGGGTTATGGACACGTCAGTGGTCGGGTGATGCGTATTCCAAACGGCATTTGGAAGTATTGCTTTATTAAGGGGAGGAGTTATTTGGGGTCGGTCTTTCAGACCTGGTGGCCACGGCAACAGCTGGGAATTCCACGTTTGTACCCCAGGTCGCCTCTCAACATGAGAAGACGCCGTATTATCAGGCGCAGTCTTTTCGTGGACAAGGTTCCTCATTTCTGCCCCGTGACAGAGGGAGAGGAAAAAGGCTGCAGAAATCAGCCAGTTCCCAGGAACAGAAACCCTCTCCCGCCTCTGCCAAGCCCTCAGTATACGCTGGGGCTTTACAAGCAGAATCGGGCACGGTGGGGGGCCCGTCTCAATGAATTTCAGCGCGCAGTGGGCTCACTCGCAAGTAGACCCCTGGATCCTTCAGGTGATATCTCAGGGGTACAAATTAAAATTCGAGACGTCTCCCCCTCGCCGTTTCCTAAAGTCGGCTTTACCGATGTCTCCTTCTGACAGGGAGACAGTTTTGGAAGCCATTCACAAGCTGTATTCCCAGCAGGTGATAATCAAGATACCCCTCCTGCAACAGGGAACGGGGTATTATTCCACACTGTTGTAGTACCGAAGCCGGACGGCTTGGTGAGACCGATTCTAAATCTAAAATCTTTGAACACTTACATACAGAGGTTCAAAATCAAGATTGAGTCACTCAGAGCAGTGATTGCGAACCTGGAAGAAGGGGACTACATGATGTCTCGGGACATCAAGGATGCTTACCTTCATGTCAAAATTTACCCTTCTCACCAAGGGTACCTCAGGTTTATGGTACAGAACTGTCACTATCAGTTCAGACGCTGCCGTATGGATGGTCCACGGCACCCCGGGTCTTTACCAAGGTAATGGCCGAAATGATGATATTCCTTCGAAGGAAGTGAATTTTAGTTATCCCTTACTTGGACAATTCCCTGATAAGGGTAAGATCCAGGGAACAGTTGGAGGTCGGTGTAGTGTTGCGGCAGCACGATTGGATTCTCAATATTCCAAAATCGCACCTGGTTCCGACAACGTGTCTTCTGTTCCTAGGGATGATCCTGGACACAGTCCAGAAAAAGGTTTTTCTCCCGGAGGAGAAAGCCAGGGAGTTATCCGAGCTAGTCAGGAACCTCCTAAAACCGAGCCAAGTCTCAGTGCATCAATGCACAAGGGTTCTGGGTAAAATGGTGGCTTCCTACGAAGCAATCCCATTCGACAGATTCCACGCACCAGTGGGACCTGCTGGACAAATGGTCCGGGTCGCATCTTCAGATGCATCAGCGGATAACCCTGTCACCAAGGACAAGGGTGTCCCTCCTGTGGTGGTTGCAGAGTGCTCATCTTCTAGAGGGCCGCAGATTAGGCATTCAGGACTGGGTCCTGGTGACCACGGACGCCAGCCTGCGAGGCTGGGGAGCAGTCACACAGGGAAGGAATATCCAGGGCTTATGGTCAAGCCTGGAGACATCACTTCACATAAATATCCTGAAGCTAAGGGACATTTACAATGCTCTAAGCTTAGCAAGACCTCTGCTTCAAGATCAGCCGGTGTTGATCCAGTCGGACAACATCACGGCAGTCACCCACGTAAACAGACAGGGTGGCACAAGAAGCAGGAGGGCAATGGCAGAAGCTGCAAGGATTCTTCGCTGGGCGGAAAATCATGTGATAGCACTGTCAGCAGTATTCATTCCGGGAGTGGACAACTGGGAAGCAGACTTCCTCAGCACGACCTCCACCCGGGAGAGTGGGGACTTCACCCAGAAGTCTTCCACATGATTAAAAACTCGACAGGTATTGCGCCAGGTCCAGGGACCCTCAGGCAATAAGCTGTAGACGCTCTGGTAACACCGTGGGTGTCGGACAAGAAGAACGACCGTGCACCGGTATGTATAAATTGCAAAGATTATACGAAACCAACAATTGGACAATTATATTACTGGAAAGAAAATTGCAAACTTTCTAATTATGTCCCTATTGGTGGTGCGCCCAGAGCTAGAGAGTACAAGTACTAGCAGAGGGAGAGAAAGAAAGCTCTTGTGTGGGCGCACTCTTAAAAATGAAGAAAATATTGTTCAATTGCTGAAAGTTATTAAAATTTATGTTTATTAATCAAGAGTTAAAAACAAAATACCCCTCTACGATCCAAAGAAAAAATGTAAACATAATAAAGACATGAGAAAATGTAAAAATGTTCTGGTCTGTTAATCACATGAGAAGGATTAGAAAGGCTGCAGACACCTAATAGTCTAACACCCGTTTCTCCTGACCAGTACAGATAATCTGTATTAATGAAACCGACCAAGGAGGTCACTAGCTGTAGAAGGTCAAATAATGTGTCTTAGAGAACCACTGAAATCAGGTTGATTCTAAGCAATTTAATATTCACCTATTATTCCATGTTACTCAGAATTGGAGATATCTGTATTGATATAACCTGAACGCAGAAAAAAGAGAAGAAAGTTTTGAAAGAACAAATAGTGGTGATACTGCTGTTGGTGTCCACCCTTCTGAGGAAGGGGAATAGTCCCTACTCTACAACACCAGGTATTCCCAAGGAGTCTCCTCTCAAAGTACTGACCCGGCCCAACGCTGTTTCGCTTCCAAGATCAGACGAGATCGGGCATTAGCAGCGTGGTGTGATAGTAGAGAGGCTATCTACCAATGAGAGTGCACCTATATACAGATGGTAGAGTAAAGATTTAGAAAGATAAGGCCATGTAGATCTACTTTCCACGTTAGGCGGGGTGAGCAAAATGTCACTTAATGGCAAAGTGCACCCTGGATCGTGAATGAGTCTACGGAAAAATAGTAAGTGGTGAAAAGAACAAGGATATTGTCACTTTTTAAATTGGACTGGTGGTTATTAACCCTGGTGGGAAACCACGTCACAGAGTATGCAGCGTCAGATAAAATAGTACATGGGGATATACTTCACATATGTGTACATTTTTGTACAAAGCAACACATCATTACTTTGAAAAAAACGTAAAAAAGGTATAGCACACTGTATACAAAGGAAATGAAATAGTATGAAGAATGAGTATAGTCTGTAATCTATGGGGTTTATCAGGCTATATTATGCACAGAAAATCCAAAATAATTGGCTTGCGGTGTGAATGGTGTGTCAAGCAAAAAGAAGCACTTATTGCCGTGATATTGTTCTGCAGTCTGTAGGATTAATCGTATGCAAGAAAAAATCTCCAACATGCAGCATGCAGTGTGGAGTAGTGTGCCAAATGAGCACATATGCCAATAATGCTAGCCTGTGATATGTGGGATTATAGTACTAAGATGTGCACAGAAAATTACAACTACTAAATGTGCAATACATGTGCCCAATGAAAAAAAGGGTACTTATAAAAATGGAAAATTCAAACATAAATTGCAGATGAAAAATGGCAGATAGAAAAGTGATACTCAAGATATCAGGATCTGGAAATAGGTGAAAATGCGGGATCCTCCAAGGACAGGTTCCATGCTGTAAATCCGTGGAAAACGCGTTTCGCCCGTTTGGGCTTGTTCACTTCCGGGATCTCTGAGATCCCGGAAGTGAACAAGCCCAAACGGGCGAAACGCGTTTTCCACGGATTTACAGCATGAAACCTGTCCTTGGAGGATCCCGCATTTTCACCTATCTCCAGATCCTGATATCTTGAGTATCACTTTTCTATCTGCCATTTTTCATCTGCAATTTATGTTTGAATTTTCCATTTTTATAAGTACCCTTTTTTTCATTGGGCACATGTATTGCACATTTAGTAGTTGTAATTTTCTGTGCACATCTTAGTACTATAATCCCACATATCACAGGCTAGCATTATTGGCATATGTGCTCATTTGGCACACTACTCCACACTGCATGCTGCATGTTGGAGATTTTTTCTTGCATACGATTAATCCTACAGACTGCAGAACAATATCACGGCAATAAGTGCTTCTTTTTGCTTGACACACCATTCACACCGCAAGCCAATTATTTTGGATTTTCTGTGCATAATATAGCCTGATAAACCCCATAGATTACAGACTATACTCATTCTTCATACTATTTCATTTCCTTTGTATACAGTGTGCTATACCTTTTTAGGTTTTTTTCAAAGTAATGATGTGTTGCTTTGTACAAAAATGTACACATATGTGAAGTATATCCCCATGTACTATTTTATCTGACGCTGCATACTCTGTGACGTGGTTTCCCACCAGGGTTAATAACCACCAGTCCAATTTAAAAAGTGACAATATCCTTGTTATTTTCACCACTTACTATTTTTCCGTAGACTCTCATTCACGATCCAGGGTGCACTTTGCCATTAAGTGACATTTTGCTCACCCCGCCTAACGTGGAAAGTAGATCTACATGGCCTTATCTTTCTAAATCTTTACTCTACCATCTGTATATAGGTGCACTCTCATTGGTAGATAGCCTCTCTACTATCACACCACGCTGCTAATGCCCGATCTCGTCTGATCTTGGAAGTGAAACAGCGTTGGGCCGGGTCAGTACTTTGAGAGGAGACTCCTTGGGAATACCTGGTGTTGTAGAGTAGGGACTATTCCCCTTCCTCAGAAGGGTGGACACCAACAGCAGTATCACCACTATTTGTTCTTTCAAAACTTTCTTCTCTTTTTTCTGCGTTCAGGTTATATCAATACAGATATCTCCAATTCTGAGTAACATGGAATAATAGGTGAATATTAAATTGCTTAGAATCAACCTGATTTCAGTGGTTCTCTAAGACACATTATTTGACCTTCTACAGCTAGTGACCTCCTTGGTCGGTTTCATTAATACAGATTATCTGTACTGGTCAGGAGAAACGGGTGTTAGACTATTAGGTGTCTGCAGCCTTTCTAATCCTTCTCATGTGATTAACAGACCAGAACATTTTTACATTTTCTCATGTCTTTATTATGTTTACATTTTTTCTTTGGATCGTAGAGGGGTATTTTGTTTTTAACTCTTGATTAATAAACATAAATTTTAATAACTTTCAGCAATTAATTGAACAATATTTTCTTCATTTTTAAGAGTGCGCCCACACAAGAGCTTTCTTTCTCTCCCTCTGCTAACACCGTGGGTGTACCAGTCAGGGTATGTGTTCCCTCCTCTGCCTCTCATACCCAAGGTACTGAGATTGATAAAATGGAGAGGAGTAAGCTCTATATTCGTGGTTCCGGATTGGCCAAGAAGAACTTGGTAACCGGAACTTCAAGAGATGCTCACGGAAGATCCGTGGCCTCTACCTCTAAGAAGGGACCTGCTCCAGCAAGGACCCTGTCTGTTCCAAGACTTACCGCGGCTGCGTTTGACGGCATGGCGGTTGAACGCCGGATCCTGAAGGAAAAAAGGCATTCCGGATGAAGTCATCCCTATCCTGATCAAAGCCAGGAAGGATGTAACCGCAAAAACATTATCACCGCAATTGGCGAAAATATGTTGCGTGGTGCGAGGCCAGTAAGGCCCGACGGAGGAAATTCAACTGGGTCGATTCCTACATTTCCTGCAAACAGGAGTGTCTATGGGCCTGAAATTGGGGTCCATTAAGGTTCAAATTTCGGCCCTGTCAATTTTCTTCCAAAAAAAGAACTAGCTTCAGTCCCTGAAGTTCAGACGTTTGTAAAAGGGGTACTGCATATACAGCCTCCTTTTGTGCCTCCAGTGGCACTTTGGGATCTCAATGTAGTTTTGGGTTCCAAAAGTCACATTGGTTTGAACCACTTAAATCTGTGGAGTTAAAATATCTCACATGAAAAGTGGTCATGCTGTTGGCCCTGGCCTGGGCCGGGCGCGTGTCAGAATTGGCGGCTTTGTCCTGAAAAAGCCCTTATCTGATTTTCCATTCGGACAGGGCGGAATTGAGGACTCGTCCTCAGTTTCTCCCCAAGGTGGTTTCAGCGTTTCACCTGAACCAGCCTATTGGTGGTGCCTGCGGCTACTAGGGACTTGGAGGCCTCCAAGTTGCTAGACGTTGTCAGTGCCCTGAAAATATGTTTCCAGGACGGTTGGAGTCAGGAAATCTGACTCGCTGTTTATCCTGTATGCACCCAACAAGCTGGGTGCTCCTGCTTCTAAGCAGACTATTGCTCGTTGGATTTGTAGTACAATTCAGCTTGCACATTCTGTGGCAGGCCTGCCACAGCCAAAAATCTGTAAATGCCCACTCCACAAGGAAGGTGGGCTCATCTTGGGCGGCTGCCCGAGGGGTCTCGGCTTTACAACTTTGCCGAGCAGCTACTTGGTCAGGAGCAAATACGTTTGTAAAATTCTACAAAATTGATATCCTGGCTGAGGAGGACCTGGAGTTCTCTCATTTGGTGCTGCAGAGTCATCCGCACTCTCCCGCCCGTTTGGGAGCTTTGGTATAATCCCCATGGTCCTTACGGAGTCCCCAGCATCCACTTAGGACGTTAGAGAAAATAAGAATTTACTTACCGATAATTCTATTTCTCATAGTCCGTAGTGGATGCTGGGCGCCCATCCCAAGTGCGGATTGTCTGCAATACTTGTACATAGTTATTGTTACAAAAATCGGGTTATTATTGTTGTGAGCCATCTTTCAGAGGCTCCTCTGTTATCATGCTGTTAACTGGGTTCAGATCACAGGTTATACGGTGTGATTGGTGTGGCTGGTATGAGTCTTACCCGGGATTCAAAATCCTTCCTTATTGTGTACGCTCGTCCGGGCACAGTATCCTAACTGAGGCTTGGAGGAGGGTCATAGGGGGAGGAGCCAGTGCACACCAGATAGTCCTAAAGCTTTCTTTAGATGTGCCCAGTCTCCTGCGGAGCCGCTGTTCTCCATGGTCCTTACGGAGTCCCCAGCATCCACTACGGACTATGAGAAATAGAATTATCGGTAAGTAAATTCTTATTTTTTCACCATTCATCAGTTCCTTAATTTTAAGAAGATGCCCAGTCCCCACTGAGGAAAAGCATCCCCACAACATGATGCTGCCTCCCCATCATGTTTCACTGATTTGTAATCCACCTCTGGCGTGCACTGTTTTTCCCCACGCTCGTTCTTTGTTTGTGCTGGCTTGTTCATACCTGCAGGCCGATAGGGACAATATCGTCCATATTAGCATGCCTGGCCAAAGGAGTCGGGTGACGGGGGAAATTAAGAAACTGAACTCCCACCGTCACCCCTCCCCTGCCGCCGGGTCAGCTTGGCGGTGGGTTGCCTAGTGTGTAGTGCCCATAACACTGGCACCACCACACACTACTTCCATTCACTAAAACCAATGACCACTATGGATATATGATGCAAGCTACATAACATTCAATTACATTCTACTAGTTATACCACCAACTTCAATACTAATATGCTACCGGCACATACAGCACACTCAGTAGTACAAATATACTAAATAAACAAATGCTTAAAAACTAGACTGTCTACTTCATGTTTTATTCTATGAGATGCACACATTGGAGAGGTTTCTTACTTGTCTTTTAGCTCTTTTAACTGCAGACCCACCAGGAAGCAGATGGGGAACTGCAGTCCAGAGGTGGATTAAGAGGAGGGGGGGGGGGGCTGTGTGCAGTTGGCATGCTGCACACAGGACAGGAGTTTAACTGTCCAAAACAGGGAATTTAGCCGGGTTTAGCCACTTTAGACTGCTAAACCCGTTCTGTTTGGGTGTGACATGTGCGATATGCATGGGCGCCCAAACAAAATCGAATTGTGACAGTTGTTTAGGCGTCTAAAATGTCCAGTTTCAACTGGAGTTTTAGACACCCAAAACAATTGAATCGACCCCTTTTTCTGATAGCCTGAACCTCATTGGATATCATGGTCATACACTGAAATACGCAATATCTGGTTTCCTTCCCTGTGAATGAAAAGGGGAATGTCAGGCAGTGCATACAGTGGCGGATTCTGCTGACCAGCAGTCAGATCAGTCATGCATGTTAAAAGATTTTTCATGCCCGACTGCCTGATCATTGCTGATCGGTGGGCTAGTGTGTGTGTGTGTGTATGTATGTATGTATGTATGTGTGTGTGTATATGTGTATATATATATATATATATATATATATATATATATATATATATATATATATATATATATATATATATATATACTGTGTGGATATAGATAGATATATTTATTTTACAGGTTGAGTCTCCCTTATCCAAAATGCTTGGGACGAGAGGTATTTTGGATATCGGATTTTTCCGTATTTTGGAATAATTGTATACCATAATGAGATATCATGACGATAGGACCCAAGTCTAAGCACAGAATGCATTTATGTTTCATATACACCTTATACACACAGCCTGAAGGTCATTTTAGACAATATTTTTTTATAACTTTGTGCATTAAACAAAGTGTGTACATTCACACAATTCATTTATGTTTCATATACACCTTATACACACAGCCTAAAGGTCATTTAATACAATTTCTCTATCGTCCTAAGTGGATGCTGGGGTTCCTGAAAGGACCATGGGGAATAGCGGCTCCGCAGGAGACAGGGCACAAAAGTAAAGCTTTTACAGGTCAGGTGGTGTGTACTGGCTCCTCCCCCTATGACCCTCCTCCAGACTCCAGTTAGATTTTTGTGCCCGGCCGAGAAGGGTGCAATTCTAGGTGGCTCTCATAAAGAGCTGCTTAGAGAGTTTAGCTTAGGTTTTTTATTTTACAGTGATTCCTGCTGGCAACAGGATCACTGCAACGAGGGACAGAGGGGAGAAGAAGTGAACTCACCTGCGTGCAGGATGGATTGGCTTCTTGGCTACTGGACATGAAGCTCCAGAGGGACGATCACAGGTACAGCCTGGATGGTCACCGGAGCCACGCCGCCGGCCCCCTCACAGATGCTGAAGCAAGAAGAGGTCCAGAATCGGCGGCTGAAGACTCCTGCAGTCTTCTTAAGGTAGCGCACAGCACTGCAGCTGTGCGCCATTTTCCTCTCAGCACACTTCACACGGCAGTCAATGAGGGTGCAGGGCGCTGGGAGGGGGGCGCCCTGGGAGGCAAATGAAAACCTTTAAAAAGGCTAAAAATACCTCACATATAGCCCCAGAGGCTATATGGAGATATTTACACCTGCCTAAATGTACTAAATAGCGGGAGACGAGCCCGCCGAAAAAGGGGCGGGGCCTATCTCCTCAGCACACGGCGCCATTTTCTGTCACAGCTCCGCTGGTCAGGAAGGCTCCCAGGTCTCTCCCCTGCACTGCACTACAGAAACAGGGTATAACAGAGAGGGGGGGCAAAATAAATGGCAATATATATTAATATAAAAGCAGCTATAAGGGAGCACTTAATCATAAGGCTATCCCTGTCATATATAGCGCTTTTTGGTGTGTGCTGGCAGACTCTCCCTCTGTCTCCCCAAAGGGCTAGTGGGTCCTGTCTTCGTATAGAGCATTCCCTGTGTGTCTGCTGTGTGTCGGTACGTGTGTGTCGACATGTATGAGGACGTTATTGGTGTGGAGGCGGAGCAATTGCCAAATATGAGGATGTCACCTCCTAGGGGGTCGACACCAGAATGGATGCCTTTATTTGTGGAATTACGGGATAGCGTCAACTCGCTTAAGCAGTCGTTTGCCGACATGAGGCGGCCGGACACTCAATTAGTGCCTGTCCAGGCGCCTCAAACACCGTCAGGGGCTGTAAAACGCCCCTTGCCTCAGTCGGTCGACACAGACCCAGACACAGGCACTGATTCCGGTGGTGAAGGTGACGAATCAACCGTATTTTCCAGTAGGGCCACACGTTATATGATTTTGGCAATAAAGGAGATGTTACATTTAGCTGATACTACAGGTACCACTAAACAGGGTATTATGTGGGGTGTGAAAAAACTACCAGTAGTTTTTACCGAATCAGAAGAATTAAATGACGTGTGTGATGAAGCGTGGGGTGCCCCGATAAAAAACTGCTAATTTCAAAGAAGTTATTGGCTTTATACCCTTTCCCGCCAAAGGTTAGGGAGCGCTGGGAAACACCTCCTAGGGTGGACAAAGCGCTAACACGCTTATCAAAACAAGTGGCGTTACCCTCTCCTGAGACGGCCGCACTTAAAGATCCATCAGATAGGAGGATGGAAAATATCCAAAAAGGTATATACACACATGCAGGTGTTATACTACGACCAGCTATTGCGACTGCCTGGATGTGCAGTGCTGGGGTAGTTTGGTCAGAGTCCCTGATCGAAAATATTGATACCCTGGACAGGGACAATATTTTACTGTCGTTAGAACAAATAAAGGATGCATTTCTTTATATGCGTGATGCACAGGGAGATATCTGCACACTGGCATCACGGGTAACTGCTATGTCCATTTCGTCCAGAAGAGCTTTATGGACACGACAGTGGACAGGCGATGCGTAGAGGAGTTATTTGGGGTCGGTCTATCGGATTTGGTGGCCACGGCTACGGCCGGGAAATCCACCTTTCTACCTCAAGTCACTCCCCAACAGAAAAAGGCACCGACCTTTCAACCGCAGCCCTTTCGTTCCTTTAAAAATAAGAGAGCAAAGGGCTATTCATATCTGCCACGAGGCAGAGGACGAGGGAAGAGACAGCAACAGGCAGCTCCTTCCCAGGAACAGAAGCCCTCCCCGGCTTCTACAAAAGCCTCAGCATGACGCTGGGGCTTCGCAAGCGGACTCGGGGGCGGTAGGCGGTCGTCTCAAGAATTACAGCGCGCAGTGGGCTCACTCGCAGGTAAATCCCTGGATCCTGCAGATAATATCTCAGGGGTACAGGTTGAAATTAGAGACAGAGCCACCTCGCCGTTTCCTGAAGTCTGCTTTACCAACGTCCCCCTCAGAAAGGGAGACGGTTTTGGAAGCCATTCACAAGCTGTATTCTCAGCAGGTGATAGTCAAGGTACCTCTTCTACAACAAGGGAAGGGGTATTATTCCACTCTTTTTGTGGTACCGAAGCCGGATGGCTCGGTAAGGCCTATTCTAAATCTGAAGTCCTTGAACCTGTACATAAAGAAGTTCAAGTTCAAGATGGAGTCACTCAGAGCAGTGATAGCGAACCTGGAAGAAGGGGACTTTATGGTATCCTTGGACATCAAGGATGCGTATCTCCACGTTCCAATTACCCCTCACACCAGGGGTACCTCAGGTTCGTTGTACAAAACTGTCACTATCAGTTTCAGACGCTGCCGTTTGGTTTGTCCACGGCACCTCGGGTCTTTACAAAGGTAATGGCCGAGATAATATTTCTTCTTCGAAGAAAAGGCGTATTAATTATCCCATACTTGGACGATCTCCTAATAAGGGCAAGGTCCAGAGAACAGCTAGAGATGGGTTTAGCACTATCTCAAGAGGTGCTAAAGCAGCACGGATGGATTCTGAATATTCCAAAATCCCAATTAATGCCGACAACTCGTCTGCTGTTCCTGGGGATGATTCTGGACACAGTTCAGAAAAAGGTTTTTCTTCCCGAAGAAAAAGCCAAGGAGTTATCTGACCTGGTCAGGAACCTCCTAAAACCAGGAAAGGTGTCTGTACATCAATGCACAAGAGTCCTGGGAAAAAATGGTAGCTTCTTACGAAGCAATCCCTTTCGGCAGATTCCATGCAAAGGGATCTGTTGGACAAATGGTCAGGGTCGCATCTTCAGATGCACCTGCGGATAACCCTGTCGCCGAGGACAAGGGTATCCCTTCTGTGGTGGTTGCAGGAGGCTCATCTATTGGAGGGCCGCAGATTCGGCATGCAGGATTGGATCCTGGTGACCACGGATGCCAGCCTGAGAGGCTGGGGAGCAGTCACACAGGGAAGAAATTTCCAGGGAGTGTGGTCGAGCCTGAAAAAGTCTCTTCACATAAGCATTCTGGAACTAAGAGCAATCTACAATGCTCTAAGCCAGGCGGAACCTCTGCTTCAAGGAAGACCGGTGTTGATCCAGTCGGACAACATCACGGCAGTCGCCCATGTAAACAGACAGGGCGGCACAAGAAGCAGGAGGGCAATGGCAGAAGCTGCCAGGATCCTTCGCTGGGCGGAGAATCACGTGATAGCACTGTCAGCAGTATTCATCCCGGGCGTGGACAACTGGGAAGCAGACTTCCTCAGCAGACACGACCTTCACCCGGGAGAGTGGGGACTTCATCCAGAAGTTTTCCACATGCTATTAAACCGTTGGGTAAAACCAATGGTGGACATGATGGCGTCTCGCCTCAACAAAACACTGGACAGATATTGCGCCAGGTCAAGAGATCCGCAGGCAATAGCTGTGGACGCGCTGGTAACACCTTGGGTGTACCAGTCGGTATATGTGTTTCCTCCTCTGTCTCTCATACCAAAGGTATTGAGGATTATACGGCAAAGAGGAGTAAGACTAGTGGCTCCGGATTGGCCAAGAAGGACTTGGTACCCGGAACTTCAAGAGATGGTCACGGACGATCCGTGGCCTCTACTTCTGAGAAGGGACCTGCTTCAGCAGGGTCCTTGTCTTTTTCAAGACTTACCGCGGCTGCGTTTGACGGCATGGCGTTTGAATGCCAGATCCTAAAAGGAAAAGGCATTCCGGAAGAAGTCATTCCTACCTTGATAAAGGCAAGGAAGGAAGTCACCGCGAAGCATTATCGCCGTATTTGGCGAAAATATGTTGCGTGGTGCGAGCAGCGGAGTGCTCCGATGGAGGAATTTCAACTGGGTCGTTTTCCTACATTTCCTGCAATCAGGATTGTCTATGGGTCTCAAATTGGGATCTATTAAGGTTCAAATTTCGGCCATATCAATATTCTTCCAAAAAGAATTGGCCTCAGTCCCTGAGGTCCAGATTTTTATCAAAGGAGTACTGCATATACAGCCTCCTGTGGTGCCTAAGGTGGCACCGTGGGATCTAAATGTAGTTTTAGATTTCCTCAAATCCAATTGGTTTGAACCACTAAAGAATGTGGATTTGAAATATCTCACATGGAAAGTGACTATGTTACTGGCCCTGGCTTCGGCCGGGAGAGTATCTGAACTGGCGGCTTTGTTTTATAAAAGCCCTTATTTAATTTTCCATTCGACATAGGGCAGAGCGGCGGACGCGTCCGCATTTTCTCCCTAAGGTGGTATCAGCGTTTCACCTGAACCAGCCTATTGTAGTGCCTGCGGCTACAGACGACTTGAAGGACTCCAAGTTGTTGGACGTTGTCAGAGCCTTAAAAATATACATTTAAAGGACGGCTGGAGTCAGAAAATCTGACTCGCTGTTTATACTGTATGCACCCAACAAGTTGGGTGCACCTGCTTCTAAGCAGTCGATTGCTCGTTGGATTTGTAACAAAATTCAACTTGTACATTCTGTGGCAGGCCTGCCACAGCCTAAATCTGTTAAGGCCCATTCCGCAAGGAAGGTGGGCTCATCTTGGGCGCCTGCCCGAGGGGTCTCGGCATTACAACTCTGCCGAGCAGCTACGTGGTCAGGGGAGAACACGTTTGTAAATTTTTACAAATTTGATACCCTGGCAAAGGAGGACCTGGAGTTCTCTCATTCGGTGCTGCAGAGTCATCCGCACTCTCCCGCCCGTTTGGGAGCTTTGGTATAATCCCCATGGTCCTTTCAGGAACCCCAGCATCCACTTAGGACGATAGAGAAAATAAGAATTTACTTACCGATAATTCTATTTCTCGGAGTCCGTAGTGGATGCTGGGCGCCCATCCCAAGTGCGGATTATCTGCAATACTTGTACATAGTTATTGTTAACTAATTCGGGTTATTGTTTAGGAAGCCATCTTTCAGAGGCTCCTCTGTTATCATACTGTTAACTGGGTTTAGATCACAAGTTGTACGGTGTGATTGGTGTGGCTGGTATGAGTCTTACCCGGGATTCAAAATCCTCCCTTATTGTGTACGCTCGTCCGGGCACAGTACCTAACTGGAGTCTGGAGGAGGGTCATAGGGGGAGGAGCCAGTACACACCACCTGACCTGTAAAAGCTTTACTTTTGTGCCCTGTCTCCTGCGGAGCCGCTATTCCCCATGGTCCTTTCAGGAACCCCAGCATCCACTACGGACTCCGAGAAATAGAATTATCGGTAAGTAAATTCTTATTATTTTTAATAACTTTGTGTATTAAACAAAGTTTGTGTACATTGAACCATCAGAAAACAAAGGTTTCACTATCTCACTCAAAAAAGTCCGTATTTCGGAATATTCCGTATTTCGGAATATTTGGATATGGGATGCTCAACCTGTGTGTGTGTGTGTGTGTGTATGTATATATATATATATATCAATTGTTACCTAGGAGGCAAACCTTCCCACTCCTGCTGATATTCTGAATTTCATAACCACCATACTTGGCTATAGAGGTTTCTTTCATTATTCTTATTGGAGCTACAGATTACATATAGTGTGTACAGTTGTATTAATGAGAAACAACGATTTCTGCTGCGGGGTACACTGGGCTCCACAAGGATTAACATCGGGGTGTAGAGTAGGATCTTTATCCGAGGCACCATCAGGCTCAAAGCTTTTGACTGTTCCCAGAGTGCACAGTGCCGCCTCATCTAAAACCCTGCCCCCATGCACAGGAGCTCAGTTTGTAAGTTGGTGCCATGCAGTATGCAGGCACTTAACAGGAGGAGGGCTGCCTGAGGCAGTCCATTGATAGTCTAAATGACAGAAAGAAGATATTTTTTTTTTTTCCCTACAAAAGACTTCAAGGGCTGCAGCAGGCAAAGTCTCAGACTTTTATGCTTGCAGCTCCCTCACCCCCAGCGGCGCTGTATACTCCTGCGCCCTGGTTGCCGGGTCACTGCAGCGGAGGCGCTGGTTCCTTCTAAATGTGAGTCACACACACGCCGCCGTCCTCCCGGATCGTGGGGCCGCAGCTACTGGGAAGGTACGGGGTTTCTGTGCCCGCACTTTGCGATCCAGCGCGGCTGTAGGAGACGGGCTGCGCGTGCTGGCGTGGACACTGATTACTGGGCAGCCGCTCCACTAGTCACCAGGGACACTCATGGGCACAGGTCAGGGGGATTTTATTGTACAAATACCCCGTTTTAAGCTGCCCGCAGCGCCCAGTGGGGATGCCAGCAGGGGGAGCAGGTCGGACCTGTGTCCCCTCCCCCCAGCCCCAGGGCGCCATTTCTGTGAATGTTCCCGCCCTGGAGCTGCTTTCCTCTCCTTCACTCCCGACCAGCGGCCATCACAGATAAGCTGAGCTGTTCCTGGGACTGCTGGGGCAAATCCTCCTCTCTAGAACCGCCTGATTGCCAGTGCTGTGTTTCCTACAGGACACTTAAGTATTCTACCTGTCACTGGGACAGTGTTGGTTATGAAAGAGTGCATACATTCAGGGTTGTGTGGTACAAACACGCTGTGATATACATCGAGTCTTTACTGTGTTTGTTATATGTATTGTTGACACACATAGCTATATTGAGTATTACTTTGTATTGCTAGTCCAGTGCAGTTTTATGGTGCATAATATCTGCATGGTACGCTTGTGACTATATATGTGTGTGTGCATGTAGCTGCTGCGTGGTTGCCTCATTACAGGGTATTTCACTCAGCGTGCTACTCCTATATTGCTATACCTGAAGGGGCTAAGTGTTATCAGGTGTCTTTTTGTTTAATATAGGATTGTATCACAAGATATACCTGCTGTGTATTGTTACTTGTGATTTAAAGTCACCATACACGTTTATATCTCTTGAACTCACGATCTGTGCTGTCATAGTCGCACTTCACGGGTGCTCTTGCTAGGTATATTGCTGCTACACCTTATACCAGGTTGCCCTATACTGTGCACATTGTTATGTCTGCTACACGTGGCAACGATGCTGGGGCTTCTCCCACATTGCTTGGTAGTGAGGCCGTGGACGTAATGGAGGATAATATGGCAGCTGAGAGTTCAGGTTCAGGGGGTTCCTAACCCCCTAGTGGGTCGGTAGCATCTGGGGCTTCACAGGACCCACCTTGGGCTACATTTTCCACGCTGTTAAACACGCTTGTAACTAAATTGGTGCCCTCTGTGGGACCATCTGTGCCACTGCAGCAGTTTATGGTCCCTGCTATTAATCCGCCATGGGCAGATCAAATCTCCACTCAGTTACAGCATTTGAACCGGTCATTGACTAAATCTAAGTGTCACTCTCACCCGCCTAAGACTAAGTCGTCTTCTAAACGGGCCAATACCTCCTTCCAATCCACTGCTATTTTGCCTGACAGATGTTCCTCTGGATCCGGCAAAAGCAAACACTATTCACTCGGTGGTACATTCCCTCCTGACCACAGGAGTGGTAGTACAGGTGACTCTGGCCCAGAGAGGCAAGGAGTACTATTCACCGCTGTTCCTAGTCCCGAAACCAAACGGGTCCTCGCGGCCCATTCTCAAGTCCTTGAACAAGCATGTGCGGGTCTCCAAGTTTCGTATGGAAACGCTGCGCTCTGTTGTTCTGGCTGTGGAGCTTGGGGACTATATGGTCTCCCTGGACATACAGGATGCCTACCTACATATTCCTATTGCGGTATCTCATCAACAGTACCTGAGGTTTGCGTTGGGCAACCTTCATTACCAATTTCGGGCGTTACCCTTTGGTTTGACAACGGCTCCCCGAGTTTTCACCAAAGTTATGGCGGTCATGACGGCTACACTCCGCCGTCAAGGGGTCAGGATCCTACCGTACTTAGAAGATTTGTTGATCTTGGCAAATTCCCCAAAACTTCTCCTGTGTCATCGCAATCTGACGGTTCAGTGCATGAAAGCTCACTGGTGGCTGATCAACTGGAAGAAATCCTCCCTAGTTCCTGCACGGAGCATGATACATCTGGGAGCGTTATTGGACACTCACAACAAACGTTTTTTCCGGTCTCAGGAGAAAGTCCTGAAGCTTCAGGACAGGATTCGATGCTACCTATCTCGTCCGCAAGTGTCGATACATTCGGCAATGCAAGTGCTGGGTCTCATGGTGTCTGCTTTCGACATGGTTGAGTATGCTCAATTCCACTCTCGCCTTCTGCAGAAGTTAATTCTGACCAAGTGGGATGGCCTGCCTCACCGGATCAGATCTCACCGCCTGTCACTGAGCTGGTTGCTTCAGGGCCAACGATTGAGCAGGGGCTGTCCCTTCTGGATATCCAACTGGGTCCTTCTGACGATGGATGCCAGTTTGAGAGGTTGGGGTGCGGTGTTGGAACAACACTCTCTTCATGGTCGGTGGACCAAGGAGGAGTCTCTGTTCCCGATCAATATTTTGTAACTGCGGGCAGTGTTCAACGCGTTGACAGTGGCCCAGCATCTAATACAGAACAGACCTGTTCAAGTACAGTCGGACAACGCCACCACAGTGGCGTACATAAATCATCAAGGCGGCACTCGAAGCCGCATGGTAATGAGGGAAGTATCACGGATTTTTCAGTGGGCGGAGCGCCATCTGCTGGCCATATCTGCAGTGTTCATTCCGGGCGTACTGAACTGGGAAGCGGACTATCTCCGTCGTCAGGACGTACACGCTGGAGAGTGGAGCCTCCTTCCGGAGGTGTTTCATCTTCTCGTGAACATGTGGGGTCTTCCAGATGTGGATCTGATGGTGTCTCGACACGATCACAAGTTTCCGGTCTTCTGAGCAAGGACAAGGGATCCGCAAGCTGCGTTTGTGGACGCTCTGGCAATTTCATGGAACTTTCATCTATCGTATGTGTTCCCTCCGGTGTCACTCCTGCCCAGAGTAATACGGAAGTTCAAGCAAGAAGGAGGACACCTGCTTCTGGTCGCTCCAGCGTGGCCCAGACGGCACTGGTTCTCCGATCTACTGGGATCTCTCGTGGGATCGTCCCCTTCTACTTCCACAATGACCAGACCTCCTCGTTCAGGGCCCTTGTGTTTACCAGGACTTGGCCCGTCTGGCTTTGACGGCATGGCTCTCGAGGCTTCTGTCCTGAGGGCCAAGGGTTTTTCTGAGGCGGTCGTTCAAACTATGTTGAAGGCCCGTAAGCCGGCTTCTGCTCGGAGCTACCATAGGGTCTGGAATGCTTACTTTATTTGGTGTGCGTCTCACAATCATGACGTTTTCAAGTTTAGTACGGCTAAACTATTGGCCTTTCTACAACAGGGCCTGGACTTAGGCCTGCATCTGGCCTTTCTCATGGTTCACATCTCTGCCTTGTCGGTTTGGTTTCGGAGAATAATTGCTACCCTACCTGATGTCCATACATTCACTCAGGGTGTGTTGCGGATTCAGCCTCCTTATGTGCCACCTGTGGCCCCTTGGGACTTGCCGGTGGTTTTGGAGGCCTTGCAAGAGTCTCCGTTTGAGCCTCTTGCCTCTGCTGACCTTAAGTGGCTTTCCCTTCTTGCTGGCGATTTGCTTCAGCTTGAAGGGTCTCGGACTTGGGTACCTTATCCTGTAAGTCTCCCTATTTGATTTTTCACCGTGACCGGACGATTCTTAGAACGCGGCCAGGTTTTTTACCTAAGGTGGTGTTTTCCTTCCACCTTAACCAGGAGATTGTGGTTCCGGCCTTTAATTCTCCTGAGCTGTCTTCCAAAAAGCGGTCTTTGGATGTGGTACGGGCTCTCCGTATCTATGTGAAGAGAACTTCCTCCATTAGGAAATCTCATTCTCTTTTTGTATTGTTTGGTTTTCACAAAACGTGGCTGGCCTGCTTCCAAGCCGGATGGATTAGAATGGTGATTGCACATGCTTATGTACAGGCTGGTCGTCCGGTTCCTGCTACCATTAAAAGCCCATTCTACTCGGTCGGTTGGACCTTCTTGGGTGGCCCACTGTGGTGCGACCCTTGAATAATTGTGCAAGGCGGCAACGTGGTCCTCGGGGAACACTTTTGCAAGGTTCTATGCCTTCGATACCGCCGCTTCCCAGGATGCTTTCTTTGGACACTGGGTTCTCATGCCCGCTACAGTGCTTCTCCTCCCATGAGGAACTGCTTTAGGACATCCTCAATGTTAATCCTTGTGGAGCCCAGTGTACCCTGCAGCAGAAAAACGAGATTTATGGTAAGAACTTACCGTTGTTAAATCTCTTTCTGTGAGGTACACTGGGTTCAACAAGGCGCCCACCCTGACGCACTTGGCTTCTTTGGGTTGGTATTGGCATAGCCGCTGACACCCTCTCCTGCTGTGAGTGTGTGGTGTAATTGGCTACGAGCGATTGTCGTCTCTGGTACCTGCTACTGCATTGTGCTGGTTAACTAAACTTAGCTCCTGTGCATGGGGATGGGGTTATAGAGGAGGCGGCGCTGTGCATCTTGGGAACAATCAAAAGCTTTGAGCCTGTTGGTGCCTCGGATCAAGATCCTACACTACACCCCGATGTTAATCCTTGTGGAGCCCAGTGTACCTCGCAGAAAGAGATTTAACAACGGTAAGTTCTTACCATAAATATTATTATTAATTATAATATACAAATAAGTCCTATAGAGTGCAGACAATTTTTTTGTTTGTTTTTTACTAACTGTTCTTTCCCTTCACAGGCTTTTTACCATGATGTCCCCAGGATCATCCAACATAAAAATAACCTGTGAACTTTTTGTATACCTTTTAGTATTCATCACTGGAGCTTGGGGTAAGTCCATCGTTTATTTCATGTTTTGCTGCTGCTGAGAAATGTATTTTCAGTTTTTTGTTTTTCTATTGTACATTTTTATAATCATGATACTGCTGTTATAATTGATTTTTTTTTTTTTTTTTTACTGTTCAAGATCTCTCTGACTTGCTCTTGTTGGTATGTTTCTGATGAAACTTGGGTTCAGTGCACTGTGTCTGCATTGGGAGTTGAGTTGGTCATACAGAGTACAAACAAAATAGCCAAGCATAGGGTCTAATTCAGATGTGCCCGCATTTTTTGAGATGAGCCCGCTGTGCGCATAGTTACACAGTTGTTGAGGTTGAAAAAGTCAGATGTCCATTGGGTTCAACCTGGATAATAGAGGTGTTTTTTTTTTTTTTTTTTTCTATTTTAACTAAATGCTGTATCCTTGGATATTTTTTTCCGCTAGGATTTTATCTAATCCATTTTTAAACTTATTGATAGAGTCCACCATTACTACCTTTCTAGCAAAGAATTCCAAATCTTTTACTGTTCTTACTGTGAAGAACCCTTTTCTCCGTTGTGCATGGAATTTTTTTTTCTCCTAACCTCAGGGGATGTCCTCGTGTCCTATGTAGTGTTTTTTTTTTAAATAAACAAATCGTTTGATAAATCCTTGTATTGTCCCTTAATGTATTTAAAAATATTAATAATGTCCCCTCTCAGTCGCCTCTTTTCCAGTGTAAACAAATCTAACCTTTTAAGTCTTTCCTCATAATCCAGTGCCTCTAACCCCTTAACCAGTTTGGTGGATCGCCTCTGAACCTTTTCGAGTTCCAAGATATCATATTATTTGTATTATTATTATTATTTTTTTATAGTGAGGTGCCCAGAACTGTACACAATATTCCAGGTGTGGCCGCACCAATGATTTATACAGTGGCAGGATTACACTCAAATCCCTTGTCTCCATTCCCCGTTTTATGCATGCTAACACCTTATTTGCTTTTGTTGCTGCATTTTGATATTGCGTACTGCTACCAAGTTTATTGTCGATGAGCACTCTCAAATCTTTTTCAACTACGGTTATCCCTACATTTTCCCCAGTTAGTTTATAGGCTACCTGATTGTTCTTAGTCTTAAAGTGCATAACTTTACATTTGTCTGTATTGAACCTCATTCTCCATTTATCCGCCCAGACCTGAAGTCTAGAAAAGTCATTGTGAAGAGACTCAACATCCTTGTCTGAATTAATTACTCTACATAGCTTAATATCATCTATGAAAATTGATACTGTGCTTTCCAGTCCCTTTCCTAGGTCATTAATGAATATATTAAACAACAATGGACCGAGTACTGAACCCTGTGGTATTCCACTGAGCACTGAAGCCCATTCAGAGTACATCTCATTAATCTCTCCGCTCTAATTGCAGTGTGATTGCAGTTGGTGGGGGATCAGTACTAAATCGCGCTGGACGGGATCCCGGCGGTCGAAATCCTGACGCTGGAATCCCGACAGGGGTGGCGAGCGGAACGCAGCCCCTTGCGGGCTCGTTACGCTCGGCACACTAATTTATTCTCCCTCTATGGGTGTCTTGGACACCCGCGGAGGGAGAGTATGTCGGGATTGTGCCGGTCGGGATTCCAGCGTCTGTATTTCGACCGCCGGGATTCTGTCCGGAGGGATCTTGACCGCATCCCGTTGGTGGGTGTCGGGTAGCATGCTGGGTGGCCTTGCTCTGGCCCTGCGATGGGCGTCCCTCAGCATGCGATTGCAAGAGTAGCAGATTCTGCTAAAAAACGGAATCTGCTACTCTTACTGAGTATGGTCCAATCAGAATATTATTTACTAGACAGGCTTTTTTTTTGTTTGTTTTTTGTTTAATGTAATTATTTCTCTAACGTCCTAGTGGATGCTGGGGACTCCGAAAGGACCATGGGGAATAGCGGCTCCGCAGGAGACTGGGCACAAAGTAAAAGCTTTAGGACTAGCTGGTGTGCACTGGCTCCTCCCCCTATGACCCTCCTCCAAGCCTCAGTTAGATCTTTGTGCCCGGCCGAGAAGGGTGCAATCTAGGTGGCTCTCCTGAGCTGCTTAGAAGTAAAAGTATACTTAGGTTTTTTTATTTTCAGTGAGTCCTGCTGGCAACAGGCTCACTGCAGCGTGGGACTAAGGGGAGAAGAAGCGAACTCACCTGCGTGCAGAGTGGATTGGGCTTCTTGGCTACTGGACATTAGCTCCAGAGGGACGATCACAGGCCCAGCCATGGATGGGTCCCGGAGCCGCGCCGCCGGCCCCCTTACAGATGCTGAAGCAAGAAGAGGTCCATAAATCGGCGGCAGAAGACTTTCCTGTCTTCATAAGGTAGCGCACAGCACTGCAGCTGTGCGCCATTGCTCTCAGCACACTTCACACTTCGGTCACTGAGGGTGCAGGGCGCTGGGGGGGGGGCGCCCTGGGAAGCAATGAATTTACCTTATTTGGCAAAAAATACATCACATATAGCTCCTGGGCTATATGGATGTATTTAACCCCTGCCAGTTTTCCAGAAAAAAGCGGGGGAAGAGCCCGCCGTGAAGGGGGCGGGGCCTATCTCCTCAGCACACAGCACCATTTTTCCCACACAGCTCCGCTGGTAGGAAGGCTCCCAGAATCTCCCCTGCATCCTGCACTACAGAAACAGGGTAAAAAAGAGAGGGGGGCACTTATTTGGCTAAATAACAGATATAAGCAGCTATAAGGGATAGACACTTATTGTAAGGTTGTCCCTATACATATATAGCGCTCTGGTGTGTGCTGGCAAACTCTCCCTCTGTCTCCCCAAGGGGCTAAGTGGGGTCCTGTCCTCTATCAGAGCATTCCCTGTGTGTGTGCTGGGTGTCGGTACGTGTGTGTCGACATGTATGAGGAGGAAAATGATGTGGAGGCGGAGCAATTGCCTATAATGGTGATGTCACCCCCTAGGGAGTCGACACCTGAATGGATGGCCGTATTTAAGGAATTACGTGACAGTGTCGGCACGTTACAGAAAACTGTTGACGACATGAGACAGCCGGCAGCTCAGTTAGTGCCTGTCCAGGCGTCTCAAACACCGTCAGGGGCTATAAAACGCCCGTTACCTCAGTGGGTCGACACGGACCCAGACACAGACACTGACTCCAGTGTCGACGGTGAAGAAACAAACGTATTTTCCAGTAGGGCCACACGTTACATGATCACGGCAATGAAGGAGGTTTTGCACATCTCTGATACTGCAAGTACCACGAAAAGGGGTATTATGTGGGGTGTGAAAAAACTACCCGTAGTTTTTCCTGAATCAGATGAATTGAATGAAGTGTGTGATGAAGCGTGGGTTACCCCTGACAAAAAACTGCTAATTTCTAAAAAATTATTGGCACTATATCCCTTCCCACCAGAGGTTAGGGCTCGTTGGGAAACACCCCCTAGGGTAGATAAGGCGCTCACACGCTTATCAAAACAAGTGGCGTTACCGTCTCCAGAAACGGCCGCCCTTAAGGAGCCAGCAGATAGGAGGCTGGAAAATATCCTTAAAAGTATATACACACATACTGGTGTTATACTGCGACCAGCAATCGCCTCAGCCTGGATGTGCAGTGCTGGGGTGGCTTGGTCGGATTCCCTGACTGAAAATATTGATACCCTGGACAGGGACAATATATTATGACTATAGAGCATTTAAAGGATGCATTCCTATATATGCGAGATGCACAGAGAGACATTTGCACTCTGGCATCAAGAGTAAGTACGATGTCCATTTCTGCCAGAAGAGGATTATGGACGCGACAGTGGTCAGGGGATGCGGATTCCAAACGGCATATGGAAGTATTGCCGTATAAAGGGGAGGAGTTATTTGGGGGCGGTCTATCGGACCTGGTGGCCCCGGCAACGGCTGGAAAATCCACCTTTTTACCCCAAGTCACCTCGCAGCAGAAAAAGATACCGTCTTTTCAGGCTCAGTCCTTTCGTCCCCATAAGGGCAAGCGGGCAAAAGGCCACTCATATCTGCCCCGGGGCAGAGGAAGGGGAAAAAGACTGCAACAGACAGCTTCTTCCCACGAACAGAAGCCCTCCCCCGCTTCTGCCAAGTCCTCAGCATGACGCTGGGGCCTTACAAGCGAACTCAGGCACGGTGGGGGCCCGTCTCAAGATTTTCAGCGCGCAGTGGGCTCACTCGCAAGTGGACCCCTGGATCCTGCAGGTAGTATCTCAGGGGTACAAATTGGAATTCGAGACGTCTCCCCCTCGCCGGTTCCTGAAGTCTGCTTTACCAACGTCTACCCCCGACAGGGAGGCGGTATTGGAAGCCATTCACAAGCTGTATTCCCAGCAAGTGATAATCAAGGTACCCCTCCTACAACAGGGAAAGGGGTATTACTCCACGCTGTTTGTGGTGCCGAAGCCGGACGGCTCGGTGAGACCCATTTTAAATCTGAAAGCCTTGAACACTTACATAAAAAGGTTCAAGTTCAAGATGGAGTCACTCAGAGCAGTGATAGCGAACCTGGAAGAAGGGGACTACATGGTGTCTCTGGACATCAAGGATGCTTACCTCCATGTCCCAATTTGCCCTTCTCACCAAGAGTACCTCAGGTTTGTGGTACAGAACTGTCACTATCAGTTTCAGATGCTGCCGTTTGGATTGTCCACGGCACCCCGGGTCTTTACCAAGGTAATGGCCGAAATGATGATACTCCTTCGAAGAAAAGGCGTCTTAATTATCCCTTACTTGGACGATCTCCTGATAAGGGCACGGTCCAGAGAACAGTTAGAGGTCGGAGTAGCACTATCTCAAATAGTACTACGACAGCACGGATGGATTCTAAATATTCCAAAATCGCAGCTGATTCCGACGACACGTCTGCTGTTCCTAGGGATGATTCTGGACACAGTACAGAAAAAGGTGTTTCTCCCGGAAGAGAAAGCCAGGGAGTTATCCGACCTAGTCAGGAAACTCCTAAGACCAGGCCAGGTGTCAGTGCATCAGTGCACAAGGGTCCTGGGAAAGATGGTGGCTTCTTACGAAGCGATTCCATTCGGCAGATTCCACGCAAGAACTTTTCAGTTGGATCTGCTAGACAAATGGTCCGGATCGCATCTTCAAATGCATCAGCGGATAACCCTGTCTTCAAGGACAAGGGTGTCTCTCCTGTGGTGGTTACAGAGTGCTCATCTCCTAGAGGGCCGCAGATTCTGCATTCAGGATTGGGTCCTGGTGACCACGGATGCCAGCCTGAGAGGCTGGGGAGCAGTCACACAGGGAAAAAATTTCCAGGGCTTGTGGTCAAGCATGGAAACGTCACTTCACATAAATATCCTGGAACTAAGGGCCATTTACAATGCCCTAAGTCAGGCAAGGCCTCTGCTTCAGGGTCAGCCAGTATTGATCCAGTCGGACAACATCACGGCAGTCGCCCACGTAAACAGACAGGGCGGCACAAGAAGCAGGAGGGCAATGACGGAAGTGGCAAGGATTCTTCGCTGGGCGGAAAATCATGTGATAGCACTGTCAGCAGTGTTCATTCCGGGAGTGGACAACTGGGAAGCAGACTTCCTCAGCAGACACGATCTTCACCCGGGGGAGTGGGGACTTCACCCAGAAGTCTTCCACATGATTGTAAACCGTTGGGAAAAACCAAAGGTGGACATGATGGCGTCTCGCCTCAACAAAAAACTGGACAGATATTGCTCCAGGTCAAGGGACCCTCAGGCAATAGCTGTGGACGCTCTGGTAACACCGTGGGTGTACCGGTCAGTGTATGTGTTCCCTCCTCTTCCTCTCATACCAAAAGTACTGAGAATCATAAGAAGGAGAGGAGTAAAGACTATACTCGTGGCTCCGGATTGGCCAAGAAGGACTTGGTACCCGGAAATTCAAGAGATGCTCACGGAAGACCCGTGGCCTCTACCTCTAAGACAGGACCTGCTCCAGCAGGGACCATGTCTGTTCCAAGACTTACCGCGGCTGCGTTTGACGGCATGGGGGTTGAACGCCGGATCCTGAAGGAAAAAGGCATTCCGGATGAAGTCATCCCTACCCTGATCAAAGCCAGGAAGGATGTAACCGTACAACATTATCACCGTATTTGGCGTAAATATGTTGCATGGTGCGAGGCCAGGAAGGCCCCTACGGAGGAATTTCAACTGGGTCGATTCCTGCATTTCCTGCAAACAGGACTGTCTATGGGCCTCAAATTAGGGTCCATTAAGGTTCAAATTTCGGCCCTGTCGATATTCTTCCAAAAAGAACTAGCTTCTGTTCCTGAAGTTCAGACGTTTGTCAAGGGAGTACTGCATATACAGCCTCCTTTTGTGCCTCCAGTGGCACCTTGGGATCTCACTGTAGTGTTGGGATTCCTAAAATCACATTGGTTTGAACCACTCACCACTGTGGACTTGAAATATCTCACATGGAAAGTGGTAATGCTGTTAGCCCTGGCTTCAGCCAGGCGTGTATCAGAATTGGCGGCTTTATCCTATAAAAGCCCTTACCTAATTTTTCATACGGACAGGGCAGAATTGAGGACTCGTCCTCAATTTCTCCCTAAGGTGGTTTCAGCATTTCACTTAAACCAACCTATTGTGGTGCCTGCGGCTACTAGGGACTTGGAGGATTCCAAGTTGCTGGACGTAGTCAGGGCCCTGAAAATATGTTTCCAGGACGGCTGGAGTCAGAAAATCTGACTCGCTGTTTATCCTGTATGCACCCAACAAGCTGGGTGCTCCTGCTTCTAAGCAGATGATTGCTCGTTGGATTTGTAGTACAATTCAGCTTGCACATTCTGTGGCAGGCCTGCCACAGCCAAAATCTGTAAAAGCCCATTCCACACGGAAAGTGGGCTCATCTTGGGCGGCTGCCCGAGGGGTCTCGGCTTTACAACTTTGCCGAGCAGCTACTTGGTCAGGGGCAAACACGTTTGCTAAATTCTACAAATTTGATACCCTGGCTGAGGAGGACCTGGAGTTCTCTCATTCGGTGCTGCAGAGTCATCCGCACTCTCCCGCCCGTTTGGGAGCTTTGGTATAATCCCCATGGTCCTTTCGGAGTCCCCAGCATCCACTAGGACGTTAGAGAAAATAAGAATTTACTTACCGATAATTCTATTTCTCATAGTCCGTAGTGGATGCTGGGCGCCCATCCCAAGTGCGGATTGTCTGCATTACTTGTACATAGTTATTGTTACAAAAATCGGGTTATTGTTGTTGTGAGCCATCTTTTCAGAGGCTCCTTCTGTTATCATGCTGTTAACTGGGTTCAGATCACAAGTTGTACGGTGTGATTGGTGTGGCTGGTATGAGTCTTACCCGGGATTCAAAATCCTTCCTTATTGTGTACGCTCGTCCGGGCACAGTATCCTAACTGAGGCTTGGAGGAGGGTCATAGGGGAAGGAGCCAGTGCACACCAGCTAGTCCTAAAGCTTTTACTTTGTGCTTTATCTATACAAAAAAAATACTGTATACTGTGTCATTATGCACAATTTGTGTTTTGTTATTTATATATTATAACCGTGAATATGTATATCCATTATAATACATATATGTGATTTTTTTATACGTTATTATTTAATTAAGTCTGTGTGTGAGTTTATTTATATAATTTATTTACGCACGCATGAGCAAGATAGAGTATATTTGGCCTCCCTTATAATAATAATATTATCAAACCCATTAATTGAACTTGAATATCTCATCAAGGAAAAATGTTTATCTAATGTCTGCGATAGAACACCCAATTCGAGTATACACATAATGCATAATAGTATTTTTAATATTTTGTCCACTGCCAACCTTTTATTCCAGTGCAGTACATAAATATGCTATTCCCCTATACAGACAAACCTTACATCCACATACAATTAATGTACTCTTGCTGATTCCAATGATTTGCCTTCTAATATATTTTATCTACAAACAATCAACTCGCAAATATGTTCTATATTGTAGCGCCCACATTAAAATACGGAGATCCCATCCACTTCGACCATATCTTATTAAATTTAGTGTTAGCATTCCTGCACATATAAACATATCGCTCATGTTTAATTGCAGAGTTGGTTAGTGCCAGAAAGGAGGAGAATTCCGGGCAATCAGGCGCCATCCATGCACGCGCCATGATTACCTTAGCCATCGCGCATGCATTTTTAACATAAGTCACATCTGATCGGGCAATAACTACCTCCGCATTGGCTCCTAGCACGCACATTTTAGGTGTCGGAAGTGTGAGTGCAATCCCCGTAGATTCCAATGCCTGTTTTACCTCAATCCAAAATTTCTGGACGTGCACACAATCCCACATGAGATGCCAGAAAGTACCCACTACATATGTGCATTTAGGGCAGATATTTGAAGAGCGTCCTCCATATTTAGCCAACCTTACTGGAGTTAAATACATTCTGTGGAGAATAAATAGTTTAATTTGTTGAAACCTAATACAGGTAGTGGCTACATGGGGGAGTTCTCTAAGCGCAGACCACTCATCATCATTCATAAGGCCTAGATCTTGCTCCCATTTAGCACGAAGAGCTGCTAGGGAATCCATATGTTGATGGTTTAACAAAAATGAATATGTTTGGGAGACGGCCTTCTGCTGTCCAAGTGCAGGCAAGAAAATGCGAATAGGGCAAGGAGTCAGATTCAAGGGAAAATCCCCAAACTGAGTCTGAATAGCGTGTCGAATTTGCAAGTACCGAAAAAATATGATTGGGGTAAAGCATACTCATCTTTTAATTGCTGGAAGGACTTCAGCCCCCAGCAGAATTTAATTGGCCCACGGAGTATATGCCCCTAGCTCCCCACACTTTATTACCATCCATGCCTCGCAACTCCGTTAGCTGGCTAGAATACCAAAGAGAAGTCTCTGGATCCATTTCAGAAAAGCCAACTATAGCCTGTGCTTTCTGCCATATTTTTAGCGCTTGGGTTATAATAGAAGGGGGGAAGGTGTCTTTTCGCTTAATAGTAATTGCAGAGGAGTGCAGCCTGGTACCAATTGTTTTATAAAAGCAGAATGAAGAGAATCAGCACTATTATTCTGGAGCCATACTGTAACATGTGCAAGCTGCACAGCATAGTAAAATAATTTAAAATTAGGAAGGGCTAATCCTCCATCAACTTTTGATCTAGGTAAGGTGTCTAACTTAATACGGGGGCGTTTGTTAGCCCATATAAGTGGACTAAGCATACTGTTAATTTTCCTAAAGAAAGAAGAAGGAAGGTACACTGGTGACTGCTGCAGAATGTATATTTAAATTGGGATACCCAACTTAGAGGAAGAGAAACCATGGGCAGTGTAGGGGGAGGTCCTCTCCGTGACATAATGGCCGATTTGCTCCAGTTAATAGTTAAGCCTGAGTAAATGTTATACTTCTCAAAAATTGTGAACACTAATGGCATCGATACCCTATAATCCTTCAGAAAAAGGAGAATATCAGCATGTAAACCTACAGTGTCCTCTCTAGAACCTATTTCCAACCCCATGATACCAGAATGTTTTCTAATACGACAAGCCAGTGGTTCAGTTACTTATGCGAACAGTGTAGGAGAAAAGGGGCATTCCTGCCTGGTGCCTCTAGCTAAAGAGAAAGATGATGTAAAGCCATTTACCGCTACTCTAGCTCTAGGTTGTTGATAAAGTAGCTGTATCCACTTCGAAATTTTAGGGCTAAATCCCATACATCTTATTACCTCCCACAGGAAGGGCCATTCAACAGTCGAATGCCTTATTGGCATTGGTAAAGATACCAAAACAGAAGTGGACTTTCCCCGTGTGGCGCCTGAAGATGTGTATATGCCCGGCGAATATTAATACCAGTAGACATCCCTGGCATAAAACCAGTCTTATCTGGATGTATAACAGAAGAAATTACAGAGTTTAGGCAAATAGCCAATACCTTAGCTAGAATTTTTTAGCATCCGTTGGAGTCGAGGATATAAGCTCATATGATTCGGGCAGTGTAGGATCCTTGCCATGTTTAGGTAAGGTGTATGATAGAAAGCTACCTGCTCTATCGGAATGTTTATAGGATTTATAAGAATTGAACATCAAACTATGCATATACAATCAGACTGAAACTGTAACCAATTAGATTGGGCCGTAAGACATCTATCCCTAGACATAGTAGTTCCGTCTAGTATATAGCTCGCCTCTAACCTACGATGCTCTGCCTCCAACTCCTCGCCACTTTTCCTGCTGTTCACTTTTAAGGCAGCAATACGCTATTATTGAAGTGCCTCGTAGGAAGGCCTTAAATGCGCCCCATACTATTGCTTTAGAGGTAGTGCCCTCATTATCACCGAGGTACCTCTCCCATTGGGACTCCACTTCCTGATCTTCACCTATCTGCGAGAGCCATGCCGGATGCAATAACCAAAATAAAGAAAACAAAGTAAGGCTGCGCTCATGGGAGTGGGAATAACCAGAAACAGGAGAGCCGACATAGAAGTAATAAAAAAGGATTTACTAATACCACATTAATCAATTAAAAATTCAGAATGAATAAAAATAACATAAAAATAAATTAAGCACTTTCACTGGGTCACCATGAGAATACTAACAATAATGTCCATCCATATGGTATTCCACGAAGAGAAGTTACTGATAAGGCTCTAATATAAATAGAAAGAGTGTTCTAAATGGCAGAAACAAATGTTGCCAATGTATCTGAAATAGCAGCAGTGTGTCCCGTAGTAAACTTGCCGTGTACGGCAAAAGCTAAATGCACAGAGGAACAGCTCTCACTGACTGAGTATGCAGGTGACAAACACAGATCCGTTGGTGACTGTAACTACCGGAGATCAAACTGTGAAAACTCAGGTGGTGGATATTACCTCTCTCTCCACTGTAGAGCCCACTTGTATGTTGGCAATTGAGAGGGAGATGTAAAGAGGAAAATGTGTGCATATGCAAACTGTTAACCTATAATGTCACTTTAATGTATAAACTATCATTTACATGCTTCCTATGTTTTGATACCGATAATCAGAATCAGCTTTATTGGCC
Source organism: Pseudophryne corroboree (assembly GCF_028390025.1). Classification (NCBI taxonomy): domain Eukaryota; kingdom Metazoa; phylum Chordata; class Amphibia; order Anura; family Myobatrachidae; genus Pseudophryne; species Pseudophryne corroboree. The sequence continues at coordinate 704,201,003 of NC_086445.1, forward strand.
AGGTATACTAGGAATTTGTCTTCGGTTTGCTATACAACAGCCAAGTAGGTAACAGGTAAGCAGGTGTGTGTGTGTGTGGGGGGCGGGCAAATAAAGTTACACAGATAGGTATACCGTAGGGACACAAGTTAGTTACATGTACGTCTAGTCAGTCAATGTTCAGGAGTTCAGCAGGCGGACAGCTTGGGGAAAGAAACTTTTGAGGCTTCTGGTGGATCTGGCGGGGACAGCCCTGTAACCGCCTGCCTGAAGGAAGCAAGTTAAACATGCTGTGACTGGGGTGTAGCTGGTATTTTACTATCTTCATTGCCCGCTTTTTAGCTCTGGACAAGTACAGGTCCTGGACTGAGGGAAGGTCGGCCCCGATGATCTTCTCTGCGGTTCTGACCACCTTTTGGAGCCTGCTTCTGTCCCTCGCGCTGGCGGAGCTGTACCATACGAGTATCGAGGAGCACAGTACCGACTCCACAATCGCGGAGTAGAAGAGGAGCAGAAGCTTCTGTGGGATGTTGAACTTCCTTAGTTGCCTGAGGAAGAACAACCTCTGCTGCGCTTTCCCAACAGTGGCGTCAGCGTTGGACCCCCATTTAAGGTCCCTGGAGATTGTGGTCCCTAGAAACTTGAAGGAGTTCACTAGCGATACCACACTGTCAGCAATCGTTAGCGGAGGTGCACTAGATGACTTCTTCCTGAAGTCCACTATCATCTCGACAGTTTTGAGGGGGTTGAGGTCAAGGTTGTTGTGGATGCACCACTGGGCCAGCCGGTCTACTTCCCGTCTATAGGCCGATTCGTCCTCATCCTTGATGAGGCCGATGACGGTGGTGTCATCGGCGAATTTGATGATCCTTACTGATTGCGCCTCTGAGGTACAGTCATTTGTGTACAGGGAGAAGAGCAGGGGTGAGAGGACACAGCCCTGAGGGGCCCCTGTACTAATGGACCATGCTTGAGAGGTGAATTCCCCCGCTTTCACCACCTGTGTCCTATCTGTCAGGAAGTCTATTATCCAGGAACAGGTAGCTTCTGGGACCCCTAGGCGAGGTAATTTGGGGTGGAGGATGCTGGGGACGATTGTATTGAAGGCCGAGCTGAAATCGACAAACAGGACCCTCGCGTAGGTACCGGGAATGTCTAGGTGCTGTAGAATGTAGTGCAGGCCCAGGTTGACTGCATCCTCGACACACCGATTCGAGCGATAGGCGAACTGCAGGGGGTCCAGTTGGGGGCCAGTCACAGTTTTCAGGTGATTCAAAACCAGACGCTCGAACGTTTTCATGATCACAGACGTCAGTGCTATTGGCCTGTAGTCGTTCAGGTTAGTGATAGTGGGTTTCTTGGGGACCGGGACTATAGTAGACCTTTTGAGGCAGGAAGGGACTTTCTGTAGCTCCAGCGATTTATTGAAGATCTTGGTGAATATGGGGGCGAGCTGACCCGCACATGCTCTTAGGGCAGATGGTGACACTCCGTCAGGACCCGGAGCTTTCCTGGTTTTGGTCCTTTTGAACAATGCCTCCACCTCTTCTTGGGTGACTTGCAGTGCCTGGGGTTGGCCGTCGGTGTTCGGGGCATCGTAGAGGTGATTGTTTGGGTTGCAGGGGACTTCTTTTGCGAACCTGCAATAAAAGTGGTTCAGTTCATCTGCAAGGTCTTGGTGCATGGCGGTGGACTTTGATGTTTTCCTATAGTTGGTTATGGATTGCATTCCTTTCCATACAGATACGGGGTCATTGGTGGAGAGATCGTTTGTCAGCTTGTCCAAGAATCGCTTTTTTGCTAGCCTGATTCCTTTAGTCAAAGAGTTCCTAGTACGGTTGTATAGTGCTCTGTCACCGCTGCTATAGGCCTCCTCTTTGGCTCGACGAAGTTGCCTGAGCTGGGCATTGAACCAGGGCTTGTTGTTGTTGTAAATGCGGTAACTGTTATAAATACCGAGGCACTAACTAGAGGAGGTATACCTTTGATAAAGTCACGTGCTCCGTGATGAAACGCATTAGGCTCCTCCTTCAACCACACTGGGGTTACTGTGAGCTCTTTGGATGGCTTCCAGCTGATACGAGACGATCTCTGCCTCCATCCGTGCACAGCGTGATCCTGCTCTTGAACTCCTCTCTGGTGACCGCATTAGTGGATGAGTTACATCTCCCTCGCAATTGCCAACATACAAGTGGGCTCTACAGTAGACTTCACCTGAGGACGCTCGGTGACGCCAGCCCATGAGAGAGGTAATATCCACCACCTGAGTTTTCACAGTTTGATCTCCGGTAGTTTCAGTCCCCAACGGATCTGTGTTTGTCACCTGCATACTCAGTCAGTGAGAGCTGTTCCTCTGTGCATTTAGCTTTTGCCGTACACGGCAAGTTTACTACGGGGGACACTGCTGCTATTTCAGATACATTGGCAACATTTGTTTCTGCCATTTAGAACACTCTTTCTATTTATATTAGAGCCTTATCAGTAACCTCTCTTCGTGGAATACCATATGGATGGACATTATTGTTCGTATTCTCATGGTGACCCAGTGAAAGTGCTTAATTTATTTTTATGTTATTTTTATTCATTCTGAATTTTTAATTGATGTGGTATTAGTAAATCCTTTTTTATTACTTCTATGTCGGCTCTCCTGTTTCTGGTTATTCCCACTCCCATGAGCGCAGCCTTACTTTGTTTTCTTTGTTTTGCCATTTAAGACACACACACAGTGTCTCACGGCAGCGCATAGGGGAATTAGAATATACCATTATTCTTATTACTTAGGCGCTTATAGCAGTATTTTGTTTTTGTTTGCAATTTCCAAAATATCTGGCCTCTCTGGCTCTCCATATTAACCTTCATGGATAAAAGTGAATGATCCGAGACTCCCCTGGATTCATAATGAACATCTTGTACCCTAGGAATTAAAGATGTAGATACCAAAGCAAGGTCAATTCTAGAAAAAAAATTGAGTTTTAGAAAAGCAAGAGAATTGCTTATCCTGCGGATTTGTAATCCTCCATACGTCATCCAGACCAAGGCTATATATAAATGAGGCAAAAGCTGATGGTCTAGTCAGAACTTTAGGGTCAGAAGACCCCCTCCATTTATCCAGGGAGTAATCCATCAAATTGTTAAAATCGCCCATACAAATGACAGGAGAACCTGGTGATAAAGCCATAAATGCTGCAGCATTCTTAAGAGTTTCATAAGAAAAAGGGGGAGGAACATACATGGCCATAATGAGAAAAAGACTAGAATATAGTCTGCAAAAAATAAATACTTATCTTCCACAGAGGTCAATCACCACCGAGTCCATCACAAAAGATACTGACTTTTTAATTATAATCGAGACACCCCTAGAGTGTGTAGTAAAAGCAGCATGGTATGCCCACCCCACCCATGGCCTTCGTAGCGACAGTAACTTGCTGCCTTCTAAATGTGTTTCCATGAGGCAAACCACATCTGCTTTATATTGCCAAAGCATTTTAAATAACCAGTGAGCGCTTAAGTCTGTCGTTCAAGCCGCGAACATTCCATGTCAAAAAAGTCAACTGCATCATGTCGCGAGATGAAAGACTGAAAACCAGAACAGCAAGGCAGCCAACCTATCATCATGTTGAGAGGATATCACAATTTCAATAAAATTTGAATAAAATAAATCAGCAAGAGCACAATTATACATACAACACAAAACACCATCCCACCCCACATATATTGCCCAATACAAATATATCCAATTATGATTCATAAAAAAATAATTTTCTCTAACGTCCTAGTGGATGCTGGGGACTCCGTCAGGACCATGGGGAATAGCGGCTCCGCAGGAGACAGGGCACAAAAGCAAGCTTTTAGGATCACATGGTGTGTACTGGCTCCTCCCCCTATGACCCTCCTCCAAGCCTCAGTTAGGTTTTTGTGCCCGGCCGAGAAGGGTGCAATCTAGGTGGCTCTCTTAAAGAGTTGCTTAGAAAAAGTTTAGGTTCTTTATTTTCAGTGAGTCCTGCTGGCAACAGGCTCACTGCATCGAGGGACTTAGGGGAGAGATTTTCAACTCACCTGCGTGCAGGATGGATTGGATTCTTAGGCTACTGGACATAGCTCCAGAGGGAGTCGGAACACAGGGCTCGCCCTGGGGTTCGTCCCGGAGCCGCGCCGCCGACCCCCCTTGCAGATGCTGAAGATGAAGAGGTCCGGAACCAGGCGGCAGAAGACTCTCAGTCTTCATCAGGTAGCGCACAGCACTGCAGCTGTGCGCCATTGTTGTCAGCACACTTCACACAGCGGTCACGGAGGGTGCAGGGCGCTGGGGGGGGGGCGCCCTGGGCAGCAATGTATAATACCTGTATGGCGAAAAATACATCACATATAGCCCTTGAGGCTATATGGATGTATTTAACCCCTGCCAGATATCTAAAACTCCGGAGAAGAAGCCCGCCGAAAAGGGGGCGGGGCCTATTCTCCTCAGCACACAGCGCCATTTTCCCTCACAGAAAGGCTGGTGGGAAGGCTCCCATGCTCTCCCCTGCACTGCACTACAGAAACAGGGTTAAAACAGAGAGGGGGGGCACTGATTTGGCGATATGTATATATATTAAAATGCTATAAGGGAGGAACACTTATATAAAGGTTGTCCCTGGATAATTATAGCGTTTTGGTGTGTGCTGGCAAACTCTCCCTCTGTCTCCCCAAAGGGCTAGTGGGTCCTGTCCTCTATCAGAGCATTCCCTATGTGTGTGCTGTATGTCGGTACGTGTGTCGACATGTATGAGGAAAATATTGGTGAGGAGGCGGAGCAAATTGCCTGTAATGGTGATGTCACTCTCTAGGGAGTCGACACCGGAATGGATGGCTTATTTATGGAATTACGTGACAATGTCAACACGCTGCAAGCCGGTTGACGACATGAGAGGGCCGGCGAACAAATTCGTATCTGTCCAGGCGTCTCAAACACCGTCAGGGGCTGTAAAATGCCCATTTACCTCAGTCGGTCGACACAGACCCAGACACGGACACTGATTTCAGTGTCGACGGTGAAGAAACAAACGTATTTTCTTTTAGGGCCACACGTTAAGGGCAATGAAGGAGGTGTTACATATTTCTGATACTCCAAGTACCACAAAAAAGGGTATTATGTGTGAGGTGAAAAAACTACCTGTAGTTTTTCCTGAATCAGATAAATTAAATGAAGTGTGTGATGATGCGTGGGTTTCCCCCGATAGAAAATTATTGGCGGTATACCCTTTCCCGCCAGAAGTTAAGGCGCGGTGGGAAACACCCCTCAGGGTGGATAAGGCGCTCACACGCTTATCAGAACAAGTGGCGGTACCATCTACGGATAGGGCCGTACTTAAGGAGCCAGCTGATAGGAGGCTGAAAAATATCCTAAAAAGTATACACACACATGCTGGTGTTATACTGCGACCAGCGATCGCCTCAGCCTGGATGTGCAGAGCTGAGGTGACTTGGTCGGATTCCCTGACTAAAAATATTGATACCTTTGACAGGGACAGTATTTTATTGACTATAGAGCATTTAAAGGATGCATTTCTATATATGCGAGATGCGCAGAGGGATATTTGCACTCTGGCATCAAGAGTAAATGCGATGTCCATATCTGCAAGAAGATGTTTATGGACACGACAGTGGTCAGGTGATGCAGATTCCAAACGGCACAAAGATGTATTGCCGTATAAAGGGGAGGAGTTATTTGGGGTCGGTCCATGGGACCTGGTGGCCAGGGCAACTGCTGGAAAATCCACCGTTTTTTACCCTAAGTCACATCTCTGCAGAAAAAGACACCGTCTTTTCAGCCTCAGTCCTTTCGTCCCTAGAAGAGTCATATCTGCCCAGGGATAGAGGAAAGGGAAGAAGACTGCAGCAGGCAGCCCATTCCCAGGAACAGAAGCCCTCCACCGCTTCTACCAAGTTCTCAGCATGACGCTGGGACCGTACAGGACCCCTGGATCCTACAAGTAGTATCCAAGGGGTACAGATTGGAATGTCGAGAGGTTTCCCCCCTCGCAGGTTCCTGTAGTCTGCTGTACCAATGTCTCCCTCCGACAGGGAGGCAGTATTGAAAACAATTCACAAGCTGTATTCCCAGCAGGTGATAATAAAATTACCCCTCCGACAACAAGGAAAGGGGTATTACTCCACACTATATGGTGGTACTGAAGGCTAGGTGAGACCTATTCTAAATCTGGAAAATTTGAACACTTACAAGGGTTCAAACCCAGATGGAGTCACTCAGAGCAGTGATAGCAAAGAACAAGGGGACTATATGGTGTCCCGGGACATCAGGGATGCTTACCTCCATGTCCCAAAATTTGCCTTTTCTCACCAAGGGTACCTCAGGTTCGTGGTACAGAACTGTCACTATCAGTTTCAAGACGATGCCGTTGGATTGTCCAAGGCACCCCGGGTCCTTACCAAGGTAATGACCGAAAGGAGGATTCGTCTTCAAAGAAAATGGACGACCTCCTGATAAGAACAAGGTCCAGAGAACAGTTGGAGGTCGGAGTAGCACTATCTCAAGTAGTTCTACGACAGCACGGGTGGATTCTAAATATTCCAAAACCGCAGTTGTTCCGACGACACGTCTGCTGGTCCTAGGGATGATTCTGGACACAGTCCAGGAAAAGGTGTTTCTCCCAGAGGAGAAAGCCAGGGAGTTATCCGAGCTAATCGGGATCCTCCTAAAACCAGGAAAAGTGTCAGTGCATCATTGCACAAGAGTCCTGGTAAAAATGGTGGCTTATTACGAAGCGCTTCCATTCGGCAGATTTCACGCAAGAACTCTTCAGTGGGATCTGCTGGACAAATGGTCCGGATCGCATCTTCAGATGCATCGGCGGATAACCCTATATCCAAGGACAAGGGTGTCTCTCCTGTGGTGATTACAGAGTGCTCATCTTCTAGAGGGCTGCAGATTCGGCATTCAGGATTGGATGCTGGTGACCACGGAGGCCAGCCTGAGAGGCTGGGGAGCAGTCACACAAGGAGTGTGATCAAGTCTGGAGAATTCTCTCCACATAAATATACTGGAGCTAAGAGCAAATTTATAATGCTCTAAGCTTAGCAAGACCTCTGCTTCAAGGTCAGCCGGTATTGATCCAGTGGGATAACATCACGGCAGTCGCCCACGTAAACAGAAAGGGCGGCACAAGAAGCAGGAGGGCAGTGGCAAAACTGCAAGGATTTTTCGCTAGGCGGAAAATCATGTGATAGCACTGTCAGCAGTGTTCATTCCGGGAGTGGACGACTGGGAAGCAGACTTCCTCAGCAGGCACGACCTCCACCCGGGAGAGTTGGTACTTCATCGGGAAGTTTTCCGCATGATTGTGAACCGTTGGGAAAGACCAAAGGTGGACATGATGGCGTCCCGCCCGAACAAAAAATGGGACAGGTATTGCGCCAGGTCACGAGACCTTCAGGCGATAGCTGTGGACGTCCTGGTAACACCGTGGGTGTAACAGTCGGTGTATGTGTTCCCTCCTCTGCTTCTCATAACCAAGGTATTGAGAATTATAAGACATAGAGGAGTAAGAACTATACTCGTGGCTCCGGATTGGCCAAGAGGGACTTGGTAACCGGAACTTCAAGAGATGCTCACAGAGGACTAATGGCCTCGGGAGCTAAGAAGGGATTTGCTTTCAGCAAGTACCATGTCTGTTCCAAGAGGAACCGTGGCATCGGCCTTTAAGAAAGGACCTGCTCCAGCAGGGACCTTGTCTGTTCCAAGACTTACCGCGACTGCGTTTGACGGCATGGCGGTTTGAACGCCGGATCCTAAGGGAAAAGGCATTCCGGAAGAGGTCATACCTACCCTGGTCAAAGCCAGGAAGGAGGTGACCGCACAACGTTATCACCACATGTGGTGAAAATATGTTGCGTGGGTGAGGCCAGGAAGGCCCCACGAAAAAATTTCAACTAGGTCGTTTTCTGCACTTCCTGCAAACAGGAGTGTCTATGAGCCTCAAATTGGGGTCCATTAAGGTTCAAGTTTCGGCCCTATAGATTTTCTTCCAGAAAGAATTGGCTTCAGTTCCTGAAGTCCAGACGTTTGTCAAGGGAGTATTGCATATACAGCCCTTGTGTGCCTCCAGTGGCACCGTGGGATCTCAACGTAGTGTTGGGATTCCTCAAATCATATTGGTTTGAACCATTCAAATCTGTGGATTTGAAATATCTCACATGGAAAGTGACCATGCTGTTGGCCCTGGCCTGGGCCAGGCGATTGTTAAAATTGGCTGCTTTGTCTTACAAAAGCCCATATTTGATTTTCCATTCGGACAGGGCAGAACTGCGGACTCGTCCCCAGTTTCTTCCTAAGGTGGTGTCAGCGTTTCACCTGAAACAACCTATTGTGGTGCCTGCGGCTACTAGGGACTTGGAGGACTCCAAGTTGCTAGACGTTGTCAGGGCCCTGAAAATATATATATATATATATATATATATATATATATATATATATATATATATATATAATTCCAGGACGGCTGGAGTCAGAAAGTCTGACTTGCTGTTTATATTGTAGGCACCCAAAAAGCTGGGTGCTCCTGCTTCTAAGCAGACTATTGCTCGTTGGATTTGTAGTACAATTCAGCTTGCACATTCTGTGGCAGGCCTGCCACAGCCAAAATCTGTAAATGCCCATTCCACAAGGAAGGTGGGCTCATCTTGGGCGGCTGCCCGAGGGGTCTCGGCTTTACAACTTTGCCGAGCAGCTACTTGGTCAGGGGCAAACACGTTTGCTAAATTCTACAAATTTGATACCCTGGCTGAGGAGGACCTGGAGTTCTCTCATTCGGTGCTGCAGAGTCATCCGCACTCTCCCGCCCGTTTGGGAGCTTTGGTATAATCCCCATGGTCCTGACGGAGTCCCCAGCATCCACTAGGACGTTAGAGAAAATAAGATTTTACTTACCGATAAATCTATTTCTCATAGTCCGTAGTGGATGCTGGGCACCCATCCCAAGTGCGGATTGTCTGCATTACTTGTACATAGTTATTGTTATAAAAAAATCGGGTTATTATTGTTGGGAGCCATCTTTTCAGAGGCTCCTCTGTTATCATACTGTTAACTGGGTTCAAATCACAAGTTGTACGGTGTGATTGGTGTGGCTGGTATGAGTCTTACCCGGGATTCAAGATCCTTCCTTATTGTGTACGCTCGTCCGGGCACAGTACCTAACTGAGGCTTGGAGGAGGGTCATAGGGGGAGGAGCCAGTACACACCATGTGATCCTAAAAGCTTGCTTTTGTGCCCTGTCTCCTGCGGAGCCGCTATTCCCCATGGTCCTGACGGAGTCCCCAGCATCCACTACGGACTATGAGAAATAGATTTATCGGTAAGTAAAATCTTATTATCTTAATGCTTTTTAGCATATAAACTAAAGATTTATCATTCCTAAGCCATCTGCTTATCTCCTGGAGCAAAGTGATCTAACCACATGACTGCTCCCCTCTGTGTATTAAAGTATTTAAACTCCCCCTTTGCTACCACACGGAATCTAGAGGGATACAGCATAGCATATGGCAAGTTTAGAGCTTGAAGCCTTCGTTTTACAGGATTAAGTTGTGCTCGATCCTTCTGGACCTCGGCAGCAAAGTCTGGAAAAGTTGAGACTAGCACCCCATTCCGCGTTAGAGGGCCTTTAGTACGCCCCAACCACAATACAGCATCTCTGTCTTTATAATGTAACCGCTTTGCAATCAGAGTACTAGGTGGAGCACCCGGGGGCGGTGAGCGTGTTGGAACCCGATGGGCCCGTTCCACTGCAAACTGCGGGATGAAGGAGTCTCTTCCATATAACTCAACCAGCCATTTTTCCAAGAAAAATTCTGGAGATGTGCCCTCCTCCTTCTCTGGCAGGCCAACAAATCTAATAATTCTGCACAAGCGCCGCTCCATATCCAAAAGCCTGCTCTGTATGGACGCAACTTGAAGATTTAATGTAGACACATTTTCCTAAAGTGGGCCAATTGAATCATCAATATTGGATATACGTGTCTCCACCTCCCCCACTCTCTCACGGATACGATAGACATCTTGACGTAATATAGATAAATCACTTTGCACCTGATATATTTTATCTGAAAGGCGTTTTTTGCTTCCAGCTATCTCCTCCATCCCTTATTGTAAATAAATAGTAGGTGGTGATAAAGATTCAGTAGTAGTAAAAAAGGTGGAGACCCCTTGATAGGGTGTCCTAGGCTCAGGAATTGGTGCCGTATTCTGGGCTGCGGAACCATGAGAGAATCTCTCCAATTTAGCAGCAGTTGCTGCAGCCTGCTGCTGCGTTTTTCCCATAATGCCTATCACTATTTTGTCCCTTTTTTCAAAATTATTATAGACACTGATTGAGCAAACCGCTGTTAGCAAGGAGATTCTCTATAGTTATTCTCCTCCGGTTATCCTCCAGCAAGATAGAAAGCCGGAGAGCAGATACAGGGGGTTACAAAGTTATCAGAAGTTCAAGCACACTTATCCCTTGTGTCTACGCAATAATATTTATATTTAACGTGCAAGTACTCACAAGTACTCACAAGTATATACACCTCTGAGGCTTCGGGCCACTCTTATCTCCACACTTCGCTCACGAGCTTTGTTTATATCGACCCGTATGTCCTCGAGCTATTAACAGAGGGATCTCCCACCAGACGTAGTGGCAATGCGGTCTCAATGATGTTTATCACATGCCGGTCGGCTCTCACAGGCGCTGTAATTTCCCACTTCAGGGCCAAACGTCCACCGCCACGCATCCTAGCTGGCGCTCTCGTCTCCCACCGGGCGGCTCTTGCAGATGCATCTGTAGTACAGTCTCCCCTTTTGCGGCAATCTGTGCCCGTCTGTGTCCATCCAGTTCCTCGCGTCTCCCGCCGGGTGACTCTCACAGGCGCCCTAGAATGGGACTAGCAGGAGCAGAGAGTCACAGTGCTCTATCAAATAGTATCAGGGGCAACTCCCCAGCAAGTCACACAACCTCTCACTCTCGGGGCCCCCCCACCAGCAGAGTAAGTATAGGCACAGCACTACCGTGTCACTGTCAGGTACTAGTCGCCAGATGTCTGTACACAGCTCGTACCAGGCCACACTGCACAGCGGGATAGATTACCAATTTCCAGGAGTTGCCTGTAAGGGGGTGTCTCTCTCTCCCACTAAACAAGCAGACAGCGGGGCAATGCCAAAGCATCAGCTTCCAAAGGTTCAGGTGTCCCAGGGCATGAGAGGGCATCCAGCAGAACAGCACACACCAGGGTATCGCTCTCTCCCCGCACATCGGGAGGGGGGTGGGGAAATGCAAGAGCAGCGCCTGTCCGGGTATGCCGCGACGTGTCTCCGCAAGCCTCCCCCTCCTTCCTTCGGGTGGCTCTCCTCCCAAGCCAGCAGGAGCTGGCTCTCAGGCTTTGTCAGTAGCTGGCTCGCCGGCTCCGGTGGTATTGGCTCTCAGGACGCCACAAGTAGCATGAGCAGAATGCTGGAAAAAATCCAAGAGAGGTTTTTAATCAGGATGTGGGGCCGGGGAGCTCACACACTCGCGTTCTACGTCCTCGCCGCTGTGGCCACACACACCCTACTAGACAGGCTTTAGATGTGTCAGTGGTTCCCAAGCTTTTTTAAATCACGGTTCCCTAGAGTATCAGAATTTTTTTTTTTTTTTTTTTTTAATGCACCCCTGGGCCAAAAATGTCTTATTCAGGAAATATTAAATTAAGTAAATTGTGTTTTTATATCCTCCTTAGGTTCAGTTATGTGGTGAGAGGCAGGATTTACTTCTGTTTGTCCACATATTTTATGATTGTCATATCCATCTGTTTTCACCTGTCGAAAACAGATTGGAGCTAACTGGATACCCCCCTAAGTCTATTTAACAAAATCTAAACATAGAAATATAAAAATAAAAAACATGAACATAGAGGAATGATAAGAGAATTGTGTTATGTTTGGGTGACAGGCATTACAGACATCTAACAAGCCTAATTCAAAAAAAGACTATGGAAAAAGAGGCAGGGGAAGGAGACAGTGAGACGGCAGTACTCTCCAGTGTTCAAGCAAATTATTCTTTACATTATTGAAATCTCCCAGACAAATGACAGGGGTAGTGGGAGACAAAACGATAAAAGAATCTGTCTTGTCCAGTGCCTTGTTGTATGGGGAGGTAGAGAGGTGTCTTCATACATCTTTTCTGCATCCGTGTCAAATATACCCTCTTGGCACGCCAGGTCCTGTGAGAGACTGCTAGCATTGGGCATTTATTTTGCCGAAAATGCTTCATAGTCTCAATACAGTGTGACTATGATGCACCAGGAGACTGTGATTCATTTTGATATGACACTTGTGTATATAGTGTATACAGAGTCTCTGAAGCTGCCTGCCAAGTGCTACAACGGGCTGGCTTTTTTTTTTCCCCATGTCAAGCTCCTTTGTGCTTCATAGACAGACTCTGGTTAATTTCCTAAACCTTCTAAAAGTGAAAAGAGGTGATGTTGCCCATAGCATCCAATACATTTCTCTCTATCCTTTCTTTACTGCATTCTAGGAAGTGATTGAGAGAATTTGAATTTTAGAATTGTTGCATGTCAAATTAATCTGCAGAGTCTCCTGGTGCATCCTACAGCAGTCGCATCATGATGTGACTGAGATGCATTTTTTGCCAAAAAAGATGCCTGATGCTAACAGAGTTGCATGGGACCTGTCCGCTTACTTCTCGCTAGGCATCTTCCGCTTTGCGCAATATTGAGGCTAGGTGTATGAGGAGACCTCTGCATGGGAACTGGCAAAAGAGTAAAAAGTATAGAATCGCTAAAGGTTCTCAGAAAGACTAACCTGCCCTGGGGATCAGTCTGAATGTGATCCAGTTGAAAATGTTGATGTTTTGTGATTAAAACTGAAACAGCCCTAGAGTTGTGGGAGAGGATAGAAAGATCCAGATTCAATGGCAGCACCTTACCTCCACCCACATGAGTCTTCATAAGTCATAGGATATTAGCACCATACCTCTTGGTCTGGGATTAAACAAGGGGCATTTTTTTTATTTTTCTCTTATGTCCTAAAGGATACTGGGGTTCCATTTAGTACCATGGGGTATAGATGGGTCCTCTAGGAGCCATGGACACTTTAAGAATTTGATAGCGTGAGCTGGCTTCTCTCTCTATGCCCCTCCTACCAGACTCAGTTTAGAAAATGTGCCCAGAGGAGCCGGTCACGCTTATGGAAGCTCCTGAAGAGTTTTCTGCACTTATTTAATGCTTGTTATTTTCAGGCAGGGCTGGTTGACACCAGCCTGCCTACTTCGTGCGATTTTTTTGTTTGGGGGGGGGGTGGAGACGGCCCAACCTCTTGAAGGGTTAATGGTCCTGTTCCCTGTTGACAGGATACTGAGCTCCTGAGTGAACTATTCGCAAGCCCCACCACGGCGAGCATACATTCCCGCAGCACGCCGCCACCTCTAACAGAGCCAGAAGAAAGAAGAGTGGTGAGTACTAAGTCAGCGTCCTGACTAACTGGTCGCCGGCCATTATGGTGGCATGAGGGTACGGAAACGCACAGCTTCTAACCGGGGCGGAATGCATCTCCAGACAGTACACAGCTGCGTCTCAGTACACTGTACACAGTACCCACACTGGCAAAAACAGCCTTAAAATGGTTTTCTCTCCATTTTAAGCAACAGATTACCTCAGCCAGTATAAAAAAAGCGGGAAGACCGTGCACCATTGAAGGGGCGGGGCTTCACTATGAGAGGATCCAGCAGCTCACCAGCGCCATTTTCCCTCTGCAGTGGACACAGACGCTGACTGACAGGGACACGCAGCTGAACCGGAATGGGTTAATTCCATTAAAGCAATGATCTCACATATTTCTACAAAGCTATCCCGCAATGAGAAAGAGACGCAATACTTAAGACAGACTGCGGATGAGCTTATGAATAGAGACTCGGTCCCCAAACCAGCGTCTCAATCCCCTCCCATTTGTCTGCAAAAAGATCTCTGGCCCATATCCTGCAGTCTGACTCTGATGCTGACGGGTCAGACGTGGAGGAGGGTGAGGTGGATTTGGAGGGGGGGGGGGGGGATGCTACTCTGTCACAGGGAATTGCCTCTATCAGAGATGTTCTGCAAATTCCTGATAAGGTGTCAGAGGAGTGTGAGGAATCTTATTTTAATGTAAAAAAGAAGTCCTCAGTCACTTTTCCTGCGTCAAGGGAATTGGTTACCCTGTTTGAAGAACCGTGGGTTAATCCTGATAAGAAATTTCAAATCCGTAAAAGGTTGCTCTCATCTTTTCCTTTTTCCTCTGGAGGATAGGAAAAAATGGGAAAATCCATGGATAGTGGACGCATCGGTCTCTAGGCTTTCACGTAAAATTGTATTGCCTGTCCCTGGTGCAGCCTCCCTTAAAAGATATGGCTGATCGTAAAATTGAGACTACACTCAAATCATTGTACACAGCTGCTGGGGTGGCCTAGAGACCCACTATTGCATGTGTGTTGATCACAAAAGCCATTGCTAAATGGTCAGGTAACCTAATTGATGGGTTAGATTCCTTGTCTAGGGGCGATGTTTTCTCCTGCATCATATGCAGGACTCTGCAAACTTTATGGTGGAAGCCATAAAAGAGATTGGTTTGCTTAATGCACGCACCACCGCTATGACCGTGTCAGCACGCAGGGGCTTCTGGATACACCAGGGAACTGCTGATGCGGACTCCAGGAAAGACGTGGAAGGTCTACCATTCACAGGAGAGGCCTTGTTTGGAGACGAACTAGACAAATGTATCTTGTGTCCCTGGATATCAAGGATGCCTACCTTCACATTCCGATCTGGCCGCCTCACCAGGCTGATCTACGGTTTGCACTACAGGACTGTCACTGCCAGTTCCAGGATCTGGAACCAAGGTGAACCAGGGGGTGAACCAAGGTGATGGCAGAGATGATGTTTATACTCCGCAAGCAGGTAGTGAACATAATTCCGTACCTGGACGATCTTCTGATAAAGGTGCCGTCCAGGGAGAGGTTGCTGTACAGTATTGGCCTCTCAACCATCTTCTCTAGGATCACGGGTGGATTCTGAACCTTCCGAAATCTCACCTAGAGCAAACACGGAGGCTCCCATTCCTGGGAATGATACTGGACACGGAGTCACAGGAAGTGTTCCTTCCGTTGGAAAAGGCATTGGTAATCCAGTCGATGGTATGGGATGTCCTGAAGCCAACTCTGATATCGGTGCATCTATGCATTCACCTTCTGGGGAAAATGGTGGCCTCTTACGAGGCGTTTCAATGTGGAAAGGTTTCACGCAAGACCCTTCCAACTCGATCTGTTTTACAAATGGTCCGGATCGCATCTTCACATGCACCAGAGGATTCGTCTGTCTCCAAAAGCCAGGATCTCCCTTCTGTGGTGGCTACAGACCTCTCACCTCGTTGAGGTTCGGAATTCAGGACTGGATTCTGTTAACCATGGACGCAAGCTTCCGAGGTTGGGGAGCAGTCACCCAGGGGTACAGTTTCAAGGAAGATGGTCAAGTCAGGAAGTTGTCCTTCAAATCAACATTCTGGAGCTCAGGGCCCTATACAACACCCTTCTGCAGGCCTCTTATCTTCAGGATCGGGCCATTCAGGTCCAGTCGGACAATGTAACGGCAGTGACGTACATAAACCGACAGGGCGGACCGAAAAGCAGAGCAACAATGTCAGAGGTGTCAATTCTCCTCTGGGCAGAAAAAAAACGCTATGGCGTTGTCAGCAGTCTTCATTCCGGGAGTAGACAACTGGGAAGCAGACTTCCTCAGTAGACACAACCTGCACCCAGAGGAGTGGGGCCTTCACCCGGAAGTGTTCAGGTGCTTGATTCGTCGATGGGGAAATCCACAAATCCAAACTTACAGAGAAGAAAAGAAAATCAACTTTTAATAGCAGCACTCTTCCCCTTCAACAAGAAAATTAATTCTTCTTTCTTAGAAATAACAAAATTAATGCTTTTATTAATAATCTTATAAAATCAAGAGGACATTTCAATACCCATATGTGATGTGGGTTTCTTTATTGTCATCACATATGATGTATTATATGTCTCCCTTTTATTTCCAGGGGGTCATGTAGAGTGAAGTATAAAATTGATAGAGACAGAATAACGTGTAGAAAACAAAATAAATATTTTTGAATAAAAGTGGTTTCAAAGAAAATGCACTGTCATTAATATGTATATATAAATCCTGTGGTTCCCTATGATATAATCTATTATAGAAGTGTTAATAGGGGTACAATTTAGTACAATTAAATCAATACTGGCTTCATAGATGTAAGAATGTGAGAAGGGGATGGTTTATCCTTAAATGTCAGTCCCTGTCTAATCTACGCACATAATACTGTGGTTTATTTCCTCTGCCAGGACCAAATATTTGGGGCATCGGATAGACCAAAGTTTATCTATCAATAATTAAATATCACACATTTAAATAGTGGCAACTCATATATAATCCAGTGTGCAAGAACAAGCCATAAACAAGCCTGGGAGTATATATCTTTGCTTCCAAGGGCAATACGAGCTTGATATTTATGCAGCGATAGGCATTATAACTGCTATCTGGATATATGAGGAAGTAATTATATAACAGTATTTCAGTCTGCCTTATATCTAATCCAAGTGGCCTAGAAACGGAGACATATATACAGGTACCACTCTTGGCCAATATAGCTTTAATAATTCAGCAAGAGTGAACAATAACTTATATTCAGCAATTATTCAGCATCTAGCATACAGTATCATCCAGCTATTGAAAGCATGAATACATCTCAATTTGCAGAGTTGTTCTAAAGTTATTTGATAATTAAATATCATATGTTTAAACAGTGGTAACACACAAATGGACACCCGAGCTATTTATGGCAATACGAGCCTGATGTTTATACATAAACAGACACAAAAACTGTCCTCTGTTAATTAAAGTGTGGAAAATATATAGATAGGTATACCGGCACTATTCCTGAACAAACATAGTTGAATAATCCAACGTGAGAGGCCAAGTAGCCCAATCAATAGCTGGAATTATTAAATATCCAGAAAGGAGTAAGATATATTATTACCCAGCTATCTGACTAAATAAGAACACATTCTATATTACTATGTTGTTCTAAACATCCCTGTTATGCCACTATAAAGCAACAAATGTTGCAATGTGATCACTGAATGAAGAATCAGTAAATATTATGCAATACTGCTACATTTGTAACCCTCTATACATACCACTGGCAAAAACAGTCTATGGATATTTGAAGAATCACAAACAGATTGGTTATATCATAGATATTTAGTAATTTACAGAATAAAGACGGCGTACGAGCATTTTCTTTTAACCACTTTTATTCACAAATATTTATTTTGTTTTCTACACGTTCTTCTGTCTCTATCAATTTCATACTTCACTCTACATGACCCCCTGGAAATAAAGGGGGACATATAATACATCATATTTGATGACAATAAAGAAACCCACATCACATATGGGTATTGAAATTTCCTCTTGATTTTATAAGATTATTAATAAAGCATTAATTTTGTTATTTCTATGAAAGAAGAATTAATTTTTTTGTGGAAGGGAAAGAGTGCTGCTTTTAAAAGTTTATTTTCTTTTCTTCTCTGTAAGTTTGTGTATGTATATTTAATCAACCAGCAGCACCACTCATATGTGCTTTATGTTGAAATATTTGCCTTATCAACATATATTATATTCCTTGTATAATACGGACTATCCAATCCTGGTGCAGGATCATTTCTAACTTGATATCCACAAATCGACATGATTGCCTCTTGTCTCAACAAGCTCAAGCGGTATACTTCCAGGTCGAGAGACACACGGGCAGTGGCGGTAGGCACTCTGACGACTCCATGGGTCTATCAGATGATGTACGTGTTTCCTCCACTTCCTCTGATCCCAAGAATTCTCAAAAGAATAAAAAGGGAAAATGTTCAAGCAATCCTCATTGCTCCGGACAGGCCAAGAAGGGTCTGGTACGCGGACCTTCTAGAGATGCTTCTCGAGGATCCGTGGCCTTTACCTCTTCACAAGGATCATCTGCAACAGGGCCCGTTCGTCTATCAGGACTTACCGTGGCTATGTTTGACGGCATGGAAATTGAACGGCTGATTCTAGCCAGACGAGGGATCCCTAATAAAGTTATCTCGACTATGATCCAAGCCAGGAAGGGGGTAACGTCTAAACATTACCACCGTATTTGGAAGAAATACGTCTCATGGTGTGAGAGCAGAACTTATTCTGTGGAGGAATTTCACCTGGGACGTTTCCTGCTTTTTCTGCAGGCAGGTGTGGATGTGGGCCTACATCTGGGCTCCATAAAAGTCCAGATTTCAGCCTTGTCCATTTTCTTTCAAAAACAATTGTGTTCTCTCCCTGAGGTCCAGACGTTTTTGAAAGGTGTTCTGCGCTTAAAACCTCCCTTTGTGCCTCCCATGGCACCTTGGGATCTCAATTTGGTGCTGCAGTTCCTTCAATCGGACTGGTTTGAACCATTACAGGAGGGTAACTTAAAATATCTTGCGTGGAAGACCTTCACACTGTTGGCCTTGGCTTCAGCAAGACTTGTGTCAGAGCTGGGGGCTTTGTCTCACAAGAGCCCCTATTTAATTTTCCATGAGGACAGAGCTGAATTAAGAACTCGTCTGCAATTTCTCCCAAAAGTGGTGTCTACGTTTCACATCAACCAACCTATTGTGGTTACCGGTACCAAAATCCGTACAGGCCCACTCTACTGGGTTGGTGTGTTCTTCCTGGGAGGCTGCCCAGGGTGTCTCGGCTTTACAGCTCTGCCGAGCGGCTACTTGGTCACGTTTTGCAAAGTTCTACAAGGTCTATACTTTGGCCTCTGAGGACCTTCATTTTGGCCAATCAGTACTCTCCAACCCGGGAACTTTGGTTCATCCCCGTGGTACTAAATGGAGCCCCAGTATCCTCTAGGACAGGGGTAGCCAACCCTGGTCCTTGAGAGCAACCGACAGTGCACGTTTTCCAGGTCTCCTCACAGAATCACAAGTTAAGTGATTAGCTCCACCTATGGATCTTTTAAAATGTGACAGTTAGTAATGACTACACCTGTGCACCACCTGCCAGATGAGCTGGAAAATGTAAACTGTTGGTTGCTCTCGAGGACCAGGGTTGGCTACCACTGCTCTAGGACGTAAGAGAAAATAGGATTTTAATTACCTACCGGTAAATCCTTTTTTCTCGTATTCCATAGAGGATACTGGGCACCCGCCCGGTGCTTCGTTCTTCCTGCACTGTTACTTGGTTAAGTATTGTTGGTTCAGCTGTTGCTGTTCCTGTTTAAAGTTGGGTTAGCATAGCTTTCCTCTGTTTTGTGTGGGCTGGTTCGAAATCTCACCACTATCTTTATCCTTCTCTCAAAGTATGCCCATCTCCTCGTGCACAGTTTCCTAGTCTGGTAGGAGGGCCATAGAGCGAGGAGCCAGCCCACACTATCAAATTCTTAAAGTGCCCATGGCTCCTAGTGGTCTTGTCTATACCCCATGGTACTAAATGGAACCCCAGTATCCTCTACGAACTACGAGAAAAGGATTTATCGGTAGGTAATTAAAACCCTATTTTTTTTCACTGAAACTATGACTATTCCAACTGACCAGGTAGAACCCCATGTCGTCAGATGTCATTTCCAGCTAACGGAGACAATACATGAAAGTGGCAATGGAAGCACACTAGGGAAGTGCCCCGTGCCATTGACCCTACACTTCAACAACGTGATGGAGACTTGAAATAAAATAAAGAGTAAATGTGCAAATATAGCTAATAGAAATGCATGGAAAATTCGAGGTGATGACAAAACGTAGTTTGAAAGGAAAAACTGTCCCAACCCTATCCCACACTGTATAAAAATTTAATAATATCGTATTCCCTAAATATTTTACTTATACTTAAGAAAACACTAAAATCCAAAGAACTATTGGATGCTATACCTAGCAGAGTAAAAAAAAATACGTATAATACACAGAATGGTGAACTAGATAAAACAGAATAATAAGAGGCAATGAAAGAGGTGCAAGTGGCCCAAAACAGTACTCTTCAATGTACTTTTGGTACAGTATTACATTAATATTTAATCCCCCTCTCCCCCCCACACCCCTCAATCTGTTAGTCACAAACATTTCTTGCCTGCATATTTTAGACATTTATTATTTTCTGCTTTCCTATAGATGTGGCAGCAGGGATTTATAAGCTGTTCTTTAAGTTAATTGAACAAAATGTTGAAAATGTTGGTAAACGCATGGTTAATCATGTACAGGCCATCATTCCTGCTTTGCTAACAGATCACCATCTTTTATTTGTATGGGTCATTCCATGCCAAATCATCACAAAAAAAGTAACTTTTCAACCCGACCACCTCAGATTTTTTTTCATATTTGGTAGGATGGTAGACAACATAAAGTAACTTTCATATGTAAAATTTTACCCCTCAGTGATGCAGGGCTGCAAACATGACAAATTAACATTTGTGCTTGCCAGGTCAACTTAGAAAAATCATAACTTTGCTTCTAATTGTGGAAGAACTTTCATGGTCTTGTTTTGAAGCTAAGGGACCATAGTTTTCATAAAATAATTTTTAGATTTTAAAAATAGATTGACTTTTACATTTCAAGGTCACATGTGACCTTTGACCTTGAACATCTAAAAAAGTGTACTTTTAACTTTTTTGTTCATGAAGTATCTTATACAATTAAATACAACCTCTGCTGTAAGTTTCCTTTTGGGATGCCTTTTGGAGCAGATGAAAATTAAAATCTGAAAATTAGACATCACATTCAGTGAAATTCCTGATTGTGATTAGGAGATTTCTGTAGCGGCAAATTTCCCATTAGACACATAAGGCACGTGCCTAGGGGCAGCATGTGCCTGGAGGCGGCATAGGATGCTTGTGCTGGTACGGTGAGCCCGAATTGTCCACAAGTGTAGAGTATTTCCACTGTACTGTAACATATGCCATCTTGATTGGAGTGTAAATGGGCAGGACATGCTCATACTGCCCCTCTAAGCTATCCTAGAAAATATGTATGCATACAGTAATTAATAATACAAAAAAATGTCATAGTTAGCAGCAGCCATTACTGTTGTGCCTAGGGGTGTCCTCACCCATTCTGCTGCTGGGATCCCGGGGTCGCTATGCTGACCGCCGAGATCCGTAGTGTCTACGGTCTCCCAGCCCCAATCCATTTTATAATAGCAACTGATCTATACACAGTGCTTGTATTAAAGACTGTACCAACGCAGTAGTATTTAATAGAACCTACATTTTAATAAAACACAAATACTAATAATCTTCAAGTCGGTATAACATATATCCCAACCAGGGATACTGATTCTGGGCTAAATCATTAGCTAATTTTCCTGAATTTGGGACTGCTAATCCAACAATTCCTATTAAAGGATAGTGAAACTAAAAGCAGACATTGACTATTTAACCACTTGCCTGGCACGGTTACATCAGATGCGACCACACCAGCAAGTGCTTTATCTGACCTGGTCGCACAGGATGCAACCAGTCAGACCGCATGTTCCATTGCAGAGAAGAGAAACTTAACGCACCTGCAATTCTAAGAAGGACCGGAAGGTCCCTCTGCCTCCCTGCACCCTCCCCCAGTGTTGGCAGTGCTGCTGATCGTTCAGCACAGCAGGACCCCCCCAACCGATGTCTGCAGACAATAGCAGCCGCTGGGGAAGTGTACAAACATGTCCGCTTTCTTCACACTTAGTCAATTTGTTCTGTGGTTAGGACCGTAATTAGCCTTATGTAATATATTGGGTAGTGTTTTGGGGTGGTTGGAGGCACTCTGAGTGGGTTATTAGGTCTGTTACTGTCTCAGGAAAACATTATGTTCTTGTACACCATGGAGGAGGCCTGCCATGTAGATGAGCACAGTCCTAGCTATAACCTGCCTGTTGTGTAGCTCGGTGTAAGGGTCACTTTTACAGGTTGAGTATCCCTTTTCCAAAATGCTTGGGACCAGAAGTATTTTGGATATCGGATTATTCCGTACTTTGGAATAATTGCATACCATAATGAGATATCATGGTGATGGGACCTAAATCTAAGCACAGAATGCATTTATGTTACATATACACCTTATACACACAGCATGAAGGTCATTTTAGCCAATATTTTTTATTAACTTTGTGCATTAAACAAAGTGTGTGTACATTCACACAATTCATTTATGTTTCATATACACCTTATACACACAGCCTGAAGGTCATTTAATACAATATTAATACAATACAATATTTCTAATAACTTTGTGTATTAAACAAAGTTTGTGTACATTGAGCCATCAGAAAACAAAGGTTTCACCATCTCACTCTCACTCCAAAAATTCCGTATCTCGGAATATTTGGATATGGGATACTCACCCTGTAATACCCTTTTCCCCTTATTGCGATCATCCATTAGTCACAGAGATGTAGCAATTCTCTGAGAACATCCCCCTCCCCCATTACTGATTGTACAGTCCGCTGCTTACTTCTGCACACTGGCTGGGAGCAGGCACCAGGCAGAGACTCAGGAGTGTAGCAGCATTGCTGTGCCCCAGGACCAGCAGCACATGGAGGAGGAGGAGAAAAGGGATTCTTATGACAGGAATGAGAACCAGGATAAAAAAAGTGAATCGGGTATGGCAGTGACAAATGTCTACCTTTCCAGTTGTGGAACTACAAGTCCTAGCATGCTTTGAACAGCTCTTGCCAGGTCATGCTGGGTCTTGTATTCTACTGCAGTTGGAGGGACACAGGTTGCCTAAATCAGGGGTAGGCTATGTGTGGCACTCCAGCTGCTGTGGAACTGCATATCCCAGTATGCCGTGCCACAGATTTAGCATGTTCTAGCAGCAAAACTGTTGCAAGGCATTGACCCAACATTGTAGTGCCAAATATTGTCTCTACCTATCCTAATCATTAATCCCATGATCTATACCCTGTTGCAATTTGTGTGGGCTGCCAGGGGCTTTGGTTGGTGTGAACTAGAGTGCTAATTCAGCACTATTCGTAGATGTGCAAAAATTGCTATGAAGCAATTTTTGCGCAAATGCTTGTATGCGCATGCGTGACGTCTCAAACTGAATTC
Source organism: Pseudophryne corroboree (assembly GCF_028390025.1). NCBI lineage: Eukaryota > Metazoa > Chordata > Amphibia > Anura > Myobatrachidae > Pseudophryne > Pseudophryne corroboree. Next base: position 704,224,125 of record NC_086445.1, read on the forward strand.
TCATCACAATGGAGTTGAAGACCTGAAGGGGGCAGGAATGGGGCTGCATTTTGGGGGCGTTGACGCTCCGATTTAGGGGCACGGTCCGGACAATGCAGGTGTGTCCGGACCGTTGGAAGTGCTTGTCGCAGCGGCTGTGTGATGTCACGCGTAACCCCTGCAACAAAAAATGTCAGGTAGCCGTCTGCCTACGCATCTAGGTTGCGCAGGCAGTGGGCAACCATTAACATATGACCGCTTTGCTTCTTAGCGAAGCATTCGCATGTTAGCCGGGGAGGGGGTAGGACCCAGCATGCAGGGCGGACGTGCCCTGTGCTGCGCGTCCCCATGCATGCTACCGTATGAGTGGTAGTTGTGCGATTATTCGCATAACTCATGCTGAATTAGCCCCTAGGTTTACTGTTTGTCATGTAATAGGATGCAGTTTGACTGATTGGTTGGGTGGGATTCAAATGTGTCCCAGATATCTATTTTTCAAACATAGCAAACCTAGGGCCACCAGACTATCCAATTGTTCGGTTTTGGCAGGTACAATACCCTTTCTCTAACTTCCTAGTGGATACTGGGGATCTGTTCTTTAGTACCATGGGGTATAGATCAGGTCCACTGGAGTCTGGCACTATAAAACCTTTAGTATGTGTGTGCTGGCTCCTCCCCTCTATGCCCCTCCTACCAGACTCTGTTGAAAAAAATGTGCCCAAGGAGCCGGGTGCACTTCTCTGGAGCTCCAGAGAGTTTCCATTTAATTTTTGTTTTAGTTTATTGTTTTCAGGTAGTCCTGGGGGTAAATTTACTAAGATAGGAGTTCTATTTAAGATGGGATGTTACCCAGAGCAACCAATCAGATTCCAGGTATTAACTTCAGGAAGGTGCTAGATAAATGAGAAGTAGAATCTGGTTGGTTGCTATGGGCAACATCCCATTACAATTTACCCCCTGGTTGGCAACCAGGCTACCTGCTTCGTGGTACTTAGAGGGGGACCGAAACAACCTCCTGAGAGTTAATGGTTCGTAATCCCAGCTGACAGGACACTGAGCTCCTGAGGTGCTACTTATACATCGTTAGTACGTGTGCCCACGCCAGCAGCTAGCCGCCACCCTCTAACAGATGCTGAAGAGTGCGGTGAGTGTTACATCGGGGTCCCGGTTAGTGGGTCCCCGGTGAAGTTTGGCGGCAGGTCGCGAGGCGGTCACAGGCCACGAGCCGCGGTTCCTGCCGCAAACAAAACTGGCTCAGGGCTCATGCCCTGCAGTGCTTACTGCCCCTTAGGGCTTGTCTGTTCTTTTATATGTGTGAAATTTACTCATGGCCAGCATAATAATGTGAGGGACCTTGCGCCATTGCAAGGGGCGGGGCTTCCCGGAGCGTGGAGCAGAGGTGGGAAGGCGCCATTTCGTGCTGCCGCGGATCATCAAGGCTGCATGCACTCTGCTCCACGGACCCACACTGTTACAGACTCTGTACTGGTACCAGGGGGGGACGCTACAGCGGTAGAGCCGCTTCACTTTTGTCAGGTTATACACATTTCTCATACGTCCTAGAGGATGCTGGGGATGCTTCAAGAACCATGGGGTATAGACGGGATCCGCAGGAGACATGGGCACTTTAAGACTTTAAATGGGTGTGAACTGGCTCCTCCCTCCATGCCCCTCATCCAAACTCCAGTTAGATTCTGTGCCCAGTGAGTTCAAAGGCTCTGCTTCTTAGGCTACTGGACACCATTAGCTCCAGAGGGTCTGATCACTTGGTGCGCCTAGCTGCTCGTTCCCGGAGCCACGCCGTCACCCCCCTTGCAGAGCCAGAAGAAAGAAGCCGGGTGAGTAAAAGAAGAGAAGAATACTTCAGTGACGGCAGAAGACTTCAGTGTTGAGGTACCGCGCAGCGGTCGCGCTGCGCGCCATGCACCCACACACACAGCGGCACTAGCAGGGCGCAGGGGAGGCGCCCTGGGCAGCATGAATACTGAAGTTTTAACTGGCAAATAAGTATATTAAAAGTGCCTAGGCACTAAATATAGACCCCCGCCAGTATAATTATGTAGATTTGAGCGGGACTGAAGCGCACCGGTGAGGGGGTGTGGCTTAGCCCTCACAGCTCTGACCAGCGCCATTTTCTCTTCAAGGAAGCTGCAGAGACGCTGGCCCTGACCTCCACACTGCTGTACAAGTAACAGGGTGCAAAATGGGGGGGGGGGGGCACAGTAGATTTGGTGCTATCATCTTATATTATAAAAGCGCTAGCAGGTCTGAGGCATTGTATGTAAGGTCTCAGTACAGGGTTGTGAGCGGGCAAACTCCCTCTGTGTCTTTCTAACAGGCTATGCTGTGGGTCTGTCCCCTATAGCCCAGTGTAATTGTAGGTGTCGGTACGTGTGTGTTGACATGTCTGAGGCAGAGTGCTCTTCCCAAGAGGAGGCTGGAGTGGGGACAGAAAAGGAGGTGGGAGTGACCCTGTCGGCGCCGCCGACTGCTGAGTGGGTAAATATGTTGTGTGTTTTGAATGCAAATGTGGCTCTGTTGACTAAGAGATTAGATAAATCAGAGTCTAAGAACCAGACATGGAAGAAGTCCATGGAAGATACATTGTCACAACCTCAGACCCCTTCGGGGTCACAGAAACGGGCATTTACCCAGACAGCAGATACAGATACCGACACGGACTCTGATTCCAGTGTCGACTATAGTGATGCCAGATTAAATCCTAAACTGGCCAAGAGCATTCAGTACATGATTGTGGCGATAAAAGACGTATTACATATCACGGAGGACCCTGCTGTTCCTGATACTAGGGTCTGTATGTTTAAAGGAAAGAAACCTGAGGTAACGTTTCCTCCCTCATGACCTGAACGCTCTTTTTGAAAAGGCATGGGAAAATCCTGACAAGAAGGCACAGGTTCCCAAAAGAATTCCAGTGGCATATCCGTTCCCCTCGGTGGATAGGGAAAAGGGGGAGTCAACCCCCACAGTGGACAAAACTCTACCGTGTCTGTCCAAGAAGGTGGCGCTTCCGTCTCTGGACACGGCAGCCCTAAAGGATCCTGCGGATTGTAAGCAGGAAAATACACTAAAATCCATTTGTTACTACAGGTACACTACTCAGGCCTGCCGTTGCTTCGGCATGGGTGAGAAGCGCTATTGAAAAATGGGCAGATAACTTGTCGTCTGAGATGGATACCCTGGACAGGGATAACGTGCTTTTGACTCTGGGTCATATCAGGGACGCTGCAGCATATTTAAAAGAAGCTGCAAGGGATATTGGCCTTTTGGGATCAAGGGCCAATGCCATGGCTGTCTCGGCTAGAAGGGCATTGTGGATTCATCAATGGAATGCTGATGCTGACTCGAAGAAGGCTATGGAGTCTCTACCGTTTAACGGTAGTGTCTTGTTTGGTGACTGCCTCGCTTACCTGGTATCTACGGCTACCGCGGGTAAGTCGTCATTTTTACCTTATGTTCCTGCACAACAAAAGAAACCGCCCCGCTATCAGATGCAGTCCTTTCGGCCCAATAAATACAAAAAAGGACGAGGATACTCCTTCCCTGTGCGGACGCTATCTGCAGTACTTGTTTAATAGTTATTGCTTGTGTTATACAAAGGTTGTGTTTCGGTTATGGTCAGCCTGTTGCTGATTTTGTTCAGGCCGTTGACTGGACTGTTTGCTAATGCCATGTTGTACGGCGTGTTTTGTGGTGTGAGCTGGTGTGTATCTCACCCTTAGTTTAACAATAAATCATTTTCCTCTAAATGTCCGTCTCCCTGGGCACAGTTCCTATGACTGGAGTCTGGAGGAGGGGCATGGAGGGAGGAGTCAGTTCACACCCATTTAAAGTCTTAAAGTGCCCATGTCTCCTGCGGATCCCGTCTATACCCCATGGTTCTTGAAGCATCCTCTACGGACTAAGAGAAAAGGATTTACCGATAGGTATTAAAATACTATTTTTTTCACACACTGTGCTGCTGTGTTCTGTGTGCTGGTCTCCGCTCCTCAGTGTCACTCCAGGGGCTCTCGAGGGTCTGTGTGGGGGGATTTTCCAGTGAGCTGCGCTACTGTATTTTACAGTTGTTTCAAGATGTCTGTGAACATGGTTATGTGTGCTGCTTCTAACTCTACCCCTTCATCAGCGGGGTCTCTCATGTGTGAGCCGTGCTCCTTGTCTCCTCAGGGACACAGTTCACATGCACCTGACTGGCTGGATAATTTTAAAAGCATGATTCAGAATGTTAATTCAGAATTAGCTGCAGCAAAAAAGGAGAGACAGGTATTAAAACAGTCTATTGATTGTATGGCAAAAGCAGCAGATACCAGAAAGGCTTCTCAGCCCCCTCTGTTGGTTTCTCATAAACGCTCACTGCCACAGGTGCTCCAGCCTGATTCTAATCAGCCTGATGTGGTTGATGATGATATGGATGAGGACAGCTCTCTGTCCCCAGGGGTGGAGGCGCTCATTTTTGCAGTAAGAGGTTCTTCACATACCGGTACACGAGTCAGAACCAGATGAGGAGTTGTACTTTAATGTTAGACCAAAGACCTCAGCAACTTTTCCTGTGTCTAAAGAGTTAAACTCCTTGGCCAGGGAAGCATGATAAGAAATGTAAAATTCCTCATAGGTTTTTAGCTACCTTTCCTCTCCCAGCTAAGGACAGGAAGATATGGGAAAAAACCCCGTCAGTGGATACGTCTGTGTCCAGACTGTCTAAGAAGTTGGTACTTCCGATGCCAGGGGCTATATCGCTAAAAGAGCCGGCTGACCGTAAAATTGAGACCACTATCAAGGAAATTTATACGGCAGCGGGCGTAGCACAGCGCCCCTCAATAGTTTGTGGGTGAATTTCCAGGGCAATGGTCAAGTGGTCTGATAATATTGTTAATGAATTAGACAATCTTCACCAGGATGAGGTTATTACTCTGCTGCAACACATACAGGATGCTGCACATTTTATGAGCGAGGTTATAAAGGAATTGTGTAAGATAAATGGCATGCAGAGCTCTGTGGTTGCGTCAATGGTCAGCGGATGCCAATTCCAAAAAGGGAGTAGAAAGTCTTTTCTTTACAGGTGATGCCTTGTTTGGGGACAAACTAAATAAATGTATTTCCCAGGCAACTGTGGGTAAGTCTACCTATCTGCCGTCTGCTGAGCCATCCTGCTAGACGTTCTTACACAGGACCCTCCTTGCAGTGTGGCAAGTTTCAGAGGCAGGGGCCGGGGAGTCTCCACCATTCCAAGAGGATCTCGTGGTAAGTCCCATAAACCTGCAACTGCTGCACCCCTGGACCAGACCACCGGATCCCCTGCGCTAAGCTTTCCACGTGACTGTTGGCCCCAGCAGCAAGGCAACTTTCAGGTGGGTGCTTGCCTTCAACACTTTGCCCGGCAAGTCCTACCGCTAAGTCCTACCGGGATCTTTGGGTGAGGGATCTCTTTTCCCAGGGATGCCGGATGGAATTTTAAAACTCTTCCTCATCCCAGATTTTTAAAATCGGGCTTACCAGTTTTGCCGACTGCAAAAGTTACCTTGCAAGAGGCAATTCAAAAACTTTTGCGGACAGGGGTTGTGGTTCCAGTGCCTCCTCCGTTACACAAAAGGGGGTTTTACTCCAGTCTTTTTGTCGTTCCAAAACCGGATGGTTCGGTGCGACCCATCTTGAAGTCTCTAAACCCGTATCTGCGGGTGTTCATTTTCAAGATGAAATCCTTGCTGGCAGTGGTGTCCGGTCTGGAAGAGGGGGAATTCTTGGTCTCCCTAGATGTCAATGATGCTTACCTACACATTCCCATGTGGCCCCTTCATCAGGCTTACCTCAGGTTTGCCATCTTGGACGACCATTTCCAGTTTCAGGCCTTGCCCTTTGGCCTGTCCAGAGCTCCGAGGGTCTTCACTAAGTCATGGTGAAGATGATGATTATGATGCAACTGCGCAGGATGGGAGTCCACCTAGTCCCCTACTTGGACAATCTCCTGACAAAGGCTGTGTCCAGAGAATTCCTATTGCACAGCATGGATCTGACGACTCGCCTGCTTACGGATCATGGGTGGATTCTAAACTTCCAGAAATCTCACCTGGAACCGACCCAACATCTCCAATTCCTGGGAATGATACTGGGTACAGTGTCTCAAAAGGTGTTTCTTCCGATGGACAAGGCCTTGAATTATTTAGGCTTTGGGCCGCTCAGTACCCCGTCCTCGCAAGGTGTCCATACATCTTTGCAAACGTTTTCTGGGCAAGATGGTTGCTGCTTACAAGGCAATCCAATACGGCAGATTTCATGCCCGGCCATTTCAGACGGATCTTCTGGACAAATGGTCGGGGTTTCACCTTCACATGCATCAGGAAGTGACCTTATCTCCGTAAGCCCGGATTTCTCTATTTTGGTGGCTACAAGAGAAGGCAGGAATTTCAATATACAATCATGGATTTTACTGACCATGGATGCTAGCCTCCGGGGTTGGGGGGCTGTCACCTAAGGGGCCCAGTTCCAGGGGATATGGTCAAGTCAGGAATCTGCTGTGCCGATAAATGTCCTAGATCTCAGGGCAATTTACAGTGCCCTTCTGCAAGCTTCCCATCTCCTGAGGGATCGGGCGATCCAGGTTCAATCGGACAACGCCACGGCGGTTGCGTACATAAACCGACATGGGGGAACAAGAAGCAGAGCAGCGATGCGACAAGTGCGAAAAATCCGCCTCTGGGCGGAGGCCAACACAAGGGCCATCTCAGTCATATTTATTCCAGGAGTGGACAACTGGGAAGTGGACTTCCTCAGCAGACACGACTTCCATCCGGGGGAATGGGGCTTACATCCCCAGGTGTTTCAACGGTTAATTCACTGGTGGTGCTGTCCGCAAATAGACCTGATGGCTTTTCGTCTCAACAAGAAGCTATGCTGTTACTGTTCCAGAATGAGGGATCCACAGGCTGTAGCAGTGGAAGCGCTGACGAAGCCTTGGACGTACCAGTTTGTGTACCTGTTCCCTCATCTACCGCTAATCCCAAGGGTTCTAAGAAGGGAAAGCGTTCAAGCAATTCTAATCGCCCCGGATTGGCCTCGACGGGCCTCCTAACCATGGCTCTGGAGGATCCCTGGCCTCTACCGCTCCAAAAGGATCATCTTCTTCAACAAGGTCCGTTCGTCTATACAGACTTACAGCGGCTACATTCGACGGCTTGTAAGTTGAGAGGGAGATTCTAGCTAGAAAAGGTCTTCCCTCCCGGGTTATTTCCACCATGGTCCAAGCCAGGAAGATGGTGACATCAAAACATTATCATCGTACAGGTATTTGGAAAAAGTAAGTTTTGTGGTGTGAAAGTAGAAAGGTGTCTCCAGTTGAATTTAGAATCGGTCGTTTTCTACTTTTCCTGCAAGCGGCAGTGGATATGGGTCTACATTCAGGCTCCATCAATGTCCAGATTTCGGCGCTCTCTATTATCTTCCAGAAACAACTTGCAATGTTGCCGGAAGTACAAACTTTCCTAAAAGGAGTGCTTCATATGCAACCGCCCTTCGTGCCTCCCACGGGATCTCAATGTGGTTTTGCCCTTTCTTCAATTGGACTGGTTTAAATCCTTACATAGGGTGGAGTTAAAATTTCTCACCTGGAAAAACGGTGATGCTTTTAGCATTGGCGTCTGCAAGACGTGTCTCTGAATTGGGAGCCTTATCCTATAAGAGCCCTTTATTTGTTATTTCTTGAAGACAGGGCGGAACTCAGGAGTCGTCCTCAGTTTTTGCAAAAAGTGGTTTCAGCTTTTCATGTCAGTCAACCCATTGTGGTTCCGGTGTTGTCTGACGCTTCCATTGCGCCAGATTTCTTGGATGTTGTGAGAACTCAGAAGATTTATGTCAAGAGGACGGCTCGTCATCGGAAATCTGATTCACGGTTTGTTATTTATGATGCCACTAAGATTGGTCGTCCAGCTTCCAAGCAATCCATTGCTCGTTGGCTCAGGTTGACTATTCAACAGGCCTATACTTCGGCGGCTCTGCCTTTGCTGACGTCTTTTCAGGCCCACACGACGAGTTCTGTGGGCTCTTCTTGGGCGGCTGCCCGGGTTGTCTCGGCCTTGCAGTTGTGCCAGGCTGCTACTTGGTCTGTTTCGAAAACTTTTCTGAAATTCTGTCGGTTCGACACCTTGGCCAAGCATGAGGATCATTGTGTCTGTTTGTTTAGTGCCTGGAAGATGCAGTGTATTATACCTCTCTCCAGATCCAGTTACAAGAGTCCACCCTCCACCATGAGTCACCCTCACGCCTTTGCCCGGACACTCCTACCAAAGCGAAGAGGGTACCCGGCCCATCCATCTCACAGACTCGGGCTGCCCACACCAGCGGGTGAGCTAGTAGCACCAGTACAGGCAGATGTTAAAGAGTAGTGTTACTCACCCAGAGATAATGAGTATGAGAGATACCTGTTAGAGAATGCACACTAATATGGGATCAGAACACTTTGCCTGAGTCAAAGTGTCAGGATACTGGACAGAAGTGAGTACACATACGCGTGTGATCGGTCTCCTTTTAACTGGGATCTGATCATCTGTAGAACCACTATCCCTCATCAACTATCCTGAATAATGCCAGAGATTCAGTGGCGAACATTATGGAGGTCAGACGCTCCCGGCGCCTGTTCCAATGGGGGTACCTCTACCTCCTCCATTGCCTCTGGTGCACACCAGTCTGTGTGCTACCCACTTAGATAAGCAGAGCTGCACAGCAGCTGTCTGATTTGTGTTATTCCTGGAGATACTTGGTCTGAACGTGGGCACAGATGTAACTGCCGGACTTACCTGAAGCCCTTTAATCCTGTTGCTGCCGTCCTCGTCTTACAGCCATCTTATAGTAGCTGGGTTCCTCCTTGACTGTTCCTGCAGCTGTCCCGGAACCCTGCTCCTCCTTCTCTAGGTGAGTGCTCGCTAGTGCTGTGATGCCTTTGTGGGTCTCCCCAGATTGTGACAAACTGCCTACTGCACTCCCCGTCCCCACTTCTGCCTCTACAGCAATGTGCCTAGGCAACTGCCACCCGTTGGTCCTGTTGCATGTCTCTGGTCCCCCACTGAGAGTACATCTCCAGCCTTCCCTGCACCCTGTGTGGAGTCCGCCCTCTAACAGTACCCTGCACCCTATGCCACCCCAGGTACAGTCCCCTGCACCCTGTGTAGACCGCCCTACAGTTACCTGCACCTGACCTCCCCTGCACCCTGTCACTGCAGTACAGTCTCCTGTGCCCTGTGTGTTGTTTTCCCCCCACAGTTCCCTGCACACTGCATGTCGCCCCCCCCCCCCCAACCCCCATACAGTCACTGCTCCCTGCCTGCCACCCCCTTAAGGTCCCCTGTTCCCTGTGCGTAGCCCACCTTGCAGTCCCCTGCACAGTGTGTAGAATCCACTACAGTCACATGCACATAACCTTCCCTACATTCCCCTGCATGACTCCCCCAGTACAGTCGTCTACACCCTGTGTGTTGTGATGATTGCCATGATTTGACACTCCGTGGCATCCTGGGGTAGCTGGCTTTGTGGTGTGTAATAACCGATAGGATCCAGGAAGTGGAGACTGATTGATTGATTGTTTTACCAAAAAAAAAAATCTGTTAAATTCTATAGACCAAATCCTTACGGTTTCGCATGTCCCATTAAGGCTTCTTAGACATGATTTGAAATTTCAGAAACCTGTTGTAACTCTCCAATCATTAAGGCTGACACCTTAATGGACGTGTTCCTTGCGCAATACAGATATGGTATACCATCACAGCCTGTGGGTAAGTGCAGATTCGGCACTGTCACAGATTTGTGTGCTCCTTGGAATACACACATGCAATCAATGCATCTGAAGGTCTGAGCAGCTGTGTGGCACACCCGTCCTACTCCGTACCCACAATCATCCCATTCGGTCACCACAACAATCCTACTTGGTTCCAACATCCTTCTCACTCCATACATTCATCTCATTCAGTGTACACATTCAGCTCCCACAAACATGCTTGTTTAATAGCTAAAACTATAATAATGTCTAAGCGTCTACACTTTCGTTCCCTATATACCTCCATGCTGTACTGTCTTACCCAATCCCTACTGCTGTGTGTTCTCTCAACTGTGCTAGTCTGTATAACCTCATCTGCATCAATCTGCCTTTCACCTTCCACACCTGTGCAACTGTTTGCTTCTATCTGTGCCCTCCCAATCCGTGCTACTGTCTCCTACATTTGCACTACTGTCTTCCCCTCAATCCACAGTGCTTTGACCCCAACCCACTCTGTCTCCCCTCCATCCATGCTGCTATGTGTGTGTTTGTGTGTGTGGGTGTCCCCCTTCATCCACACATTTCTTTCTTCTCAATCTGCCATGCTTAGTCTTAACCCGCCTCATCCACACCTTTCTGTTCTCCCATCCGCTACTCTGTCGTCCCTGCCACACTTTTTGGCCCCCAATCCGTGCCACACTATCTTCCTTCCATCCACACCACTGTCTTCCCACCATCCGTGTTGCTTTGTCTTTACGCCCATCCATACCTTCTTTACCCACTATCTACCCCACTCTGTCTTCCCCCCTATACCTACCACTTTGTCTCCTCCCAATCTGTGCTGCTTAGTCTTCCTCACCATCAATGCATTTTTGTTCCTTCCCCCATCTACATTGCTTTGTCTCCTCATTCTTCCGCTCAGACCTTCAGTTGCATAGACTGCAGGTGTGTATTCCAATGAGCACACAAATCTGTGAATTTGCAGCTTCACCATTGTGTGAGTGATGGCAATCTCACTCTGTGAGCGTGCCGACTCTGCAGTTACCCACAGGGTGTAATAGCATACCATATCTGTATTGCACAAGGAACACGTCCATTAAGGCATCCGCTTTAGGGATATATACCATTTTTGGAGTCGACACAATTCGACAGTCGAATCCCGGAGCATGCAGCGCTTTTTACACAGTAAAACACACTTGTAAAGCACCAAATTCGCTTGTGCCCCCTCCTGTTTTGCACCCTGATACTTGTAGTCAGAAGTGAAGGAGGACCAGCGATGTCTCTGCAGCCTGAGGACAGAGAAAATGGCACTGAGCAGTGTGCTGGCTGCCTGAGGAAGAAGCTATGCCCTTTTTACCTCAAACTTTTCATAATATTTATACTGGCGGGGGTAGGGCTGTGCCTGGGCATCTTATGCCCCTTTTTTGCCAGTTTATAGAGGTGTCTTTGCTGCACCCTGCAATGCCTGTGTGTGTGGGCAGCAATGGCACGCTGCGCTCCCGCCAGCCGGGCTGTACCTCAGCCGTCACTTTTCTTGATAGAAGATCTGTCTTCTACTCACCTGTCTTCTGGCTCTGTGAGGGGGGTGACGGCGTGCTGTGGGAGTGAGCATCTAGACACAGCTAGCATTCAGTACCCTTCAGGAGCTAATGGTGTCCTGTTAGCCAGAAGCAGAGCCATGAAACTCTTCAGGAAGTTGGTTCCTACTTCTGCCCTCTCAGTCCCACGAAGCAGGGAGACTGTTGCCAGCAGTTCTCCCTGAAAACAAAAAACCTAACATAAGTATTTTCAGAGAAGCTCAGTAGAGCTCCCCAAGAGAGCATCCAGTCTGCCTGGGCACATTTCTAAAACTGAGGTCTGGAGGAGGGGCATAGAGGGAGGAGCCAGTTCACACCCATTGAAAAGTCTTAAGAGTGCCCATGGCTCCTGCGGAACCGTCTATACCCCATGGTCCTGAAGTGGATCCCAGCATCCTCTAGGACGTATGAGAAATAAATTTGAGTCTCAAGGTTACAGCAGCTAACTCCATCCAACAGCCTAGTAGCTTCTATATTTTCTATGGGGTTGTTCCTACAGTTGGAAATGTTACATTTGGGGATAATGTAATATTTACGAGTATCTCCTGAAAATGTGTGGGGGGGGGTTTCAGGGTCCATAGAATATCCACAGGATTTACATTGGGAGATGAGGTAGCGTTAGTGTAATGGCACCAATCGGTCCAAAGCCTTCAGCCTCCCAGAATGCAATGGGCCAGTCCCCTATATCCCCTCTTCCTGGCTCAGGCAATTCAGTTTTTTGTTTGGTGCGGCAGGAACCGGACCATGGTCATGGGGCTGCTGGTTTTTGCAGCCATAAGCTTTTTATTTTATTTTTATAGCCTTATTCTTTTGAGTGATCTTTCTAAAAAGCGTCACATACGCACCTTTGAGTCGCTGCGCCGGGTCGCGACAACGCTTACCCACGTGTACAGTGCTGTTTCGGCGGGCGTCTGCATGGATGTACAAGAAAGTCCAGCTGACGTTACCAGGCTGTGGCTGGACCACTGGGAGAAGGTAAGGTGTCTGTTCTGTTTGGCGGTGGAGACGCGAGACACAGCAGCACTGTTTTTGGGAGGAGACTACCGAGCAGTCGCTGACGCGGCTGCCACCTCTGGTGCACTAGCGCTAGGCCTCAGGGATCGTTGGCACCAGGGGTTAGTTTGAGGCCGCAATCCCTGATGTTGATGTCAGCAGTGGGGAGTAAGACGCTACCCTGGTCGCCCCTCCCCCCCGGTTCATGACCAGTTTCCTCCGGGTTTCCCGCCATGAACGGATTTCCCACTTCCGTCTAAGATGCTAGATGGCTAACTGACCCAGTTGCAGCATAGGCGGCTGTGTCACTGGTGCGTGTGTGTTCACTTGGGCGTCTGTGTTCAATGATAACGTGTTCCCTTGGCGTCGGTGTTCACTATTTGCATCTGGATCCACTCAGCGTTCAATAACGTATTGATCGATCCTGGAAGCGGGGTTAAGTCTCCCTTTTTCCCACTCTCCTGAGCCAGATGATACAGGGGCTAATTCAGACCTGAACTGCGCATGCGTTCAGGTCTGAACTGAACTGCGCATGCCCCAGCGCCGCAGTGCGCCGGCGCATGCCAGACAGCCGACGGCTGTCTATAGCTAGCAATCGCCTCTGCCTGATTGATAGGCAGAGGCGGTCGCTGGGCGTTTGAGGTGTGAGGTCCGGCCAACCCAGGCGTGCTGCGACGGCTGTGCGACATCACATGCAGCCGCTGTGACCCGGGCAGCAACGAGTAGCTCCTGGCCAGTGCGCAGGAGCTGCGCTGGCCGGAAGCTACTCCTGAAGTTCTCCTGTACTCCTGCGACGGGGCATTGACTGACATGCGAGGCGGGCTAGCCCTGTTCTGGGCGTCGCCCTGCATGTCAGTGTGCCTGATCGTAGCTGTGCTAAATTTAGCACAGCTACGATGAACTTTGAATCACACCGTAAGTCTACCTACCATTAAGTACGAGTAGTTGGATAAGTGCCTGATGCTTTGGAGTCTGTAAACTATTGCTGCCGTTTCTTTTGCTGTGCGACTGAATATATTAAAAGTCCTATATAAGGTAATGCAGTAATATGTTTCTCCTACATACTTGAAATGTATCTGTAGTTGAATATGTGCTGATAGTGCTTATTTTACTAATGTATCACTTGTGACTGATTGCTAGTGTGATTGCTGACTTTACTATTACCTGACAGTTTCTGTGTATATACTGATCCTCAATGCTGGTGCAGGCAGGGAGGGATCAAATTGTATATCACTTCAACAAGCTATAAAGTGATTTCAGTCACAAATTGTGTAGTTAACACCATACAGGTGTGTGATTTGTTTACCATATCTAGAATTGGCAAGGGTGAGGAGGATACACTCTCTACAGCAGCACAACACTGATTTCATGTTTGTCTTGCAAAGCTGGGTTAACCTCTCAAGATCTGGTTCAAAATGGATTATATGCAAAGGCAGGCACAGGTTCAAGTTGAACCCCAATGGGCTTCTTTTGCACAGACTTAAACCAATATAGCTGAGCGGATAGTGCCAGCTCCTATACCAGGAATAGGTTACCCTATTAAACCTTACATGCAACATTCCTTCTGGGTTTTATCACATTCAGTCCAGGAGTCTTCAGCCTTTCAACAAAAACAGGCTGAAAGGCCTGTGGAAAGTAAATCACACAGACATGAAACAACATCTTTTATTTAAACTGTTTTTATTAAGGCAGCAGACAAATCATTTGAACAGTACAGTTCCAAAAATGGGGGACAAGATCATCGCATATCATGTATGTCAATATAAAACATTTAAAGCACCCAAAGCATGGAAAAGAGTTGTCTGCTTATTTTTCCAACATCAAAACATGTAAAAGGGAAACGTTCTAATAAAACAGCTTAGGAAAATAGAGGAAAGAAAGAAAAGGAGAAGTCGTGAAATGTAGAGATAGGCGAAAGTATCTGCGTAGAGGATGAGTCCTTTGGGGAGATAAGAGGTAGGACTTTTTCAATTAGTGATCTGAAACATGCTAAAAAGATAGACACATAATGGGAGAAAAACTAAGTAGTTATATAAGACCGATATACAGGTGACTCCTTGAAATCATACCAGGGAAACCATATGGCTGTGAAGTTAATGGTTTTCCCTGTTGAGAAGGAGATAAGGTCTTCCATATCTAAAAAGTAATCAATCTTTTTAAACCACAGCTTAATCGAGGGCGGTGAGGCAGATCTCCAAAGAGTTGGAATAACCGCTTTTGCAGCGTTGCTAAGATGTCTCAATAGGGAGCATTTGTAGGAATGCACGCCTGCGGAGGTGTGATTGAGAAGCCAAAATCTTGGGTCCTTAGGGACTACATCCCCTACTATCAGCTCGGAGCATTTAAATACTTCTGTCCAAAATGGGGTTATAAGAGGGCAGTCCCACCATATGTGCACAAAGCTCCCTGGGGCGCTTCTACATCTCCAGCAAAGATTCGAGAGAGAGGGAAACATTTTATTAAGGACAGGGGGAAGTCCTATACCACCTATATATGAGCTTATAAAGAGTCTCCAATGTTGATAAACGTAAGGTGCTCGCCTGGGTGTTACAAAATACGGAATCCCAATTGATCTGTGTAGGTAGCCCTGACAATTCCCTCTCCCAGGAGGTCATAAAGGTAGGAGGTTGCGGAAACAGGTCTTCCATAATAAGCGCATAAATTTGAGAGATAGTATGTGTAGGAGATCTAGGAGAGACACACATTTTTTCAAATACGGTGAGATCCCTAGTTATATCAGAAAGGTTCTTGGAAGATGTTATGAAATGATGAACCTGCAGGAACTTCCAAAAATCAGAACTGATTATATTCCAAAGAGACTGAATATCTGAAAATGATCGCACCCTGCCCGAACTCACCAGCTGACCGACCCTGAAAAACCCGGCTTCCGCCCATGGAGCAAAGGCTGTCCCATGGAGACCTGAAACAAACTCGGGGTAATGGAGAAAATATGTTAAAGGGGACCATTTGGAGGATATTTGGCTCCTAGACCTCAGCTTGGTCCATAATTTAAGCGTGGGGGAGACCGTGAGGTGGGTAACCTTCAGAAGGATAGGTAGCCATGGTACAATTTCGATATAATGTGGGAAACAACCCTCCTCTAGGAGAACCCACTGTTTGCAGTCTTTGGCCCGCGACCATTCCAAAATCCTATTCAAATGTACCGCATGATAGTAGCTAGAAATATGTGGGAGCTGTTGTCCACCTTGGTGTTTTCTCCTAAATAAGATGTCGTGTTTAAATCTAGGTGTGTTGCAGCCCCAAACAAATGCACAAATAAGAGTCTGGACATCCCGAAACCAAAGTAGGGGGATGTGTATAGGGAGGGTTTGGAGAAAGAATAATATCCTAGGGAGGGCATTCATTTTGACAACATTGATTCTGCCAAACCACGATAATCGCAATTTCCTCCACTTCTGGAAGTCTAGGCGAAGCTTCAGGGCTAAAATTCAAGGAGAATAATTTGGATAAGTCGTTGGAGAGTAGTATCCCCAAATATTTTAATTTGTGGTCATGCCAAGTAAAAGGGAAGGAGCATTTCAAACCCTCTACTACGTCAGGAGAAGTAGTTAAATTATTCCAAATCTATTGCTATGAACTTATTTTAAAATTAGAGAGGGCTCCGAACTTATCAAATTCTACCATCAGATTCGGGAATGAGGTGACCGGTTTTGAAATTATAGCGAGTAAGTCGTCGGCATATAAAGCCAGTTTGTATTCAGTCCCCCTTATCAGCAAACCAGAGATATTTGGATTAGCCCTGATGCTTCGAGCTAATGCTTCCAGGCATAAGACAAAAAGCAACGGGGATAGTGGGCAACCTGTCGGGTGCCGTTGGAAATAGAAAATGAATCAGAAAGGGAGCCATTAATCCTAATTTTGGCAGACGGGGAAGGGGTAAAGAGATAAGATTCTATGGAGACAGGCATTGCCAAGCCCTAGATGTTTCAGGATACCAGACAAAAAGTCCCAGTCCACCCTGTCAAATGCTTTTTCAGCATCGGTTGACAGCATGATTGAGGGGGACGTAACCTGGCTAGCATAGTGAATCATATTAAGCACTTTAGAGGTGTTGTCCCTGGCTTCTCGGCCTAAAACAAATCCAGCCTGATCTCCATGAATCAAACCCGGCAATAATAGTTTAAGGCGATTTGCAATCAGTTTGGCAAAAAGTTTTAGGTCTATGTTCAATAGCGAGATTGGCCGGTAGCTAGAGCGGAGACTGGGATCTATGCCCTCCTTAGGTAAAACTGCAATATGGGCTTCAAGAGATTGCGGGGGAAAATGTGAGTTTTCTGATATAGTGTTAAAGGCTCTCGTGAGAAGAGGGATTAATTTCTCCTTGAAAGCTTTATAATATGCAATTGTATACCAGTCAGGGCCTGGACTTTTGCCGTTGGGAGAAGAGTCAATGACTTTCATAACCTCCTCAGTAGAGAAGGGGGCATCCAGATCTTCTATCTCTTTTGTGGACAACGTAGGGAAGTCTAGGGCCTTTAAGTAGTCAACTATGGCTGCTCGGTGGGATAGCTTATTAGCCCTTCCAGACGGATCAGAAAGGTTGTATAAAGTGGAATAATATGCCAGAAAGGCCTTAGCAATATGAGGTGTCTCATGTTGGGGCTGACCTTGACCATTTTTAATTGAATGAATAAAAGGGAGTGCACGTTGTTCTCTAAGGGCTTTGGCCAACAGTTTCCCGGGATTGTTACCACATTGATAATATCTGCTACGGCACTTCCGATATGAAAATTTGACTATCGGAGAGTAGTTTATTCAGATCGGCCCTGGCAGCTTCAAGATCAGCATAATGTTGTGGGGTTTAGGATTTCTTATGTAAAAGATCAAGAGATTTTATCCTAGATAGTAAGTCACCTCTGAGTTTTTCCCTCTGTTTTTTACGCAAAGAGCCTATCTGGACACAAACCCCTCTAATGACACATTTATGTACTTCCCAGACTGAAACCTTAGAAATATCATCTAGGTCATTAGTACAGATATAGGAGTCTAAGGCGGCGTCAATTCGAGATCGACATTCCGCGTCTTGTAGAAAAGTCGTTAAAACGCCATGACCATTGGCGACATGTACATGATGGAAGGCGTATTGTAAGATTAACAGGGGCATGATCTGACCACACAATTTGTCCTATAGAGGTGTCCGAAAGAAGATGTAGGTGTCGGTGGCTCAAAAACAAGTAGTCAATTCTGAAGTATGTGTGATGTGGGTGTGAAAAAAAGGAATAATCTACCTCAGCAGGATGTGTCAATCTCCATGTATCAATCAGCTGGTGGTCGAGCAAGGCGCGTCTCACCCTCCTATACTCCTTCTCTGGTCTATAAGAAATCTTTTTAGAGGTGTCGTGAAGGGGATCAAGAGTCCAATTTAAGTCGCCTCCCATCACTACCACTCCGTGAGAGGCTCAGCAATTTCCAAAACCGAGGACAGAAAGGAAGGCTGTTTGGCATTGGGAGCGTAAACGTTCAAAAAAGAAAAGCGTTGGCCGTATATATCGCATTTAACCAGCAACCCCCTACCTTCAACTAGTCTATGTGAAGTAACATTAAGGATAGGCAGGTGGCGAGCCAATAAGACAGCTACACCCAATGTCTTACCGGAAGGATTATTGGACATGAAAACATGAGGATAGTAGTGACGTTTCAGAGACGGCACATGTCCCATCTTAAAATGTGTTTCCTGAATAAAAGCAACATCAACCTTCTCATCTCTAAGCCATTTGAAGAGTTTAGACCTTTTCTCAGGAACATTTAACCCTACAGCAGTCCTAAGAGATTTGCAATGGTCATCCCTACAACAGATACGTGAGGGGGGAAAGAAAGAGAACAGCAAGGGTAGGAAATAGAATGAGAAGGAAATCCGAGAGAGGAAAAAAAGAAGATGCAGTGTGGAAAGCCACTCCGCAAAGTACCGTCATACCTAACAAAGCTAAGAGCAATATTAGAAAAAGGACAGCTGCAAAAGGGACAGGAGCGGAATCCTGCCAACTCCCAACCCAAAGGAACAAGGGATGCAGCATAATGGGGGTCCTACGGGGCGCCAATGACAGCGACCACCCACGATATAGAAGTTAATTAAATATGAAATATTACCAAGGAGTGCACGTAGGCACAGTATGAAATGTATAGAAAAAATATATACTATAAACCTTTCTACAAATTTTCTTGAGAGCAGTAGAATTATATAAAGGAGTATCGTCTCGGAAATAAAAATGCAGCTTGAATATAATCAAAAATACATTCCAACGATAACCTATTACTTATCTATGAAACCATTACAAAAACCGATCTCGCGTGTGAGCAACATCTTGCAACATTTAAGGAAAAGTATGTAACAATAGTAGCAGGAGAATTCACATCAGCACAGGACAAAACCTCCCCTTCATGGAGGCTCAGAGGATCGTGAACTAGCAGGAGTATTCCCCCGCGTCCGCGGGGATCGCACTTGCTGCCACATGTCATCTGGAGGAATCACGACAGGCAAATCCGGCTGGTGGTGAAAAGCTTCCCAATCAGGTAGTAGCACCGGAGGTATTCCCAGGGTTGCGAAGAAGGCCTGTAAATCCGAAGATCTGGAGAGACTAGCAACTTTGCCACTATGAGAAACCTGAAGAGAAAAAGGGAAGCCCCATCTGTATTTCAGTTCAAGTTTCCTAAGGGAGTCGGTGAGGGGTTTTAAGGCTCGACGCTGTTGCAGGGTCGATCAAGCGAGATCTGGAAATACCTGAATCTTGTCGCCTTGAAAGTCAATACTATCCAGCTGACGGGCCTTCCTCATTATTTCCTCTTTTTGGACATAATAGTGGAGCCTGCAAATCACATCACGTGGCCTGTCAGACGGCAAGCCACGGGGGCGGAGAGAGCGGTGCGCTGTATCAAATATAATGTCCTTGTTTGGGTCTAGGTCAATAAGTTCTCCAAATATTGCAGTTAAAGTATTCGTCAGATCAGTCTGTTGGACGCTCTCGGGCAGACCCCTGACCCTGATATTTCGCCGGCCACGATTATCCATATCCTCAATACGTGATCTGAGAAAGGAGATATCACTCCTGATGAGAAAGCACCTCTCGAAATTTGGTTAGGGTATCGACGCTAGACGACTCATGTCGTTCCAATATATATACACGGGCCGCAATTTGAGGCATGTCTTGACGAATTGCTGTCACTTCCTGCTTGATGGTGGAAAGCAGGCGAGTTTCTAAGGCCGAAAAATCTTGTTTCGTGGGAAGTGATTTGACATGAGATAGAATCTCGTTAATCTCTGAAGAGGAGGCCTGTGGAGGCTGCGCATTCCCGGGGGACGACATGTCGTCTGTCAGACCACGTAGAATCGGGGAGGCCGGAACAGCAAAGGAAGCAGCAGAGTCTGCGGTCGGTGTAGTTAAGAACTGACGTAGATCCGACTAATGGCGGGCCGCAGGGGATGGGGTCGCGTCCGGCTTGGTCTTGGCCTTTTTTTCTTTGTGCCTCTCACCATGAGATCGGTCTTCAAATAAGGTAGCGCAGTGTTACTTTCACATGACCTTGGCAATATAAAAACATGTGGATCGCCGCCATGCAGAAGCCCCCACGCGGCCTTAGGGTGACATCAGGCAGGCAGATACATAGCTAGGGGACTATACAGCCGGTCGCAGCGGTGTAGCATCAGGGAACGGTCCAATCTGGATGAAGTTATGTGACACTTTGCGCCAGAGAGTTTGCGGCTGTAACACAGCTTCCCAGGCTCCAAAGCTCCCCCTGCCCAGAGGGGCTAATCTTACTATGAGTGGAAGTAGCGGGAGATGATTCTGTTGTAGCTCTGGCAAGAGCAGGGGTCTGGTAGAATCAGGCGTGGGTCATACTGGGGCTACAAGCAATATGGGGGCGGCAACGAGGTCCCCACCTCTAACCCAGAGCACAGCCCTATGATCGCCCCTCCCTCCGCTGGAGCCCTGCAGACTGCAAATCTGGAGATTGTACTCATTCTGGGTCCCAGCGGGAGAGAGGCAGCAGGGAGCCGAAGTTGTGCAGCAAAGATGGCCGCCAGGCGTCTGGCGGCCTCATCTTGCACGGAGAGTTCCGGCGCCTCCGGGCAGTGTAGGTGGGCAGCGGGGTGCGTCTCCTAGCCGCGGCTAGTGGCAGTGAGAGGATCGGTGGTCCGGGAAAGGTCCGCGGCCAGATCCGGAGGACTCTGGAGCTGCCACCGGCCGGGGGTTAAATCGAGGCCCCGGCTTGTGGGAGCCCTGTAGGCCGCAATCCGCAGGAGCAGTGAAAACCACTCCCCGATTCCGCAGCGCAAACAGGGGCACTGCAGGGGGAACAGGAGGGACAGGGGGGCTGCTGAGGGCACCAAGGGAGCCCAGAGATGGGATATATGAAGAAATAGGAGCCCCGGATCACAGGAGCTCTTACAATGCGTGACTGACTCCTTCAGTAGCCAGGCCACGCCCCCCCCATGAAACAACATCTTCACAGTCCACATGTTTCAGATTGGGACACTAAGGAGGATGAGGATTCCTCGTGTTCTGGGTCTGCATACAGAGATGAGGATGAAGGTCCCAAGCTCAGTCGATATACCTGAGCTAGTTAGTGCTATGAAAGCCATTCTATCCTTAGAGAAGGCAGCAGAGCCTTTGTTAAAATCCAAGGCTCCTGTGTGTAAATATCCCAAAACAAAACTGAATTTCCGGGGTCAGAACAGCTGACTAAGATTATGCAAGAGGCTTGGGTCACACACACAGTTTAGAATTCCAAAGAAATGAAATTCCCATTATCTTCTTCCAGCTGGGGACTGTTTAAAAAGGGAGGTAGATATGAATGTCATTCGATTGGTACGAAGATCTACATTGCCTCTGCCTTCAACATCATTAAATGATGATACGGATAGAAAAATGTATGCTTTTAAAAAAACAAAAAACATTTTCTCCTTGTCTGGGGCAATTGTAAGACCAGCCATGGCTTCAGCCTGGATGGCTAAAGCAGTGGTGGCCTGGGCTGATGCATTGGAGGATAATCTCTCATTGGCATCTAGAGAGCAAAAATCCCATATTGCACATATTAAACAGGTGGCTATTTTTATGGAAGAAGCAGCCTTGGATATGGGTACCATTGCCTCTCAAGCATCCGTTTCAGCACGTGCATGGAAGGCAACGACTCAGAATCCAAGAAGGTTCTAGAGTCTTTGCCTTTTACTGGAGATATTATTTTTAGTAAAGAATTAAACAGTATTGTGGAGTCAGACTCCAAGAAAGTGAAATTTCCTACAACACACATATGCAAACCTAGGTTTCCAGCTTTTCAGCCCTTTCGGACCCAGGGAAAAGCAAAAGGGAAAGGGTTATGGCAAACAGTCCCAATCTGACAAGTCTGGTAAGACTAAAAAGCATTGGGCTACCAGAGGGCCTGCTTCCAAGCCAGAAGATAAGCCATCAGCCTGATGGTGCGGGCCTCCACCTGGGGGACCTCAAAGTCGGATGCCGACTTCTTCATTTTGCACAGATCTGGCAGCAGTCCACCACAGATGGCTGGGTGCAAGAAGTGGTATCTCACGATTATGCATTTGCCTTCAAGAAACACCCTCCACAAAGTTTCTTTTGTACCAGCCTGTCTTCAGTGGAAACGAAGGCCGGGGCCTTGCAAGAGGCAGTTCAGAAGTTGATTCCATCAGGAGTGATAATTCCAGTTCCTCCTGCACAACAAGGACAAGGTTTCTAGTCCAACCTGTTTCTGGTTCAGAGGCCAAATGGGTTGTTCTGGCCCATACTGAATCTCAAGGTGCTGTACAAGTACATTTGGGTGCCTCTTTCATATGGAGACTTTACCTTCCATTATTTTGGCCATGGAGCCTGAGGATTTTATGGTATCCCTGGATATCCAGAATTCTTATCTGCATGTTCCTATAGCACCGTCCCGTCAGTGCTATCTCAGGTTTGCTATCCCCAGCAACAATTTCAGTTTCAGGCCCTACCATTTGGACTGGCTACAGCTCCAAGAGTGTTCACCAAAATTATGGTGGTAATGGCGGCTTATCTCCATCAACAGGAGATAAGGATTTTTCCATATCTTGACAACCTTTTAATCCTGGCGCACTCTCAGGAATTGCTTTGGTGTCATCTGCAACAGACAATAGCTTGTTTGCAGAGACACGGTTGGCTCATAAATTGGGCAAAGTCGTCCCTGGTTCAGTCACAACGTATGAGTCACTTGGGGGCTGTATTGGATTCGGGTCCTCTGAACAAAATATTCACACTACAGTCAAGGATTCAGGAGCTGCTACACAGTCAAATAGTATCAATTCACGCAGCTATGCGTGTGATGGGACCAATGGTGTTGACTTTTGACATGGTGGAGTATGCTCAATTCCACTCGAGGCCTCTTCTTTGATTCTTTCCAAATGGAATGGGATACATCAGATAATAAAAACTCAGACTATGGTCCGTCATCTGGAAGTACAGAGGTCATTAGCCTTGTGGCTACAGACATCCCACCTGGGCAAAGGGAGACCCTTTTGGATCTCAGATTGGGAGGTTCTGACAATCGATGCCAGTCTTCAGGGCTAGGGAGCAGTGTCAGAAAAAAGTTGCTTCCAAGGGCAGTGGACCTAGGAAGAAAGTTGCCTGCCAATAAATATATTGAAACTTTGGGCCATATATATGGCACTCATTCAGGCAAAGGACATTCTTCTGGGGAAACCAGTTCCAATTCACTCGGACAATGCAACCGGCAGTAGCATACCTCAATCATCAGGGAGGAACTTGCAGCCAAAAGGCAATGAAGGACTTAAGCCGCACGTTAAGGTGGGCAGAACTTCATCATCCAGTCTTGTCCGCAATGTTCATTCCGGGAGTCCTAAACTGGGAAGCGGATTTTCTCAGTTGACACACCATTCATGCAAACGAAAGGGGCTTTACACCCAGAGGTCTTCCAGACTCTGATAGACAAGTGGGGGTTGCCGGAGATGGATCTCATGGCTTCCCGTCAAAACAATAAAGTTCCCGCATATTTGTCAAGGACAAAGGATCCCGAAGTGACTTTCGTGGATGGCCCTGTCAGTAAGATGGGACTTTCATCTGGCCTATGTGTTTCCACCGATCGCCCTGTTGCCCAGGGTGATGCGTAAGAGGTTAACTCCAGATCTACTGTCTCAGGGTCCTTTTTATTATAAGCACCTGGATCGGATGTCTTTGACGACGTGGCTCTTGAGACTTCCATCCTGAAAGCAAGAGGATTTTCACAACAGGTAATACACACAATGCTTAGAGCAAGGAAACCATCCTCAGGTCGCGTTTATTACCGAATATGGCATGCCTATATTCAATGGTGCAGTGCCAGAAAATTTGACGCTAGGTCTTTCAGAGTTTCCAGAGTCCTAGCATTCCTTCAGGCAGGAATGGACAAAGGTCTAGGAGTGGCTTCCTTGAGAGTTCAGGTGTCTGCATTGACTGTATGGTTTCAAACGAAAAATGCTAACCTACAGGATGTTCGCACTTTTTTCCAAGGAATGCTTCATGCCCAACCTCCTATTTGTTCCTCCTACAGCTCCTTGGGATCTAAGTTTAGTCCTAAAGGCGCTTCAGGTTGCCCCATTTGAACTACTGAAGCAAGTGGATCTTAAATGGCTGACAGCTAAAGTTCTCTTTCTACTGGCTATTGCTTCAGCTGGAAGAGTTTCAGATTTAGTGGCATTGTTATGTCCCCCTCCTTTTCTGATATTTCATCCAGATAGAGCGATTCTCAGAACCAAATCTGGGTATCTTCCTAAGGGGGTGTATAAATTCCACCTTCACGAAGAAATTGTAGTACCGGCTTTTCAAGGGACGGATCTTTCTGCGGGAGATGAATCTTTGGATGTAGTCCGAGCTTTAAGGATCTATGTGGATCATACCAGTGCCATCAGAAAGACAGATACTCTTTGTTCTCTATGGATTTCACAAGAGAGGATGTCCTGCTGACAAGCAGACACTGGCGAGGTGGCTTCGGATGACTATTTCAGAAACATTCTCAAGCTGGAGTCCCTATTCCGGCTAATGTCTCTGCTCACTCTACTCGTAAGGTAGGTCCTTTATGGGCAGCACAACAGATACGTAAGGCAGCCACATGGTCTTCCATTAATACATTCATTCGACATTATGCCTTTGTTACCTTTGCCTCTCAGGACGCTGCATTCAGGCGAAGGATTCTCCTGTCCAATCAGGAGCGTCCCCTCCACTAAATTTGCTTTGAGAAATCCCAGTGTATATCCTGTGGATAATCTGTGGACCCTGCAGGAGAAATAGTTATGGTAGACATGCCATCTAATTCTATTTCTCCTAAGTCCACAGTATCCACAGGGATCCCACCCTGACGCACCTGATTTGAGGATACTTACACCTACTAACCTCTTCCTTCTTGTACAGAAGTGTGTGCATGTGTGTTCTTCTCGCCTGATTAGGGCTTTCTATGATTCTCCTGCCTTGACCTTTGGAAAACAACTGAATTGCCTGAGCCAGGAGGCGGGGATATAGGGGACTGGCCCGTTGCACTTTGGAAGGCCAAAAGATTTTGACCGATTGGTGCCATTCTGCTGACTCTACCTCAAATCCCAATGCATATCCTGTGGATACTGTGGACTTAGGAGAAATAGAGTTATTGACGGTAAGTCTACTATAACCACTTATTTTCTGTGGGTAGCCCACAAATAATTGCTAAAATAGGCCCAAGAATCATTTTGTTTAACTATCTATATTTTTGACTTGTTAAAGTAGACTCCTTTTGCAAAATGCTGTTGTATTCCTTTTCGTTCAGGGTACCAGTCACTTTGTGCAAGTTGTCGACTTGTGATCCAGAAAGACTCCCAAGCTATCACGCTTTCTCCTGTGTTTTGATAGTTGGTATGACAGAGATGTTTAAACTAGAAATGAGCGTGTTCGGTTTTACTCTGATTTACTCTGTTCTCAAAACGGCATCTTATTGGCTCATGGATGTCTTGTGTTTAGTATAGCCAATAAGATGCCGTTTAGAGAACCGAGTAAAACCAGTGTTTTGCTATAAAAAGCATTTTATTTTTTACATTTTTTCACTTCTACACACCAGGAAGCTTAGTAGGCCTAAATAAACCCCACACACTGAGGAACATTCCTTTCACCTACTCAATGGCATAAAAAATCGTGCTTGATAAACCAGAGAGTTATTTGATTAACCTGTCCATTAGAACTTATTCCAGTCCACTAGCAGTGCTTCATGGAGCAAGCAAGCAAGCCTATCTGTCCTTGCTAAAAAAAAAAAACTGTTGTAAGTTCTTAGCCCATTACTTGTTGCCTGAAAATGGGCTTTTTATTTATTTATCAAATGAGTTGCAAAAATGGGTCATTGTCCTCTAGTAGGAGGAAATTGGCTCCAATCAAGCGCTGTCCACAGGGTATGGCATGGTGTTGCAAAATAGAGTAATAGCCTTCCTTATTCAAAATCCATTTTACCTTGTACAAATCTCCCACTGTACCAGCACCAAAGCCACCCCAGACCATCACATTACCTCCACCATGCTTGACAGATGGCGTCAGGCACTCTTCCAGCATGTTTTCACTTGTTCTGCGTCTCACAAATGTTCTGTGTGATTCAAACACCTCAAACTTTGATTCGTCTGTCCATAACACTTTTTTTCCAATCTTCCTCTGTCCAATGTCTGTGTTCTTTTGCCCATATTAATCTTTTCCTCTTATTGGCCAGTCTCCGATATGGCTTTTTCTTTGCCACTCTGCCTGGAAGGCCAGCATCCCGGAGTCTCCTCTTCACTGTAGACGTTGACACTGGCGTTTTGCAGGCACCATTTAATGAATCTGCCAGTTGAGGACCTGTGAGGCGTCTATTTCTCAAAATAGAGACTCTGGTGTACCTGTCTTCTTGCACAGTTATGCACCGGGGCCTCCCACTTCTCTTTCTACTCTGGTTAGAGCCTGTTTGTGCTGTTCTCTGAAGGGAGTAGTACACAATGTTGTAGGAAATGTTCAGTTTCTTGGCAATTTCTCGCATGGAATAGCCTTCATTTCCAAGAACAAGAATAAACTGTGGAGTTTCACATGACAGTTCTCTTTTTCTTCCCATTTTGAGAGTTTAATCGAACCCACAAATGTGATACTCCAGATACTCAACTAGCTCAAAGGAAGGGCAGTTTTATAGTTTCTGTAACGAGCAAACCCATTTGCAGCTAGTATAGTCATTTACCACATTAATAATGTATAGAGTGTATTTCAGATTAATTTTTTTTAAATAAAGTATTTTTATTTCGAAGGAGAGTAGTTTGCATACAGACATTGCATAACAGGAACACATTAAACACGTAATGACATGTCCTCATCGGGGAACAGCATTCACTTTCGACTTATTTTCAAACTATGTCATTTGCTCATAGGCGCATAGGAATGTACAGTTATATATACCATTATTTTGCATTATCCGTACACTCTAGTATTCATGAAATCACATTATACTTTGTTTTGTTTCCCCCCCTCAAATATAACTCTTACGGACAATCCGTCCGAGTAAAACCCTTTAAAAGAGAAGAAAACAATCAGAAACCAAACACAGAGAACCCCAGAAATAAAAAAATTAAAAAAACAAAGAGACAAAAAACATTATGGGGAAGAGGACGCATTGGGGGATACTAGCACTCTAAATCCTACCCTGTCCAGATGGGCACATAGCCACTCTCTTTCACAACCCATTGGGTGAGAGGGAAGCCTATGGCCCTAGAAGATCATAACTTGGCAAATCCAGGACCTGTTAGTAACCCTATCACCATTAAGTTGTAGGGTCTGGGACGGAGTATATGGATTCCAGCCATGGAGACCAAATTCTTTCAAATTTAGCGGAGGCATTGTGTTTCATATAAATGTATCGTTCCTTAAAAACAGTGTTGTTTATTAGTGCCTTAAGAGCGGGGAGTGTAGGGCCCTTAGGGGCCATCCATAGCCTCGCAATGCTCACCTTAGCCATTGCACATATGTTGCGAGCATATAGGCCCTCTGGACCAGACACAAAGTCAGAGCTACCCATTCCCAGGATGCAAAATTGCGGAGTAAGCATGGCCTCGTCCACCCCTGTGTTCCCCAGAATCGATCCGACCCCCGCCCAGAAAGCCCGCAGCACCGGACAATCCCAAATGAGGTGCCAAAAAGTACCTGCAGTCATCCCACACTTAGGGCAGTCACCCACACGACCCGTCCCGAATTTGGCCAGTCTGGCCGGGGTCATATATATTCTATGCAAAAGGAAGTATTGTATCTGTTGATACCTGATGGATTTGGTAACCGTGCACGGAGTTTCCAAAGCAAGGGCCCAGTTCTCTTCATCTATGGGGCCCAGATCCTGCTCCCATTTGACACGGCCCTCTGCGGAGGGCCGTGTCAAAGGATCTATATGGAGTTTGGCGAGTAGATAACTATAAGCATGGGAAATCATCTTAACTCGACCCAGCATACTTACAAAGGTCTTAATGGGAAATGGTATAATTTTAGGGGGGGAATTGGCGAATTGGGACTGCAAGGCATGTCTGAGCTGGAGGTATCTAAAAAAATAGGAGTTAGGCAAATTAAACTCATCTTTTAGTTGTTGGAAGGATTTGAGCGTATTATCCGTATAAAGGTGATTTATGGAAATCACTGATTTAGGGGCCCAAACTTCCCTCCCCTCGAGCGCATACAGTTCAGGGAGCCATTTAGAATACCAGAGGGGGGTGTCCGGGTCCAATCCATCAAATTTCAAAAGAATTTTTAGTGCCTGCCACACCTTCATGGCTTGGTATATAAGAGGAGGGAGGAACCGGGCCAAGCTCCCACTCAGCAACACCTGCAGGGGGGATAAGTCGGGGAAGTAGCATTGGACAAATACCCAGTGTAGAGAAGTGACGCCAGTATCCTGTACCCATGCACTAATATGAGACAGCTGAGCGGCATAGTAGTACATCTGAAAGTTTGGCAAGGCCAGACCTCCGTCGCTGCGCAGCCTGGTGAGAGTGTTCAGTTGTATTCTAGGACGTTTGCTAGCCCATATTAAAGAAGACAGGACACTATTCAATTTTCTAAAGAAGGATGGATGAATATATACAGGGGATTGCAGAACCACATATAGAATCTTAGGTAGTATTATCATTTTTACGAGGCTGACCCTGCCAGATACAGTCAATGGAAGCTTACACCAAGTCTTGGATTTACGAGTAATTTGTTGCATGATCGGATCAAGGTTCAAAGGTGTAAAGTCAGAGGGGTCATTGGTTACCTGAATCCCAAGATATTTAAATTTCGCCGTCCAACATAGCGGTAGGGAGATTTTAGGAGCAGCAGGGGGGGGGCCAATCACAGGCATAATAGAGGACTTAGACCAGTTAATATGAAGGCCTGAATATACACCGAACTCCTCAATCAATTGCAACACTGTAGGCATAGACCTGGTGTAATCCTGCAGAAACAACAGCATGTCGTCAGCGTAAAGGGCAATCCTATCCTCACGAGGGCCGGTATGAATGCCCACCACGCCTGGGTGGGACCTTATTAGACAGGCCAAGGGTTCGATGGCCAGGGCAAACAAGGTTGGGGACAGAGGACATCCCTGCCTGGTCCCGCGAAACAGGCGGAACGAGGGAGAGATATAGCCATTCACTGAGATCCTGGCAGTCGGGTGCTGATAAAGCAATTTAATCCATTTTATAAAATTAGGCCCGAAACCCATAGCTGTCATGACCTCCCATAGATAGGACCACTCGATACTGTCAAATGCCTTGGAGGCATCCAGTGAGACCACTACCGAGTCAGAGGGGAAGTCATATGGGATTTGTAAGATGGTATATAATCTACGTAGGTTAATAGAAGTGGACATCCCTGGCATAAAGCCGGTCTGGTCGGAGTGGATAATGGAAGTAATTACGGTGTTGAGTCGAACTGCTAAAATCTTTGCCAGGATCTTAGCGTCAGTGGGAATCAATGATATCGGTCTATAGGATTCTGGGGATCTAGGGTCTTTTCCGGGCTTCGGGATCACTATAATAATCGCCTCCGCCATAGAGGGGGGAAGTTGATCATTAACAAAAATATCAGAATACAGGGCGTGAAGCCTATGACCGAAGAAATCAATGTGGGTCTTGTATACCTCTGAGGGGATGCCGTCATAGCCCGGTGCCTTGCCGCTGGGAGACAAGCCAATAGCCGCCGTTACCTCTTCCAGAGTTAAGGGTGCCTCCAGCATCTCAGAGGCCTCCGGGGGGAGTGTGGGTAGGGGAATATTACTTAAATAAGCGGAGAGGTCTGATGTCGAGTCTACCAGTTGTGAACTGTAGACCTCAGCATAGTAGGAGCGGAATAGCTGCGCAATTTCCGGCGTGGTGTTCACAAGGGCGCCATCGCTACCGGTCATCTGAGCAATTGTAGAACCTGGGCGGTCACTGTGCACCAATCGAGCCAACAGGCCACCTGGCCTATCGCCCTGCATGTAAATATTAGTAGCCTGAAATAGAAGCGAGCGCGAGTTTTTATCAGACAGATGAGCCACCCATGCCGACTGGGCCGCCAGCCAGCGTACCTTCAGCGCAGGGGTGCCATCCACCAAGTATCTAGATTCCAAATCCCTGGCGTCACTCTCAAGGGCTCGCTCTCTCTCCCTGCAGGACATTTTGAGGGCAGAAATACGTCTAATATACGTTCCCCTTAGGAATGCCTTAAATGAATCCCAAACCACTGTTCCGGGGGCCGAGCCTACATTGTCAGTAAAGTATCCCTCCCACTGAGTCACCTGGTCAGAGCAGTCACCTATTTGCAGCAGCCAGGAAGGATGCAGTTTCCAATAAGATTGACCCCTCTGGCTCACCATAGCGAGAGTCAACACCATAGGGGAGTGATCAGATATACCCCGGGCCTCGTATTGGACGTCAACCACCCTAGGGAGAAGAACGGGGGAGAGTAGGGTCAGATCGATCCTGGAGAACGAACCATGCGTGCCAGAGAAGCATGAAAACTGTCTAGTCGTAGGGTGCCGAGCTCTCCACACATCCACCCACTGCAAATTATTCAAAAAATCAGCAAATTTAGTAGGACTAGAGCGGACCCCAGCAGCCTGCGGAGAGCGCCATCTGTCTAAAGCTAAATTCATGACATTGTTAAAGTCACCCAAGCAGATTACCGGGGTGTCCGGAGAGGAGGCTATGAATGAAGCGGCTTGCTGTAGTACATCGTACGAGAATGGGGGGGGGGGGGGGTATAAACCGCCAGTATGTAGTAGGGTTGGGAACTTAGTCTACATTCAAGGAACACAAATCGACCGTATTTGTCAGTCTTGACCGATACCAGCTCAAATTGGACCGATTTCTTTATCAGGATTGACACACCCCTGGAGGAAGAGGAGTGAGAAGCGTGATAGGCCCAGCCCACCCAGGGTCTTCTAAGTGACAGTAACCTATTCCCCTCCAAGTGAGTCTCGCAGAGACATGCAACATCCGGGCCATATTTCCGAAGTGTAGTTAATACTAAGGAACGCTTTATCTTATTATTTAAACCTCGAACATTCCATGTCAGAAATTTCAAATTAGCCATAGATCTGGTAATATTCTATGTAGTAACCTAAAGATACAGTCCAGCGAATATTCCTGGAAATTGTTAGTGAGGGTAATAACAGTGCTATACTACTCAATCCCTGATTCTTAATCGACAGTATCCAATGCATCAGACATACTTCCCACATCAAAATGAATGTACTCCAAAACAAATTTAAGCATGAGAAAAATAACAAACTATAGAAAGAAAAAAACTTGTGTAAGGCACAGCAACAAGCTGTTCGCTGAACTCTCCCCCCCTCCCCGTATACCACCCCTAACTTCGGCATACTTAAATCCCAAACTATCGTTTCTATCTCTCAAGGGCTAAATACTAAACAAAACCGTTAACCAAAGTCAAGCGATCAAGAGAAAGAAAAGAAAAGTCCTGAGCCACCAACGCCAAGGGGGGGCTCCCTGGACAATGGGTAGATGCCTCTGGTGGTCCCAACCGATCATTAGACAGTGCAGGGCCTCAATCCAGGGCCATCTGGCGCGCTCCCGGAGCATATCTGTCCAGCCATTGGGCCGCCTCTCTAGGAGAATTGAAGAATTTGGTTTCCCTGTCCGCTACCACCCGGAGTCGGGAGGGGAATAGCATAGAGTAGGAGACGTTCAGGTCTCTGAGGCGCCTCTTGATAGGCATAAACTGGGCTCGATCCTTCTGGACTTCCGCGGCAAAATCAGGAAAAGCAGACACGGTAACCCCGTTTCTGGTAAGGGGGCCTTTTGTGCGTCCCAACCGGAGGACCGAGTCACGGTCCTTATAATGCAGAAATTTGGCGATGAAGGTGCGCGGAGGGGCGCCAGGAGGTAGAGGACGAGATGGTATCCGGTGTGCACGCTCCACCGTAAACTGTGCCGTGAAGGATTCAGCGCCGTACAGTTCCTTAAGCCATGACTCCAGGAAGACCTCAGGCTGGGAGCCCTCCTCCTTCTCCGGCAGGCCCACAAATCGCACATTATTTCTACGCAGCCGACTCTCCATGTCTAGTAATTTGGATTGAAGGGATGTTACTTGCTGGGTTACCGTGGAAATGGATTGTTTCATAGGACCGCACATATCCTCCAGATTCGAGACACGGGTTTCTGCCTCTCCCACTCTCTCTCGTATGTGCTGGACGTCCTGCCGAAGCAGTGAGAGATCACACTGCACTTTCTCCATCTTATCTGAAAGACGCTGTTCCGATCCAGCTATTGCCTCCAGCACTTGTTGAAGAGATGGAGCTGCGGGTGTGTTAGGGGATTCAGCAGCTGTTGCAGATGGGGAGTAGGAGTGGGACGGCGAGGCCCCCTGCGAAGCGGCCTGCGAGGCCCGTTGGTTTAGTGGGTTAGGTTGTCTGGCAAATTTCTCCAGCTTCGCCGCAGCCGTGCGCTGGCCGTCCGGAACCATGACGGACAATAGGTAGTAACAGACACTCCGGTATAATCTCAGGTCAAAACGTAGAAGGAGACTTCAGCAATGAGTGAATTTTAGGGTTGTAATAAGCAGAAACACATCCGCAGCTGGTCTCCAAAGTAGTAGGCAAATGTAAAAGAAAGTACTGGCAGCGTCCCAGAATATAGGTGAGAGCAGGAGCGATGCAGTTATTTAGTATGTAAAATAAGACAGCAACTGAAGTCAAAGCAACTGAAGTCAAAGTGTAATTTGATCCCAGGAGGTAGAAGTCACTCACCAGTTACATATCAGTCAGCCTTTAAGTGAGAGTGTTCCCTCTATGACTGGAAGCAGCAGTCCAGAGCAGTGGGGCCGGGAATCTCCAAAATTGAGGCCGGGGATCCGGAGGAGGTATAGGCCGCAAATCCGGAAGTATGTCTCCTCGGCCGTACAGACCCCGGGGAGAGCGGGGAAATCGCCTGCCGGTGCCCTGCAGCGTAGGGAAGAAAAGCAGGGTATTCAGGCACACCAAAGGGGCCAGGATATTACAGGAGGATGTTTAATCCAGGGAGCTCCCGGGATCTGCTTCCTACTCCTGTGCTGCCGTGGCCACGCCCCCATTTCAGATTAATTTAATGTTATCTTCATTTTTCTTTAAAAAAAAAAAAGGAAATTTCTAAGTGACCCAAACTTTTGAACGGTAGCGTGTATATATGTATGTTTATACGTGTGTGTATATATATGTGTGTGTGTGTGTGTGTGTGTATATACAGGTTGAGTCTCCCTTATCCAAAATGCTTGGGACCAGAGGTATTTTGGATATGGGATTTTTCCGTATTTTGGAATAATTGCATACCATAATGAGATATGGTGATGGGACCTAAATCTAAGCACAGAATGCATTTATGTTACATATACACCTTATACACACAGCCTGAAGGTCATTTTAGCCAATATTTTTAATAACTTTGTGTATTAAACAAAGTTTGTGTACATTGAGCCGTCAAAAAATAAAGGTTTCACTATCTCACTCAAAAAAGTCCGTATTTCGCAATATTCTGTATTTCTGAAAATTTGGATATGGGATACTCAACCTGTGTGTATGTATGTATGTATGTATGTATGTATGTGTGTGTATATATATATATATATATATATATATATATATATATATATATATATATGTATATATATATATATGTGTGTGTGTATATATATATATATATATATATATATATGTATGTGTGTGTATATATATATATATATATATATATATATATATATTTATGTGTATGTACGTGTATATAAACATCAGTGGACAAAACCGCACTCATTTCCAGAAGCATAAGTTCGGGTGCTGAAGCCTCATAATTCAACATATAGTCCTCTTGTGTAAAGCATACCCTCCAGCAGCCGTTCACATAAAGACCAGCACACCACGTATAAATATCCAAAAATTCTTTAAGTATTCATAAAGTGCAAAATTAATTTGAACAGAATTTCATACAGCAACAATCATGATCATATTTCCAATAGATATGGGTAAGCTTGAAACCATGAACTTATCGTGTCAGCTTGCAGGAACATCATCCTTTCATGTTTAAGCCCGACAGACCACCTTACTCAAGGGCTCCATACATATTAGCCACACCGTTGCTGTTTAAATAGCCTGGGCGCCCGTCATCAGCACACTGATGTCCCACCCGCCTCACCCGCCTGTCCATTCACGCCGGCCTGGCCTCCATATCCACGCCGCCGCTGTGGACCGCAAGCTATCTGCCGCTGGAACGCATTTCCGGTTCCGGTCTGTGCGGCTTCTATCCTGTCCGTACGGGAACGCGGCTGCTTAGAAGCACCGGCCCACAGTGCACATCCCACGCACCAACGGCCGCTTAATCCGCGTACCCAGGACATGAATCCACATCCACTGCTTTAATTAACTATTTAGGTTATACTGACCGGATTCAGGTTCATTTAAATATAATACCTGAGACTGCCAAACGTGTTCCGCTGCTTTACACTGGGGATTGGTTCCATACCAAGGTTCCATTACGTTATCACCCCCACAGAAACACTTCCTGCAATCTCATATATACCCGGTCCATATAAACAATTAAGCATGGAATTAAACGAATCACCAGTCGGTCAGTGATGGTCATAGGCTAAAGCGA